>NW_026126416.1:20872500-21615000 GCF_943737965.1 Phodopus roborovskii
GACCCTAATCTATAATGTATGCATGTACATATGTAAACATGTATGTGTGAGTAGAAACATGTAGAATGAAGAGGAGAAAGGCTATTACGTAATAAAGATGGACAAGATATAGGCAAAAGACACATAAGTTGAGAGAAAGGAAATAAAGCTAATTACTTTTCTGGTTTTAACTCTATGGTGGACTTTTTATTCTTTGTGGGGGACAAGTGCACACAATGTAATTGATTGTCATGGTGTAAAATCCAAACCAATTCTCCATGACTTCAGAACGACTGTTCTGCACAGAGCTCCACGACTTTAGAACAGCTATTTCAACTGAGTAGAAGTCACTGAAATATATCAGCTATGGGCCTGGACAAATGTTTACTTCAGTGGCTACATTAATTAAGCTAGCTGTGTGGTGGTTTTTTTTTTTTCATTTGCAACTTCATTACAATCAAGTGATTTTTATCTTAAAAAAATTGTGTTTTTGCAATCTCTTGGATTAGGAAACAAATGACGTGAGCCACAAACTGTTGTCAAAATTTAAAGACTGTTTGATTCAAGTAATTTTCACACTCCCTTTTTTCCTGTTTTTTCTTTTAAGTCAGATTTTACTGTGTAGCTCAGGCTAGCCCCAGATTTATGATCTTGCCTCAGCTCCTCAAGTGCCAGTATTATAGGCATGCACTATATGTGTGGCTCTCATAAAGTTTTCCTTAAACAGTTTATTTTATTCTATTCATAATGCAGAGGATTGAATAATACTGGCTTAGTAAATGTCTACTAAATTTATCTCATAAATGCTGGTCCTGAAGCAGAATAGCCATGCATCTAAGAAAAACATCTCATACTACTTCAGGATAGCCTTGAGCTGTAATCCCCAATCCCATGTATATATACACATCTACAAACTGTCAGTACGCAAAACTGAATTTATAGGAACATAGATTGACTGTACCACTAGTTATAATAAATGACTATAATAGTTACCACTCCTGCATACCCCTTTGTAACCTGTCAGTGTTCACCTCCTCTGGCTCTGAGATGAACAAATATCTTGGGGTAACCAAGGAGATGTTGGAAAACACTACACAGTGGACAGAAATCACCTACGTGTGGTTACTGCCACTCTCATTTCTCTGTCAATGTCATGAGCAGGTCAGTGTGCTTACTCGGTGGAAAAGACAGAGAGGGGTCAAAACTGTCCTGGGCAGTCAACTCTGCTCCAGTCAACCTAGGCTAGACACAGCCCACAAAGCCCAGGCACTGGTGAGGGACAGCCAGCCAGTCAGCAGAGTGGATGTACCTCACAGAGGAATGAGTTCAAGGAGGTTTGTCACAGACACTTACGCCCCCCCCAGTGTAATAAATACACTAGACACACATGCCACAAGAATATGATTTATTAGTGATTTGGGGTCACTAATATTTCCTAAGAATCTAAGGCAGTTCCTGTTATATTTAGCAGGCTTTCACTGGACATTTATTGAGTTGGGGAATGAATAACATAATATTTATAGTATAATAATGAAACACAACATTTATCCAAGCTGCAGAATATTCTGAACACTGTTCTCTGTGCTTAATCAACTCTCTCATTTTGATTCTTTGTGAAGAAACTATGATTTTCTTATTTATGTATGGGGAGCTCAAGCATATCCTTAGAAGACAACTGGGAAAGCCAGTTCTATCATTCACGTGGGTTCCAGGGATCAAACTCAGGTTGCCAGACTTGACAGCAAGAGTCTTTACCCACTGCACCATCTTTCTGGCTCTATCTGATTTAAAATATGAGAGATTTGTAAATTAAAACTATTGGGGATCTTACTCAGAAGTGGCATATCTGGTACTCACATTCAAAACCCCCTTAACTAAAATACAAAACTAAGGCAATAATTTAAAAAGAGAGCAGTGCTGTATATCAGGGCTGCCAACTGAAGATTCACAACGGGAGTGATCAATTGGCCCTTTCCTTCCCCTCCCTTCCCTGCATACAGCACTTAGACTGTAGCAGCAAGTTTACCTCCAGGTCCTGACTACTGTATTCTACAAACTGAATCCCCATCCCCCAAAAGGCTCTCAATATAAATACTGGGCTTGAAGGGAAGAGTGTTAAGTTTCTTCAGACCTGCAAGCAGATGATAGTAGCAGCTCAGCATGAGTCCCCCCCTCCCCATCCCTGTGGTCAAGCCATCAGTACAGCCAGCCTCTGTATCCACAGGCCCCACATCCATGTGTCTGCTCAACTACAGCTCAAAAATATTTTTTTAAATTCATCTCTACTGAAAGTTCACAGATGTTTCTTTCCTTGTTATTTCTGATGGTGTTTTGAATGAGAATGGTCCCCATGGGCTGGTCTATTTGAACACTTGCTCCCAATTGATGTAACTGTTTGGGGAGGATTAGGCATTGTGGCCTGCTGGAGGTGTGTCACTGATGGGTGGGCTTTGAGGATCAAAAGCTCATGCCATTCATTGTAGCGCTCTCTGTGCCTAGTGGCTGTGGATCAGATGTGAGCTCCCAGCTACCACCCCAGCAGCCAAGCTCACCTACTGTCAGGCTTCCTGCCACAATCATCATAGACTCTAACCATGAGCCCCCAAATAAATGTTTTCTTCTAGAACTTGCCTCGGTCATGGTGTCTTGTTATGGCAATAAAGAAGTAACTAAAGCACTATAGCAGCATCTGACACAGTATGCATATCCCCATAAGTGATACAAGCACACTAGAGGTTATTTAAAACAGAGGTGAGGATGTACACAGATTGCACACAAATATTGTGCCATTCCATATCGGGGACTTGTCTACAGGTTGTACCAATGGAGAGTCATGCAACCAAACGCCTATTAATCTTAAGGAACAACTGTGTAACTCTCTGAAAGCCCCAATGTGGTTACTTAAATGGCAGAAACTTATGTCAAAGATAAGAGTCCTTCAAATAAAAACACATCTAAAACATGAGGAGGTAGAGAGAGTAGAAAAATAGAAAAGTGTATGGAAAATACTGAAACCTATATGTAGCTATTTAACAAAATATGAGCTAAGCATTCAGAAAAAAAATTAAAAAGAAACTCTCTTGATTAAAAAAAGCAAAACAAAAATAATCGTTGTAAGTACAAGTTAGTCTAGGACCAGGAAAATTGCTCGGTGGATAAGAGTGCTTGTTGAACAAGCATGAGGAACTCAATTCAAATCCCAAGAACCATGTAAAAAGTTGAAGTGGTCTAATATGTGCCTATAAACCTGGCATGGGGGAGAGGAGGCAAAGACAAGAGGATCAACAGGCCTTGCTGTCTGCTAGCCTACTTCAGGCTTAGCAAGAGACCATTTCTCAAGAGAAAAGGATAGAAGATGATAAAATGACACAACATTTTCTTCTGATCTCTGCATGAATATACAAATGCGCGCGCGCACACTTACATAGTCTTATACATATACACATGCCATATGCCATAGCCATACACCACACTTATTCATTCACATTTATATACCCACATATAAACAAAAGAAATATAAATAAATACAAGTTAATCTAAAAATGTACAAAGCCAAAGAATTGCATAGATTCATATAGAATCTTTAATTATAGACTATTTCAATATACACCCTGTAATAAGTGAGAGATAAACATAAATACATTGGAATGACATAACTAATATGATCTAGTCCACATAAAGGATTATCCCCCAAATAGGTAAATGAACATTTTTCTTAACATATAAGGAACATTTATAAACACTGGATGTGTTTATTTTAAGAACTATAAACAAACATTGCAGGTTTTGGAGGCCAGATAGCTTCTTATTATTGCTATCATAGTCAAAAGCAAAGTGGACAACAATGTTAAGAAATCAGCATGGCAGTGTTCCAATAAAATTATCTACAAAATCATGTAGTATGGACTCTTGCTCTACATGAGAAATACATAATAAGTATCCTTATATGTAAGCCAGAAAAGAGAAATATTCTTGTACTTTTATTTATTTTTTTTATTTTATATAACCAAGTCCATTTAAATGAAAACAAACATTTATAGACAATATTTGGGAATTTGGGCGTTGTTCTTTCCAAACTACTTCCTGCTGGTAAGGGGCGCTGTACTTTTATTTCTTAATGATCCAATTTTAGTGAACATTCCAGATGTTCACTAAATACAGAAAAATTGCCTGTCTTCAAAGAGAAGGTTTACCCCAATGTCATAATGAACACAAAAGCAAATCTCTGATTATAAACTTCAAATGTAACACACAAAGTAAAATCTTGTAGGAAACAAGAGAATATCACACAACTGTCATCATTACACTATATGAGACACAAAGCATGCAATCCACCTCTGAAAAGATTGGTATAACCAATGATACTTGTGTGAAGAGCTTCTTTTCAATAAATGACACCCCAAAGATAATAAAAACACAAGCCACCCCCTGGAGAAAGGTGTTTGCAAATATATGGTGGACAGGAATGGTGTGCATACTATAAGATTTTTACAAGTACACACAAAGAAAAGTTAACAGGACTCAAACAGTTATTTCATATAAAAAATATATAATCAAGCTATAAGCGTATAGAAAATTGATCAAACTTGTTGGTAATTATGGAAATAAAAAATAAAATTTCAAAGACAATACTGAATTTTCTCAAGATTGGAAAAAATACTTAAACTTAAATATAACAAATACTGATAAGATTATGCAATCTATAAAAAAGAAATGGGTCTGAAGACATGGCTTAGGAGTTAAGAATACATACTGCACTTGCAAAGGACTCTAATGCAATTCCAAGAACCTACATGGTGTAGTTCACAATTGCCTGTAGTTCTAGCTCCAGGCACCCAACACCTCTAATTCCTGTACAGATACCTACATCCACACATATATACACTATAAACGGACACACAGACATATATTTAATTAAAAGTAAAAATAAGTATTTTAAGAAAATATTGGCATATGTAATAATACTTGTACCAAGACTTCTATTCAATAAATACCACCACAAAGAGAATTAAAACATATTTCACATGCCAGGTGGTGGTGGTGCATATCTTTAATCCCAGCACTCGGGAAGCAGAAGCAGGTAGATCTCACTGAGTTCGAGATCAGTCTGGTCTAAAAGGTAAGTTCCAGGTCACCCAGGACTGTTACACAGAGAAACCCTGTCTTGAAAAAGCAAAACAAAGCAAAATAAAAAAGTATTCTAAAAGGCACTTGAAACTATTATACATGGGTGGGCAGCGTTATAAACCAATAGAATCTCTTGGAACACAATTTGCTGCTACCTTGTCAAATTGAACATACCATTCACTAAAACACGGTGTACTGTCAAGGTGAGGTACCTTTGTAGTACACATTTTTAAAATTTCAAAATACTAAAAGATAATGTCCTCAAACCAATGAGGATGGAGAGTTGGTGCAGAATACTAATTTTCATTGCCCTGGGAAAAGAGTGGGGATTGTTGTATGGCCATCTTCAGAGGTCAACCCTAGCAGTGACCAGTGTCACTCTGTTTAACATTCTATTAATGAGAACTCTAGGTTTTATCCACCTATCTAAAGCAATCTAATGGTCTACATTCACAGAGAGAACCAAGGCTAGCTAGAGAAGAATACAGCAGATTCTGCTATCCCCAGCATTTCTGTCCCTAGCCATACACTGTGAAATTCCTGCATAAGATGCATCATTGCATATTTTATTGGTTACTTTTCAGATTGCTCCGACAAAAATAATTGATTAAAAAACAACTGAAGGAGAGAATGGTTTATTTGGGCTCAAAGTTTGAGGCAATGGTCCATTATGACAAGAAAGTCATGGTTATGGAATCTTGAAGCAGTTGGTCACATTGTGTCTAAAGTCAGGAAGGAGAGAGAAGTGAATGTTAGGCTCTATTTACATTCTCATTTCTATTCAGTTCAAGATGGCAGTTCATGATGTGGCACCACCCACATACAGAAAGAGTTTTCCCTCCTCCTAAGCCTTTCTGTAAATACCTTCATAGGCACACCCTAGAATGTGTTTCCTGGGTGCTGCTAAATTCAGTCAAAAGGACAACACAGTTCCTTTCTTTGTCAACTCAACTATACACAACTTTAAATCTTACTATCCTCTGTTCATATTCATTCCATAATTCAAAATATATGTAGTCAATTTGTAAAAATCTCCATAGTTTTTAGAGATTTCAACAGTGTTCAAGAGTCAAATATGCCTTTATAAAATTAAAAAATGGAGTTAAACATTTCTAGCATGCAATGACAGATTAAGCCTTACCATTGCAAAGGGGAGAATGGGTGCTTAGTAAAGAAAGATCTGGCCAAATAAAGAACAAAACCCAGTGGGGCACACACCAAATTCTGCAGCTCCATGTCCAGCATCTACAGCCTATGATGAAATTATCTGCATCTCAATGGCCTTGGGCAGCTTTAACATCAATAGCCTCCTCTCATTCTCCTTAAGAATGTTGTGAGCAGGCCTCTGTTATTTGCATTTCTGTCAGAATTCTGGCCTTCTAAACTCATACAAAAATGGTCCAGTAAGCTCTGTTTACAGTATTTTAAAGCACTAATAGCCCATAGTCCCAAACTCTTCCACATTCTTCCCAAAAGCTGGTTCCAACAAGGCTAAGAATCACATGGAAGGTCTGTCCCAACAATGAGCCCACCTCTAAATACCATTTCTATATTAGTTACTTTTCTCATTGATATGACAAAATTCCTTGGGTGGAGCAGCTTAATGTCAAAAGAGAGAGATCCTGATTGTCAAGGACATGTTCATATGAATAACTATAACTCAACAGCAGGAGGTCTAAGACAGTCAAAGAGAGAAGAATTTGAATGGTGCAAAATGATGGATGACCAGCCCCAAAAGAAAGTCGCATGGGGTCAAAAATCCAATTTCCAGAACAGTATATTGGAAACTGAGGTTTCAGAAGGGCTGTTATTGATGACAAGATCTAGGTACTGACTGTGATGGGTAACAGAGGTGGAATGAAGGGGGAAAAAAAGTATTGCTTAAGAGAGGTCAAGGAATTGAGGGGGTTGAACACTAACAGGATCACCCTGTCAATACAAGAGCTGCCAATATAAACAAGAGTAATGTAGAGAGGCAGATTTCTGTTGTAGAAGTTACCTGTGTCTGGGTAATTAGCATTGCACACAGCTCAAGGGTGATCCAGGGCAAAGACAGGTGAGAAAAAAGAGGTCCATTCAAGAGACTCGAAAGGTTAATGTTAGCTCTGTCGATGAAGGAGGAAAAGAAGCTCAGGGTGACAGAAAGAAGGGAGTCTTTGTGAGAACAGAAGGCAATGGACGTGAATCCTGCAAGGGTCCTAGAGAAGAAGCCTGTCCTTGGGGAAAGAGTGACAAGTGTTGATGTAAAACAGCTGAAAAAGAACTTAGCCACCACCACATCTGCCTACCACCGGATTCTCTGGCCATTTCTTTCTGCACATAGCTCCAGTTAATTGCCATGCCTTTTTCTGATACTGCCTTTCCATCCACTGCTCTCAAAAGACTTCCCTCTTTCTTGACTCACTAGTTTACTGAATCTTTCCCACAATCATGTAATTATGCTGCTGTTTTTCCAGCCTGGGGAAGACACTTCTCTTGTGTCAACTTCAATCAAATAATTTGTTGCTATTTGCAGAGAAGAATTCTTATAACTTAAACTTGAAATTTTCCATGCATCTCTTCATGTACTTCCTTAGAAATGCTGCAATCAACTTTTGACTCCTGCTACTTCCCAAAAACAGATCATATCAAGGTCATAAATGGAAAAGAAAGTCATCAATGAGAGCAATTGTTAAAGACCAAACATCTATTTTCTATCTTTATCATAATGGATATAACAGCATTACCCAATGCTATTTTTTGCTTGATAATCAAGGCACAGCACTCTGATACTTCAGTGCTACACCATCACTCTTCTCCATCCCCGTTGCCAGTCCCTTATCTCTCTTACCCCAGGCTTGTAGTCCTTCAAAACTTGGTCCTTTTTTTTTTTTTCTTTTTCTTTTTTTTCTGCTTTCATTCACTCTATAAATCACATTATTGCTTAACTTTATGTATTAAAACATGCTAACCATTCACTTCTCTCAACCCCAAATGGTTTACTTAGCCATATTTCTGTGGATTTCTGGGATTCCGCTGTCTACATTGAACATCCTCAGAAAACAGTACCTTCTCTCATAATGAAAATCTGCATCTCATCTTTTCAGGGAGAATTTGATAGGTCAGTTCATGCTTTCTGTCATTATACCCTTCTGATTCTTTAACTGGAGTTAAAGACTAACTTCATACTTAGTTGATATAACTGAGGAAGTCATGGCATTTCAAGAGATGGAACATCCATCCCCCTGCATTAGGTGAATGATACACAAGCAAACAAGAAGGAATGTGCTTTTATATTGTGGAAGGCAGAGGGTAGCCCATCTGTATGATAAGCTGCACAAGGAGCTTCAGCTAAAACAATGGGAGCTGTCTTTACTCAGAGATGAATAGAACACAACAATAAAAGATGTGTTCTAATAATGAGAAATCTTAAAAAACAAACAATGCTCATCTCCACTACCCTCAGCACTGATCCAAGAAGGAAAAAGATGATATTTAGACTGTTGATCATTCTACTCAACAGCTACCTTCCAGTGGGCCTCTTTCCTCCCACCATCACCCATTTTTACCATTAAGATTTAAGAAAAAAAAATCTGAAAGCATGTCTGTTTTACTTATTGTACCTTTCTTGGCTGGCATCTGCTCGGCACAGAGTTGGCATGTAATAACTAATTGTAAGATGGATGAGTGTTGTTGGTATCACAACCCCTTCATTACTAGTGTCCAAAAGAATGTATCCATTCATTCTATGGATTGCTATTACACTGTACTAGGCACAGTTAATGGGAACACTGTGGCAATTAAGATAGGAACTCTGTCCTCAATGAGTTTTCAGTCCAGAGGTAATGAGAAATGGTGACAGCAGCACCAGATGAATCATGAGCTCGAGAGGACACCTGATACCATAAAATACCTCAGAGGAGATCCTAACCCATACAAGGCCTCTGAAAAAAAGGGAATGTCAACCAAACACAACTAAGAATTAACCTGAAACCAAGATGGCGGGGTAGAGGAAATAGCATAGCGGGAAGACTGGGAGGCAAAGACATTCCCAGTCACTTTGCATCAGCAGTTCATTGAATATGTGTTGTAAAATTAAAAATAAAGGCAAATAAGGAGATGTACTCGGTTTCATGATTATCTTGTTTGGAAGGATAGATGCAAGCAGAGCGTGCTGTAGTGAGGGCCATAGGGAACGTGTATGATGCTCGGTGCCCCCATCCAGAACTGAGAGGCATAGCATGCTTCCCGACTGTGGATGACACACAGAGGGTAAGCAGATTCTCCAAGAGAGTAGAGCAGACCCCTCCATCTACACAGTTTAGAAGAAGAGCATTCACAGAGATTCTGTGGAGTATGCAACATTCACTGTAGCTGGAGCAAAGTGGTAAAGAACCTGGGAGATATGACAAGGCTGGATGCTTAAGATGCACCTGTTGTGAACAGCCACCAAAGGGATATGCAGGACAGCGAAGCAGATGTGGATAGAACCTGCTAAAGGCTCAGATGACATTATGACGTTCTAGTCAGAACTACACAATAACGTAAAGGATAGAGTAATATTGTCGTGAAACACTGACAAACATTTGCCTCATCGCACCTAGCTTAGTCTTAGTAGAAAGATTTAGGCAACTTCTCTCTGCATATTGTTTTCTAGCCTATAAACTGGACCTACTTCTCAACTTTGCTTCCTCAAAACATTTTGAAGACTAGATGGGATAAGTAAACATTTAGCACAGTGCCTGGTACAAACACTTTGGGGATTCAAAACTCTCCTGCTACTTGGCATTTTCCCTTGACCTCCTATCTCTAATTAGCTTGACTTTTTTTCTTTGTGAGATACTGGAGAACCTAGTCCTCTCCTAGTTCCCAGAATTAAATAGGAGCCAATGAGAAATGTGTTAACAATATTCCTAAAGCATGGATGAGCTTTTTTTATAAGATGATTTGGAAAGGCAAGGAAAAAAAACACAAACAACAAAACAACAACAACATCAAAAAACCCCAGCAAGTTCTGGATTGTTGGTCAGGATTCTTGGAGACATTTCTGAAGGGCCCCATTTCCCCCATGCAGTTGAAGAGAGAGGGAAAGAGACATGAAATGGCTTCTATTTCAGGTCCCATCCACTTAACACACAAGCATTTCAGTTTGTATCAGATCACCCAAGTCCTCACCATGAAAATGGAGGCAGAGATGAGGAACAGATCCACTCTAGTGGGTTAGGCAAGGACTACAGGAATATCTGTGGCTGCTTGTGAATCAGTAGGCATGCTGGGAAGATGGAAGCAGGCAGGGACTGAACCTCAGCCCTATCACTTCCACGTTGCTGTATGGAGGAAAGTTACTAAAACTCTTTAACTCTGGTCTCTATCATAAAACATGAAGGCCACATTACTGGGTTACGATAGGAATTAGCTGAAATGAAAGTAAAACTTCACACACACACTGTCGGTTCATACAAATAATAGTAGCTACTGTGATCTGAACTGTGATGACACTGAATTATAGAGGAGGGTGAAAGAAAATCCCATGTGTTGTGACATACTATACACAATACAAAATAAAATCACACATATGTGATTATTAAAACAAAATTCTCCCTCTGCTGTCACTCTTCCAGCCCTTTTCTAGGAACAAGGACTTCAGGATTCAAATGCACCTGACAGACACATGTACACAATCAGTCCTTGTTTAAAAGAAATTCTTTTGTGCATAGCCTTTGAAGAATATGTTTTCTGAAAACTATGTAAAGTCCAAGGAATAAAATAATATTCAGGGACATGATAATATTCAAGCACAAGGATTTGAGTATAAATAAATCTATATTTGAAAAATAGAAGACAGGAGAGAGAGAGAGAGAGAGAGAGAGAGAGAGAGAGAGAGAGAGAGAACATAAAAGAGGGAGCCAATATTGGTTTGAAGAGAAATTTGAGCCCAAAGAAAGGTCTAGAGACATACAAGACTGCCACACACTACAATTTGAGCATCCGTGGAAAGGCTACCATAAATGCCCTTCCCGGAGAGTGAGATCAACAACTAACTTATCCACCATCATGGAACCCTCATCTAGTACCTTTTGGAAACAGAAGCAAACACCCATAACTAAACACTGAGTCGAACTAGAATCCAGATTCAGAGGGAGAAGACAAGACCAGGTGGCAGAAACACATAGAGACAGCTGACCTGAACAAGGAGGAGCTAACGGGCCCCCAGACTGATAGCTGGGAATCCAGCATGGGACTGACTCAGGCCCCCCTGAATATGGGTCTCAGCCAGAAGGACTGAGCAGTCTAAGGGACCTCAGACAGTGGAAACAGGATGTATCCCTGGTGCACAAAAGGACCTTGTGAACACATCCCCCATGAAGGGATACTGCCTTAACCTAGAGACAGGAGAGAAGCCCTAGTCCCTACTTTAAATGACCTGTCAGATCTACATGATCCCACCTGGATGGCATTGCCCTACAGATGGAATTGGGGTGGAGGGATGGGAGGGGAGGGTGGTTAGGGTGCATGTGAGAGGGCAGAGAGGGTAAAAGTGAGGGAAGGAGGGAGGGAGGGAGGGAGAGAGAGAAGGAAGGAAGGAGAGAGGAAGGGAGGGAGAGGGAACTGGGATCGACATGTAAATTAATAAATAAAAAAAAGAAAAATCCTGTTTCCCCAGTGTGCAACAATGTCTGCATTTTTCACACACTCTCTCTCTCTCTCTCTCTCTCTCTCTCTCTCTCTCTCTTTCGCATACACACACACACACACACACACACACACTAATGATAAATACTCAGTTTTGATTTGGCTTTTGTTTAGCAGAGACCACATAGTAGTATTTCTGGCTTCACAGACAGTTTTTGAATGACCTTCATACACATTCATCATGGGGATGCAACTACTGATTAATTTGAAATGCTTCTGTCTAGTCCCTTAGACTTAGTTTCCTGATGATCCATCCAAACCAAGAATTCTGCTCCTAGACTGTTTATTGCAAGGACTTATATTCTATCTGACAACAGTGTTGAAAAGATGTCTTTATCAATTAGGTATGAAAAAAGTTTCTTTTCAACCATATAATGCATTTTTTTCCTACATTTTTAAAGTGCCTATTCAACTTCAGCATGGGAAAGATGTCAACATTGTCCTTTACTCTTAGAATATTAGCACAGTTGGTGTCACATTTGGAATACAAAGCCTCAAAAGGTAATTTGTCGGTGTCCGGAATATTCAGGACACTCTATTGGGATGTATCCCCAATCTGTGAGTGTTAAAAAAATGCAATCTCAATCCTGCTGTGAAATATAGACAGAGGGTTTACAAAATCAACTGCCTTCCCATCATCATATTGTCTGTTCTGATATTATTCAAGATAGATATGTTGGGAATTGACAGCATGGCTCAACCAGTCATTCTTTCTGTATAAGTACAAGGGCCACAGGTCAATCCCCAGTGCCCACATGAAAATGAGATGCAGGGGAACACCTTTAATCCCAGTGCTAGGGAGGTGGTGATAAGCAGATCCCTGGAGTTTACGAGGCAACCACTGTAGCCAAATTGGTGAGTTCCTGGTTCAATGAGACGCCCACACCGAAAGTCAGCTTCTGGCCTCCACCACCCAGGCACACATACACTTGTATTCACACACAATTACATATGGATGAAAAATAGACTGGTGAATCGTACCATGTTTTCAATATGTGTATAGACAGAACATTTTGGAGAGAAGCATCCTGACTAAAGAAAGGGGAACTGTACCTGCACACTCCCTCCCTTCTGATCAAAGTCTTTCCATTGCTCTCTGTGTCTTTTCCAGTTGCAAGGATTACACTCTCTACTTCCCAACTCAATCACTCCCTCTCCTCTATCCACAATCTTAACACCAAGAACTCAGACCTGAGTCTTTGACTCATACTCCCAGAAATTTAAACAGTTAAACCCTTTATCTAAAAACCATCCTAAAAAATTCTTTTCCTTTTTGAAATTCATGTTGTGCCTAAACAGCTAAAGGCTATGAAGGGGTGGAGCTGCCAGAGAAGATTTACAGTTCTCTCTGTTTGAGATGCTAAGGATCTAGTCAGTGGCCACACCTTAATCCATACTGCCACCCACCCCTGCCCTTACTCATCCCTGAGCCACACCCTTCCCCCTACCACTCATCTCTCAGCCTCACTTCTGACTTGCCAAGTTAGTCGTTGCTCATCTGCATGAGGCAAAGGCTCAGCAAAAATGAAATTCACTGGAGCATGATGCAACCCCCAAAATGTTACAAATTGCTTGCTACCCCATCATTAAAAATTAAACCCTAGTCTGAAGTGACAGGGCCACAATCATAACTATCCAAGGGGCTGTGGCAGGAGAATGGCAAATCCCTGCCTGGGCAACTGAGTAAGAGCCCTTTTCTAAAAGTTTAAAAGGGCTGGGGATACAACTCAGTAGCTGAGTATTTGTCTGGCTTGTGCCATCCAATCTGAAATGCCACACAAAATAAGAATAAACTGGGCATGGTGGTGTACACCTTTAATCTCAGCAAGCAGGAGGCAGAGACAAGTAGATCTTTGTTAGTTTAAAGCCAGTCTGCTATACATAGTAAGTCCTAGGCCAGTCAGAGCTACATAGTAAGAATATATATATATATATATATATATATATATATATATATATATTATCTTAAATAGAAATAATGACTATTCAAAACCCATCCTCCTTAGTTCATGCTGTATTGTGTGCTACTGCGGGCTTCTTTGCATTTATTTTAGCAGTATAAAACTTTTCACCCTTTGTTCAGATGTTCTGTGAGACTATCTCACAGAGCTGATACTGGTCTTAGATTCCTTGCTCTCTCCCCTTTGCCTACTGGCATTGCAGACCCGCAGCACCATGTTTGGCTTTCAACAGTTTTTGTAAGTCTGTGTCCAATGGCAACATGTCAGGGCATGGGTAGAATATTTAATCTACAGAAACTGGCAAACGCTATGATCTGGAGCTTTAGGGTGGGGGTCCTCTTCTTCTTCTTCTTCTTCTTCTTTTTTTTTTTTTTCTCTCTCTTTTTTTTTCTTCCGGAACTAGTTGTTGAACATTTTCTAGCATGCTATTATTTCAATTGAAGTCTAAACTAAAGAATCTACATAAATTAAGAAATTAGGATTAAAGAAAACCAGCCAAAGATGTTGATCCCTGGAGCCTAGCAACAGAGAGCAATGTTTCTACTCTCTGGCCTGAGGAGTGAGTGATGACATGAGAGAATGATGTGGTGGACAGGAGTCATAGCTTCCAAGGGATTGCTTCTGTAGAGCACAGAGTAACAACAGGGAAGCTGCATGGCATAAACTCATCTCTCTCCTCTTCTGATCCCATGCCTGTGACTAAACCTGTTCCCTGTCAGCCAAGATGCAGCCCATGCTGTCAGGGTTGGGATCACAGGAGCAGACAGGCCATTCATTCACTGAGGACTCCTCTGGGGTAGTCCTCTATGGAAGACTGGAGAGAAAAGATGAGGTGAGGTACATGATCAAGGGTTTTGAGGAGTTCCAATCAAGGACTTGGCAGGTTCAAGCAGGCCCCAGAGTTGGAGAAATCCTTCAACTATTTCTCCAGTTTTTCTCAAGAAAAGTGAAGCTGGCCTTTATCACCCAAAAATATCAGTCATGAACACTGACTGCCCCTCCAAGGAGCATGACCTTAGACAAGGAGGTTTCTTTAAAGACATGAAGCCCCCTAAGAGGAATAACACTTGCCATTCCTCTTCCAATAGTGGGAAAACTGAATCTTTAATAACTAATAGGGGATCAAAATGTCAGCTGCCTGGGATCCCAGAGTTGGAAAAATAATAAATGTCAAAGTGGTACAGAAAGTAGGGTGCACTCATGGGTCACTCTGCACAGCTCAGTTTGTGAGTTAGCCTCTCAGAATTAATGTCCAACCCTCTCCATCCATGTGCACTCATAATGCCTGTCCAGTGCATACCATCATGGTTCTCAGTATCATTAGATCAGTCTGTTGATGGTCTTGACACCATGTGGGCTCTAGGACTACAGGGATCATGACTCCCCCAATGCCCTTGCTAGCCTAGAATTAATAAGGAGCTTTTCCTTCCTAATTGCAGTGTTATTCAAGATGAAAGAAAAAGTGCCTGGTATAGGGATCCATGTCTGTCAGCCCAGGACTCAGGAGGATCAGAAGTTCAAGACCAGCCTGTGCTACATAACAAGAGCCTGTCTCAAAGAAGAAAGGGGGGAGAGAAGAAATGGAAGGGAAGGAGAAAGGTAAAAACAGGGGCCAGGAGAAGCGAGAACAAAGGGAGGGTAAAGAGAGGGAGGGAAGGAAAAATTTATCCAGGGAAGAGAACCTTAGTACAAACAAACAAATACATAAATAAGCACTGTCCTTGGGACAGCACTAAGGGATTAAATCTCCTTTGCCCTGATTACTCTGAAAAGCTTCCTATTAATTACCAAGCCCAGCTTGTGTCTACAATCACCAATTAACTTCTCAAGATTGTGACAAGAGGTAGGCAGTAACTCAATAGAAAGAATATTTTTTATTATTATGACTAATATTAAATTTGTTTAAAAGATTCCATTTTTCATTTTATATTACATTGTTAGAAATAGACTTTGTTATATTTTCATACTTGCATACTTTAGTCATATCCCCCCATTACCTTCTCTTTACCCTCTAACCTCACCCCCTTAACCCTTTGTTGTTTGTATTGAAGTTGTCCTAAAAGTGATTTCAGAACAAATCTGAGTTTAGGTAGCCAACGGTGTCAGTGCTAGACACTGGTATGAGCTCTGTTACCTAGGCAGCAGGTGCTCCTAGGCTTCCTGGAAATCTGCTTCCAAGGACTGAGGTATCCAGTGCCCAACAGAGTGACTTGTGAGGGTCCCCCTTATCCAGTAAGCTTGTTGACCCCAGACATGAACAAATGTGTCCCTGTACAGTCAGTTCTATGTCACCACATAAAGTCATTTCCTTAATTGAGACTCCCCCCCTTCCCAAATAACTCTAGTTTGTGTCAAGCTGACATAAAACTACCCAGCACACAGCCCATGCTCTTGGCCCTACTTGTTGCTCCAGAGAATTAACCTGAACATTTCCAGAAAAATCAGGGTTGGTAGGTGACTTAGAACCTACATGTAGAAGAAAAGAAGGGAGCTGCATACAGAAGGAAACTTAAAAACACGAGTTATTTGGCAAAACAAAGAACATTTGAAACATCCACCTTGGGTGTTTTTGCACAGTGTTATTCACCTGTGAAACTGCTGGGTCTTCTTATGTTGTCACAGACTTAACAGCGGCAAGTTCTTGTGTCATCTTATCTTCATGACAGTGCGAGGAAGCAAAATAATTCTTATTATTGTATAGACTAAACACTGAAGCTTTGACAAGCTAAGGGATTGTCCAGCCTACGGAGTAGGGCTGAAGTTCTAAACCATGACAATTCTATCCAGATGCATTCTGCTATCATCTGTATTCTTGATGCTATTTCCAGCTGTTCTACATAGTGTATGCTATCATGTAGCTCACCCCCCCCACCGTTCTGTGCTCACCGATGTCACATGAGTAACTTGAAATTGACCATTGTGGGAATGCTTACATCATAAGAATTGGCAAGGGCTAAAGGTGGTGGTGGTGGTGGTGGTGGTGGTGGTGTGTGTGTGTGTGTGTGTGTGTGTGTGTGTGTGGTGTTGTAGTTGTTAAACATCTACCAGATACAGCTTATAGCTACTTGTTCACATGGGGAAAACAACCAAATTATAAAAAAAACAAAAACAAACAAAAACTGTGTCACCCTGCTCTGCATCTCCAAGATGGTATGGGTACCAGATGAGTATTCCCTTCCTACTGCCGTGTAACAAATTTTCCGCACAGTAACTCCAAAAAGTCCTGCTAAGGATGTAATTGTATCAAGCTTGTCTGGGCTTTGGAATCCATGGCTCTCTCTGGCTAGCAAGTCAGAGCTGGTATGAGTGGGAGGCCTCAGTCTTTTCCACATGAGCCTCTTCTCAGGCGGAATTTCCTGCCAACATGGTGACTGTTTTTCCCCAGAGCACAAGTAACCTAAGAACTATCAGGACTTTGCGTGTCCTAGTGTTATGCAAATTCCTTCCCTGAAAAGATAAACAATGTCTATCACCCCCCCATACACACATACATCATAAAGCTCCTCCAACAAATCAAAGCATAATTACATCGTATCTCACCTTGAAGAATGGATGAGTCTATTGGGGATTCTTACAGATCTAGTGATAGGGATTATTTACAGGAGCATGGGTGGTCCTAAGACAGCCACACTGTGTAGTATTCACCTAGAAAGATGATGCCTTCCTCAGAGCTACACAGATGAATTCTTCCCCTTTTAGAAAATCTTCTGCTGTCTACATACACTTGTACCCACTAAGACCCAAGGCTACATACATTTAGTACAGAACTATATACAAGTAGCGGGGAGATACAGGAGGTAGCAGCCAAAATCTCATGTGAGAATCCAATATCCTTCACCATCCCTCCCTTCTCTGAGAGAATGTCCACAGTCAATAAGTCCTCCACATGGTTTCTTGCAAGAAGATGTAGCTAATCTGACAAACTAGCACCTGATTTGCTTAGAACCCTCTAAACACTCCACACATTCTTCCAGCTTTTGCACTCTTCCTATCTCCTTCTTCTGGATTTTTCCCTGAGCCTCGGAGGAAATAACATGAATTCTGACATTCTCTTCCATTTCCAGCAGCCTTTTTCCCTCTCAAAAAAAAAATCCCTCTATCCCCTCTTCATGGCTGGTGGTAAGTTTCAAAGGTAGTCCAAACACAAAACACAAGTGGAAAAGTGGACACATTAGTTGGCATATTTTGCCTGGAATTTCTGTTGTATAACATACAGGGTAGCAGAGTAGGACTTGGGGTGTAATTCTCCCTGGCAGCCTCTACAGTGCCTTACAGCACAATGAAGCAGGCCAGCATAGAGGGAACGAACACTCCCAGCTCTGTCCCAGCTCCAAGGTCCGTGCCACATTGCTAATGACAATGGCATCGCACACCACCCTGCTCCTCCTCCATCTCTCATCATCACTTTACATCTGGTTTTCCCTCATCACTACCTGACCTTGGGTTCCAAATTTTTGTATCCGAGGAAGCAAACTTTTGTGTTCTCTCTACCCTTCAGCTGCCCAGCTGTTAGATGTGACAAGCCAATGCCTCTAGTTCATCTTCCCGTCCTTACACTTGTATTTCCAAACCAGAAGCTGAAAGATGCTTTTCCAGAACAAGCTAATTCCCTCTGGAAGCCATCTCACCCCCAGCTGTGAATCTCATTACCCAGACCAGAGACATTGCTGTTGCTTTTGCAACAAGGAGGCACACCCTACATGCCACATGGGGAAAGAAAACCACATCAGGGATTCCCCATGAAGACACTCCACTCTCAGATCACTAGGTTCAGCTGCTGGTCTCATCACCCCATGAAGACACTCCACTCTCAGATCACTAGGTTCAGCTGCTGGTCTCATCATCAGCTGCTGGTACTCTTCCCAAACTCATGTTTGATTTTGTTATATCCTGCTATGTCCAGTGTTGAAAGAATACCTTCCTTGGGGAAAGGTAAACAACATCTACTCACTCTTTCTAAGGTCCCAGTGACAAAGCAAAGCATGACTCCACCAAAGTTCACCCTGGGGAGCCAATGGGTGAATTCAGCACATTTATAGAGAACAATTGTGGTGTTCTTTGAAGGACTATGGAGTATATATCCTAGCATTCTGGGGGCTGAGGCAGGGGGATGGCAGATTCAAGCCCAACCAGAGCTATAATACACAATCCTGTTTCAAAAGAGAAAAGAAAAAAAAATGGAGATCACAGAAGCAATAGACAAGACAAAGGACATGGTTTGGGGATGAAACATGCATTCCAATCCCTCTCTGGCTTCATGACTTAAAGCAGATTAATTCACCTTTCTAGACTGCTGTTTCCCCATTAGGGACATGGAAATAATAATGCCTGCCTCTCTGCAGGCTCATGGCATCCATGAAGGATAAGGCTGGGTAGGTCACCAGAACAGTGAATCAGGCTCTTAATAATTGGTGCTTGATGATGATTATTTGATAATGGATCAGCAAATGCACTGTGTGTGTGTGTGTGTGTGTGTGTGTGTGTGTGTGTGTGTGTGCACGCACGCACAAGAAGCAGAGTTGTGTGAAAAAATAGAAAGTACCTACAAGTTGAAAATGTACTGTTACTTACTTCATAGTGATGGACTCCCATTAGCTCTGTGCTTTGAGCACTGCTGAGTTCCTAGGAGCACTTTTCAAACATTCAGCTAGTGGCAGAGAATATGATGAATAAGATAACCCATGTGCAAATAGTAGTTAGTAACAGTTGTATGTATAGCAGTATGCTGAAAATGAGATAATTGTCACAGTTTCCTAGAAGATGAATATGTACCAAGGAAGACCAGTATAAATATAACTCTCTCTCTCTCTTCTCTCTCTCTCTCTCTCTCTCTCTCTCTCTCTCTCTCTCTCTCTCTTTAAAAAGAGATGGATAACATCAGTCAATGATGAGAAAGGCTGATGAGCATCTAGTGAGACATTTGTGCTACTTCAAACATGTAGGGGTCAGTAAAACTTTTCCTTATCCTTGAAAACACTGTCCATTTACTCAAAAACTGCTAGGTAGAAGTTAAAAGCAATGATCACTCACCTATAACTAGTCTTTCTTTGGACTGCCAACTTCCTAATAATGACATAGAGACTTCTTATTAAGTATGAAAACTTGGTCTTAGCTTAGGCTTGTTCCCAACTAGCTCTTAAAACTTAAATTAGTCCTTCTATATGAATCTACACTCTGCCATGTGGCTTATTACCTCTCCTCAGTACTGTATATCAGGCTTTCTCTGCATCTAGCTGGCTAGTTTCCTGCCTCTCATATTCTTCCCTCAAGTTGCTCTCTCTCCCCAGAAGTCCCACCTCCTGCCTAGCTGTTGGCCATTCAGCTCTTCATTAAACCAATCAGAACTTGCCTTGGCAGAGACACATCTTCACAGTGTATAAAAGATTATCCTACAACACTCACCCAGAGTTACAAAGTAACATTTTTTAGTTTGGCTAATTCCAAATGTGCCATTCATGATTTCTACAAAACCCTCCCAAGAGTATTAGGGCTATACAAATCACAGTGTTGTCCTAGCTCAATCTCATTGTTAGGGAACTACCCAAGGCAGAAAATGATAGTGTGACATTTAAATATAAGACAGCTTTCTAGATCTCTGTGTTTCCCTCTATCTAGGAGAAAATTGATCCTAAGTCTCAGCATACTCAATTATGACTCTGTCATGAATCCCTAAATACCATCAACATCCCACAGCCAGACACTGGCAGGACATTAGAGACCCATGGAACAGCCTAATAAGAATTTTCTAAGGGATCTATGGGTTTAGGTATCTGAGAAGGCTTGTAGATGTAAGATGTTGCCTAGGTCACATGCTGTCAGAGAGTGCAACAACTAAATCAATCTTAACTACATGGAAAGCAAAATGAGCAATCCTAAATCTGTGGTTGACCAAGAAACAAGAGTCATTTCCATTAGCCAGAATCTGGTCTTTTTTACAGTGGGAGCAATGATTTTGTCTGTCTACAATGGGGTGGGGGGGGTCATGATTCAGCTGTTCTCTTAGGTCACAGACAGTCTTATATGATGTCAGTGTAGAAAACTATTTCTGATAGAAGGAGAACAGCAGAAGAAGGTAATCATGGTTACCAGACCAATTCCTGGCAATCAGAGCCTGGGTTTCCCATCCCAAGAATACATGTAAAGAAGGAATAAAAGAAGGAAGGATGGGAAGGAGGAACATAAATTAAAACATGCTGATTCCCAGGTGCTTTATCTTACTTCAATTTTTGTCGTGCAACTAAGGAAACTCTGGGGCTGGTCACATGGAAGTTAATAACATTGTAGAATCCCTCTGGTACTTTCTATTTCTCTACAAACCAAAGAAATTAGTTTGGTGAACAGGCCAAGTAAGCTTTTGAATCTGGGGTCGCTTTAGCAACAGAGGTACGTTCCACACTGGCTCAGCACCACTCTGCTGTCAAGTCTGCCTCAACCTCTGTGCACCAAGCTCCAGTTCATAAAGCCACGTGGCATCACTGACAGTGTCATCTTTGCAATATTTTTTTCCACAGTAGAGAAGCAAACGCATAAATAAACTAGCCACTATGAAATCTTTACAACAAAATCCCATTCCAACTTGGAGCATGAAATACCAGTTATAAACTGTGCTTTCTTAAGAGAATTCTCAGGAAAGCTGACATTTATAAGAATTCCCCATCACACAGCAAAAAAGTAGAAACTGAGAGACAGCACAACAGGAAGCCACATGAGATTAAAACTTTGTCACTCATATTCTACAAAGTGAATGACAACATGCACTTGAATGTAAACTAAAAATAGAAAACTTCATCTTCTTGGGTATGTAAAGTGGTGCAGATAACATTTCCATACTCAAAATACTAGAAACCATCACATATGTATAATGTCATACTTATAATGTCAAGGAGGAAACAACAACTATTTATATTGTTCAATGTCTTAGATTCTCAATGCTTAAAAATAAATAATGGAAATACTTCACCATTGCTATATCCTAATACTGACAAGTAAATTAGTAAATTCCATATCCTGAATTAGAGGTTTGATAAGATTCCTGTTCTAGAACAAATATATGGCAGAATCTCTAATTTAATTTACTATGCAATCATTCACCATAATGAAAGAACACATATGTTGATACCATTCTTTATAGTCAAAGGAAAGTTGTTTTCAAAACAAAGCTATAAAACACTAGTACTTAATAGCTTTAATTTCAGCTTGTTTTATTTTTTAAATTGAATAAGTATTTTCCATTCAGTAAGCCTAAATCTAGACTCCTCTTGTAACATCAAATAAAATACCTATAAACCAGGCAATTCTTTACCTAAAAGAATCTATCACCTTGGTTAAGAGTCAGTAAAAAGAACATTGTAAAGTGGATAAGACTTTATCTTTCAAGCAACTGGAACACACCCTCCAGTTTTAATGAGAATTTCTGCCTGGGAGCCACAGAATGGCATCATTCTGAAAGTTGCCTCTTTTGCCCTGGATGGTAATAGTGTCTTCTCACAGGACCCCACCACACCTAACTTCAAAGGCGGTGGAAGTGGAGAACACTCAAGAGGCTAATTACAGAGCATGAGTGATACATGATAAAGCATTAAAATAAATGAAATAGATGAATTATCAGAGTGCTGAGCTGGAGGCTGAGGAATCATATTTAGTACACTAATCCCAAGTGTTTATTTTGCATTCTTTGGGTCTTTAAAGATGACAGGCTGTGATCAATTGCTTCCCGTGGAGGCTGGCTGCCTTCCTGCCCTACTGTTTAATTTCTGTTTGATGCTCTTCACTCTGTGTCAATGTATGAAGTACTGTTGAGATATATGGTGGTGATTAAAATAATTCACTCATCTGTTTATGATTAAAGACCAAGTTAAAAGTAATGACAACTTTATCTAGCAGTCTGACTATCTTTTAAGAGTGAGGCTGGCTTCTGATAATTTTGCCAGCAGATAGTTTATTCTACCTAGTAGTAATTCAAAACTTCCTGCAAATAATGGAGATTTTCATAAGTGATATTGCTAAATAGTTGAAGTGGAAGAAAACACAGAAATCAATTTAATTGTATTAGCAACAAAAAAGAATTGGTGATTAGATGAAAGACTGGGATTGAAAGTGTTTTTTGACTCAATGGTGTTAGATTAATCTGTTATAAAAATGAGAGATTGCTGAAAAGTATTGCTAAATTGATAAAAGAAAGAAGGATGAATGGCTTAAAAAAAGGAGAAAACTCTAAAAAGTCCACTCGCGTCTCCTCTCATACTGAAAAATGTAAAACCCCCAATCCAAGTCTATTCAATCAATTAATTCTCAACTATGTATAAAAGCACATATACAAAGATCCATTACAAAATTTGGGCTTATACTAAGGCATATGGTTTTTAAGGATGTTTTTAACATAATATATTATGAATATGTTTAATATTTTAAAGGGTTCTATAAAATAAGTCAGCATATATACCAGAATATAGAAACCAAAATCTGCACTCAAATATCTTTCATTCTTCAATGAGCACAGTTTGACTGGCTACCAAGAAATTAGCTACCAACGTGTGTGTGTGTGTGTGTGTGTGTGTGTGTGTGTGTGTGTGTGTGTGTAATAAATACATATAGAGAGAGGGGAAGACTACTATAAAATATATCTGGAAGAATAATGGACATTTTACAAGTCAAAATTGACCATCATAAATTTAATACATTTACATACCAGTAATACCTCATAGATATTTTCATTCAATTAACTTTGCTAAATCATGTGACTCAGCAGCTTTAGATTTTACATTTTTTTTATTTTTAAGGCTATTCTTAAAAATACATGTTCTAAAGACCAGGAAATCAAGCTTGAAAAACCATCAGGAAATATTTTGGTTTAATTCTTTTAAAGGATTAATGTAAGCTTGTTTTCTTTAGACAAAAAAAAAAATAGATTTTAGTGTAAAATATTTACACTAAAATTTCTACCTATATACTACGATGTACAGAATGAATAATTTTTAAATATTTATTGATACTTGATACCAGCTGCAGAACTCTAGAGAGCTGGCCCAGTACTTTGTCTGGGCAATACAGTAGAGCTGACCCTGTTGGCAGGCAAGGGGGTGAACCTGCCAAGATGGTGTGAGAGTAGGAAGGCCGGTCCGGTCCCTCCCTGTCATCTGCCACATGGTGGTGTGGATGAGGGAAAGATATCTTCCCCTGCCCTTGCCCCTCTGCACTTGTGGCAGGCAGCAGAACTGGCCTCAAGGGTTCAGGGGACATGAGACCCTGAGACCTGGCCACACTCCATGTAGCCTGAAGCATTGGGTGAGCTAGCTAGGGCAGTGCTGGAGAGATCACCCTGGTGGTGAGGATGCTGGAGAGCTAGTTGGCCAACTCAGCTACCACCCAGGTCCAGATCCAGAGACATGAGTTGTCCCATCCCAGTATCAACCCCATCTATGAACTGCTGAAGCACATGAAGAGACCAGTTCTGCAGATCCAAAGCTGCAGAATCTCCGTGACACAGAGCAGCAACAGGATATCCAAGAGGAATCCCAGTGAGGATCCAGTATTGATAATGTAGCAGAAGCCAGAGCCTCAAACCAGACCAATGACTTATTGCAATGAACACTTGCAAGGAAAGATGAATGGACTAAATTAAAGGGTATAGTATGTTTTTTTAATTGTATTTTATTTTGGGGAGTGAGATTGCAAGGGCAGAGGGCAGACATGACGGGACAGGGAGATGAGTATACAATGTGAAATTCATAAAGAATCAATAAAAAGCCAGGCAGTAATGGTACATCCCTTTAATCCCAGTACTCAGGAGGCAGAGGCACATAGATCTCTGTGAGTCTGAGGCCAGTCTGGTCTACAAAGAGAGTTCCAGGATGTCCAGGACCTTCATACAGAGAAACCTTAGCCCAGAAAACCAAAAATAAAATAATATAAATAAAAAGTTAAAAAAATGTTTATTGATGTTTGTAACTCTGCCTTGTTTGCCTTAGCAAATGCTTTCTGTTAATAATCAAGCTAAGTGGGGTGTCCATAAGAACACACATAAAAAATTTCCTTTCTAGATAAATATAAAAACAATATAGAACAAAGTCACCTAATTGGCTTTCAGGCCAAAAGGCTTGATCACAGCAACTTAGATCATCACGGGAGCACAGTTGAAGAATCAATGTCCAATGGCTTGACCATAGCAACCTAGATCACATGAGAGTAATGGGAGAGTCGGTGCCTGTTAAGTTAGAGTCTGATTCACTAGGAAAGGTAAACGCAATGCCCAACAAATCACAGTTCACGCTAGAGGAAGGTCTAGTCATTGGAGCTGATGTGATTCCAGTCCCCGTGGGTAGTCACTCCTGGGGTAGAAGTGATGGAACAGGAAGCCAGTCATGTTCTGTATGTCTGGTCACAAGGCTGCCTATGCTGTGCATACCTTATGCAGCTGTTGTTTGATTTTTTTTTTTCTTATCTAGCTCCCTGTGTTCTGATCTCTGCTCCCCATGGCCTTCTCACCCAATCAGTTATAGTAAAAGAGAGGGGCTAACCTTCCGCAGATAGACATTTCTGGACTATGTGAGAGTGATTTCATATGAGTGAAAGTGTGATGACAGGTAATCCTGGTAGTCTCAGTACCCCATCATCCCATGTGACGACAGATATGTTTGTTCACTCGTTTTCTCAAGACACGGTTTCTTTGGCTGTCTGGTTTTTTTGGCTGTCAAGGCTAGTGTTAAATGCAGAGATCTGTCTGCTTCTGCCTCCTGGGTACTGGAGTTAAAGCACTCAGCACACCATGTCCAATTTCAGCTGTGTTTCTGATTGTGATTAGTAAAATTAACATCCATATTTTCACAAACTTTCAAAATAAAAAGTTAAAGTTTTGAACCTGAGTCTCTGAGCAGACAGAATGTCAGCTCATTTAAGAACTGGGCACCCTTAGAAGCCTCTCTTCATCTACTTTTTACACAAGTGCATGGCCCAAAAATAAGTTTTATATTTTTTGCTGCCAATATGTAACGGTACTGAGAATAACAGCAGGTTTTTCCATATCCCTAAAGTTTATTTTTTTCTTATTTTACATCTTGATCCCAGTTCCTTCTCCCTCCTTTCCTCCCATACCCCTCCAACCCCCCCTCCCCTCCAATCATCCCCATCCCCCCACACACACACACACATACACACTCCACAGGGAGGGTGATGCCTTCCAGGAGGGATCAACAAAATCTTTCAAGTCATTTGGAATAGGGACTAGACCCTCTTCGTGCCTCCAGGCTAAGGGAGTATCCCTTCTTGGGAAATGTGCTCCCAAAGTCCTTTTGTGTACCAGGGATACATCCTGGTTCCACTGTCAGGGGTACTTTAGACTGCCCAGGCCTTCTAACTGAAACCCATGTTCAGAGGGTCTGAGTTGGTACAATGCTGGTTTCACACTATCAGTCTGGGAGTCCATTAGCTCCCTAAAGTTTATAAGGCACTCACGCAAGGGAGTTACCCAAGGACATTGACATGAACAAGATGCCTGTTGGTACAATAACACCCCCATGGTTATAGAAGGAAAAAAAAGACAAAAACAAAAACAAAGGCAGAGCAAATGGGCTCATGCGAAGAGTTGCAGCAATACTAGATCAGGCATGAGATAAAGACACTCCCAGAGACTTGGACATATGACAGTTAGAAATTATTCTTCAAACCACTAGCTGTGGAGCAAAAACACTGCTCCAGAAGAGAGAGGATGATCTGTGCCCTTTAAGAAAAAAATTAATGATGAGAATACTTGACTGTCCCCAGTAGCCTCCTGGCACACTACAAAACACTGAATTCCTATGTGATTCCAGTAAGAGTCAATGACTCTCTCCTGAGGGCAATGTAACTCACTCCTGTCCAACAACCTTTGCCTCTGAGGTTTCATTCTTCAGCCACAGTCTATGAATATCATTAAAATGTAAGTGTTTTATGGAAATCAAGGGACATGAAGGACAGTGAATTACCAAGCAGGGAGCTGATAAGCAATAAGAACAGGTTTCCTGTAGGGTGAGGACAAGAGGGAGCAGAGGAGCAGAGTGACTTCTAACATCCCAAGGTCCTCAGCCTCCCCATCACAGTGTTGTGAAGGGCAACAGACACACACTGGGTTTGATGTTCCAAAGATCCTAACAAACTGGTGCTGTAATTATTTTTCCTCTGATCAAAGCCACAATGTAATGATTTTATATATAAAGATACAGGTGTAGATATGTGCACATATGAACATACATGCATATCCTTCTTGGTTATAATGAAGTGTTTTGTTTCTGTTCTTATATATATTAGAGGCTTTTGAGGTTGTAATTATCACTCACCCTAAAAGCTTGGAGAAGTGCAGGTAACAAGATCAAACTTGCTTTAGTTTAAAAGCAGCCAAATTTAAACCAAAGTCCCCAAAGATGAAAGACTCCTGTTTGTTCCTTTGGCTTCAAAGACCAATGAGAGTTTCATCATTTTTACATGCAAAAGGCAAGGTTTAAAGGAAAACAGTTTTAAATTGTCAGCAGTGATGAATAAACATAAGGGAGTTCTTTAAGCAAAACAAGCATTTCAACAAGAAATTCAAAACTAAGGGTCCAATAGGAAATTCGATCTTTCCCATCAGATTTTCAGCAAGACAGTCTTCAATTTGTACAGAACTGGTTCTCCTGCCCTCCATAGTAACGACTACTAACATGAGTTTGTACAGATAACATATCTTACATATCTTAGCCCTATACAAGCACTTTTTGGAGTGGATTTTTTTTCCGCTCTCTGTGTGTAATGATGATATAAAATTAAAGTTTGGCTAGTGTCTGTTTCAGAAAAACGATGGATACTCAGGCATGTTCTGCTTATATTGTTTGTAATCCCTTCCCAAAGCCAATATTCCACCTTCATCACAGGCGCTTAGTAAGTGAAAGCTATTTAAATGTCCAAGGTAAGTTTGAATCTCTTCAGCCTGGCAGAAAAATCAAGCTTGCCAAGTATGTTTGCACAGAACCATCTCCAATCAGACAAGACATAATTAGAAAATCAAGTAAAGACTTATGTGCACCCACAAGCAACCTCAGGTCACTGGGTAGCTGGCTGTGATTTTGTCCTCCAATGACAGTATACGTTTTCTGCAGTGTATATTTGACAATGAGTGTGTGCTCTACTTCACTGGAGCATAGCATGGTGTGTGTTTGAAGTTAAGTGATGAGGCACACTCATATTCATTCTTTCATCACTTAAAAAAAAAGTTAAGAAAATGCCTAAGCAACCTGGCCTTTTTATTTCTTATCTGGAGAACAAAGAGATGTTGAGAGATTTCTCATCCAAAATTAGTAGACAGACCTGGATGGGCTTTCAGATCCATGTGGCACCTGAGCCTGAGTTTCACGATTTCAAACATTTGCACAACGTATCTGTTGTTACATTCAGGTAATTAAATAAGACAGCCCGTAGATGCCAACACACAAGATACATAGAAGCAGAAAATGAAAGAAAAACGTTGTCAAAAATTGACCTCAGCCCTCCTGGAGACCAGCCCATGAATTAGAACTGAGAAGCTGAATAGAGTTTACCTTCTGAGGCCATGGAAGATGGCCTGTATTTACGCACATTCTTTAGCATTTCCTGAAAGATGTAACCTTTACATTCTAAGTTACAAAGGCGATTCTTATACTTGTAGAAGAGGTTTAAGGCCATCGTGAGGGAACAGACCTGTAACCCAAGGACCTATGGCACTGAGACACAAGGACTGACAAAGTACAGGTATGCCTGGTCTATAGTAGTGAGTTCCAAGCCAGCCAGGGCTAGAGTGAAACCCTTTTTCTTGAAGAAAAAGAAAAACAGCAGAGAGTTGCAATTCTGAGCCATAGGACCAAGGTAACACTGGATTAAGGTTACTCCTCTCAGGATTCACGGCCTGTGTGCAGCTGGAAAACAGAGTAGTATTGGTCAATTCAGGCACAAGCGCACTGCAGTCCCCTTAAGCGCTGCTCCCTAAAGTAGCAGTGCCTTTCCTCAAGAGATCGTACAGTACGAAAAATGGGAGTTCCACTGCAACCTTCCTGTCTGGGCTGGTTCTGTGGATACATGGCCTGTGCACCTAAGAAAGGCTTCACACTAAGAAAGGCTTCATGCTTAGCTTAACATTTTACTGTCACAGTCATGATATTAGTAATGAGTTTTGCTTTGAATTGTATTTTGTGAATGAAGAATGACCGGGCAGTGAAACATGTGTGAGAGGAAAGGAAGCAAGGAGCTAACAGTATGCACCTGTAGAAAACAGAGCCTGTAGGCAGAGCGAGCCTGTCGCTTACAAAGGCTGAACAAGCAACATGGTCCTTACTAGCATCCAGAGGAACTCAGGGGTGGGGCAGAATTACAGAATGAAACCAAGTTCGGACCCCGGTCTGGATTATTGCTGGCAACATGGTGGCAGCAGCCGATTGTCGAGAATGGCCATGGCCAAGAGCAGCATTGGAACCCAGAGTGGAAAACCAAATTTCCTGACCACTCTCAAAGCCCAATCTTATGAGTCAACAGAAATGTAGTCTCCCTTATCCACAGATGATCTGTTTCTAGATTCCCAGTGGATTTGAAACCACTAATAGTGCTAAATCCTACCTCTTCTGTTTTTCCTATTTGTACATACCATAAAGTTTAATTTACAAATTTGTCGTGATTGACAACTATAATAAAATAGAATAGTTATGACAATACTTGTATTAAAGGTTAGGTGAATATGGTCCCCTTCCCTCTTGATTGCCACAGAGTGAGTAGTACAGGCAATGAGGATATGATGGATAAAGAAATGATCCACATCCCAGCTGGGATAGAATGTGAGGACACAGTCTTTCTTTACTTAAAAAGACACTTAACACTAAAGTGATTTGTGCTTCGTGTTGGATAGAGTTGGGTTGGGTTTAAGTGGTTTGAGTTTGTTGTGTTGATTGGTTAGTGTTGTGTTGTGTTGTTGTGGTTTGTTTGGTTTTATTGCAGTTCTGAATTCAAACCCAGGGCCTCAGACATATATGAAGAAGGTATGTGACCACTAAGCTCCATCACTGATGTATGAAATGACTTCTTTCTCAAACTTCCCATGAACATTTTCAAACCATGGCTGCTCTTATGTAACTGAATGTGCATTAAGGGAGGGTTACTCTGTGAACTCACTAAAGGTCAGAGATCAGTCCAGGAGCTACCCAGTACCACATAATATACTTCACCAGTACATACATAAGTACCAGAAAAGAACATATGGGCATTATACCACAGAATAGACCAGGCAAAGTGCCTGCTGTGTTAGAAAGTTGTCACAGCCAGACTTTGTTGACTACCCATGGGAAACCTCACCCTCTCTGAGCAGTAGGTAGGAGTGGCCTGGGAGGACAGTGAAGGGAACAGGAGGAGAGGAAGGAGCAGGAACTGTGATTGGTATGTAAAATTAAAAAAAAAAAAGAAAAGAAAAGATTGTTTTAAAATAAATAAATAAGTTATCATAGCATTTTAAGACAAACACCTACAGGCTCAGTAACAAAACTTAAGCATTAAGACTATAACACTCAGTGGATAAGGATACTATTAGATAAACATATACAAAAGCTCACAAAACTAATTTTCTCATTTTTTATGGAAATCAGAGGTATAGTGATGCATGGATGAGAAGAGCTTTTGGATGGTAGATCAACTGTTAAATTTCACTTTCTTTGTACAGACTTCCACATGGCCAGAAAAATTCCATCAAATAAATTAACACATAAGATTAAACTCAGAATTACACAAAACTGATTTGTGCAGACAATTGAATCTATTGTGGAGAATTATCCTTTGAGAATAACCAGCTATTGGTGCACTAAAACTTACCTTTCACAGTAATTCAACAACATTTATGTGAATATTATCATGACATTCAAACGTTCCTGACATCCAGTAACAGTTAGTGCAACAAATATTCACCTCAAAAGGAAAACTATCAAAATTTAATTATAGTCCCTCATTTTCCAAGAGCAGCTACTGTTGCTTCTAATTCTATGGACTGAAAATGCAATTTTTATTTTTATTTTTTCAATTTTTTTAAATTTAAAAATAGAAATCCTTTTCCCCAGTAACTTGTTCTTCAAGTTAAATTTTGGAGTCAAAGCATTTTTTTTAATTTATTATTTTACATGTCGATCCCAGTTCCCTCTCCCTCCCTCCTTCCCCCCAGCCCTCCCTCCCTCCTTCCCTCCCTTTTACCCTCTCTGCCCTCTCACATGCACTCTAAACACCCTCCCCTCCCATCCCCCCACCATAATTCCATATGTAGGGGAATGCCATCCAGTTGGGGTCATGTAGATGTGACAGGTCCTGTGAAGTAGGGACTAGGGCTTCTCTCCTGTCTCTAGAATAAGGCAGTTATCCCTCCATGGGGGATGTGTTCGCAAAGTCCTTTTGTGCACCAGGGATACATCCTGGCTCCACTGTCTGAGGTCTCTTAGACTGCTCAGTCCTTCTGGCTGAGACCCATATTCATGGGGGCCCGAGTCAGTCCCCTGCTGGCTTCCCAGCTATCAGTCTAGTGGCCCTTAGCTCCTCCTTGTTCAGGTAAGCTGTCTCTATGTGCTTCTACCGCATGGTCTTGTCCTGTCCATCTGCTTCTGGGTTCTAGTTCGACTCAGTGTTTATGTATGGGTGTTTGCTCCTATTTTCAACAGGCATTAGTTGAGGGCTCCATGGAGAAGTTAGTTGTTGATCTCACTCTCCGGGAAGGGCATTTATGATAGCCTTTCCAGGGAAGCTGAGATTGTTAGTTTGGAGCAGTCTTGTAGTTCTCTCGACCTTTCTTTGTGTTCAACTTTATGTTCAAACCAATATTGGCTCCCTCTTTTATGTTCTCTGTCTCTGTCTCTGTCTCTGTCTCTGTCTCTGTCTCTCTCTCTCTCTCTCTCTCTCTCTCTCTCTCTCTCTCTCTCTCTTTCCTATCTTCCATTCCTAACCAGGCTCAATCCTCCTGGTCGCACATGCCTTCCTCTCCTCCCCCTCATTTTCTCCTACTTCTCTCTCCATTAGTTGTCCTCCCCCACTTCACCTGAGCTCTGGGGGACTTGTCCCTTCCTAGTTCTGTGAGGGACTTTATATGAATCTCTTAGAATACACCTTGTATCCTAGTTCCTCTGGTGATGTGAATTATAGGCTGGTGATCATTTGATCTAGTTCTAAAATCCATATATGAGTGAGGTCATACTGTATTCCTCTTTTTGTGACTGGGTTACCTCATTCAGGATGGTTTCTTCAAGTGCCATCCACTTGCCTGCGAATTTCAAGATACCATTATTTTTTTTCTACAGAGTAGTATTCCATTGTGTAGATGTGCCACATCTTTATTAACCATTCTTCAATCGAGGGGCATCTAGGTTGCTTCCAGGTTCTTGCTATTACAAATAGTGCTGCTATGAACATAGTTGAACAGATGTCTTTGTTGCATGGATGTGAATCCTTTGGGTATATGCCTAAGAGGGGGATTGCCGGGTCCTGTGGTAAACTAATTCCCATTTTCCTGAGGAACCGTCATACTGATCTCCAAAATGGCTGTATGAGTTTGCACTCCCACAAGCAGTGGAGGAGTGTTCCACTTTCTCCACATCTTCTCCAACATAAGTCATCACTGGTGTTTCTAATTTTTGCCATTCTGGCAGGGGTAAGATGGTATCTCAAAGTTGTTTTGATTTGCAGCAAATGCAATTTTTAAAAGTATAAATGTTGTTGTCTTAAATGAGTTTTCCAGCTTATCTTTAAGCTTGGTGTGATCGGACATGACCACATTCTTAACACTCAAGAGGTTGATGGACAAAGATCAAGAGTTCAAAACTAACCTCTCCTATATCACAAGACCCTATCTTAAAAACTAAAAGTAAAAAATAAAATCTTCAGAACATTTGTTCCTGGAAGAAGCCAGGATACAAAATACAAAGTCTGTAGAGTAATTAAGCCAATCCATAGATGAGAGAGTAAGGGGAGCCCAGAGAGCACTCAGGAACCCTCCATATTCTCTTCCTCGTGCTCCCTAAACCAAGCATGAAGCAAGATATACATCTGTTTAGACCTAAAGAAGGGTTTGATCCCACATAGTCAGGAACTCATCTCAGGAAACCCTACTAAATAGGTTGAGTATCTCTTACATGAAATCCTTACTATGACAGTGTTTTATGGTCAGAGATTTTCAAATCTGAGAATATTTGAGAAGTCATAATGATAGGACCCTAGTTTAAAATGAAATTCACATATATCTCATATACATGGCTTGAGGCTAATTTTATAAAACATTTTTAATAGCTCTGTGCATGAAACAAAGTTCATAGTCTGGGCTTTTCTACTTGCAATATTATATTTGAGCTAAAGTTTCAGATATTGGAGCATTTCAGACTTAGGATTTTCAGATCAGGAATGCTCAGGCCTGAAGAAGAATATCCTATTTGTGAATTTCTGAAGACAGGCTGGTGAGTTTTTACAATAAACGGGACTCTCAGATAACATAGATAAGTCACAGGACATTCACTAAACATGCAAAAAAAAATCCCATATAAGTGTTACAAATGAACCAAGGAACATGTAGGAACAGCAAAAACAGATGAAACAAATAGACTCCAGAGTATGGACAAATATTCTTGTAATATGTGAGAGTAATCACTGAGGAGAAAAACTGTAAATTCAATCCAAGAACCAAAAAAAAAAATCAATATTTAGAAATTGTGGCTGAATGGGCACCACACAGGAGTGACAGCAAAGGCAGATGGATGGGACATTTGCCAAAGAAATCTCAAGAGAGGAAGGAACTAAAATGTGAAGGACATGTTAGAAGCATCAAAGACGCCTGCAAAGGCACCAGTGGGCACCAGGTGAAGCTCCTGAGAGAAGAATCGTAATAGGTAAAAAGAGATGTAGGAAACACAGCCATGCCCAAACCCAAATGGAAACATTGGAGAAGCCAAGAGAGCACACAACAGCCGTGTAGTCTGGGAATGGATGATCAACTTCTATAAGAGTGGCATCATGTGCCATGCTGAGCTTCTCATCAGTAAACCAGATAAAGGAGAAAAATGGCATAATCATTCTCCTTTCTAGTGAGAATGATTTCAAAAAATTAAGATTTGACATATAAATAAATACGATAAATTCAAATAAATTAATGCTGTTCAATACTCTTTGATTTACTCTTATAGGAAAATGTGTTAGCCTCGAGTTTTGTTACTTTCCATTGTTGTAACCAAAACACTGACAGAAACGGTTCAAGGGAAGATGGGTTTACCATGAGCCATAAGTTTTAACGGTCACTTGACACTATGTGATTGGACAGAACGTCACAGCGTCAGAATCATGCAGCAGAGAAGAGTCCTTGCTTTCATGGCTAACCAGAGAACAAAGAGCAAAGAGCAAGATAAGAAGGGGCCAGGGATAATGTGTCCTGAAGGACGCCACCCCGTTACCTACTTCCTCCAACCAAATCACACCTTCCACAGTTTCCACAGTCTCCCAAAAGAGCCCTGCTGAAGACCAAGAATTCAAACATCAGCCTTTAGGAGATGACTCAGGTTCAATCCCTAATGAAGAGTTTCTGTTTGTGTGGGAATGCTTAACTTATACAGCTTATAGGAAGGATTTGTGTTGAACCATGAGCTTTAGAGGGTTCTGTGCACTGTCCCAGCTCTGCTGCTTCTCACTCTAGTGAGGAAGAGCATCGTGGTGACAGAAAATATTCATCTCATAGTAGACAGTAGACAGGAAGGCAAGTGAAGAGCAAGGGGGGATAGTGAGAGCGAGAGGGGCGGGGGACAGTGGGGGAAGGGAAAAAAGAGAGCAAGATACAGCCCCCAAGGATATGGCCAAGAGCCTTACCTCCTCCATTCAGACCTCATCTCTTAAAGTTTTCAGACCCTCCCATCATAGTGGCCCCAGTTGACAACCAACCAGACAGACACTGTGTGAGCCACTTTGAGAAACATTACACATGCAAATCATTACAGATAATGTTTAATAATGCGAACAACCACACATAAATCAGGTGTGTGTGTCTATGTGTGTGTTTATGTATGTGCTATAATATGTATTGATGTGAACAGTAGGTATGAATTAGCTAGGCAATTTAAAGTAAAAAGACTCCAAAGAAGCCAGGTGGTGGTGCATGCCTTTAATCTCAGCACTTGGGAGGCAGAGACAGGGCAGGCAGATCTCTGTGAGTTTAAGGCCAGTCTGGTCTGAGAGTGAGTTCCAGGACAGGCTACACAGAGAAACCCTGTCTGAAAAATCAAGAACAAAACAAAACAAAAAAGACTCCAAAGAAGAGTAACCTGTTTCTTTCCTGGCTAAAAGCTGGAGTGTCCTTGTACCTACTGGCAGTTCCATCCTTGCCGGAGGCCAGAGATGCCAGAAGGGAGCTCTGTTACCTTTTCTTCTAAGTAGTACTCCTTTCCAAGAAGCCACACTGAGGGTGTGACTGAAACTGCAAGCACTTGGGCACCTGGAATGGGAACTGGACTTCCCAGCACATTCGCTGTTTGTGCTGCCATCCAGTAGAGCTTTATTAATTCCAAGGCATTGAGTTCAAAGAGCATCTACTCCAGGGGACCCCTGCCCCTGGACAAGAGCTCCAACTCCTTTCCCTCTTTTTAAAGGACCCTCTCATAAAATTGTTCCTTCTAAAACTCACCTTCTGTGTTCCATAGATTTCATTCTGCAGATTCATAAAACAAGAACCTGTAAGCCACTTGGGTAGCTTTGGTGGCCATTGGTGTTGGAGATTTTCTAGCCTGGCTAAGATCCTGCTGCCCTTGAGCCCCACACAGACACTATATTAGCTATAAAACTGTTGGCCAGTGGCTTGGGCTTCTTATTGGCTATATCTGTCTCGGTCTTAATTATTAACCCATTACTATTCATCTATGTATTTCCATGTGGTCTTGACTTACTGGGGAATGTCTGGTGTATCCTCCTCTCCTGGGCTCTATCTGACGACTCTGTCTGCCTACCTTTCCCTGAATTCTCCTCATCTCCTAGAACCACCTCCCTGGCCAATCAGTGTTTTATTTATCAACCAATAAGAGAAACATATATACAGAAGGACAACCCCCATCACACTGCATTTCTAGGATCCTAGCTAGCCTTTCAAGATGACCATAAGATCTAAGAGAGGCCCCATCGCCCTCAGAGATAACCCAATATTTACCTATCAGTATGATAATGTCTAAAGAAATAGCGTGTAAAAATATAAAATAAATGCTAAGAGTGATCATCTCTGAGAAAATAGTATAGGTAACTTCATTGTCTATAAGGAGTAATGTTTTTTTCCTGCTGACCTGGGCCCAGCGCAGCGCTAGGCCCAATTAACATACAGATATTCTGTATTAGATATAACATACAGGTACTAGTTTCTTATCGGCTAGCTCTGTCTTAATTATTAACCCATTTCTATTAATCTAAGTACTTCCACTTGGTCTCATCTTACCGGAGAGTGGGCCCAGACCTCTGTTACCTCCAGTCTCTACATGCTGACTCCTCCCTACTACTTCCTCAAATCCTCCTTGTCTCCTAGTCCCACCTATCTTGCTTTCCTATTGGCCAACAGTGCTTTATTCATTAACCAGTGAGAGAAACATATTTACAGAATGACATCTCCCATCAATTGTCTCATCTCAAATTCTTTGAGTTTTCTAAAATCCCTGTAAGAAACTTAGGCTACCTTTTAGATTAAAAAATATATTGAAACCATAGAACAAATGCTCAAATATTGAGAAGAGGGGTTTCTGTTAGTCTTTAAAAGCAAAGATGGACTAAATAAAAATATTTTGTCATTCTAAGATGACAAAACTGAAATGAATTGTACATGACTGGTATCACACGGAACTCCGGTCTAAGTGGGTTTTAGAAACATTGTTTCCTAATGTGATTTCTGTTGCTATGATAAACAACTGACCAAAACCAGCCCACAGGAGGAAAGGATTAACTTGGCTCATTATCACTGGAAATAAAGGCATGAATCTGGAAGCAGGAACTGAAGCAGAGACCATGGAGGAACATGACTTACTGATTGCTCAGCCAGCACCTTTACTTACTGGTCCTCAGCCACGACCAACTGCCCACAATGGGCTGGACCCTCCTACATCAATTAACAATCAATAAAATGCCCCCACAGACATGGCCACAGGCCAATCTCATGCAGGCAGTTCCTCAATTGACAGTCTCCCAATTATGTGTAGGTTTGTATCAAGCTGACAAAAACTAAACAGATCACCCTGTAACTGCTTATTATTATTTTTAACTTCATATATTGGTATTGGCTATAAAGCAATGGCTACTTCCTCAGGTAAAATTCCTTCTAGTCAAGAGTAAAGAATCTCTGGCCTGAGGTGGGACCTAACACTCCTTTTGAACAAGGTCAGTGGCCTTGCTAAGGGACCATTACTAAGAACAGAAGTTCACCTTCACATGCTAAATAGGTGGAATAATTATTCCTTCACTAAGATACTATTCTTTAAGCCTAGCAGCTATGAGATTTGGCTTGGGCTTCCCATCTTTCTGAATTTTATATATATACATTCATATATATATATGAATATATTTGTTGTTGTTTCTTTATCTTTCTATTGGATCTTGGTCAGAACAAAAGTATGCTTTTTCTGATACTTTGGGCTTTCTTGCTCTTTCTCAATGCACCCCTTCACTATCATACATGTCTGCCATGAGTCTGGCCTCCATGCAAGTAACTCAAATAGTGTAGCTTTTTATGTCTTTCCTTCATCCTCCTCCTGTAGGAAGTTGTTGAGACTTAGAGCTTGCCTGTTGGTTTGTTTGTTTTTCTTTTAAACTCTGATGAAATTGTCCTTGAGCTTCTGTTTGAATCCACTCTTAATTATTTTATTAATGAGATCAAGATTCCTAAAAGAAGACCCTGATTTCCAAGGTATCAATACAATTCCTTAACCATGAGCAGAAATGTGTATTCCTGGGGCAATAGGTACATGCCAGAATCACATGAAACACACTGGTGCATATGATCCCTAGCTGCTTCAATAGCTGTTGGGTACAGAACTATCTCTTAGCAACAATGCTTAGTATTTCCTTCTAGAGAAATTAAGCATTTTAAAATGTATGTCACACATGCATTTCTTAATCTCAGGAGGAAAATAACTAAAAAATTGAATTATAGAATTTGCTGTCAAAGAGGTATTTGTTTTTCTCCAAAGAACAGAGGAGAAAAGTCAAACACTGGATAAGCAAGATGAAACAAGGTGTAAATGCCAAGCAGAGAAGCCCAGGGCAAAAGAGGGCAAGTCCCATAAAAGAAAAAAGGATAAGAATCAAACAGACATGTGGTGTGATCAACAGCTATCAAGCTGGAAAGGAAATCCCAGAGGGGCTTGTGCAAAGGATGCAACCTACAAGACAGAATTCCCAGCCTTTGATAAGGACAGTTTTCCCAGTGGCTTCCTCTTGTCTTAGTCATTTTCTGTCAGGAAGCTCCTCCTCTGTGAGAATGCAGCAGGCCCTTAAGCAAGGTTCTCTTTGAGCTGATTTGACTCCCAGGGAGTCCCCCAGCTTTGCCTGTGTTACTACGAGAGAGCCCCCAATCCACTCTAAGTCTGACTTAGTTTCCTCCTGGGTAACCCATATGGTTTATTAATGAGCGCTCATCTACTTAATCACTTGGTTTGCTCAAGGTCTTATTGTTTGCATTTTTAAAGTTCCAAAAGTTTTATGAACAGAAATCAGAGTGTGAAAGGAAGGTTTCTCAGGTAGTGTCTATAATGCCAATTTAACTCAGACTGTAGGAGGCATGCTTCCACTGAAGACAGTGAACGGATATCCTACTGAGCTCATAAAGAAAATGCAAGAGCAGGCCTGCTTTTGAACAAGCAAGGACACCCTCAAACCTGTTGGAAACGAGGTGGCCATTTGACAGTGTTGCAGCTATTAGAGGTGGTTGGTTATTCTGCAATGTCACATCCAGACAACTCTTCATAGGTCATGACCACCTTTCAATGGACCAGCTTGATCAAAAGCCATGTGTCAAAACCTCAGAAATTGGAAGACATAGCCTCTCTAATGCTAATAGCTGACTGGCCCTCAACCTCACCTCCACCCAATTTCTGTTCAGCCTGAGCTGTATTAACCATGTAAGCCTTGAGACAACACAAAATTCCACCTGAAAATTACATCAGCCCTGTATACCAGAGGCCCGTGCAAGCAGTCACCATTTTGAATAAAAGCACACATACCACAATGAGAGTGTTTCACTTTGATCCCTCATCACCATCACCACCACTTTTCTTCAGTGCCATGATGCTCATATTTATTTATCTAGGAGAAGGTATCTAGATCTTCGCCTTTCCCTTACATTAGAAACTTGAAAAACAATTTGATTTTTTCCAAGACTTGTCCTTAAAGAAGAGACCAGAAGGGATGAATTTCATACCTAGGAGTTTATTTCCTACTACATTTTAGTGTGCTTGATATATGTCCCAAAAGACAGTAATTGAAAATAAAGAAAAATTAGGAGGTGGTATAAAATCTTTGTTTCATAGGAAGGAATTCTCAACCAGAATTTCTAAAAATCTGTGTCTCCATCTACTGGCAACCTCCAGTAGTGCTATCTGTTTTCCTGTAATAGCATGGCTGCCAACCCATAGGCCCATACCAAACAAGCTCTAGGACGAACATCGAAGTGCACTTGACAAGAGAGGCCTGAGCTACTTTTCTGGCACAAAATCAATCACGTTTTTTTTACAGCCTTACTTTCGTAGAGGCTTCTCCAGGTGCAATGGTTACCCACTGATCTTCCTTTTGCTTTTTTTCCCAAATTTTTAAAATCTTTGGAGATATAGATACTATATCTGTATCATTTCCACACCTCCTTCTCCTCAATACAATCCCTCCCATGTTCTCTCCCCCAAATTTATGACGTCTTCTATAATTATTCATACACACACACTCACACACATGCACAGACACACACACACACACACATACACGCACATGCACACACTCCTGCTTAGCCCATTTAGTGTTGCTTATATGTATATTTGTTTAGGGAACTGACCAGAGAGCCCAACCTTGTAGAAAACTGATTGATTCTATCCCTCATGTTAATAACCATTAATTGCCTGGGGCTCTTCATTTTGGGATGAAACCTTGTGAGATTTCCCCATCCACACTGGCATGTCTAGTGCTATTGTTTTGTGGGGTCCTTGTTTAGGGGGCCATACTGTTGATATTTCACATGTACAGTTTCCTTGTCAAATGTATAAGACACTGTCTCACAGCACACAACATGATCCCCGGTTTGTACAATCCTCTAAAAGGTTTCCTGAGTTTTAAGTATAGAGGAATTGGAATAATCGTTAATTAGGATTGGGCACTCCACAATCAGTTGCTCTCTATATTTGAACTAGTTGGGACTTTCTGTAATGCTCTTTGTGACAGAAAGAAAATCTTTGTTGAGGGGTGAGAGTCGTATATACTGTGGGCATATGGATAAAGTATTTAGAATGCAGTTAGAACCTATACTTATTTGGGAAAGTGTAGTAGAAGGTTCACTTCTAGGGTCTTTGACCTCACCCATCACTGGTAGTTGGTTAGGTTTACAGTACCAGGCATGAATTTCCTCCTTTCAAATAGGCCCTAAGTCCAATTAGACATCCATTGGTGGCCCCCGAGCTATAAGTGTCAATACTGCACCACTGGTGATATCTTAGTAAGCTTCAAAGCTGGGTAAAACTATCAATTGCTTTTTCTCCCTTGGCAGATTGCATAGCGCCTTCAGATACTGTGAGAGCCAGTCCTCAGGGAAAAGGTTTTGGCTCAGTTCCAGCTCAGGTCCTCCAAGTTCTGTGTCTGAACTGTGTGGTGTCTTCAGCAATAGGGCCTTAAAAAGATGTGAGAGGCAGCCAAGGGAAATGGCAATAGCCTGCATTGTTTTGGGTTCTCCTCAACTCTGACCAGCAACTCAAAGGAAGGTTGGAATGCCTGGTTCTAGGGGTTTTGTTGGATATTCTAGGGTGCTTGTGCGAAACATTATCACTAAACAGCATACCTTCACATACATATTGTATACATTATTTAGGTATATATGGTGAATTTATATTTACACTTATATCATATAAATATACATATTTTAAATAAATATAAAATGTTTTCCTATTGCCTTGTATTACGTATTCCCCTTCCACCCATATATATATATATATATATATATATATATATATATATATATATATATATATATCTTGCTTCCTTCCTAGTTAAATTTCCTCCTGTTTCCCCATTTCCTGTTCTTACCTCCGTGTCCTTAGAAAACTAGTTCTACCTAGTTTACCATTGTATAAAACTGAGTTTTGTTTTGAGCACTGGACATATTCACTCTGTCCTCAATTGGGACATTGAGACAACTGGCCCTCCAAGGCCAGTAGCTCTTTGCATATTTTCCACTCAGTGATAAAAAGAGCAAGAAAAGTTCTTGTTCTAATGGAGATTGTTATAAATAGCTGCAAAACTGAAGTAATTATCTCTGTTGCTGTAGCAATCACCTTCAAGAGATTATAAGAAAAACAGTTTCCTATATTTTATATTTCTTGATAAATAGTCCCTGAGCTTTTGGGAGGTACAATGATCAGGAATTTCTCATATCCCTGAGAGGGTAAGAACCTGGATCCAAGTGCCCTTTGACAGTAGAGTAGAGGTAAGTGAGGAGAAAGGGAATCAGAAAACAGAAAAGAGAAGTCCTTGGCAGATGTCTGGAGGTGACCATGGCCTAAGAAGGGAGTTGTTGGAGTTGCTTTGAGTTTAGTATTTTGATTATCACACACATCTGGAACTTTTAGATGTATTCAATTTTTATTTTTGAACGTGTGTGTGTGTGTGTGTGTGTGTGTGTGTGTGTGTGTAATGCCTAACACAAGCTAATTTGGGGATTGTTTAGAGTACTGTTGATGTTTTGCTTTGTGTCCAATGATGGAGTCAAGCAGATGGCTTCAGGCATATGAAGTCCTACAGGTTTATATAAAGCAGGCACTCTACCTGTCATCTGAGCTCTGTCCCAAGGACCTGCATCTCAAAATTTTGGTCATAAAAATAATTTATCCTGGACAGTCATAAGCAAACATGAGTAATTTTCATTGTGGAAAATGGCTGCAAAGTTACTCAAGAGCAAAAATAAATTTTATCATCGGAGTGGAGAAAGTACATGCCACTTTCTGAAAATCCAGTTGTTATTCTACTCACTCAAAAAAATCACCCTCGCTATTATTTCATTTAGGAATTTTTCATGGTTTTTATAAGTAAACTCTGCTCATAGTTTTCCCTTCTCAAGCTACTAAGTGTTTTGATTAAAATGATGATAGTTTCATTAAATGAATGTGTGAACTTTCCTCTTATTTTATAGTTGAATTATTTATACAATTTGTTGAAAAAGCTGAAAAATTCACTGTAAAACCACTGGCTTCTTCTTTCATACATTTACATAATAATCTATTCAGGTTTTCTACTTCCTTTGTGGTCAGTTTTGGTTGATATTTTGCTAGAATATCATGGATTTCCACTAGGTTACTGCCAGAGAATTATGCAAAGTAAATCCTTATCATGTTTTGGCTGTATTCTAGATTCATTTATAAGTATATTTTATTTCTTCCTCTTTTTCCTTATTCTTGGAAAAATAGCTTGTTTTGTAAGTTCACATAGAAGAACTTATTCTTATTTTTTTAAATCCTGCCTACTCTATTTTTGTATTTGCTCTATTTAATCTCAGATTTTATCTTTACTAACATATTTCCTCCTCTTTATAGTTTGGTGTTATATTGCTTCTTTGCTTGAGGCTTCCAACATTCCTCCATCCCTCCTGGCAATATGAATCTGCTAGCAGTTTCTCTTCAGTCTCCCTTATTCCCTAGTCATCAGACACATACTCAAACCCCTCCCGCCATCCCAATACATTTCTTGCAGAGTTCAGAAGGTGGGTCACCATCTTTTTCTCCACCACAGTCCCTTGCAATCAACATTTCCTTGCTCTCTGAATGATCCTTTCGCTGTCTGGTGACTCCAATCGTGTGATTGTCTAGCATCCTGTATTGTTTCGCTCTACCCCAGTTTCCTGTACCTCTTGTCACACACTCAGATATGTCATTACCAATACAGGCATTGTCTTTTAAACACAGGTCCTTCATTAGACAAGGTGAGGGTCACACTGTTGTCATGATTGCTTTCATTATTTCTCTCAGTTTCCCAGCATCTACAACTCTCCACAGTTGTCTGAGAAAAGCTCAAACTGTAGACTCACTCCTGCCCATGCCATGGCTGCTCTTATCGTATGGGAAATGCCCATTAACAGAGCTCCAATAATCCTTTGGTGTTGCTCAGCTGTCATAATCAAGACTACACTTCCTGCTCTTATGATGCCCAACCTCTCCCTTCACCTCATTCAAGCTGGAGCTCCATTTCCATTTTATTGAGAGGACAAACAAATCATAAACAAACCTAAGCCCTTCAACAGCACTGGCCAGCTTCATGTCGTAAGGGACTCAGTCCAGTCTAAAATTAAGACTTTCATCAGCATCACCCCGTCTTCTTTCCAGAAGCTGCTGCTCCCTTCTGCATTTCCTAATTCATAGATTAAAGTCCCCTCAAGATAGAGTATATCACCAATAGCAACGAAAGACTTCCATATTCCCTTCCAACCTCTCCAAGTTTTGCTGCTCCTTTTTGTAGCAAGAGTCCTCAAAGTGATAACGCCATTTGTATTTGTTTGTTTTGGATTTTCCCCTTAGTCATCCACTTCCTTCTCCATTCAAATTATGCTTTTTTGTGTGTGTGTCTGCTTGAATCACTCCTTTTCAGTTAAGTGACATTTTATTGCACCCAGCCCCATCCTCATCAGCTTTCACTATGGCTTCTTACTCTTTCCTCATAAATGCCCTTCCTGGATAGTGAGATCAACAACTAACTTATCCACCATCATGGAGTCCTCATCTAGTACCTGTTGGAAACAGAAGCAAACACCCATAACTAAACACTGAGTTGAATTAGAATCCAGAGCAGAGAGAGAGGACAAGACCAGGTTGCAGAAACACATAGAGACAGCTGACCTGAACAAGGAGGAACTAACGGGCCCCCCAGACTGATAGCTGGGAATCCAGCATTGGATTGACTCAGGCCCCCCTGAATATGGGTCTCAGTTAGAAGGCCTGAGCAATCTAAGGGACCTCAGACAGTGGAACCAGGATGTATTCCTGGTGCACAAAAGGACCATGCGGACATATCCCCCATGGAAGGATACTCCCTTAATCTAGAGACAGGAGAGAAGTCCTAGTCCCTACTTCAAATGACTTAACAGATTTACATGACTCCAACTGGATGGCATTGCCCTACATGTGGAATTGGGGTGGAGCGATGGGAGGGGAGGGTGGCCAGGGTGCATGTGAGGGGGGGAGAGAGAGTAAAAGGGAGGGAGAAAGGGAGGGAGGGAGAGGGACTGGGATCAACATGTAAAATAAAAATAAATAAATAAAATAGTTTTTCCTTTCATTTCAGTATATTTTGTCTCAATATTTCACGACTCCTGGTATATAAAAAAAAAATGTAAACTTAACTTTTCTCTTCCAATAAAGTTAGTCTTGACTTCAGTACTTGTTTTCTAATGATAGAAAATATACTTGTCCTTACACAAAACACTTTATTGACCTGAGTCCCTTTCTGTTTCTCCACTGTTTATCATTAGGTGATAGAGGAGTTCTGGATTCCAGGTTCCTAGTTCTCTCATCCCTATCTGAACTAGACATTATTAAATTCTTTTGTACCTCAAGCTTCCTGGGTATCCTGAAAAAAACTGCTAGATTCCTTCTTAGAATGCAGAAAAATGGGAAGAAAACAAATCATATAAGTGATAGCTGTCAAAACAGTTGCACAACTTTTGTGATTTGCAAGGCTTTTGTGTGTGTGTGTGTATTCAGTTAGAATATCAAGAGTGGGGCCACTGTTCTGATTTGAAGCCTACTCCACAGGAGGAAATGCATGCCTGGTACTACATCTGGCCACAAACCCATTGTTGGGGAGTTCCCAAGCCCCAGGAGCAAATATACTACTATTATTTTGCTAAACAGATATAGTATCAAACTGTCCTCTAAATCAGTGCCTCTGTTTATAGCCATAGATAGTGCAGCTCTCAGGACTCTTTGGAGAAATCCCATTGCTCAAGGGACAGCAGCTAAGGAAGGAACTGAAAAAAATTTCTGTCACATCCCCTCCCAAAGGTTCAGGGACCATTCTGGAAAAATGATCATAACCAGAATTTTTTGTCTTGTTTTTCATTGTGTGATGCTTTAGAGGATGGGTAGAGGGTTTTGTATCTTTGTTAGCTTGAGACAGTGTCTCACTGTGTAACCCTGGCTGGCTTGGAACTTGAGATGTGGACTAGGCTACTAGGCTGGCCTCCAATGCACAGGGTCCACCTCTTCTGCCTCCCAGATTCTGTGATTAAAGGTGTGTACCTGTCATTAATGGTTCACACCTTTAATCCCAGTACTTGGGAGGCAGGTGGATCTCTGTGAAGTAGAGGCTAGCCTGGTCTACAAAGCAAGTTCCAGGATAGCCAAGGCTGTTAACACAGAGAAACCCTGTCTTGAAAAATGAACAAACATAAAAATGTATATGCCACCATGTCCTGTTATTTTAAATCAAACTCAAATTATCATATTTAAAGCAAATAAGACTTATTTACAGTTGTGACAGCTGGAGCAAGGCCTGTACACATTCAAGCCAGACAAAATTCCAGCAGAGAAGGGAAGTAGATGCAAAGTCCCACTGCTAACCAAGAGGGAATTTGAAATTAATGCCTGCTAGAAGAGGTAACATCAATTTTCCTTTCCAATAGAACAACATTGAGTCTATCAACACACTCCAGGGCAGGCCCCAAGCCCTGAAGCAGCTGGACAACACAAAACTGAATCCATAGTTTTTGTGCAGTTTTTATTTTGTTTTTGTTGTTGTTCTGAATTTGTTTGGTTGATTTGGTTTTAGAAGAGGTTTAGGAAAAGAAAAATACTATAAAGTTGCATGAGTAGCGATATGGGAAAGATTAAGGAGGAGTTGGGAGAGGGGAAGAAAAAAAAGAATTACTTACGCCTTCCTTAAATGGTGAGTCAGTTTCAGAGATGATGGCAACAGAACTTGCCACCAATGCTACTAAACATCAAAAGAAAATGCAGCTGCTAAAGTGAAGGCGGTGATCCAGTGGCCTGGCAGATTAACTGGAGGCTGTGATCTAGTGGCCTGGCAGATTAACTCCAAGTCTACTCGTAGTCATCTACCAAGACATCCAGCCTCGTCAGAACACAGATAAGATTAAACAAGGAATGTTGCTTTCAAACCATAATTCAACAAGAACCGTGCATGTCACAGAGACTTCTCAATGTGTCATTTCCAGGATATGTTTTTAAGCCAAATAGGAATTTCAAAAATTGAAAAATAAAGTATTGAACAAACAAAAAATGTCTACCTTGCAGACCAGGTACAGCTGAAGAAAGACTTAATGAATTAGAAAAATAGATCTTAGGAAACCATCCATAATGTTATAGGAGATATGAAAAAAGAGGAAAAGAAAATTTATACCCTTACAGTTATATTTTTAGAAAAAGATTACAAATTAACTTTAAAAATTCTATTTAAGAAACTAGCTGGAGAGAACTATAGTAAATGCAAGAAAGTAAAAAAATGGAAATAACAAGGATCAAAAACAGAAAGAGCAATTAATCCACAAAGAAATCTTAGAGATAATAAATCTAGATGCTAGTTTGGGAAGGAAACATTTAGTGTGGTTAAAAATTGAATTACTTCTTGAGCTTAAGAAAGTATAATTTCTTTTTTGCAGATAAGATGCAAAAATAAATTAAATATTTGCCAAATTTTAATTATTTGTTTCACATATGTACATGAGTTTTTAATTTCATATACTTGCATGTCAGTTTGTTAAAAAAAAATAATAAAGCATGTATAAGCTTGCTGATATCTCTGGGTTCCAGGTACCTTCTTTAGTGCTACAGTTATTAGCATTCTTATAATTTTATTTAAGTTCAGGTACAGAAAAATTTAAAACCATTTTAGGCTATAATTCTGTCATATTTTAGAATAAAAGTTCTCACTAGAAAATAAAGCCATTTCTCCATCTTACTCAATTTCATTTGTCCTCTATAAGCCCTACACACTACAAAGAAACACCATGAGGTCATTGTTACAGGGGGTTAGGTAGGTCACCTTTGTATCTTGTTAGTGGCCAATCTGACCAAGGAAAGAAGACAGATACTTCAGCACTGCTAACAATCACCAACCTTTATTTCTTAAAAAAGATTAACTTTATGTGTGTGTGTGGCCTCCATGTGTATATGTCCACCATCTGTATGCCTGGTGCCTACATAGACCAGAAGATGGTGTCAAATCTCCTCAAACTGGTGTTAGAGAAAAATTGTGATTCATCATGTGGGTGTGGGGAATTAAACCAAGGTCCTCTGCAAAAGCAGTAAGCACTCTTAACCAATGAGTTATTTCTCCAGCTCATCTAACCTTCTATTTTTCAAAATGAAAATGTCTGTGTACATTGATTGCACTGTGTGTGTTGTGTGTGTGCATATCCTCAGTTCTGAAGTTTCCCTGTGAGCTGTTTTTAGCCAATATAATATTCCAGGCATGGCATTGTGTCTACTCCAAGCCTTGACTTCAAGGGGCCTTAAAATTTCCACAATCACTGGGCCCTTTGCATTCACGATGAGAAGGAAGTCTGATTTGCCTGCTAGAAGAGGCCACAGGGAGCAAGGCAAGCTCCAGCTGATTACAGATGCTAAAGAAACCTAGATAAAAACCATCTGTACCAATCAACTAGCCATCAAAAAGGAAAACCAGTACCTACTACTAGATGCATTGCAGTCTTGGGATTATCTCCAGCATTATAACTTCAATAAATATTTCAAAACATTTACTTCACAAAGTGAGTTCACTCTTCACAAAACTCATTCCTACATTTTCAATGTTTTAGTTTCAGTTTTGTTGGAATAAGATCTTTCTTTATTGAAAGTTTTGTGAGTTTTCAGGGGAAGTAATTTTTCTTCCTGCTTCTTTAGCAGGCATTGTGTAAGGACTTAAATTAAGGACCGTGGTTGCTGGACAGTCACCTCTATCATCTACATTCTCAGACTTCAGATGGCCACAAAGACAAATATAGCTGCCTTCTTGCTGTGTGGATAGGTAGAGTCAAATATGAACTTAGGGACCCTGCTGCCACACACCACCAACATTCCTTGGAGCAATAAAAGGCAGGCTGCACCAATGTGAGCTGGGAGAAAAAAAGAACTTAGTCTTGTAGAATGAGAATAGCCCAATGGACATCATATAATTTTCTATTTCCTCATGAAGCAACTGTGCACGATATTAGGGACAACTAGGATTTTCCACACTGGGAAATGAAAAGAATGATGGTGAACAGAATGTTCAGAAAGGAAACTCAAAGCAGAAGGTTGCATTTATTCAGCATTGCTCCTCCCATGCCAATTACTGCTTTGATATTTCACACTCAACTGCTGTAAAGTATCTAAGCAGGACATTCAGCAAAACAGAAAAGGTTGGAGTAGAGTGGAAACCAACTATGTAAATTACTTTCTATACCTTTATGGACACATTTACTGGAAAAAATTAGAAAATAGTGGGCAAGCAAAGGGGATATCAAAGTTTCCCACAGTCTGATTTATTTCATATAAGTATATTTTTCTAAATACATCTCTTTATAAGTGTACTGATAGTAATTGTATGTCATCAACATTGAGCAATATTCTGCATGCTCATTGCTTTTCACTTAACACTATAGCACAAATCCAGCCTTATTGCTTAGGAAACAAGATCTTCTGTAGATCTTGTCTCCCCACCTTTCAATGTGAGAATATAACCTGAATTTATATCAGTTTTCTCCAAACAGTGTGTGTGTGTGTGTGTGTGTGTGTGTGTGTGTGTGTGTGTGGGTGGGTGTGGGTGTGGGTGTGTTTAATGACACTAATTAAAGAAGAGGTCATCTTGAGAGCTTGTTTGAAGGTTCTAGGAAGGGAGTGCAGCAGCTACTCATATACCCTTGACCAGTCCTCCCCTACTTGGGGAACGTTGTCCTCTTCTACAACTTCAGGAGGGACACACATAGAGTAGTAATAGAGGAAGGGGACACCTGCCTCGCCAGCCAGATCAGCCCAATCCACCCTGATGATCTATGGGGTGATAGATGCCACATATCCAGATTACCCTCATATCCAAAGACTCTTTGCAATGGACAATTGCAAGTAAAAATATATGGACAAAAGGGTTTACCACGGGACTCGCCATGTTACACTACCGCGTCTATGATGAGATTTACCCTGTTTATATTTTCTTTTTCCCTTCTCTTAAATTTATTTTTGGTAGGGGTGCAAGGGCAGAAGGCTGATACTAAGGGATGTGGAAATCAATGGGATCAAGATGCATGATGTAAAAGACACAAAAAAAATAAATAAAAGAAAATTTAAAAAAGAAAAGGTCATGTTTTCAAAGAGAACGGAAGTACACAGGGGAGTTGGAGCAGGGAGAGAAAGGATAAATAAAAATTATATAAATACAGTACTCAGGTATGAAATTTTCAAAACATTTGAACTAAGATTGAGGTAAGATATAGATAAGCCCTCGTCTTCATCTCCTTTCCATTGTTAAATATTTCACTCTTTCATCTAATGATGCAATAAGCAAACATCCTTTCAGCTGAACTGTTGACAACATCTGTGATCTTCAAAGAGGAAATCACCTCATATTTTTCATTTTACAACCACATTTAACAGCATTTATAAGACAATCCTTCTTTCCCAAGGCTAGACTATGTTCATCCTTGCCAACCATATTGGTATTGCTATGTGAGTTCCAGTCAGCTCTCGTTGATCCCTCTGCTTTTTATTGACCTCATTTCCCTGAGTTCTCTACATTTTGTAAGGGAACCCTGTAAATTAGAAACACAGGCAAATTTCCTCTGAGTACTTCTCACCCGGTCCCAGCAATCTTTCTCTCCCAAAGACTAATATCAGTCCTTTTTCCCACAAACAGATGAGAAAAAAATAATGATCTGATTTATCAGTAAACCAACTCATCCTAAGTTTAAGTTACTTGGGAAGTTTAATGTGTTACCTCATCAAGGTTGCAGATTACCTGAGGAAAAATATGAAACTATAGCTTTAAATGATAAAAAAAAAAAAAAAATAGACCTAAATGGGAAAGTCAGGGTGAAAGAGGAGTTGCTGGAATGCTTACTTGAAAAATGACATGTGTTATGTTAATTACAAATGGCAAGTTCTGTCAACATGCACACTATGATGAGTGTTTGTGCATGAGTTGGAAACAGATATTCTTTGATTTTATAAATGTGGGCTAATTCTGCAAAGATACACGAGCAACAAGAAACACCAGCTGATTCCAGAAAGGAGAGCTAATCTAATGAGAAGACCAGAATGAGGAAAAGATGTCCTTGAGGTACAAAATGCACTGTGTGTTTATAATTACCTATTTAATCATAAGAGAGATAGAAAAGCTTTGTATGGCTCAGTGTGTACTACACGAGGCCAACTTTTAAAAATGAAATCTACAAGTGAAGTTTATGAAATGGCACCCTACTTGTTTCACTTAAGAGACAAATCCTACAGAGATTTGAAAGAGATTTTTATGACAAGTTATGTCAGCCACTCATTATGCACCCCAGAGGAAGAGCATCACTGAACTTATAAAAGAAATGAACAAATCAAGCTTAGTATAGAAGGTGAGGGCTTTCTGGAAGCCAACAAGAGGATCAGGGGGATAAAGTCCATTTATTCAGACATGAAAGTCACAACTCTCTCAGTCCAATGATTAAAATAAAATTATTTTCTTGTTTCCCATCACTAGTACCAACAATCCCTATGTGTTGGAATGAAGAGCAAGACCAGAGACAAATCAGCTTATTGTCCCATAGATAACGATCAGTGTAAAAGAAGGGTGCATTCACAAGATCAATGTTCAGCCCCCGAGACCGTTTATTTCACACTTCTGTCATCTCTGGCTGCCTTTCCAGCAATCTGTCAACAACTTCTGTCTGCCAAAGACACACATTTAGCATCCAAAAGTAAATGATAAAGGATCCAGCTCTCTACCTACGAAGGCTATGTTTGACTCCAAAACTGAATCCATACATTCACACACACATAAAAACAAATTGAACCACTTTTAATATGCAAATTTTTGAAGATGGCCACTGATATCTTGTATATCTTGCACATTTTCTCAGTAAAAGAAAAAAAGAACTCACTCTGACACTTCTTTGACTATTACACCTATTGATGTAGCTTGGGGCAGAGAGAGGTGGATAAGAAATGCCATGACAGAAAATGTTGGCTAACGGAAAAAAATAAAGCAACTTAACCCCCATCCTAAGGGGAGTTAAGACCAGTCAGTGCTGAGTTACAGTTACAGATTTCAGAAGAGAAAGATCAAGGAAAGTATTTCTGGACCAGTCATTGGTTGGCCACTCCCACAGTCTCTGCATCACCTTTACCCCCAGTACATCCCATAGGCCTGACAGACTGTAGCTGGGTTGGTGTCCCAATCCCTCCATTGGTAGCCTTGCCTGGTCACAGGAGATGGCCAGTTCAGGCTATGTATCCCCTTTTGCTTGTAGATTCCTTGGAGTTTGCCTTGCTCCAAGTTTCTATCTGACCCTGAAATGAATACCTTTCCATTCAGCTCTTTCAGGACACCCCTACCCACCCACTCCTGAGACCCATGACATGAGAGTGAGCCCAGCAATGACACTTCCTAAGGTGCCAGGACCCTGAGGCTGAAGGCCCAGAGACCTGAATAGAAGTAACTGAACACAACTAGAGAGGGGAAAATGTCAGTGTAATGATGTCTAATGATATACTGCTATACTCATTGACTGGTGCCTAGCCCAATAGTCAGCAGAGAGGCTTCATCCAGCAACTGATGGAAATGGGAAGATCCACAGCTAAATATTACACAGAATTTGGGGAATCCTGCAGAAGACAGGGAGAAAGGACTGTAGGAGCCAGAGGGGTCAAGGACACCACAAGAAAACCCACAGAATCAACCAACCTTAACTCATAGGAGCTCACAGAGACTGAACTGACAACCAGTGAGCCTGCATGGGACTGTTCTAAGCCCTCTGCATATATCTGACAGTTGTGTAGCTTGGTCTTTTTGTAGAACTTCTAACAGTGGGAGTAGGGGCTGTCCCTGACTCTTTTCTGACTTTGGGACCCTACTCCTCATACTCAGTTCCCTTGCCCAGCCTTAATATATGGGGAAGTGCTTAGTCATAGGTAAATTGATGAGCCATGTTTTGTCAATATCCATGGGAGGTCTGCCCTTTTTTTTTTTTTTTTTTTTTTTTTTTTTTTTTTTTTTTTGACTAAAAACAAGGGAGGAGTGGATAGATAGGGGAGTCCAGATCAGAGGTGGGAGGGAGGAACTTGGAGGAGAGGAAGAAGGGGAAACTACAGTAGGGATGTTAAATAAAGAAAGATATACAGAAGAGGGAAAAAAGAAAGGCAAGTCTTTCTACAGAGGACACACTGATCTTGAGAAAAGGTGAAGAGTTAGAACAAGAATTGTAGGTGGCATTTACCTGCTGTGGTGACCCCAAGCCTCTATGCATTCACCTACATTCACCTACTCCTCAGGTCTCCTTCCCTACTAGGAATCTCAATAACTAATCCATGCAGGCTATAATTCCCAGGCTCAGTCAGCAAAATACAGGAGAGACAGGGCCCTGTGTTTGAGAGCATCAGCTTCTATTGCAGAGGACCAGAGTTCAGTTCCCAGGACCCACTTTCCATGGATTACAACCACCTATACCTCCAGTTCTAGGGCATCCAGTTAAAGCTTCTGGTTTTCAAGGGCACCTACATTCACACCACACACACACACACACACACACACACACACACACACTCACACGATATTTTTAAATCTTTGGAGCAGTAAAGTGGTCTCAGTGGTTAAGAACATTTGCTGTTCTTTCAGAGGACAGGAACTCAGTTCCCAGGACCCATGCCAGGTGGTGTTACACAAAAATTAAAAGACTCAGAGACAGATATTGGGGTTTAAATTTCAAGCTTGAAGGTCAGAAAAACAAAGCAGCCAGTCACTAGCTCTTACTCTATCTGAGACTGAAAAGCGATCCTGGCTCCACCAAACCTCAGACTGCTGCCTCTCTTCAGTATGGCTAGAGAATCCTGAAACTTCCTATTCTCAATGTGGCTAGAAAATGAATGACAACTCTGAGACTCTGTTCCTGTCTTAAATCTCTCTCATGAGTTCTGAGATTAAAGGTGTGAGCTCTAATTCTCTTATAAACTGATTCACTCTAATGTAGCCATGGGTGGTCTTGGACTAACAGAGATCCATCTGCCTTTATCTCCTGAGTCATGGGATTAAAGGTGTGTGCCACCACCTCTTGACCTCTAGCTTGTGGCTGACTTTGCTTCTGAACCTTCAGGCAAGCTTTAATAAATCATAAATAGGGCGGTCACAGGGGACACGAAGACCACTGCCTGGATCTTAGCAGGCCATGCTGTCCCGGGTGGTACTTTCTGCCGCCGCCACAGCGGCCCCCTGTCTGAAGAACGCGGGCGTCCTGGGGCCAGGGGTATTACAGGCAACAAGGGTCTTTCACACAGGGCAACCAAGTCTTGCCCCTCTACTACCTCTTCCTGAATATGGAGGAAAAGTACGCTTTGGCTGATCCCTGAAGAATTTTTCCAGTACCTTTACCCTAAAACTGGTGTAACAGGACCCTACATGCTTGGAACTGGGCTTACCTTATATTTTCTGTCCAAAGAAATATATGTGATTACCCCAGAGACCTTCTCTACCATATCAGTAGTAGGGTTGATGGTCTATGTGATTAAGAAATATGGTGCTTCTATTGGACAATTTCTTGATAAACTTAATGAGGAAAAAATTGCACAACTAGAAGAAGTAAAGCAATCATCCATCAAACAAATACAGGATGCAACTGACATGGAGAAGGCACAGCAGGCTCTGGTTCAGAAGCGCCACTATCTTTTTGATGTTCAGAGGAATAATATTGCCTTGGCCTTGGAAGTCACATACCGGGATCAGCTACATAGAGCGTATAAGGAGGTAAAGAATCCTCTGGACTACCATATTTCTGTACAGGATATGATGTGTCGAAAGGAGGAAGAGCACATGATAGACTGGGTGGAGAAGCATGTGGTACAGAGCATTTCTGCACAGCAGGAAAAGGAGACCATTGCCAAGTGCATTGTAGATCTAAAGCTGCTAGCAAAGAAGGCTCAAGCTCAGCCAGTTATGTGAATGTATCTATCTCAGTTGAAATGGCCAGAGAGAGTTAAGTGGGAACTAGTCCATGTGAAGAACTCTTCCTGTATTTCTGTCTATTGAAATTACAGTGTACCTTTCCTAAGAAATGATCGAGATTCATTTAGTGACTTAACCCTATTGACCAGTCAGGTATTTCTGATCTTTGCTATATATCTGGAATTGGCTAGTGATCACTTTTGAGTAAGTAATTTGCAGCAAGTTGCTGCCCAACTAAAATTATCAAGTTATAATTTAAACTTGTAATTAGTTATACCATCTTGCAATAAAATGACATTTGAAACAAAAAAATCATAAATAATATATCACCACAAGATAGTTCATAATCACCTGTAAATTCAGCCCCAGAGGATCTGATTTCCTCTTCTGGCTTCTTCAGGTACCAAAAACATGTGCACATAAACACACAGGGACATACATACCTACACATAAATAAATGATAAAGTAAATCTTTTTTAGAAAGATTCAAAAAACAATACTGAAAGCTAAGAGTTGTATCTGAACAGCAGTCAGCATTCACCTCAGTAAGTAAACAATATCTAAAAAAATTTCACTTAGTTTGTATGGTGGCAGAAAGCAGCAGTAGGCAGGAATGCTCAAGAGCTGGAGAAGGAGCATCTTCCTGAATTGTATCACCAACACAGCTGAATATGGTTCCAGTTTTCACCAAATGAACTCAACAGAATTCCATTTTACATGAGTTGATTCCTCTAGGCTGACTCTTCATTCTCTCTCTCTCTGTCTCTCTTTCTCCCTCTCTCTCTCTCTGTCTCTCTTTCTCTCTCTCTCTCTCTCTCCATAAGAGATGGTAAGAACTGCCTGCTGTTGTTCATCTCTGCAGGCTTCATTGGACCCCATTTATCTTCTTAGTTTATCCATCACATGTCTACAATGTCTTGCTCTCATCTTCTGAGTCAGCACAGTCCATAGGTTTTAAGTTCTCGAGACGTTTTCTGCTGAGACACTAAGAAAGTAATAGTCCATCTGAGCTTCTTATCAGGTATGGCAGTGAATGCCTATAATCTCCACACTAGGAATGCGGAGATACAAAGAAGTTCCAAGTTCAAGGTCAGTCTGGTCTACATAATGAGTTCTAGACCAACTAGAACTACATAGCAAGGTACTCTCTGAAGGAATCAAACTATAGTAGATTAGATAGACAGGTGATGATAATAGTAGATAGATAGATAGATGATAGATAGATAGATAGATAGATAGATGTAGATAATGATGATAGATGGATAGAGATAATATAGATGATAAATGGTAAGATAGATGATATATATGTATAGATGATAGATAGATAGATATAATAGATGGATAATGGATAGTTAGAGGTAGATATAGATGGTATATGAATAGATAGAATGATAGATAGATGGTATATATATATATGTATATATGTTATATATATATATATATATATATATATATATATATACAGAAATGGTGATAGGTAGATAGATGTAGCTATAGATGATAGGTGGCTAGATATAGGTGGATATAGACAGTAAATAGGAAAATAGATGACATATATAGATGACAGATAGATATAGATAATAGATGAATAATGGATAGAGGTAGATATAGATGATAGATGAACAGATAGAAAGGTGATAGATTATATAGAGATGATGATGATAGATGATAGATAGATAGATAGATAGATAGATAGATAGATAGATAGATAGATAGATAGATATTCTCAAGGACAAGAATGCCCTTTGAATTGTTTAACTGCTATGCCTAAAGAATCAACACATCATCAACATAAAAGTTGGTACTGAAATACTCACTAACTGAAATGCTTCAGATAGCAAAATCTAGAAAACCACTTACATGTGTAACATATACACATGTACAAGATTGGTTGAATAGTTATTGGAAATTTATTGCTAGTACATAAAAACATGAACTGCACAGCATAAAAAGGAAGAGAGGGGGAAGAGGATGTTACAGAGGAAAGAAAGAAATTAGCAAGCAGTTAATAGTGCCCTCATTTTCAAGCCAAACAGTACTTATTTGTGTGACCTTGTGGCCTAAAATGGTAACCAATACCCTTCATAATAGAGGAGTGATTATAGTGAATAATGCTCAACAAGATATTTAATGTCCTGTCCCTAGTATGAGGAAGAACGGGCCTTGAAAGACCTTATTTGTCAAAGGGTCTTTCTGTGATGTGGATGTACTATTAGGAAATAGAGGAAAAGCCCAGCTAATTCTGGCCAACCAGAACTCAGAGAAAGAGCAAGGCGCAGCTGCTAAAATCTGGCCTTGGCCTTGCACTGTGTACACTTCCCTGACATGGGGATAAGCTCTCTGTATCACAGCCCATGTTATTAGTGACAAACGTGTTTATGAAGGCGGGCCAGCTGGCTGGTGATCACAAATCTAAAGTGTACTGAAGAATGCCCCTCTCCTATTCATCCTTTTCCTTTCTGTATCAAAAGTCATACCACCACTTAGTACCCCATATATACCTATATATACAACTATAATCTTTCAATAAGAGGAGCCTGGACAGCTAAACTACTAAGAAGATGAGGCATGAAGTCACATTAAGACCTTGGCCCTTCTGAAATGTGGGAATAAAACATAAGGATCATGTTTATACCGCATCTGTTTCCTGTTTCCATTGTTTACTCTTAAGCAGTAAACACACTTGGCGGGTGGTGATGTAGCCCACAGAAGAATCTCTAAGAATTAGGACACCATTTCTATAAAGCTTCAGAGCTGTACTGATATGGATCCTGAAACACAGCTTGGCATGCTTTCCCACAGAGACCATAGTTCCTTGTGCTTGCGAAAATGCGAGCAGTTGGGTTATAGATCTGTGCTCTAATATCAGCAGAGTTAAATAGGAAAATTATTGCTAAACATCACATCTCCAGTTATTCTACAGAAATGTGTTTTTCTTTGCTTCTTCTTGATAATAAACAATCATCCCTGCTTCCCAAATGCATCCAATGTTTCTTCTTTGTCATCTTCATTTCTCATCAGGCGATGTGCCAGTCAGTGTGTATTGGCACCATTTGGAACTTTTCTCAAAGCTGCAGAGCAATTGGTTGCTGGCCACATGCAGTATTCCTAAAGCCATGAATGTCCCTGCTGCAGCTCAAGACCATTTCACTCCTGACTGAGCTCACACCACCTTTCAGAACCATCATGGCTGCCAAAAGGCCACCAGCTTTGAGGTGGGCCAAGAGCCCTGACCTCACAAATCCTCCATTGACCCTTTTGTGAACTAAGCTGTTTACCACTTCACCTACATAATATAAAGCATTATTTTCTCTGATGCAAAATGGTCTTACCATGTGGAAAATTGAATGCCAAACACCAAATAGCTCTTTCTCTAAAAGATTGTTCAAGAAGGATATGATAATCAATTACACGTCAGCTGTGGTTTTGATGGTGCAATTGCCTTCTTTAAGCATTAGGTTTTTTTGGGTTTTTTTTTTTTTGGATCATAGTAATAAAATATATTTTGTGAGTATGTATGGATTCACTGAAAGGCTTTATGCAAAGACCTTCATTCAGAGTCTATAGTGCAGTAATGTTAGCAAACATCCTTAGTAGTAATGTGATGAGCAACCTACATTTATTGGGTACCTACTATGTACAAACCACTTAAACACATAGACATGAATATTAGGCATGGACCCTAACCCACAGATACTTTAAAAGAATACTGTGTGCATGAAAAGAATAACTAAATTCACCTTGTTCTAGATGAGGAAAGCAATATAGAATAAATAATTTCAGAACAACCAGGAAGGTTCAGAGTGGTCTCCAGAGCACCTGAACTAAGACTTGGAGTTGTCAAGGTAGATCAATGGGGAGGGTTGGAGATATGAGTCATTTGGGAAAGGGCCCGCCTTTTTCCCTTCTGCCAGGGGCTGCACTTCCAGCTTCACAGAAGAAGGTGGCTGTGAAAGGTTCCACATGGCCTCAGGAGCAATTCAGACCAGCTGATTGAGGAATCCTGACTGGAACACAGCTGGCCTCCAAAAGCCCATCAAATCGGATCAGTAGTGAAGGAATTCTTTGAAACCACCTTGAACAGCACACTGAGAGCACACCAAAGCCTGCTGTCACCACAAAGCTTCTACCCTTTCAACAGAGCTGATGTCCCTGGATCTGGTACTAGAGAGACTTCCATTCAGATCCTCACATCTCGAGAAGATAATTCAAAACCAGCTTTAAAAGAAATGTCTATTGCCATTTTAAAAGTTGTTCTCTTCACTACTGTAGCTGGGAGTCAAGAGACAAAGAGGAGAGTCTGACAATCAGTGGTTGCGCTGAGAATCCCTCACAGATGTGCACATGTGTCTGTCTATCTCAGCTGTACTGCTACACCTCTGCCCAGTCACCCAGATATTGAGTCTGGTTTCCTTGACCCCTTCACAGACTGCTTCCCCACAGGTACATACACTGCTGATGTTGAGTTGTGATGTCCTAAAAATAATGATTGGAAGGCATGACAGAACCCTCCTCATCTAATTATACCAGCAACAGCATGAGTCACTGAGCATCTCTGTTGACACCTCCTGCCAGGCAACATATGGGCTCAAGCCACCTGTCCTACTTTCAGATGCACTATGGGTTTCAGCCCTACCCCTGAACTCTGATACTGTCCTCTCAGCAGTGGAAGAGACTCTAAATTACCCCTGACTCTCCTCAACCCCAGAATAAACCCAATGCTCCTCCCAAGAGCCAGCTTTACATGTGTCCCTGTCATTTTCCCTAATCAAAATCCTCTGGATCTCTTCCAGGGCACAGGCCCCCCACTCCTAGACCTTTATTGTTCTGGGCTATCTTTCTTGAACAATTAAAATATCTGTTCTTGCAATGCACACAAATATTTTATACATAAGACACATTTAAGATGTTTGGCCAAAAAAAAAAAAAAGTTTAGAAAAATGCAGATAAAAAAGAAAATAGAAGTCTCTTTAGACACTTGTTGCAAAAAGGTCAAGAAACCACAGTCAAAAAATAAAAACCCGATGGTCCTTGGAAGTCGTTTTATTCCCCCCCCCCCCATAGCATCCCTCTGTGCCTGTTTTCTTGAGAATATCACTGGTTTCCCATCAGTGCTCTGCCTTTGTGGAATGCAGGAAAAACATAAGCCAGGCTAGGACAATCAGCTTCTTTCCCGCTCAGAAACTGACTTCTGTTGTACAAGGATGGGAATGTGATTGTAACTGATGACATAACCAGCTAGCCTTTATTTCTGATTTCCTTCATCTGGGAGATGCCTTTGATGGGGACCTTCTGATACCGGGTGCTTTCCTCAAGCCTGTGCCCTCCCCGGCTGCCTCTATTTAAGTCAATCAGATAATGTTTAACTGCCATAACATCAACCCAGTAGATACAGCCAGAAATTAACATATCGTGCAGGATTTTTCTGGGCTTTTTCCTTGTATGAAGAGAGAAGAAGGACACCATGCATAAAAGGAAAATAGGAAGGTGTGTTCTATGGAGATACTTTTTTTCTAAAAATGGATGGAACCATAACAAATGATTGGTAAGTTACATTTTATTGAACAAAACATGCTGAATAGCTTTCTGTGGTCTCCCTCTAAGGGTCCCCTTTCCCTTATTGTGGCTGTTAAGTGAAATGTCACCCAGTAGTTCACAAATGCAGACAGAAACGAACTCCCTGCCGTCCAGAAGATCACATTTTGGTTAAGGGGTTATTCATTCACACAAACAATAGGAGAAAACCCACAGAAGTATTTTTACCAAACAAGGCTCAAAATGCTCAGAGCAGGAAACTCTGTGGCCCTGCTTAGGCTTCATGCTAGAGAAGGCGGGAAGAGGGGGCTCTCAGTGCACTGCGAAGGCTCGCCCTAATCAGTCACCTCTCAGCCCCTCCAGCAGCAGCTGTGTTGTCGCCTCTGGCCCTCCTCTAATCTGTCACCACCAGGATATGTGGAACTTGCACCTTCTGAGCTTGCCAATGTGCTGAGGAGTGGTGGGAACTGAACTTTGGTCCTGAAGAGCCATCTGGCCCAGGAGGCTATCTCCAGGACAAGGGAGATTTCGGGGAAATCAGCTCACACCTTGTCCTGACACTCAGCTCACAAAGTGCTGGGATGCTGCCTCACATCCAGCCAGAGGAGCAAATGTCAGGGCCACAAACATCCAAAGGGTCAGAGAAGAAGACAGGGGACAAGGATTGTGACTAGAGCTGTGTGCAAGACAGACATGGATTACTTGTGCACAGTTGGTGGGAGTAACAGTACAGTCCCCATAGACAAGCATTCGAACTTTCTATAAAGTTAAGAATAGAAATCCTGAATGTTCAGAAAGCCCACTCTTGGCCATATAGCCAAAGGAAATGCAGTCAATATGTTAAGAAGACTTCTGCCCTCTCTTACCCAGTGCAGCAGTATTCACAGCAGCAGTGATATGATATCAACCTAAGCATCCACTATGAATGAATGAATCAATCAATCAATCAATCAATCAATGAAGAAAATGTACAACATACATACCATGGATCACCACTCATACTTCAAAAAGAACAATTCTGACACTGATGGATTTAAACATATAAAAGTAACCAGGTACCAAAAAAAAAAAACACTGTATGATCTTACTCATAGTTTGAATGTAAAGGAGTTTCATTCATGATACCAGATGGCTCAGAAGACTTTGCCACAAAGCCTGATGACCTGAGCTTGGTCCCCAGGACCCACAAGGTGAACCAGCTTTCAAAAGTTGTTCTCTCATTCCCATAGCATCACAGTGTCCCTGTGACACTGTGACATAAACACACACACACACACACACACACACACACACACACACACCAAGTAAATGTAAAAAAAAAAAACAAACAAAATTGAGGAGTTGAATGTAAGAAAACAGAGAATAGTGGCTGCTCAGAGGTGGGGTGCAAAGTGGAAGAAAAGCAAAGACTTGGAAGCTGTCAATGAGAAGATGTAGTTTCCGGAAGATACATGGAAATTCTGCAGGCCTGTTGTACAACATGGTGACTATAGCCAACAATCTGATGCTGCATGCTTAAAATCTCCTAAGAGAGGCAGAGACCTTAAATGGCCCCTACCACAAAAAGGATAAGGATTTGAGTCAGTGGACATGTTAATTAGCTTGATTTAATGTTTCACACTGTGTTGAAATATCACATAGCAGACCATGAAAGTACTTAGGTTCTGTTTGCCACTCAAGCTGTAGTAAACTGGAGTTGCTAAGAAAGAGCAATCAGTGGTGCGGAACCTTCCTGGGGACATCAAACAGGGTTCTGTGAAGAACTTTGCAGGGGCCTCATTATTTCTCTCTCCTTTCACTCCCCCACAAACTCCTTCATGTGACCACCACCCAAAACACATGAGGATATTCAGGGCAGCTGGTCCAAAGATCTTGGACTCCATGCCAGATTTTTGTATTAACTTTGGAAACTTAAAATCTACCAGAAACCCCATCTCAGATGACTCTCAAAGTGAGCAGCAAAACTGAAATGAATTCTAAAATGTTCTCTTGCAAAAACAGCTAGATTTAGAGTACATAACCTGACACCATGACTCCAGACCTAAGAAGTCTCCCAGGGATGGACCCTCAGTCCTAGGAGCCTACCGTGTTTGTGAAATTAATCTCCAAACTGCAGTAGAGCCCAGGACCTGGGCTTTCAGCACACAAAGCTTCCAATCACTATGGAGCATAATTTGACTGGGTGAAGTTGCAACATTTAAAATCTCAGAAGCTTTGGGAACGTTATTCAGATTTCCTTTTGTCATCTGTAGTTTGGGCACAATACTAACCCACTTCTATAGAAGCTTATCTTGAGGTTCAATGCGGTGGGCCTCTTAGCACGTTTCCTGAAGTTGGACAAAAGCTCCAATACTGTCAGCCATCATCAGGTTGCCCCAAAAAATCCAAAATACACAGTGAGAAGGCTGTATCCTCCTCCCCCAATACAAATGCCATAAAGCAATGCTGTCCAAGACAGCCTACTGCAATGACAGTGTTCTGCCTCTTCGGGAGCCACTCACCACACTCAGCTGCTGAACATGCAACATGTGCTAAATCTAACCGAGAAAGCAATTTTTTTACTTCTACTCTCTTATTTCATTTAAGTTGAACTAGCCCCGTGTGGCTACTAGTGACCACCTTATTGGACCTTGCATACCAAAAATGACCTAGTAAGAGGTGGCAAAGCTTTGGAAGTACAACAGCAGAGAGGCAAAACCACCGTATAGGCAACTGATGGATCTTTTGGGACAGTGACAAGGACAGGGAAGGACTGAGGAGCCCATTGAGGGGATTGAACAACTGTACAGGCAAAGCCTATGGCCCAAGGAGGCAGCAGGGGCATCTGTGCTCCCCCCCCACCCCCCCAGCCCATCCATGCAGGGCCAGGCTCACAGCCAGCTACACCACACGACTGGTTTGGGAAGGACGCGCTCTCTGTGTTTCCACATGTGGTTAATCTCTTGGGGCCAAGGTGACTGCTCTTGCTATCAGGCAGATTAACTGTGTATTTATGGCCCTGCTTGCAGAGTCCAAAATCAGCCATAAACAGTTCCAAACAGCACACTCAGATCCTGTTGAGGGCCTGCATTTTCTGTATCCAAGAGAGGAGGAACGTGCTATAAACTGCTCAAAGGGGAGGGGGGGTGGCTGGGAGGAGGGGAAGCGGCAGCAGAGGCCCCTCTTGGTGAGAAGCAAGGCAAAGCGATAAGATGAGCGAATCTCAGGCTTGAGAACAGACGCCCTCTTAGCTCTGAGCTTGGGACCAAATGAGAAATGGGAGAAGATACAGGGAAAGCAATGATAACGGGAGAGGAGACAGCTGCCAGCGGGAGAGCACTTGAGACTGATCTGCTTTATCAGCAGCAGCTGCAAGTGATGGTTTCAACCTCCAATTCACGGGTCTACTGGTTTGGGACCTGAAAGGAAAAAAAAAAAAAAAAAAAAAAAAAAAAAAAAAAAAAAACTCGGTCTCACTGAGGACTTTTTTCCTCAACTAATCCCAAGCAGCTTGCAGATTTGAGTTGAATTTCCCCTAGTTAAGAAATTATCTAAGATGGCAATTATGAAACTCCCCTTGTTAACAAGATGAGAGGATGCTTTCACCCACACAGCCATTGGATGGCATTTGGAGATCAACAGTATACATTTAAATCCCTCTTTCCCCTCTTTCTTATGTGCCCTGGGAAAGTTAGAGATGTTTGCCTTAAAAGTGTTTGTATCGTTGACTAAGAAATTCCCCTTTTAGGAGTTTATCCTAAGGAGGGGGGAAAACAATCAGAGCTGCATCCAAACACAGATACACACAGATGTTAACTCCAGCACTATTAATAACAAAGGAAATTGTAAATATCTGAGTGGGGTTGGTATGTTCATACAATGAAAGCACTCATGACTTCAGAAGATTTTTAGTAGCACAAGAAAATCCATGTATGTATCAAGCAAAAGAAAGACTTCAAGGTTTTCAAGCCATGTGTGATAGCAAAATCTCAATGTACCTTTACCTCCCTCTTTTGCACTTTGCTGCAGTTTAATTTACAATCTGAGTCCCCCCCCCCATTCTGTAGCTGCCCAGTGGCTGCGGGAAGGGAAAAGACAAGACACCCAGGCTCAGGATGCTTCTCCGGACTGCTTCGTCTGAGCTCTCTCTTCTCTGGCACAGTGGACACAGCAGTTTGTTTTGTTTACAGCTTCCTGGGAAATCCAAAGTCACTCCAGGAATCCCAAATTTTTTCCTCAGCATTCCTCAATGTATTTTATTTTCCCCACATGCACAAGAAGAAATGAGCTTTCCCAGTGTGTTTATGTGCTGGCTAAGAGGGAAATATTTCTGGTCATACAATTAGAGTCTTACAGACGTTCTGTTTTAATTCCCAATTCCCATTAGTCATAACTAGCCCATTGCCCTGTACTGAGATTTTTTTTTCCTTTTTAATTTTGAGTGGAAAATCTGGAGAATGTGGATTCCTTAATCCCAGAGAGTTTATATTGATCAATTCTGTACTCCAACATCTGAAACAATGCTAGGCAACATAAATAATAGATATTAAATAAATACTAGTCAATGGGTATGAAAGGCAAGGAGGAAGAAGAATGAGGGATAGAATTTCCTTTCCCAATACTCAACAAAATGCATGAACAGTTAGGGAAGTGACAGAGACAAATCCTGCATGTTGGAGCCCCAAACAAAATGTGCTTTAAACAGTTGCCAGTGCTCAGCCAACAGCGCAGTGATACCAGGCCAGACAGAAGTAACTAAGAACCTTTAATTTACTTAGCTTAGCAAATTAATTCATCACAGTGGCCCCAGGTGAGCCACTTTCAGACATGCTGGCCAAATCACAACCATGGAAGGTAGCCTCCTGGGACTCCATAGGCAGACCCAGTCATTGGCCAAGCTCTAGTGAGTGATCCAAGCAAAGCCAGAATGTTGTGGGGTATTTATGCACTGTGTGAAGATGTAGATGTATTGCTATGACTGGTGTAATAAAAAGCTGAATGGCAAATAGCTAGACAGGAGCTATAGGCAGAACTTCCAGAAAAGGAGAGGAAGAGGAGGGGGAACCTAGGTACATGGGAGATGCCAAAAGACACAGAGAAGAAACAGGAAGTGCAAGATGGAAGAGAGGTAACACCATGAGACAGAATGCTGATTAACATAAATTGGTTAATTTAACTTAAAATAGCTAATTAGGAACAAGCCTAAGCTATAGGCTGAGCTTTCATAGCTAATAAGTCTCTGTGTCATTATTTGTGAACTGGTGGCCCTCAAAAAAATTCCAACAAAGGACAAAGGAAGCACTCTGCAGAGCCCACTCAGACTACTGACACGCATCCTAAATTCCAACACAACTGATGTTCTTTGAAGCCATGACATTTTGACATAGCTTGTGCTGAAATAGAAAACTGGACCCTGCTGTTCAGATCACTCGACTCCGCCAGGAGATCACTTTAGTTCTCTTAGACAGTGTGGAAGAACAACACCCTTGAGTTGTTAACTTCTCTATGAGCTTTTTGGGGGAAAGAAATCAGTGGTATTTTCTCCACAAAAAAAAAAAATCCCTATACCCATTTAGCTCCCCCAAATAAAGGAGTGGTATGCAAGAGCCAAGCAAAATTTTGGTCTTGAAGGCCTGGGGTAGCTCTTGCCTATGGAATAGAGACTTTTGTTCCCCTCGGACCTTTGAGATGGCACAGCTCTGCTGTCTTACCACCATCTCACAGACAACCCAAAGGGAAACAAGCTTCCCTGATGGCACAGACAGCTCAGGGCTACCAAGGGCCATTATAATAGACAGTCACTGATGCTAAAGTCCTAGGTCTGAGTATTCTTGTGCAACAACAGATAATAACTTTAACCACTTAAATAAAATTAACCAATTACATTTGGGCCTGCTGTAGTGGGAGGAGGTGAAAGACAAATGTTCACAGCTCAGTATCCTACAGAAGAAGGTAAAAACATATTTGGAGACTATGGTGGCCCTTGAGGACACCTTTTTTGGGGTATCTGCTGGACACACGGTAGTAACTCCAGAGTAGAAAAGTAATGTCCCTCCAAAGTCCCAATGTCTTGATTCCCAAACATTTCTATCTTTTAGTCATACTGTACCTATAAATTTTCCTATAAATTTTTGTACAACTCAAAAATCCCATCATTCTATGTAGAAAAAAAATTAGAGGAAGAAATACATTTTCCTTGACTAGTTGCTATTGACTCCTTGAGGAATAAAACCAAATTTAGGAAAGATGATTTGACCTTTGTTGCTTAAGTCTTCAGGATTGGGTTATATACAGTCTCCAAAGAGCTTCTTTGTGTCTTTACAGAATCCAGAAAAATCCAAATTACCCAAGGGAGACTCCACATCCATCTTCATGTCTACAAACACTGTGGCCACAGCACAGTGTCATTTTCCTAATGAAGCTATGATTTCCAGGTATCTCCCACCAGAGTCTGTTATCTGCCCCTATATACTTAGTTGTTTAAAACTAAGTCAGTGGCCTATATTTCCATGGGTTAAGTAATGATTACCACATTTTAACTCAATGAATTTATAATGATAAATCCGAGTTTTTATTAGCTGAGTTTTTAAAATTCTGATCAAAATAACACATACATACACTTACGCTTGCATTGCATCTGCATATGAACATACACAATGTTAATTTGTTCTTGCAGTCATTATCAACACTTCCAAACTCTACTTATTCAAAAATATATTTACTTGAGGTCTTCTTTTCTTCCTTCCAATGCTGGGGATTGAATTCAAGCTTCAAAAACAGTAGGAAAGCTTTCCATGATATTATCAACTGGCACCAGCTAGCAGAGGGGTTCCTTTTCTGTCAGTTAAAAAATTTACAGAAAAGAAAGCAGCTCAGAGAAATGTGAACGTGAAATTTATTGGCAGATATTACAGAACTCTTGACAGAGAAGGTCTTCCCAGAACTGGAAAGTCTGAGTTTTTATTTTGGTTCAAATAGCCTTCCTCTTGGTGATCCCCCTACCATCCCATTGGACCTAAGGTGGTATTTTGGTGTGGGGTTTAGGTATCTGTTTCTGTCCATGAACACAAAAGCAATTAATGACAAGAAGACCCATGCCAAGCATAGAAGCAACAGTTTAAGAGTATAGAAATTCTTGGTTGGCTGAGGTCAGTGAGCCACCAAACTTCTCTTTCCTTAACGGTACACTGAGGAAAGAACACCACAGGTGATGGGCAGTCGCCTACCTCAGAGAAGTGGGAACTCACTAAAGAGGACAAAACCAGGAGGAAATGAAACTTATTGCTGATTGCTGGGAGCAAATAGCCATTAAGAACTCTCCACATTGGGTTCCATTCCCCCTTCTTCTGGAGTGCTGGTTTACTGTCTCACAACAGAGCTAAGCCTCCAGTCCCTCTGAGATGTTTGTGAACAACATCATCCCCTTTACCTAGACCCTTCTCACTCTGAGTTCCCCCTTTAGAAATCCACACTAAAATGTTCTTTGGAGGTAGTTCATCCCTGTGTCCAAATCCACCAGTTTATAGTATATAACTTACAATGTGACAGGAAATGGTGAAGTTTGTTGAGTCAACATTTTCTTGAATTTCAACTGGAACTAGACCAGATTTTCCAAGAAAACGTGAAGGAAACAAATGAAAAATGAACAGAGAGCTGGCCAGTATGTCATAGGACAGTCTCGTGCTGACCTCTAATGGAAGTCTGTCTTTTCACACCAGTGTTCCAAGACCCTGGCAGTTCAGAAAGAGTTGTTGAACTTGCCCTCAGCATGAGTGTGTGTGTGTGTTTGTGTGTGTGTGTTTACAGTAGAATTTTCAAACTGCTTAAACTAAGCAGAACAAATCTCTCAGTAATCTCTCACTAGTCAAAATTCCTATTGGAGAAATCTTTCCTGATGACACCATGATTTTGTACCTACACAGTAAAAAGAAAAGTAGGAAGGCCAAGTCCTGAAACAACTGGGCTCCCACAGTGATGGTGCATGCACAATCTGGCACTGGTGGAAACCTTAGCTATGTCTGGCAACATTGATCACATGATGACCTCAGGGTTCAGCTACTCCAGTCCCATGTATGTCACACATAAATGTGTGAATCCACTCACTAAACACATGCACCAGATGCATTTCATTATAGAGAAGTCAGGAACTGTCTAAGTACTATTGACAGGAAAGATGAAGACAACTTGTGACAACCATGCAATGAAATTCTATGTGCCAGGACAAATGAAGGATACATGACTATGAAAGTTTGTTATTTAGTGTTGATTTATATTGGCTTTTCATATGTTTTGAATCACCTATTTTGTATATTGACTCCCTTTCCAATACATGGTTTTCATTTTTTTTTCTTCCATTCCACAGGTTGGATTTTCCTGTGGTTCTTTGCTGTGTCAAAGCTTTCCAGTTTGATGTGGTCACATTTGTTCACTTTTGCTATTGTTAGTTGGCTGTGTTTGAATTGTAACTAAGATATCATTACCAAGACAAGCACTATATTTTCTTTCTGGAGTTTTATCATTTTGAATATTGTATTTAGTTATTTTCCCTTTGAACTTTGTATTTAGTGAAAGAGTCCAGTACCATTTTGCATATGGGTAGTAGCAATATTCATTGTTGAAGAGACCATCCTTTGCCATGTGAGTCTCCTTTTGAGCGCTCTCTTCTAACCTATTCATTTTTATGTCTGTCTTCCTTACATACTTCTTAGTTAATATAGATCCATAATACATTTTATAATCAGAAAATACAAGGCAAGTAGCCTTCTTGTTCTTTCTCAAGTCTGTTTTTGGCTATTTTAGTTTTATAACTAGCACTTTCCCACCAGCCTGGTCCCAGAGTCACGGAGACTCTATTAGTTATAAAGCTGTTGGCCGAAGGCTAAAGCTTCTTATTGGCTAGCTCTGTCTTAGCTATTAACTCATTTCTACCAATCTTAAGTGTTTCTGCGTGGTCTTACTGGAGAGAGAGAGTCTTGACCTCTTATTCTTCTCACAGCCTACATCTTGACTCTTCTCTACTACTTCCCCCAGAATCCTCTTAGTCTTCTAATCCTGCCTCTCTTGCTTTCCTATTGGCCAACAGGGCTTTATTCATTAACCAATAAGAGAAACATATTTACAGAATGATATCTCCTGTTCATTTTAGTCTTTCCCTTTTGTTGAAAATGTTTTTTCATATAATACATCCAATTACAGTTTCCCCTTCCTCTATCCCTCCCAGTTCCTTTCCACCTTCCCTCCCATCTGGATCCATCCCTTTTCTATGTCTCATTAGAAAGTAAACAGGCTTCTAAGGGGTAAGAATAAAATATAGTAAGATAAAACAAAAACTAATACACTGAAACAGGACAAGACAAACAAAAGAATGAAAGGAGCCCAAGAAAAGACACAAGAAACAGATGTAGATGCAGAGATTCACTGGTTTGCACACTTTGAAATCCCATGAAAACTCAAAAAATAGAAGCCATAATATATGTGCAAACAACCTGTAGGTTAAGAGAGGAGAGAGAGAGAGAGACAGAGAAATAAAGAGTTCTCTGTCTCTGTCTCTGTCTCTCTCTCTCTCTCTGTGTGTGTGTAAGTAAAATAAAAAATTTTAAGCCCTGACCCAACATTATGAAGCAAGGAATCTCTAAATATGCTGTTGAGTTTGTTTTCTGTTGGCCATCTACTGCTGAGCATATGGCCTATCCTTGGGAATGGTTTGTTTCCCCAATGAGACTCCCTTGGAGAAACTTAAATATACATTTGCAAGTGGTTATTAATTGGAGATAGCTTCTGGTTTAGGAATTGAGGCATGCGTCCACTTCTCCTTTCAGCTCTAGGATTCCATCTGGCACAGACCCAGGCAGAGCACCGCACATGTTGCCTCAATCGCTGAGTTTATATGTGCATCTCTCACGTTGATTTAGAGGCCCTTGTTTTCTTGATGTCTTTCACCCTCTCTGGCTCTGAGCCTCTTTCTTCCTCCTTTTCCTCAGGAGGAGGAATTTGACTGAACCATCCTTCAGGGCAGCTGAGTATTCCAAGGTCTCTCACTCTCTGCTTACTGTCTGGCTGTGGGTCTCTGCATCTGTTCCCATCTGCTGCAGGAGGAAGCTTCTCTGATGATGATTGAGCAAAACTGATCCATGAGTATAGTAGAATGTCATTGGGAGCCAGTTTATTGCTGTTTTTTATTTGCTTATTTGGGGGGTGTTTGTTTGTTTTTCTTTGTTTTTAAGACAGTGGTGTTTGGTTTTGCTCTAGGTCTGTGGTCAGGCACACACCATCAGAATGAGTTCCATCTCACGAAGTAAACATTGACTCAAATCAGGTGTTGGTTGGTTACTCCTACAAGCTTTGTGCCACCATTACACTAGCATAGCTTGCAGGCAGGACATCATTATAGATCAAAGGATTTGTGACTGGCTTTGTTGTTTACTTTTCTCTTTTGGTAGCACATGCAGTATCCTCCTGTACCAAAGACCCTGTCCAGTAGGGGTGAAAGACCTTTGTAAACACCAGCTCAACTTTTCCATGTTCTACTGTGAAGAGCAACCAATAGCCTTCACAACACTGTGGCTTGTTTGGGTGCTCCCCTGACACCCTTTGGCAAACAACTCAATTAGATGTAACACATTCCTGATACTGGAAGCTTCATTTAATGACAAGAGGTGGTCATAATGGTAGCACATGGATCTGAGGCCTTGGGATTCTCAGCATGGCAGTACCCATATCAAAGTACACACACACTCAGGACTTCAGGCACTCAAGGGTTCCTCCACTCTCTATAGAGAATGATCATTATTACTTGTGGTAAAAGCACAACTGGGCTGTAGAGATGGCTCAGTAGCTAAGAGTGTGCCCTGGTCTTCTGAAGGATCTGATCCAGGGTTCCACATCAGACAGATAACAATTGGCTGTAACCCCAGCTCCAAGGGATCCAGTGCCCTCTCTCAGTCTCCACAGGCTTCTGCAGTCACATATACATACCAACAGACAGACACACAATCAGAAATAAAAAATAATTGAAAAATAAATAATAAATCTATTAAAAATGAAGATAAAAATAAAAGCACAACTTTTTTCACAACTGTTTCTTATATATTGATTTTTACATGGAGCAACTTGGATGAATTTATTGGTTTTAATCAGTGTGTGTGTGTGTGTGTGTGTGTGTGTGTGTGTGTGTGTGTGTGTGGCCCAACCAAGGAGCTGGCCCATGTTTTCTGGGGTGATGAAGTTTAATGTTACCACTGAATTTTGTGTGCAGGCTTAAAAGCAAATGTGATTAATGTGCTTCCTAAAAATAATGGCACAACAACAGAAGAAAACAGCAAGGACCCATGAATCCCACTATGGGAATTTGTTACCTAGAATGAACTCTCCAATAAAAAAGATTGTTATTAAACCCTAAAAAAAATGGCTAGCATACCTGAGAAACTATGAGAATAATACCCATTCAATGCCTACATTTTAAAATCATATTTGAAATATGCTAGGTTAAATGAAATACTTTTAAATTAATTTTATCTACATTTTACTTTTAATGTGGATTTTAGAAAAGTTTTAACTACGTGTGTACCTCACATTGCATTTATACTGAACTACCTTGACCCTTTACCCAGGGAATTACTTTAATTCTCCAAATCACTTTTGGGGTAGTAATCTAGTCAATGAACAAAAGATTACACGTCAGTTACATCAAATATTGTCTTTGGAAGAGTGTGTGTGTGTGTGTGTGTGTGTGTGTGTGAGAGAGAGAGAGAGAGAGAGAGAGAGAGAGAGAGAGAGAGAGAGACATAGAGAGAGAGACAGAGAGAGAGGCAGAGAGAGAGAGAGAGACTTTTCCTGGGAGAGGTGTTTACCCCAGATAAGGCATCAACAGCAGACAAAACCTGTTTGGGGAGTCTGCTGGCTAATCTTATGTCATCTTGATACACACAAACTAGAATAATCTGAAAGGAGGGAAACTTAATTGAGAAAATGAGATGTAAGAAGTATTTTCTTAATTAGTGATTGACAGGGGAGGGCTCATGCCATTGTGAGTGGTGCCACCCCTGGGCTGATGGTCCTGAGTTCAATAAGAAAGCAGGATGAGCAAGCTATAAGGAGCAAGCCAGTAAGAAGCTCCCCTCCATGGCCTCTGCATCAGCTTCTGCCTCCAGGTTCCATCTCTGCTTGAGTTCCTGTCCTGGCTTCCTCCAATGATGGACTATGATCTGGAAGTGTAAGCCAAATAAACCTTTTCCACCCTAACTTAAGTTTTGATAATGGTGTTTAGAGGCAACAATAGAAACCTAACTAAGATAGTAAGACAATAATTCTATTATGAGGAATTACATAAGCATGAGTGACATTTGGGCAGCTAGCTGCATCTCTGAAAAACCCACCCTTGCATGGACCTAATTAGGCTGCATCCTGGGTCTCCCTGCCCAATTTGCAGGCAACTCCACCTAAGAGTGTCCTCTCATAGTAATTGTTACACATACACTCCTGTACATGTGTGCATGCATGTGGGTGGGTGTGCTCTGTGGGGAGAGAAAGAGAGGAGCAAGAAAGAGATCATCTTGGAATCTTGGGGAGGTTTCTCTTCAATTCTGTTGTTTTCTGACTTTCAAATCCTTCTGTTTCATTCAATTTCTGAGTCTTGACCCTCACTCCAAAGTTTCAACTTGAAAAAAATAACTTCACTACTACAATGTACATGTATAAAGTTATGTATTTCATAATGACATTTGTCCATATATATCATTGCTATGGCCATATTCATACCTAACTCCCCTCTGATAACCTGTGAGGGTTTAGAATTAACATCAAACACTAGCCTTCCAGATAGTCAAGTCTAATGAAGCAGTGACCAGTGTTCTTCTAGTTTCATTCTGTTGGTATGACAAATACCATGACCAAAGGCATGAAGGGGAAAAGATTTATTTGGCTTATGCTCTCAGGTCATACTCTATCACTTAGGGAAATCAGGGCAGGAACCCAGCAGATCCATGAAGGAATTCTGCTTGCTGGCCTCTAAACTTGTGCTTTGCTAGCTTTCTTAGATAGCTGGGACCATCTGCCTGTGGATATGGCTGCCCACAGTGGGCTGGGCACTCCTGCATCAATTAACAATCAAGACAGCCCTTATGCACATGCCCATCGGCCAATTTAATCTGGGAAACTCCTGAATCGAGGCTTTCCTTTCAGACAAGTCTGGGCTGTATCAAGGTGACAAAGCTAACTATAACACTAAGGAAACCACAAATTGGAACAGTGTGATAAATTAAGGTAAGAGATGTATGGGCCATCAAAATGCACAGAAGCCATCAGGAGATGGAAGGGCATCCTAGAGGGAAGAGGAATTGAACGAGAAGTTGTTCCACTGTTGGTTAATGTTTTCATTTGTGTTGATAGTCTATAATAGCCCATGTCCCATATCTGACTCAGAACTATGTTCTGTCAATTACTCATCTCTGAACATATCCACATCCTCACAGGCCTATACTTTGTTTAAACACCATGAAGGGAGGATATGATAGCACACATCAATGCAGTCTGAAGTTGTATTTTATGTCTGCTGTCCACAAACTTCATGAGACTTTTGGTTTAAGTGAGCAGATCTCCTCAGTCTCCAGAATTTCTTACCTAAAGGCAAGCAGGTCATGGAGCAGAGATTCTGCATAAATTATTGTAAAGCCATAGATTTTGATTTTCTGGTTACTGTATGTCTCTGATCAGTGGTCTGCTGGTCTGAGCTGTGAAGTAGAGGCAAATTCTCCTTTCTTTTCTATCTTAGCTCTAGATGCCTTCTTTTGGTGAGGAGGCTTAAGAAACAAGCTAAAGCAAAAGTCACGAACCTGGAGAAGGACAAGTGCGAATAAGGGGGGATATGGGTGACAAGGGTGGGGAGGGACAAGAGAAAATGTTGGAGAGAGTATGCATCACATAAATGTATGAAAATGCTAGAGAACTAATTTAATAAAGTACGGTGTGTCTCAGCAATTCTTCCTCCAATTCCTCTTTGCTGTTTTTACTGAAGGAAAACACAAGCTCTCTTACCTATTTCCTCCAGAAAATGTTGTCCCTACTCTTGAATTATGTAGCTTTATAAGCCACTGGTATCCTTGTCTGACATCATGGAAGTTTTGCTGTAGTTGGTTCATAATCAAAACTCAATGCTTCTCTGCAGCATTACCTAATCTCAGTAGAGACAAAGTATTGTTAATTGGTTCTTTGGTTGAAGAAAATCTAAGAAAGCCATTTATACTTTTTACTTAAAGCTTTGTGTGAGACATTACTTTTCTCCTTTCTGTGACAAGGAAACCAACTTAAGGTTTATTTTGGCTCACATATTGAGGGTATAATTCATGGTGGGGAAGGCATAATAACCAAGGCAGTCTAGTTATCAGAGCAAAGGCTGCTGATCACATTGAATGTAAGGAAGGCATGAGAAGGGAGAATGCTAGGGCTTGACTCCCTTTCTTTTCTTTCTTTTTTTAATTTATATTACAAACATGTCGACCCCAGTTCCCTCTCCCTCCCCTCTTCCCTACTCCCCACCAACCCCCTATCTCACCCCCTTTCTGCTCTCCAGGGAGAGTGAGACCTTCCATGGGGATCTTCAAAGTCTGTCACATCATTTGGAGCAAGGCCTAGGCCCTCCCCCATGTGTCTAGGCTGAGAAAGTATCCCTCCATGGGGAATGGGATCCCAAAGTCCATTTGTATACCAGGGATAAATACTGATCTGCTACCAGAGGTCCCACAACCCAGTCCTCCTAACTGACACCTATATTCAGGGGTTCTGGGTTGGTCCTATGCTGGTTTACCAGTTATCAATCTGGGATTCATGAGCTCCCCCTTTTTTAGGTCAACTGTTTCTATGGGTTTCCCCAGCCTAGCCTTGACCTCTTTGCTTATCACTCCTCCCTGTCTGCAACTGGATTCCAAGAGTTTGGCTCAGTGCTTAGCTGTGGGTGTCTGCTTCTGCTTCCATCAGCTACTGGATGAAGGTTCTAGGATGGCATTTAAGATAGTCACCAATCTCATTATAGAGGAAGGGCATTTAAAATATCCTCTCCACTATTGCTTAGATTCTTAGTTAGGCTCAGTCTTCTAGATCTCTGAACATTTCCCTGGTGTCAGATTTCTCTTTAGACCTATAATGGTTCCCTCTGTTATGGTACCTCTTTTCTTGATATCTTGTATTTTCTCCCACCCCCAACTCAATCTTCCTCCCCTTCTTTCTCTTAATTCCCTCCCCCCGCCATGCTCTCAATTTGCTCAGGAGATTTTTGTCTCTTTCCCCTTCTCTGGGGGACCATGTATGTCTCTCTTAGAGTCCTCTTTGCTTCCTAGGTTCTCTGGAGGTGTGAATTGTAGGCTGATGATCCTTTGTTCTATGTCTAATATCCATATATGCATGAGTACATGCCATGTTTGTCTTTTTGTGACTGGGTTACCTCACTCGGGATAGTTTCTTCTAGTTCCATTCATTTGCCTGTGAATTTCAAGATTCCATTGTTTTATTCCACTAAGTAGTATTCCATTGTGTAAATATACCACATTTTCCCCATCCATTCTTCAGTTAAGGGGCATCTTGGTTTCTTCCAGGTTCTGGCTAGTACAAATAATGCTGCTATGAACATAGTTGAACAGATGTCCTTGTTGTATGGGTGTGCATCCTTTGGGTATATGCTTAAGGGTGGAATTATACTTAAGAGTGGAATTACTGGGTCTTGAGGTAGACTCCCATTTTCCTAAGGATTTCCAAAGTGGCTGTAGGAGTTTGCACTTCCACCAGCAATGGAGGAGTGTTCCCCTTTCTCCACATCCTCTCCCTTTCTTTTCATTCTTTTTAATAATTCAAGGACATTCATCCATTCATTCATTCATCATAAGATAAATGCACTCACAGTCAGTATGAGTCTTCCTTCTCAGTTAGACTTCTCAGGAATGGTCTCACATTTTGTCTTTAGGTTCTAATCTAAGCAAGTTAACAATGAAGATTAAGCATCATGTGAGTGCTTTAGAAAGATCATCCAAGCAGTAAGGTAGGAAAAAACATAAAATGAGCTAGAAAACTGATTTTGAAGATGTAGCTCAGTGATGAGGTACCTGCTTTGAGCATGCTCAAAGCACAGGGTTTCACCCTGAAGGCAGCAAAAACAAGAGGGAGGGAAGGAATCTAAGGCACACAGTACTCACAAGTCTGAGGAGCCTCAAGCAAGGTGACAAGGCAGGACAGCCTGGACTGCACAATTAGAGCACCTTAAATAAACAATGAGAGAGAGACAGAAACAGAGAATATGTTTGTTTTATGCACACACTGGCAAAGCTGGAGACAAACACCTCACTGATTAGCTTCACTTTACACACACATGTCAAACTTTTCATTGCCATGACAAATGCCAGAAAGAGAGAGAGAGAGAGAGAGAGAGAGAGAGAGAGAGAGAGAGAGAGAGAGAGAGAGAGAAAGGAATATATTTGGGTTTCTGTTTCAGCAAATTTAGTCCAACATGGCAGGTACAATATGGTGGAGCTAAGCGGCTCATATCATTGTGGCCAACATCAGAAAAAGAGAAAGAATGGGCAGCTTTCCTCTGTTTGTCCCCTCTGAGGAAACACCTTCACAGGTACATCCTGAGATGTGTGTTATTAACGTTAAGGGGCTATTCTATCCAGTCAAGTGGACAATCGAGAATGGGCACCTTAGTGCATGGCATGGGCATAGGTGTTCACTAGACTCTAGTTTGGAAATTCAGTTGCTTGCTCTTGGTCCATTGACCCTCCGCTTCCCACTGTGTCAAATGACAGATACGCTATTTAATTTGAATCAAGATGTAAGATATATGTGTTTTTTTAAGAAATGACTTTGTTGGGCTCTTGGGCCATATAACAGCAGTGGCAGCAGTAGCTTGTATCATTATGCTGTGACTATACTAAAAACAACAAGGGATGGATGGAGAGTGAAAGATGAAAATGATGGTAGTGGGGCTAGAAAGAGTTGCTATTATTGCACAGGAAAAATGCAGGCTGTGCATCAGGATGTGCTTGCCTCTTGCTCTGCCTCTGCCTGGGTTCAGGTGATATAGATTCTGATTTGCAGGTCTTGACTTTAGACCGGACTCTCTTTCAAATCTACTCCATGTTTCTCCTCCTCAACATACAGTGGGAACCAACATACTGGGTCATTTGAAAGTCAATATACAAACCACACCATAGACTTCACAACAGCTAACATCCACTGGACAAAGCAACCAAACAGGTAAGTCCAAAAATCAGGGTATGGAGTGACTTGCTCAGTGTGCGCATGTTATTCTTCCATTTGCAAAGCACCAAGGAGACTCGAGACTATTTGTATTTGTGCTAGCCTTTGGCTCAATGTCCAAGTTAGAGATGATTAGAATCTGTGCTATGTCAGGATGTGTGCCAAGGTGAGGCCCCAGGAGACTGAGGGAGGGACAAAAGAATGTAACTTCACAATGAAATCTAAAACAACCATGCTTTCTAGAGAGCTGTCTGGCTTGTTTCTGTTTTCCTTTTCTTCCACCACAGGAAACTTTTCTAGCAGTCACTGACAGACCTCCATCCCTGAGGCTAACACCAGGAAAACTCTGAAGGCAAGACTGTTGACACCAGGGGCTGTGATGTAGTCAGCCAAAAATCACTGCCTGCTAGGCCAAGACAACAGAGCAGTGTTCAGAGCTGTGTCTAGGCAAGTGCAAGAACCAGAAAACTCCACCACTGTCAGCCAGCACAGTGGATGCACCCTACTCCCCAAATAATGCTATCTGTACTGCAGCCCACCACAACTGCTGGTTGACATTATTTTTGCTAATGTGAGTACAGGAGAAGGTGATGTGATTTTCGGCTTGCTTGTTGACAGTGAGCTGTAAAAGAGAGGAGAGAGAGAGAGAGGAAGAGAGAGAGAGAGAGAGAGAGAGAGAGAGAGAGAGAGAGAGAGAGTTGTGTGTGTGTATTCACATATATGTATAAGTTCATTCCAGCATGGATGCCTGAGAAGAAGTCAAGACTATGAAATCACACCAGGACCCTGCCCTGCTGGATAAAACGCACATACACATAAGTGAGACAATACCTTGACAGGTCCCAGGGAAGCAGTCTGCGTACTATCACCTCTGCACTAGTTTCTTCTGTGATTTGGCTTCAGAGCCCAAGTCCATGCAGTAGATGGGATAATTCCGAAGTACAAAGTAGCTTACTTTCACATAGATGAAAAGAAGACATATTGCACTTGGAATTTTAGAAGATGGGTCAGGGAGATGGCTCAGCACATGTGTACTTGCTACACAGGAATGAAGAACTGAGTTCAACTCACCAGCACCCACCTAAAAAGCTGGACATGGTCACTAGCATAAGGCCCTGTGAAGTGTGAGGATAGGACAATTACTGGAGCTCACTGGCCACCAGCCTAACCCCCAAGTTTAGTGAGAGACTCTGCCTCAAAAGAACAATACAGAAATGCACACCTGCACACACGTGTACACAACAAACATGCACAATGAGTAAGAGAGAGAAAGAGAGAGAGATGTGCACATGACAAACACACAATGAGAGAGAGAGAGAGAGTTTTAGAAGGTAGTAGCTGCAAAATTAAAGTCATTACTCTTAGAATGATTATAACATGCAATGTGTGTGACTGCACATCATCTCCACAATGAGAGATCCACTATTAAAGACAAAGGAAATTATTTGAGTGGAGTTAAAGGATATCGTCTAAAATTCACATCTATGTGGCATCTGGCATGATGTAGATAACATCTGTTTCTTTCTTCAGTCATATGTTTTTGTTTCTAGCTTTGTTTGGTTTGCCATACATCCTGTCCCTGGTTACACCCGATTGCAGCATTTCGAGTAACAGAATGAATACATCAATGTGGTGCTTGGTCTCATCAGCTTGATGGAAAGTCACTTAGGATTAGGAGACACACCTCTGAGCATCTTTGTAACTTCCTAGAGGATGAACTGAGGTGGGAAGTCCTGTCTTAGTGAATAAGCAAGGTGTAAAGATGTATAAGGAAGAAGCAGTGTGTGCACGTGTGTGTGTGTGTGTGTGTGTGTGTGTGTGTGTGTGTGTGTGTGTTCATTACACTTCTTCCTGAGCCAGTGTGTTTACTGCTGTTGTGGCTGACCCTGGACTCCAGATTCTTCAACCTTCCATCACAGACTCAGCACCAGTAACTCTCAAGGGATCATTCAAGAGTTCAGCACTGGACTAAGAATTCTGAGGAATCAACTGCACTGATTGAGAAGCTCCCAAGATCTCAGCCTGTCCAGCTTACAGATGATTATTGTTAGACTACCCAGTCCCTATCATGGAAACCAATCCAATAAATCCCCTTTTGTAATATATCAGTTCTTATCCTCTACAGAATACTGCCAGCAAAGACTAATATGAAAATCTTTGGGCTAAGGAGACCTAAGTGGATAAAATGATTGTCAAGAAAACATGAGAACTGAGCTCAGATCCTGACCCCATGTTAGAAACAAAACAAACAGAACAGGCAGACATGGCAGCTCTCTGTATTCCCAGCACTTGAGAGGCAGATATGGGATCTGGGATCCCAAGGCAAGTTAAGCTAACTAACTAGATTAGCTAAAATTAGAAATGTCTAGGTTGGCTGGGAAAGTCTCCATCAACTAGTAATGTGGGAAGGAATTAAGAAAGAAACTTAAAGCAATTTGTGCCATGACAGCATATACACACACCTGTATATGCATTTACACACATGTGCATGCTCTCACACATATATAAACATGCACGCCCACACATGCACACACACACACACACTTAAAAGGGAACGTTGTGCTCAAAACTAGAATTTTCTAACAATTCAACATAATACACAGAGCCCTGTCATTCCAATCTGGCATACACTTTGGAGAGATATTGGTATGACACTTTTCATTTTTATTAGTACCTTTTACTTATCACAGTGGTTAATTGTATGCAGATAGTTTCTTTCTGGCATATCATTCTGACCCTTTCACCTTACTCTCATTTCCTCCCTTAGTTTCTTCCCTCCCTTCCAGGCTTCTGCTTGCTCATTGCCTTCCCCCCACCTGTCTCCCTTCTACTCTTAGGTAACATGTATACATTGCTAAGTTATCTTGTGTGCCTCACATCAGCATGCACACGTAGATCTCTCGGTAGTACATGTGTTTGTAGAGCAGTGAACGCAGTCAACATTCATTGTGTGTCCCACTCATCACTGTAAACACTGCCCAAACATTGCTGCCATGAGATGGATTTAGTGTTTATGCTATGGATTTCTAATTGTCCTCCCAGGCTCATGCCTTGAGAGTTGATTTGCCAACAGACAGGCTTTTGACAAGTGATGATCTACAGGGCTCTGACCTAAGCAAATGGATTAACTCCATGATGGATTACAACAGCGTTATTGGGAGGAGGTGAAAATAGGATGGGTACCCAACTGAAGGAAGTAAGCCACTGAGGGGTTTTATTTTGCCCTGGTCCCTTCCAATATTGTCTTTTTCTCTGCATGTTGTCCACCTTGAGTTGAACCTCCTTCTCCCCTTCAAGTTCACAGTGCCACAATGTTCTTCTGCTTCACCATGGTCTCAGACTGAATGCCACAAAGGACTGTGAACTAAAATATCTGAAATCATCAGCCAAAATACAGACAATTCCCTAAATTGCTCCTTCAATCATTTGGCAACATCAGTGATAAAACTGACTCGTACAGTCTGAATCCCACATGCAGCTTTAAATATTTTACCTGTATTTATTGGCTTGTTTCATGTCTATTCTTGTGTCTGTGTGAGTTTATGCATCTGTGGAGGCCAGAGGATGACTTGAGGGGGGGTGGGTTCTCTTTTTCCACCATGTGGGTTCTGGGATTGAACCTTGATCTAAGGCTTGATTGTAGACACATTTACCCACTTAACCATCCAGGACCTACAGGACCTACATTCATCTCTGTGATTTAGAGACAGGGCTCTCCTTTCTTCTTGGCCTTAAGTAAGCCACAGGGTTTGTCACACAGCAAGGAATAACTCAGATTCCACTTTTATTTTCAAGTTTGATGACCAATCTCTGGTGGTTTGTTCTGTGTGTGTGCTTCCCCCACCCAAATATGTTTCTTTCCACTCCTTTTAAAGCCACCAACTGACTATTCCAATGGTAATTCAGTGGATGCAAGATACGGTAGAGAAACGATCTTTTGAGTGTGACTGTGACATGAGGAGGTGGAGACAAGTTGACTGGAAAGCTATAAGTAGTTAAATACCTTGAAGAACCGACTTCCCCTTCCCACATATAGAATACCAGAAAATGCACCGGAGAAATGGTAGGGCTATACACCCAGAGTCCAAGTGCACATCCAGCCTGGGCATGAGCTAAGGAGAAACTATAAAAATCAATCAAATTTTACAGCCATGCAGTCAAAAGCAAATCTCTTGGGACTGAATCAACACAGCAGATTACAGAAGAGAGAGAAAAAAAAATCAGGTGATTTGTTTTCAGTTTCAAGCCAAGAAAACAAAAGAATTTTGCTGTGGTCCTTAGAACAGTTTTCCCTCTGCTAAAAGGAATAGTCGTCTCATTTTCACAGCTCTGTATATGATGAGTACTAGATTTCATGCTCTCGACTACTCTTTCAATTGCTTCATTTTTGTTTTGTTTAACTCTTAAAACATTTGAAATTTAACTAAACCCCCATTAGTAGATATGTTACCTGGTTGCAAGACCTGACATCTTGCCTAGAAGCATCTTTATTTTTGATGTCTGAGCCTAGCTTCCACCACACAACCAGTGCTATTCGATCCCATAAAGACAGGACCCACAGCTGGATTTGAGTCCAGACATCTTATTTTGGGGAATGACTAAAAATACCATGCCACCTAATTTTAGCATGGAGAATAAACATTATCTGTGTGTTTCTTCAGCTCCCAAGAGATTGTTTTTAGTCACAGAATTGAACAGCCCTCCTCCCGCCGTGGATTATTTTTAAAATGTGGGCTCAAGAATAGCCCACATACAGAACATGGAAGGCCTGACTGGCCTCAGAACTAGAAATACATTGTCCAGAATCAAAACTGAATGCACAAAAAGTGCAAGATACCTAGCACAGTTCTGTCGAACGTTCACCAACTGTCAATACCATGCAAAATGCCAATGCTTGTGTTTTGCAATGAGTGTCTCTCATCTATCTCCACCCCAAACTGCATGAGAAGCTGTAGTGGGAAGAAACTGACAAGAGTGGGGTTCTTCAGAGGGCAACACAGAGCCGTCTTTAATGTGACCAGCTGAGGCATTCAGAGTTGAAATCCATACCCATTCCACTGTTCTTTACCCTGACGGGTTAGCCTGTGTCAAACACTGCTAGTGATGATACAGAAAGAATTTATACCACACCTTGATCTCAGAGGGGCACTGTCACTTCAGAGAGCCCTTCTTTGGAACTTCCCCAGCTGCAATCAACCATGCTCATTTACCCCAGAAAGCCTATACAACCCTCTATTAGAGGCTGACTTTGGTTTTCCCAAAATTCATCTGTTGAAATCTTAACCCTCATGACCTCAGAATGTGCTCTGATTCTGAAGTAGGACTTTGAAGATGTAACCAAGTTAAGATGAGGTCATTAGCTTGGACTGAAATGCAGTTTGACTGGTATCCTTGCTAAAAGGGTAAATTATGACACAGAATAGCACAAAGGGAGAATGCTGTGTGAAGACAGAAGCAGAGGTCTGGGCGATGTGTCCACATGCCAGGAAAGAGCAGTGTTTACTGGCAGAACACCAGAAGCTAGGAAAGAGGCTTAGATAAACTCTTCCTTGGGGCTGGCTATCAGAAGGAATCAACTCTGCTAAGTCTTGACTCCTGGATGTCCATCCTCCAGAACTGGGAAATGATGAGTGTCTGTTGTTTAAGGTTTTCAGCACAATGTAGTTTATTACATGAGCTTTAGTACACCATAGACCACATCTCATTAGCCAAAGCAAGAATACCTTGAGTCTCCTCCTTGCTGACAGTCAAATATGCTGAGGGCATCTGTTTGTATGGCATGAGCATATACCAACTCACACAGCATAGGATCAGTACAAGAGTACATCCAAAGATGGAAATGAGGTAGGAAAGGAGTTAAGGCCTGAGCTAAATTCAATCCCCATAACCCTAATTTTAAAAAAACCCCAACAAAGGGGAGGCAGAGGCAGGAGGATTTCAGGACCTCACTCAAGAATCAGTCCAGCTAACTTGGCAAGCTCTGGGCCAAAGTGAGACCATATATAAATAATAAAAGTGTTTGAATAATGACATCTAAGTCTATCCCCTGGCCTCCATTGCGCGCGCGCGCACGCACACACACACACACACACACACACACACACACACACACACACACACACACAACACAAAGAATTGCGAATCTGGATCTCTCCCTCCAGATAAGTAGCAGTACATGAGGGACAAACTAGTATTTCTTGATGATGATTTCACAGCCTAGTGCCAAGCTTTTAAATAGTTTTACATCCATGAGCCTCCTTTTGCACTCTGGCCTTCATCCAGTCAGTTGGCTCCATACCAGGGTCCATGTACTTGACCTGAAATAGATCTTGACCCAGCATCAGCCTTGTATGTGGAAATGTACCCACTATACGCAACTGTGCTGCCTGACAAATGAAATACAAGTTGGGAAAGGAACATTAAAAATAAAATCTGAAAAAATAAATATTTAATCAAAACTTTCCCCTGGAGCTGATCATTTTCTAAGAATTTGCAAACCCTAAAGAAGAGGGAGGGTTGGGAAAGGTCCATCTTGAAACACAAAGCCACTTGGTTATCCTGAATCCCTTGACTCTGGCTTCCTCCGAACCGCACGAATAGTCACCCAAGACCACTTGTGCTCTGTATCCGAGGATGGCATTTGGCTCTTGAAAGGTCACCATCCACAGAAACTCATAGAAAGCTATGCCAGTGGAAGTCCTCGGACATCACCTGAGATCCTGTCCTTACAAGGAAACAGGTTATCTGAGGCACAAACTATGTGCAGAATCATGTCAATTGGCTCAGTTTCCATGGACAGAACCTGCTTTCAGGGGATTTACAACTGAAACAGAAATGCTGCTGAGTTGGTTTGGGTTTTGGGTTTTAATGGAGACTATTTAGAATGCTACAGAAGTCAAGATGTTAAAGCCAGTTGCTGTGTTGGGTCATAAAGTGATCCCAGGGCTACACTCAGAGGAAAACTGCACATGAGCGTCAGCTTGATGCTCTGTTACTTTCTCCTCCTTCCTTCCTTTTTCATGACTCGTGTACATGGTGGGCATTCAGAAAGAACTAATGGAGACTGTCCTAGACACAATACAATTAGGAAACCAGGTTTATAAAAATTCCCAGATCTTACCAGAGAGACTCCAATTAGTGTTACAAAGAGAACGCTGGTCCTGGTCACATGAATATAAAATTATCTAATATCTTTTTTAAAAAAAAGGTATATAAAGTAGATGCTAGGGTCCCAAGTTTTTAATTTATTTTGTTTATTTATTCTGCATCATTGAGGGGGGAATAAGCTATTTGAAAACTCAAAGAAAACTTATTTTCTGGCCTAGTATCTGACCTATAAACAATCTGTTCAATTGCCTTCGAAAGCAGGAAATGGTTAATAAAAGGAAAAGGGTGGAGGAAGCAGAGCAGTTCATAAAAGTGGGCAGCAGACTCCAACACCTCATATTCTCACTGCTTTCCCTTATAAAATAGTAGAAAAGGTACCATAAAATCAATATTAACTTATTTGAGGAGCTGTAAAAGAGTTCTCTGGTCATTTGGTCTACCTACAAAAATCATCTCAGCATTGCAATCAACGGCCAGAGCTTTGAGCTCTACCTACTACGGTCATCTGCCAGGGCTTGGTGATAAACAATTGCTGTTACTCCTGAGCCTGGTTGGGGCGGGAGCATTTCTAAGCAGACATGACAGGTTTTGCCATGAAACTGTTGACATCACCAAAAACTACTCCGCATTCATACAAATACACAGTGGGATGGTGATAAAATACACCCGCCTCTTCCTCCAGCACCACTTGCTGCAAAGACAATGCAATTTCTAGATACTAACATCTAACATTTCTCTTGAACTTTTCCTTGATGTTCAAGAACAGATAATCACAGGTCCCCTGCATGACATACGTATGTGATTGCCTAACGTTTCTACTTTATTTTGTCTAGGGGAAGAGTTCACAGTTCCTCCTGGCTGACTTGTATTACTAAAACTTTAATCAAGCTGGTCACAGTCCCCATTCCACAGCACAGGCTGGAGCTGTACTGGTCAAGCTTTACCAACAGATCTGCTTTGCATTAGCATAGGCACTCAAATTGGTAATGACCCGTGGTGCTTCTCTCTACCTTGGCTGCCCGGCAACCCACTCAACTCTTGTCCCGTTGGGTAGTTTTGCTATCTTCATTCCCTCCACACAATCCAATGATCTTTAGTCAGTGGTCTTATTTTGTACTTTCTTGGATTGTTTGTATGATGTGTTTTTTCTTTTTAAATTTATTTATCTATTTATTTTTATTTACTGAGGGCAAGCAAGTTCATGCATGATAAGGTGTCCCTGTAGAAGTCAGAGAACGACTTGCAAGAGTGGATTCTCCTCTCAATCCACAATACGGGACACATGGATCAAACTTGGGCTATCAGGGCTGAGCAACAAGCACCCTTCCCTCCTGAGCCCTCTCACAAGCCCTTGAATTGCTATCTTCTTCTGTCTGGAGAGTATCATTTAAGATTACTCCAATTTGATCTCTCATTCTCTACTTGGAGCAGATTTTTCTGTGAAACTGTCCTAGTTAGGAGCACTATTGCTATGATGAAATGTCATGACCAAAAGCAAGTTGGGAAGGAAAGGGTTTTTGTCTTACATTTCTGCATCACAGTCCATCATTGCAAGAAATCAGGGCAGGAACTCACACATGGCAGGAACATGGAGGCAGAATCTGATGCAGAGGCCATAGAGGCGTGTGGCTTACCAGCTTGCTCTTCATGGCTTGCTCAGCCTGCTTTCTTATAGAACCCAGGACCACAGCCCAGGGATTGATGCACTTACACTGGGCCAGGCCCTCCTGCCTCAATCACTAATTAAGAAAAAGTCCTACAGGTTTGTGTACAGCCCAGTCTTATGGAGACACTTTCTCATTTAAGGCTCCCTCCTTTAGCTTGTATCAAGTTGGTATAAAATTAGGCAGCACAGAAACCATTGCAAATCAAATAACTGCCCCAGCCTCCCCTTAAACCAGCACTTATAATTAGAGCCCCAGTGTGTTGGAGTTATTGTATGCCATTAATTTTATTCTTCCATCTTTGTGTTTAATTTATTTCTCCTAAACCATTCAGTGAAAGACCCCACTGACTGTGCTAGTCAGTTTTAATATAAATTTGGTACTGGTTAAAGTCACTTGGGGAGAGGGACCCCCAATTGCGAAAATGTGCCCACTAGATTGGCCTATAGGCAAGCCTATGGGAAATTTTCTTAATTAGTGATTGATATAGGTGGGCCCAGGCCCTGAGCCCAGGTGGTCCTGGGTGCTACAAGAAAGCAAGCCAGTAAAGATCGAGCCAGTGGGCAGTATATTTCCATGGTCTCTGCTTGACTTCCTGCTTCCAGGTTCCTGACTGACTTCTTGCCCTAACTTCCCTCATAGATGAACATGGAAGTTAAGAAGAAACAAACCCTTTCCTCCCCCAAGGTAGTCATGGTGTAGAACAGCAATAAAAACCCCAACTAGGACTCAGAGATTGGAGACTGTGGCCATGCAAAGCATCACTTGTCACTTACACTTTTGATTACTGAGTAAATCACACTGCCTAGAAAGCTACTATGCACACCACTAGCTGCTAATGGAAATAGTCAGAAAAAAGATGGGCTGTGGTGCAATTTTAAAAATTCCAACAGTTTCAGACAACAGAAAGCTCTTTTTATTGACTATACAAACTACAATGTAAGTCCAAAAGACTCCTCTAAGCAACTGTATTTGGGGAATCTACATTTCTTTATCAGGAACAATTATTAAAGCATAAAACTGTGTTCATGCTCAGAAAGATGGAGGAGAAAATAAAGAGAAGTATTTCAAAGGGACTGAAAGCAAAGTACTTTATATTTCTTTACATACTTTACATTGACATTTGTTTACATTCCTCTTTGATTAACCAAAGGAATCACCTGGTCTGGTCTATTTACCATAAGCCTGGGAACACATAAGACCAAAGAGAATGAGACAGCCAGATGTTTGCAGGCCTAGTAACATGTACTGTGTATACCCACTTTTAAAAATAGGACAAAAAAGAAAGAAAAGAGAGAGAAAGGGGAGAGAAGGAGGGATGGAATTTAGTTTGCTAACTTTTCAGAGAGAAATAAATTCAAGAAGTTTTCACTATACAATATGATTTTGTTATTGGATCCATCAATGAGAATACACTCATTCTCAGATTTAATTGTTTTCCTTCTCAAAACCTTTTCTGCCATCCCAGCAGCTGAAGAGACCACATCTCTTAGCAAAGCCAAATGAATCTTCTAACTCGACGTCTTCTCCAGGCTGTTTCTCCAAGCATCTCCCCAAAGAGCATTGCTCCAAATAACGAGACACTCAGGATCCCCTAAATATTTGTGATCTTAAGATTCCATATATTCACTTAAAGCTTTCTCAACACTTGCCCTGTAGTTAACTGACAACAAAAGCTGTCATCTGTCTTGTAGAAAGCAACCACTGAAGCTTCCTCTTCCCAGCTGACCATCTGAGCTGTTTCTCATCAGTGCTGAGAATGCTTTCCTCTGTGTAAGGACACTTCACGATTCCAAGGGCTCCCCTCTGGAGTGGAAACAAATTCACACTGAAAACTAAGATGACTTTATTTTCTGGTCAAATTTGGAGAATCACAAAAGCTAGATACAGCTTTTGTGTTTCAAGACCTCAAACCATTTCAGAAATATGGACCATCAATTGCTAATATGTATTACATGCCAAGAAATATACTAAGTGCCCCAGTCACTCAGTATTTTTCCACAACCAATGAGACAAGGACTGTTTTTGTCTGCATTTTTAAGAAGCAGCTGAGGTGTTAGAAAGTGGGCAGTTTGTCCAAAGTGAAAATGGGTGATAGTCAAGCTATAACTTAATTCAGTCCCTGTCCCAGGATCAACTGTTGCTTCTAATGACACCATCCTGGGAGCCCCATCCTTGACTGAAACCTTCAAGTTGAGCATTTTAAAAAGAATATGTGAAATAAATGGAACTCATTCCCATGACAACATTAATCTACTTTTTTAATAAAAAGCATCAAAGGTCTGGCTCAACTCTTCACAAAATGGAAGGCTGGAGGTTGTCTGGATTTTTCTTTATTTGTTGGTTTGTTTTGGATTTTTGAGACAAGGTCTGGCTAAGTAGCTCAAGCTAACCTCCAACCTGCAAATACTAGGATGATGGCCATGTATCATCACCATGAGGCAGTTTCTAAGAAGCAGACTGAGTATTACCCAGTCACTTCTTCCCTTCCCCAAGTTTTATCTCCCACTTGACACTTTTTTTTTAAAGGGGGAGGGATTCCATGTGCAATTTTCCCTCAGATGAGAGCACTTTCCAAATATCACTTATTCATGTAAGTGTTACTAAAAATAACCTTTTGGCCTAGAATGGCTAATACAGATGACCATAATCCACCAAGCTCACAGCCAACCCAGCAGAGGCAGCATGAGGTCCAAGGGCATGCAATTTCAGTGGTTACCACACCCCAAATTTAAAACAACAACAACAAAAACAATTATTGTTGGCAGGGGAATGAGGACAGCAGGCAGCACTCCTCAAGATGCACATCCTGCCTTACCACACCTAGCAGACGCACAAGGTTTTTAAACCCCTTTCCTATTGTCCCAAGTGTCACCAGGCTGGGAAGGAAGAGGACAGCGGGTAAGACAGAGGGATGTACAGCCATGGCCAGCTGGTTCAGAACGCAACCCTGCCACTCTGCTTTGCCTCTGTCAACCCATAAGCTGCCATTGTGATTATCCATGACAACTCCCATGGGAGTGGCTCCCTCTGGGGATGTCTCAGATGCAATCCTCAAAGCTGGGAAGAGAATAGGACAGTGCGAAAATGAGACCCAGAAAGATGGGCTAACTGAAGAATCAATCCATTCATCCGAGCCACAAGCACGGTGAACATGAAGGGTCACAGCTGCAGTCTTCCATGTCAGCCTAAGAAGTAGAAAAGGGAGGGAGTACCGGGGTGGCCTGAAAGTGCAGGTGTCAGGGCAAGAACACGGGCCGCACAGGTGTGGTGGAAGGCTCTGGGGAGAGTTAGCCTCTCTCAGGAAGGAGACCCGGATTGGCTACCCAATACAAAGTGGTCAGCCCCAAAGCTATGCGCAAACAAACAACAGAAAGTGGTGCCAGAAATTTGTGTCACCGGCTCACCAGCCCAAAAATTGGATGAACCATTCATATTCTCTCTGTGTCTCTGTGTCTCTTTGTCTGTCTCTGCCTCTCTCTGTGTCTTGCCCTCCCTCTCTCCCTCCCTGTCTCTCAGGATCTCTCTCTCTCTCTATCTCTCTGTCTCTCTCTCTGTCTCTCTGTCTCTGTCTCTCTCTCTCTCTCTCTCTCAGATCTGAGCTATTGGTCTCTCTGGAGAATCCCAACCGTGAGCACTGCAGCCATGTGTGACCTACCCCCAACACCAAACCTGGGAGCATTTTTTCAGAACTTACACTTACGAGCTTTGCTTATAGAGGCTCTGCCTTTTACATAGCGGTGAAATGCTGTGCTTTATTCTCCCTCCCTCAGGGAAGTAAGTCAAGAGCATCAAGGTATCCAACAAAAAGGCTCTTGAGTGATCTGTTCTGGGTGCTTCCAGGCCTCCTCAGAGCCGCTGAACCCGGGCCACCTCTGAGTGATCCAGAGAAAAGCAAAACCACAGCTTAGGGCCTTGAGAAGGTTTGTAGAGTGGGGAAATGAAGAGCTCCTCAGAGTTCTGACGCAAATGGAAAAGACTTTCCACGCGGTTGCCCCTCTGGGCCCTTCAACACCTGGAAAAAAAAAAGAGCGATACGTGATTGAACAGAAAGGGGGGCTCTGCCTCCCACTTGAATTCCATTTTTTTTTTCCGTCTTCTTTCTAAAACAGAGACTTCTATGAATCTTTTTTTTCTGCTTCTGAAATATTTTCTGCAGGATTGAGTGCTTGCAAAGCGATGGTTATGAATGGCTAAACAGCCCTGCATATATTTCTGGAATACTTGGAAATGCCTGTTATTTCTGGGAATGTGTGCTCGTTCAGGTTGTTCCTGCAAAGGGCAGCTAGGGGAAAACCGCTTTCCTGATAAAAAGCCTGCAGCCCCACCTGCTGCCTCCTCTGAGGACAGCAAGGTTTCAGAGGTGGAAAAACAAGGGCCTGCTTAGAATTCCTCACTTCCCAAACACGGGCCTTGTAATCAGATGCTTTCATGAAAATAAGCTAAACATGTTCCCATTGACTGCAAAACAAACACACACGGCCCTGTGCTACACCCGGCTAGCAAAAGAGAGGGCATCAAGGCAAAAGAACAGGCCTTTCGCGGTCTGAAACATCCGTCAACATCTGCAAATGGATACCATGAGAGGAGTCCCTGGAGAATACACAACTTTGGGGGAGCAAATTTATTTTCTTTTAAAAACATTTTTATTGTTTGTATTATTTAGGGGGTGCACCCACACCATCGTTCATGGGTGAAGGTCAGACAAGCTGTGGGAGGAGCTTTTCTCTTTTCACTCTGCAGGTCCCAGGGCTCAAAGGCAGCTAGCACCTTTACCTGCCGAGCCAACCCTTCAACCCACAGTGGACTTCAAAGGGGCAAAATACACATAAGCATGGGGCTGGTGTCACTGGTATATCTTCTTGTGCCTGGATTTCAAGAAAATGTTGAAAATGGGAGCTGCTGGAAAAACAGAAGGGAGGCACCAAGCCTTCCGCACCGTTCCTTTTAAAATGGTCCCAGCTTCACCTTCCCTGTATCTCTTTCCATTGCTCATTCTCACGGGATCTGGAGCCATAGATAATTTCCCACAGAGTTCTTTTTGTTTTGACTACTTCCACAGCTACCAAACCTAAGAGTCTATGCATTCATTTACACCCAGAGTTCTATCTACTTCCCAGAGCAGTGGTTCCCAACTTTCCTAATGCTGTAACCCTTTAATATAGTTCCTCATGCTGTGATGACCCCAAACCATAAAACTATGTCATTGCTACTTCATATCTGTAATTTTGCTACTGTTATAATTCATAATGTAAATGTCTTATATGCAGGATATCTGATATATGATCCCTGAGAAAGAGGGTCTCCCAAAGGGGTAGAGACCCATAGGACCTCACCACAGAGATCATGCTCTTCTCCATCAGGGTGGAGGTGATAAATGTCACCAGCGAACTTTATTTTTCCCCTGCACCTTTTCTATCCATCCAGGATGTCTCATGTCCTCTTCAGATGAAATCTAGCTTCCTACCACCCACACCCACCCCACTTTCCATTTTGAGCACTGAGCTCCCCATTTTAAGGTCAGGAACTAGGAAGGCCACCACAGCAGGACTATGAAGCCTCCTATTGCTACATCAAGGACATCATTTTCCTTTCATCGACCAGACTTCACCAACTGAAACAGCTTGCACATCTTTCTCAGTGACACAGTATTATATGACAACTATACCAGGTCAATACTTCCATGGCTTATCCCTGTCCATGTTGGCATAGAGTTTTGCTTTGTCTTCTGGACAACTTCTTGATGTGATATCTTAACCCTCTGAGAGTTAATCCAAATAATACCCATACTCCCTTGACCTGGATTCCAAATGTAGAAAGGGAGAAAAATTTGTCCCATTGTTTTATTGCTCTGTATGTAAATTAACTGTTTTCCCCCAATTCATTCGAGAATTAGTTACAAAGATCATGTTTCTGGTTTCTAAAGGGGAAACAGTCTCCTCCTACATGACCACAGCTCCACCAGTGAAAATTGAGAATCCTACACTGGCACAGCCTCACTCATGCACATCTTGCTAACCTAAGGTCCACATTCAGATTGAGCCACTCCTGCCAACCATGTCCTTCTCAGGTGTACTTCTATTGCAACCCAAACTATTTCCAAACCATACTCGTGCCTTCTGATCCCAAACCATACTCATCATACTCATGCCTTCCCCTCTGGGTCAGATGTCTTAGCAACCTCCATGTTGAAGTACTCCAGCCTTTTACCTTCCATGATTTCAACATGTTTAAAGAATCCAAGCAAGTTTTAATGGAGCATCCTTCATTTTGAGCCCTGCCTGTTTGGGAGTGACTTGCTGCAGACAAGATGTTGTGGTCTTTGAAATGAATCATGTCAAGAAAGACATGGTAAAAGCACTGGTCCAGGATTTGGTTCAAACTGATCAGAGTTTGTTTCCCTGTGACTATTCACAGGCATGTGTATGTAACTCCAATTCTAGGGGATCTGCTATCCTTCTCTCAAAGCACTTAACATAAACACTGTGGTAGTTTTGTTTACTGCTCTTCAGATACAGAAATCGTTCCATCCTTTTCTTTTTTTCTAGCCTTAGCTCAAAGATTAGCATATTAAAAAAAAAGTCAACAGCAGGCATCTTCTCTTACTAGATAAGAAAACTTGACACAAATGTTTTAGTTACTCATTTTTAAGTCACCTAGTAAGTTGAGACAAAGCTGAGACTCGGTCTCAGGCCATCTGAGTCCAGTTCAATACAAAGCTGTCTCTCCCAAGATTAGTATTTCCTCCTGTAACCCACCTCCTTCATGCATGTCTAAGATGCTGAAAGAAATCATCCCTACTGTGGTCCTCCTAACACTTCTTTAAGATGAATGTGAGATGTGGGCTAGCTTTTAGATACTCCATAGTCTAACACATTTTGTCCTAAAGAAAGCAAATTCAAGGCTTGTGAAGAGTTTCAACCTGGTTTATGCAATCAGTTGCCAGGTGACCTGAGTACCTGGTCCATACTGACTCACTGACATCACTGCTTTGTCATTAGGAGAATCTTAACCAACATGACTGCCTGCCTATGGTAGATATTTTATTAGTCACACTACAACTGTCTTTGGAGTGATTTCTTCCTCCCTTGATTTTAAAGAAAGGAACCTGAGATTCACAAAATGCCATGAAGTCTTGCAGGTTTTGGCACCAGCAAAATGTATGTGTCTTCTAAGCATATAGGGTTCTACCTCACTCTATCTCAAGGAGGAGAATCCTCCATACCCTCTCCCTGCTTCTCATATCCTTTTACCATACACGAAAATAAGTTTGACACTTGAGGCATGTGATTTATTCATTCTAAAAAACAATATCCCTGGGAAAGGGACTTTGTAACTACTTCCAAGTATATCTTGGGTACTATGTAGAGAATAATTATTACCACTTATCCAGAAAGTCTGACGAAAGAATGAATATTATTTGAACTTAAGGGGATCCATGGCAGTTTCCAAGGTAAGGATTACTTAGGATGGCAGGCTGGAAACAGGTTTTTGATTAAATGGATTCTTTAGAAAAGAATGGATTGAAAGTTCATAAGTTGGCAAAGGACTATTTCAAGTGGCCTCATCAGAAGTGCTGGGAACATCTTAAAGGAAATTGTGTCTTCTAATCTCTGTAATTCTTTCCCACAGAGGATTTGGGATTGAAGCATATACTCTGAGGAGATGAATTTATCAGGAGGCCAGAACTCTGGGTCATATAAGCCTCCTTCCTTCCAGTGGTTAGAGGAAGACACAGGGAAAGTAGCATAGCAAAAGCTGAGTTACAGCAGAGGTTCACTTGAAACATGCCCTCCCCTCTTCATCTTACCGAGCCTGTCTAAAATTTGGGATGGGGGAAGAGCGAATGTTAATTTGTACACACCATCCCAAGTTTCAGTCCAATAACTTCTCAGCAATGGCATTTGATAACTCTGAGGTTCACTTTCCCCTTCTTTATAAGACAATATATATAATTTATTTCACAAAGGTGTTCAAAAATCTATTATCGATAGGCTTCAGCACAATATCTTTGCTGCTCAATTTTGGCAGAAGGTGATAGATAGACAAGACAGACAGACAGATGATAGATACATAAATGCATACATACATACATATGTTTGTAGATATATAGATGAATGGATGGATGGATTTATACATACATAAATAAATTGATAGATACATATGTACATACATACATAGATGATACTAATCAGATGGATGCATATGTATATACATAGATACATAAATGGATGGATACATATATACATGGTGAGGTAGATTAATAGATCAATATATAATAGATAAATAACATACATATTCCTTCCAATCTTTCCCTGCACAGAGTTTTAATGGGTAAATATCATGTCTGATATATGACTATCAAACAATTTCTCATTTTCACCCCACCAAAATGACAATGAATGTTCTGTAATATGTAATTCATAAAATCTCTCAAAGTTCTATTATTTGACTAATCAATTTTCTTCATTGTCATGTGTGTGTTTGTGTGTGTGTGTGTGTGTTCTGAGCCATCACAGTTAGATGTGTGAGTTGCTATTCATATGAGTGAGTTAAGTTTCTCCAGTATAAGCAAGGTTTTGAGTAAAGTACATGTTATCTCTATTTCCCAAAATATACCAAAAAAGTGTGTGTGGGGTGTGTGTGTGTGTGTGTGTGTGTGTGTGTGTGTGTGTGTGTGGTTCCACTCCCTAGCTGCTAGAAAGACTCTGAGTTGACACCACACATTTCCAAGTGAAAGAAGTATACACCACATTCAGCCTCACACCTTACACATGCAACATCTGAACTGCTTCTAGAATTTGGCAGCAATCTCTAGCAGTTAGTTTCATTCCAAAAGAAGTGTATCGATGTGATATATTAAGACAGCCTACACTGCTCAATGGGAGCTATCAAGGGCCTCCCTTTGAACTGATACTTGATATTGAACAAATTTTCCATATCCTGGGCTAGGCTGCCTCCAAAAAATAAAATCTGTTTTGATTAAAGAGTGGTTAGAAAATTGCTCTGGCATTATAGAGGAAATGAACCCCATTAATAAATGACTAGCATGCTAAATCCTTGTTTTGAAGCTTAGGAATAGTCATCAATACTGGTACCAAAACCAGCAATACAGGTCAGGACCCAGATACTCGGGTCCTAGGAAGAAATGATACAGATGTGAGACCAGTGACCACTTACATGTGGCATCTATCATCCCAGGTAGGGATGAGAAGAAGGAAAGGAACAGAGAACCTAGACTCCATCCCATGCTGTGGCTCTATTGAATCCAACAGATCTATGCAAATATTCGGATGTATTTCTCCAATTTTCATTTCTTTTCTTTTGCCCCTTCTTCAAGTATTGAATGCCAAACAGACCATTTGAAAACATATTAATTTCATCTTCCTCTTTTGTAATTTTGAGCTTTACCACATGACGTCTTAAAATACTCATTTGTTACCTAGTATCTGTCCATTCGTATTAATGTTATAACATGTATTTATTGTGTACTTACAGGTATACAAAGTGTACTTACAGGTATACAGAGTTCAGTATGTGGTCTAGAGAGTCACTATAACCCTCATTCACAGGAATAGACACTGTATTAGCCACTTTTCTGCTGCTGTGATAAAATGACCTGCCCAAAAGCAACTTAAAGAATAGTTTGTTTTGGCATCCCAAGGGTTAGAAAGTCCATCATGGAAGGAAAGACATGGCATAGCCACAGAAACAGGTTGCCTTAAGTATCAGAGTACAAAGCCAGCCACACTAGTTAGCTACAGAAGCTGGGCAGTGATATTATACACCTATAATCCCAGGACTCAAGAGTCAAAGGAAGATGGATCTCTGTGAGTTCAAAGCCACCCAGGGCTGCATTAGAGTAAATCAGTCTAAAAGAGAAATAGCTCACGCAAAGGAGATCTCAGCACTTGGGATCCCATGCCTTTAATCCAAGATCCTGAGAAGTATGTAAGTTAGGAGCCAGGCATTCAGTAGTCAGTCTCCGAGATTTATTCTCTAGCCATAAGGACAGGACAGCCATTTCAATCTGAGGTAGAGGTAAGAGCTAGCAGCTAGTTGCTTTGTTTCTCTTATCTTCAGTGGCTTTATTAGATCAAAAACAATATATCACTACAAACATGGAATCAGGCTGAGCACATTTTATCTATGCACAGGAAGTAGACAAGGGAAATAGGAAATAGGGCAAGGCCATATCCCCTCAAAGCCCATCTCCAATGATGTACTTCCTCAAGCTAAATTCTGCCCCCTAAAGGTTCCAGAACCTTCTTAAACAGCACCACTAACTGGAGACAAAATTATCAAATACATGCACCTACAGGGGACATTCCTCATTCAAACCACAACCCAATGCCCTAAAAGGAAGCAAAAGCCAGTGTCCTAAGTGGGAGAAACCAAGTGTTACCAGAACTCAGAAACAAACACAGTTTCCAACTGAGCCAGTAAAGAAAGGATCAGAGCACAAACAGGTCTTTGAAGGATTGTAATGATGATAATTACTGGGGGGAAGTATTTTTCAGAGGGCAGGAGGGGCATGTAAGAATAGAAGTATCCTAAAAATAAAAATACAATTTTGGCACCAAAATAATCTCAGCCAAATGTAATGAACTGGATTACAGATAAAGGTATAAAACTACTTCAGAGAGCAAATAGTTTCACAGCTAACTAGAATTAAGTGGCATTGCATGTGTTGAATTACAGAGAAGGTGTTGAGCTAGGCACTAAAGAACAGACTGGGTCACTGAAGTGAGAGCAAAGACAATGTTTCAGATAAATAATGAATATAAAATGTCACCTCTGTGAACATTTCCAAACACATTCACCCAGTCATTTCGTGCTGGGTATTGTCCTTGCAGTAGTGTGAGCCTTTTCATAGCTTCTGTAGTACATTGCTGGGGATAATATTAAATAATTACAAAATAGTCATAATTTAACTGCAATGGATATAAATGTGGTAAGTAAAAAGTACAGGATGGTTTTTTTTTTTGAGGGATTGACATTTTTCTTTTATTTTTGAGATTACACTATAATTACATCATTTCTGCCTTCTCTTTCCTTTCTTCAAACCTTCCCATGTATCCCACCTTACTCTCCTTCAAGCTCATGGCCTCTTTTTTCATTAATTGTTGTTAATTGTGTGTGTGTGTGTGTGTGTGTGTGTGTGTGTGTGTATACGTGTGTCTGTGTGTGTGTGTGTGTGTGTATATATATATATATATATATATATATATATATATATATATTATAACCTGTTCAGTATGTATAATGTCACTTACATCTATGTTTTCAGGGCCAATTCTTTGATATTAGATAAGCAGTCGGTGTGTTCTCTGGGGAAGACTATTTCTCCCACCCTCAGCATTCCTTAGTTGCCTGTAATATATATATGGTTGAGACCTCCTAGGATTTCCCACATCCACTTTGGCATGTCTGTTGTTGTTGTCCTTATTCAGATCATGTTTAGGCAGGCATTTTGGTGAGACTTTATGGGTGTAGCTTTTGACATGATCTCAAAGCAAACTCCCTGGTCCTCTGACTCTCACAGCCTCTCCATCCCTCTTCAAAAAATCTTCTCTGAACATTAGATGCAGGGGCTGTTTTGTAGAAATACCCACTGGGGTATTGGGACTGAGTCCTACAACTCTGTGTGTTGATTGGTTGTGGTTTTCTGTAATGACTTCCATCTGCTGCAAAGAGAAGTTTCCTTAGAGAGAGGTGAGGACTACACTTACCTGTGGGTATAAGAATATTTAGGATATAGTTAGATCTCATAATGTTTTACTGGTGGTCATAGGTCTTCCAAGATCCAAGATCACTAGCCCTGGGTAATTGGCTAGATGCCAGGCATGGTTTCTCTCTTGCTGAGTGTGTCTTAAGTCCTATTATAGAGCTATTGGTTACCACCAAGGTATGTGTGCCACTACTTCACCCCTATGGTTATTGTACCCTGCTAGTTGTTGATGTGGTTCATAAGCATCATGGCTGGATAGGACAGTTGGTTGCCTTCCTCTTCTAGAAGCTTGCATAATGCCTTCTGGTACCATAACAGCTAGTCCTTGGGGAGGTGGCATTCATGTCAGTTCTAGCTCAGGAGTCTCTGGACTCTGTGTGAGAAGCATGGTGTCCTCAGTAATACGGTCTTACCTTCCACCTCTAGGGACAACCAAGGGCAATTGAAACAAGCTGTATGTGTTGGAAGTGTCTTGGATCACCCTGGCTAACAAATGAAAAGAGTTCTTCTTGTGCCTGGTGTTGGGATTTCTATCAGTGGCCTATGGTTCATTGTCAGAACAGATGAGAAAATTTCATTTAAACTATATAGGTATTATATAGAGAGAATTATATTTATTATAAGGTTATAAAAGATAGCTAATATGATTCCTTAGGACACTTTTTACATTCTTACTGTTATTTTACCCTCCTTTCTCCTTTATTTAGTACCTTCCCATTCCCTAGTTACAGCCCTTATCTTTTCCCATTCCCCTACTCAAATCACTTATACCCTACTATTTTCCTCTCTATTGCTCCCCCTACCTTCCTCCAGCACTGGTCCCCTTTTACTTTTCTGGTGTCTGTGGGATATTTATTCACATCTCAAGACTTGGAACTAGTCTTGAGAAAGACTATGTGACATTTGTCTTTTAGGGTCTAGGTTATCCCATTCAATATAATCTTTTCTAGTTCCATCCATTTGTCTGCAGAGTTCATGATTTCATTTTTCTTTACAGCTGAATAGCATTCCATAGTGTACATGTATCATATTTTCATTATCCATTCATCAGTTGAAGGGCATGTAGCTTGTTTCTACTTCCTACCTACTGTGAATAGTTCAGCAATGAACATGGCTGAGCAAGTGTCTATGGAGTAGGATGTCCAGTCCTTTGGGCATATGCCACGGAGTGCTATAGCTAAATCATAGGGTACATTTATTTTAATCTTTTTGAGACCTCTCCACACTGATTTCCATAGTGACTGCACCAGTTTGCAATCCCACCAACAGTGAGCAAGGATTCCCTTTCCCACACAGTCCCTCCAGCATTTGCTGCCCATATTGTGTCAATCTTTGTCATTCTGACAAATATAATATGAAATCTCAAAGTTGTTTTTATTTGTATTTGCCTAATTGCTAGGAGCATGAACTATTTTAGAGATAATTCTTTTATTTTTGGTTTTTTCCCATTTTTTATTTTATTTTACATTCCAACCACAATTCTCCCTCACACCCCTCCTTGTATCCTCCCAACCCCCTCACATCACCCCTAGCCCACCCCAAGTCCACTCCTCCTCACAGGTAAGGGCTCTCAGGAGGAGTCAACATAGTTTACTACAATAGGTTAGGGGGGAGGGCCAGGCCACTCTCCCGTGGATTAAGACTGAGCATGGCATCCCACCATAGGGAATGGGCTCCAATGAGTTAGCTCATGTACTAGGTTTGTATCATGGTCTTACTGCCAGGGGACCCTCCAATAGTCTAAGCTTCACAACTGTCTCCCACTTACAGAGAACCTTGTACAGTCCCCTGGAGTCTTGGAGACAATTCTTAAGCATGTTTTATCCTTTTAAGAACTCTCTATTCTTAAAACAAAATGATTGTTTCACTTGGCTCATTTGATTTTTTGATCTTTGTTTTTTGAGCCCTTTATATATTCTGGTAGTAATCTTCTGTTGGATTTATGTATGGAAAAAAGGATGATTCTCTCCCATTCTGTGAACTTTCTCTTCACCCAGTGTGTTGGTTTGGTTTGGTTTGGTTGGTCAGTTTTTAAAACAGGGTCTCTCTACATATCTCTTATTATTCTGGAACTCGTTGTGTAGACCAAGTTAGCCTGGAACTCACAGAGCTCCAATGGCTTCTGCTTCCCAAATGCTGGCATTAAAGGCATGTGCCATCATTCCTGACCCAACTGATTGTTTCTTTACCTGTTCTGAACCTTGTTATTTTTATGATACCCCACTAGTCAACTGTTGGCTTTAATTGTTGGGTAAATAGCATTCTATTCAGAAAGTCCTTTCCCACATCTGTTTTCTTCTAGAATTTTCAGTGTTTCAAGTTTCACATTCAGGACTTTGATCCATTTGAAGTTAGTTCTTATGTGAGATGATGAATGCATGTCTATTTTCATTCATTTGCAGGTGGAAATCCAGTAATACCTGCACAATTTGTGAAAAATTCTTCCTTTTATCCAGCTAATGTTTTTGACACCTTTGTCAAATATGCTGAAGTTATGTGTGTCCATGTTTTGGTCTTTGATATTGTTCCATTGCTCTTTATGTCTGTTTTGTGACAATATCTTATTGTTTTTATTACTATGACTTTGTAATATATCTTATGATCTAGAATGCTAATCCCATGAGCATTGTTATTTTTGTTCAGTATTATTTTGGCTGTCTAGGGTCTTTTGTGTATCTATAAGAATTTTGGGATAGTTTTTTCTACTTCTGTGAAGAACAAAATGGGTATTTTGATTAGGATTGCACTGAATCTGTAAATATCTTGTGATAGAACGCTAGCTTTCATACTATTAATTCTGACAACCCATGGGGTATCGTTCCCTTCCCTAGTGTCTTTATCTTTTTCTTCAGAGGTTAAAATTTTCATTGTAAAATGTGGGAAGCCACAGCCCCAAGATGGCACCTGGCTGGATGCCAGGTAGTCTGAGCTTAGCTGTAAACAAGCCTTATTTGGAAGTGCTTGATGGATCTGGTGTGCTTCCTCCTTCTGTGGCCTATCCGGGATCACCAGGTGGCATGAGCTGATTGGGCAATGAGCTTGATGGGGCTGGGGGAAGCAGAAGCTGATGTACAAGGTTCCTGAATAAACTGCTTGAAGAAGAGTCCGTAGTCGTGTTTCCTTGCTGGCCGAGGTAGACTTGTCGGTAAAAGTCCTTCACTTCCTCAGGTTTATTTCTCAGCATTTTAGTTTCTTTGAGGTTGTTGCAAATGAAAGTGTGTTCATGATCTTCACTGAATGTTTGTTGATAGTGTATAGAAAAGCTATTAATTTGTGCAAGTTGATTCTGTATCCTGCCACCTTGTTGGGTTTATCATTTCTATAACTTTTCTGATAGAATCTTGGGATCTATTATAGATAATATAATATCTTCTGCAAATATGACATCTGCAAATATGCAAATATTTGTATCCGTTTAATTTCCTTCTTTTGCCTTATTGCTCCAAATAGTACTTCAAGCACAGTGATAAAAGGAATGGATTAGTGGAAATCCATGTCTTTTCCTGACTTCAGTAGGATTGCATCAAGGTTTTCTCCAATTTGGAATATGTTGATTATGTGTTTCACATATATAGATTTTATTATGTTGAGGTATGTTAAAAGCCCTATATTCTCTAGGACTTTTATCTTGAAGGCATATATCTACTAAGATGATCATGTGACTTTTGTCTTTAAGCCCATTTATTGACTGTGTATGTTGAACCATCTCTACATTAAGAACAACTTTGTTGTGGTGGATAATCTCTTTGATCTATGTCTTTATTCTGTTGTATTTTATTGAGCATTTTTAGCCTAGGTTAATCAGGGATATTGGCCTGCAGTTCTCTTTTTATTAAGTGTCTTTACCTAGCTTTGGTATTAGAGTGATACTGACTTTGTAGAAAGAATTTGGAGTGCTCTGAATCTGTTTTGCGTGGTATAATCTTTCTGTACACTGTAAAGATGTGTTGCTCCAATTATTAATAAAGAGCTGACTGGCCAATAACAAGGCAGGATTTTCATGGCATAATACTGGGAGAAAGAAGGGTGAAGTCACAGGTGTCTAAGGAGACACCATGAGATACAGAGCGAGCAGGATGGGAAGTACATAGATGAAGTAAATGAGTCTGGGGGCAGGACATAGGTTAATAGAAATAGGTTGATTTAAGTTATAAGGGCTAGTCCAAAGCAAGCCTAAGCTATTGGCTGAGCATTTATAATTAATATTAAGTCTCTGTGTGGTTATTTGGGATCTGGCTGAGGGACAGAGTGGGCCTGAGGTCCCAATGAAAAACTCTACCTACACGGTTTTGTTTTTGGTTTTTGGTTTTGGTTTAGGATAGTTTAAGAAGGGTTGGCTGTAGACCTTTTATGAATGTCTGGCAGAATCCTACTGTGAGTACTTCTGGATCTGGATTTTTTTTTTTTTTAGCAAAAAAGTTTCTTATTATTATTTTGATTTCCTCATTTGTTGTAGGTCTGATTAGGTTGTTGACTTCTTCTTAGTTTAATCTTGGGGATTTGGCTAAATCTAGAAATTCATCCATTTCTTTTGGGTTTTCCAACTTAATGGAGTACAGGGTTTTAAAAAGTAGTGCCTTATAATAGTCTGAATTTCTTTAGAGTCTGTTGTAATGTTTCCCTGTTCATTTCGGATTCTGTTAATTTGGGCCTTTTCTTTCTCTTGGCTAGTTGGGCCAAAGGACCATTACTTGTGCTTATCTTTGCAAAAAAATCAATCCTTAGATTCTTTGGTTCTTTGTGTTGTTTTCTTTGTTTCTATTTCATTGATTTCTGCTCTGATATTTATTATTTACTTCCATCAAATTAGTTTGGATTTGATTTATTCTAGTTTTTTGAAACTTTTGACTTACATCATTGAGTCATTCATTTATGCTCTTTCTAATTTTTTAATGTAAGCTTAATGTAAGTACTTAGAGATATAAAATTTCTATGTAGGAATGCTTTCAATGTGTCCCAGAGGTTTGTTGTGTTGTGTTTTCATTTTAATTTAGCTTAGGACACTTTTATTTCTTTCTTGATTTTTCTTTGACCCATTTATCATTCAGTAATTACTTGTTTAATCTCCATGGAGATGTGTATCTACTAGAGATTTGTTTGTTGTCAATTTTAAGTTTTATTGCATTGTGGTCAGAAGGGATACAGGAAGTGATTTCAATCTTTTTTGATTTGTAAAGATTGTTTTGTGACCCAGAATGTGGTCTGCCTTAGGAAGTTTCCATGTGTTGCTGAGTAGAATGTGTATTCTTTGGTGTTTGGATGGAAGATTCTGTAAATAACTGTTAAGTCATTTGATGTAGAATATCAATTAATTCTCATTTTTCCTTGTATATATTTTGTCCATATGACCTATCTATTAGAGAAATTGGGGTATTGAAATCACCTACTATTAATGAATAGAAGTTAATCTGTCTATAAATCCAGTAGTACATTTTTAATGAAATTTGATACACCAGAGTTTGTGCACATATGTTTAGGGTAGTGATGTCTTCATAGTTAACTGTTCCCTTGACTAGAATCTCTTCCTATTAGTTTTATTTGAAGTCTATTTTGTCATATTTGAGGATGGCACCTCCTGCTTGCTTCCTGGTACCATTTGATTGGGGTACTTTCGTCTGCCTTTACTCAAAGGCATTGTCTATCATTAAGGCCCTGCTCCAAATGATATGACAGACTTTGAAGACTCCCCAGAAAGGGGATGGGAGAGGGATTGGTAGGGGGAACAGGGGAGGATGGAAGGGTGCAGGAACTGGGATTGATATGTAAAACAAGCTTGTTTCTAATTTAAATTTAAAAATTATATATTAAAAATATCCTATTCGGTAGAATCTAAGTAACAAAGCTCAAAGGTATACATAGCTCTGGTGAGTATTAGGAGGAGTAGTATAATCAGAATTTTGTTTTAGAAAGAATATTATACTCAGCTGGAATGTTGGTTAGCTTCATCACTGTGGCAAAAAAAAAAAAAAAAAAAAAAAAAAAAAACCTCTGAGGTAATGAGCTTATAAGACAGAAGACAGAAAAGTTTATTTTAGGTCACAATATGGAAGGTTTTACTCCATGATTACTTGGCTCCATTGCCTGTGGCCCTGTGTAGGGCAGTACATGATAGCAAGAATGTGTATTAAGGGAAGTTACCCACCTCATCATGGCTAAGAAGCAAAGAGTAACAATAAGGAGCATGCCCAGTGATGTAAAACACTTCATCTATGTCACAGTCATGGACAGGACATGGAGCTTTTGAAAAGTGGGCCTTTAGGTCATATTTTATAGCCAAACCATACCTAGGAATCTTGAGGTGTAGTTCTGAGACCATCAACAATGCATCACCTGGAAACTTATTAAAAATGGAAATTCATAGCCACCAACCCAGACCCAAGTCACAAACTCCAGACCTGGGCCTAGAAATCCATATAAAGTGGCTATGGGTAGCGATACTTGATGAGTTCAATCCCCTGATCCCACAAGGTAGCAATAGACACCCAATACCCAAGGGCTATCTTCTGGTCTCCACACGTGTGCATGTTCTTGCATACACACACACACACACACACACACACACACACACACACACACACACACACGGGGGGGGGAATAAAATGCATGCATAAATTTTAAATATCTATGAAAATATGAACACCTATATCTGATGTCCTTCACAAAAATTTATAAATTGTGCCCTCTCAAGTGTTTGGGGGGGATGGGTGTGTGTGTGTGTGTGTGTGTGTGTGTGTGTGTGTGTATTCACGTGTGGAGGCCAGAGGTCAAAGTTTATTGTCTTCTTCTATCCCTTTTTGCTATATTTTAAGAGGGTCTTTTATTGCACCTTCCACTAACAGATTGGGAAGTATTTTTAAAATGTAAACTATTATTATTTTGTCTTCAGTACATCTCTAATTGAAAAAAAAAAATAACCCAGAGTGTTGTCAGTTTTTTATCTGCTATTTCTTTTGGAAGGATAGGCTACTTGAATGTATAAGTGAAAAGCAAAGGCTAAGGCCAGGGACTTTACCTGGAACTCAGATCCCCACCGTTCAAATATAGATGAGCTTGGGCAGGGTGAGAAAACACAGAACACTGAGTGCCCCATGGAAAGAGTGAAGAAACCAATACCAGAAAGCGAAACCATAGGCCAGGTCAAAGGATGCTGCCTTGCTGGGAAACCAGATTGCTTGCTACTCGTGGGAACTGGACCCCTGACCCTGCTGATGGGCAGCAACTTCCCGGCTTCCTCTCAGCCTGGTCTTGGCCAGTGTCTTCTGTCTCCATTCCTCAGGGTAGACCCACACCTGTGGCTTTATTTGTATTGCTGGGTACGCCTATATCCCATTCCACAGGCCTCAGGGCTCTATCCAATTAAAAAGAAGTTCCCAGCCCCTTGCTATGCTGGGAACACCCAACTTCCCATCCAGCCTAGAGATGTGTCCCAGCCACCACAACCGCAGTGAGACTATGTATTTCACGGCAGCAAAAAAGATTGGCCACAGTTGCCGTAACACTGAGAGGTGTTCTTGTTCCTCCTTAACTCTTATCCCTACACACAGAGACACCCATGTGTGCTCTGCTTTCTGTCATGCCAGCTCAACATTAAGTGAGGATACTGAGGCTGTGGAGAGGAGCATCAAAGAACTAGAATCAACTCTCCATTCTAGGCCTTGAATAAACCATGATGAATCCTGCCCCACCCCTTCCCTGGGACAGTAGATTGGAATCTGGTTTCCAGAATGGAAAGTTTCCACAGGGAAGAAGCCAAAGCTATACTCGGGCCATGGCACTAGGGAAGCAGAGTCCTCCCCACAAGACCTCCTTCTGAAAGAGCAGTGTGGGTGCTTTGACTTGTCTATACAACGTTCTTCATAAAAGTGCAGATGACCAACAGGAAGGCAGAGGTCCTCAAAACCAAGTTAGTTGAGGCTAACTTCATATTATATTCTTCATATTATATTCTTCTCACTTAAGTTGATTTTAGTTGTCAACAAATCCAGCAAAGAGGCAAATGATACCCCAGACATGGAGCTTCCTGCAACAAGTAGGCTTCACATGAAAGAAAGCAGTGCAGCACATTCACATATGAAATATCTTATGATTATTTCTATCATTTCCCTACAACTCTGGGCCATGTAACTATGCCCCCAATTTGTCTTTTATCATTGATCATTGAGAAGTACCTGTGTCTAAACAGTACAGTGAGCTCTCTTCTAACTTATACCGTAGTTTTCAAAGCAAACTCATGAAGTACAAATTAAGGTGTCTTTGAAAGGGTAAATATGACCCCCCCATGCCATTCTGAGCCTGAGGAGCCTGAGAATCATATCTGTTCCCTTCCCTCAAGGAACTCACATTTGAGAGGTAAGAGACAATATGTTCACATACCAGTTAGCAAGGATAACAGCACTCAAGGGGCCTGAGGATGTGTCTCCTTTGGCAGAGTACTTGCCTAGCATACCCAAAGTCCTGGGTTTGTTTCCATCACTTCATAGACCCTGCCACAGTGGGGCACAGCTATGATCCTAGCACTTGAAAAGAGGAAGTAATGGGATTACAAGTTCAAGGTCTTCCTGGGCTGCAAAGGGGGTTTGAAGTCAGCCTTATGCTATGTGAGTGAGGCCCTGTATCAAAATAAATTAAAAAATCAAAATGTTCATGAAGATAAAGAAAAAGTCTGGGTATAGACTAAGGAAATGATGTCTAGGATCCATCCAAAAAGAAAAGGGAAGTAAGTTCCAGAGAAAGTGTGAAATTCATTCTGACTTTCAAGGCATGCTGCTCACACAATTATCCCATACACAAATCTCCTTGGAGATGCCCACATGTGCTATGCTTTCCATCATATCAGCCTGAATGCATAGTTCTCAAAAGAGGCCTAGGGTTGGCCAATAGATTCACGAAATTTCAACTTCCTAATTATCAAGGCAGTGACACTTAAAGATCACAATATAATCCCTTACACCAATAAAATGGGCATTACTGAAAAGATAAAAACAAAAAAACAAAGTGTGCAAGAATGGGGGGGTCTTATCAGCACACAGCTGGAGGGGTGTAATTATAGGACACATCATGGAAGTCCCTCAAAACTTAAAATTAAAGCCACCAACACGCTCCAGCAATCCCACTATTGAGTATATGTCCAAAGAAAATGGAAGAGTGTGTTGAAGAGGCACATGCACTCCTGTGTTCATCTCACCATTAATCACAACAGCCAGTGTATGTAAGCCAAACACAGAAAGACAAATACTTCATCATTTCCCTGCTATATCTAGAGAAGTCAAACTTATGGAAGCACAGAGTGGAACGGCGGTTACCCAGGGCTAAAAACTGAAAAGATTAGAAGAAAGCTCGTAAGGTATACAAAATCTCTGGTGGATGGGAGGAATATGTTCCAAAACTCCACTACAGAGCTAAAGTTAGCAACAATGCTACATTTATTTGAAAACTAAGTCTGCCATGATGTTCATAAGTGAACAAAAATATAATTAAGCATCTGACTCTGGCTACAGAAGCTGTACAGCTACCTTGCACTAAGGATGGTCTGGGGCAGGTGAATAAGGACTAGAATATGAATGGCCTGAGCCATGAAAAATTTGAATCTGGAAATAACAGAATCTGGCTTGCTGGTGGGGATTCTTCTCTAGCAACTGTGGGAGACCAGATATGAGGCACCGACTAAAACAAATAAAGGTCTAGAACACACTGTAACCAGTCAGTGTGTTATTAAGATTTCAACCAGTTGTGTAAGATGACAGAAAGCAAAAATTCAAGAGTTATTTAGGAACCAAGCCAAAGCTCTTAATAATTGTTGTGGTTTGATGGGAAATGTTCCACAGCAGGCTCATGTGTTTGAACACTTGCTCATCAAGTAGCACTGCTATTTTGGCAGTTTGTGGGATCTTCAGGAAGTGAAATCTCTGGAGGAAGTGAGTCACTAGAGGCAATCCCTGAGGCTCAGCCTCACTACTGATCTGCTCTCTGTTTCCTGACTGCACAGGCAGTATGGCCACCACCAGATACCCCTGCAACCAAGCTTCCCCACCCCACCCCAACCCACCACAATGAACTGTCATCCCTCAAACTGTAAGCCAAAAGAAGCCCTTCCTCCCTCAAGTTGCTTATTGTTGGGCCACAGCAGTGAGAAAAGTAACCAATGCAGTAGCTCACTGAATGTAGGTGAGGCAAGTAGAAGGGACTCCTGGTGGATAACGGCATTCAATCACTTTAATCTGGGTTATTAATGTTTTGCAGATCCTGAAGAAAAATAGTGTGTTATCAAGAAGTAAGGAAGAAGGTTGTGGAATGGGTGAGAAGAGGAACAATGAAAGGGTATGTGAATAAGTAACACAGATGAGGATGTAAAGAAGGAACCCTTGTACACTGCTGGTGACCATGTAGACTGGAGAATCCTTTATGGTAACCGGTACAGAGATGTCTCAAAAAAAAAAACTAAAAATAGAGCCACCATATGATCCAGTTCTCCTATCCTGGGTGTAGACCTGAAGGGCTCTAAGTCAACACACTATAGAGCCACTTACATATCCATGTAGATGCCCATTAACAGATGAATGAGAAATTGGTTTATATACTCAATGTCAATTTATTCAGCTCTAAAGAGAATGCAATTAGGTCACCTACAGAAAATGAATAGGAATGAAAACCATCATGTTAAGCAAAACAAGCCAAATACAGAAATGTATATACATATGTGTGTACGTGCATTCATATATGTATATATTGATTAGATGACTCCTGCACAAGTGTGCATGTGTGTCTATATGTATGTGTGTGTGCTTATCTGTGTGTGTGAGAGAGAGAGAAAAATCAGAAGAGAAACTATTTGGAAGTAGGAAGAGGACTAATATGTTCATATGCGCAAAGGAGAAATGAGGCAGAAAAATTTGGGAGGGAGTAAATCAAATGCAATGATATGCATGTATGAAAATTTTACACTAAAATCCATTTTTCTACACTAACAAAAATTAATTTTAAAAAGGGAAAACATTTTCTACCACACGTATGCATGGTCATGTTTTAATCACATCTCAGAGGTGAGAGTCAACCCTGACAAAACTAATTCCCTAGCACATGTGGCCTTCCCCAAGCTGAGTTGAACAGATTCTAAGAGCCATGAAATCTTCAGGCACAGAAGCACATTTAGCTGAGAGAGTAATCACTGGTTACATAGCAGATGGAGGAAGCCAAAAGCAGAGCATAGCAGTATGACATTATCCATCAGGCCACAGTATGCAACAATACTAAATCACTTCTGAGGTCTCACACTGACTCCACCCCTAATACATTATAAGTTATAAAACACACTAATTAGGCCATATAACTAAGATCCCATATGTGTCTATGTAAGTAGCATGACACATCTTATTCAGACACTTCACAAACTAGATCCAAAATATCTGACAACAGACATATCTATTCTACCACTATGATACTGCACATGTTACTAGAAAATTGGGGGAAAAAATATGGCACTAGATCTGAGAATTACAATAACACAAGAAGCTTCCAGATTATTAACTGTCCCATTGAGTATGGCCCTTCGTGCCTGGGGAGAGGGAAGCAGGCATTCTTACATACCCATCATGCAAGGCTTGGGTCTGTCAGGGCTAGTCCCTAGGTCAACCACACTCTGACAATCTTCTAAGGATTTTCTTTTTTATTCTTTGCTATAGATCCTAATCTCTTCCCATATTAGAAAAGGTAACTGCCAAGAGACCTCAAGGGACCATCCCAAAAGTAATACATTTGAACATGAGCAGGATTTATAGCCCTGAAGAAACCGTCACACGCTTTTAAACTTATCTGGGAAGAGATCAGAGGTTTCCTGCCTACAAATTCAAATCAGCTTTAACCTCAACTATTTGATTTCCATATTAAGAGCAGCAGTTGCCATCAGTTTATAATACAAGCCACCCCATGCAGCTGTGATCCACCCATCCACTGGTTATCACTAAAGTGTCCAGAATTTGAGCTCAATTTCACATGACAGAAATATGACTTTTCCCCTCCCTTTTACTCATAAAGGATCACCCAGAAAAGCAGTATGACAAAATGTTTCCTGATGCTATTACAGGAGTATGGCTGAAACTCAACCTCACACACATTGGTACAAAAATGTACTGAGCAAGCCACAAATAGCTGAGCTTTCTGGCAACATTAGCACTGAAGCATCAAGAAGCCTTCTGTAGCTAATTATTTGAGACATCTCCTGCTTTGCTTTTATAACATCCTGAGCTGTTTATCAAAGAGGTCATAACATGAGAAAGTTTCACGCCATCTTTAATAAAGAAAAAAAAAAAAAACCTGTCCGGACAAGGAGAGAAGGGAAAACACTTGCAATGGAGCAACAATCAAATTATGTCTACAATGGGCTTTAAATCTTTAGAGGAAAATACCTACAGTTAGAAGTACAAAGCAGTATTATCCCTGGTGTTATTTTAAAAAAAATCTGCCTCTAATCCTTCACACATATGTAATACATCTTGTCCAAGGATCTCGAAGTCCACTATAAATAAACAAGAAGATACCTTCATAAGATCCAGCCAAGACCACAAGAGAGATGGAACTCTCTAGTTACATTCAAATAAGCCACAAATAAAACACACTCACTAGCCAGTGATATGAAGCCTCTTGATATGAGAAAGAAAGCATGTTGCTCTCAGCAGGGAGAAGATAATAAATTCTTACAGAAACAAAGATAGACTACTCCCTGCTGGCTCATGATAGCGATTAGTTTATCTATATAAGGCATGTTTGTGTGTGCACTGCTGAGGGTTGAACCTAGGGCCTTTAACATGATAGGCAAGCACTTCACCACTGAACTATATATCCCTACCCCTCGGTTACATGTTATTTTGAACCAGGGTCTCACTAAGTTACCCAGACTTCTCTTGAGATTGTGATCCTCCTGCCTCAGTCTACTCAGTAGCTGGAATTAAATAATAATCATTCAGTCATGCTTACTGTATAGATTAATGGGTTTCACTAATAATTTGAGGCTTTGGCACTTGACACTCCGCAGACGAGTTTTGCTGGAATCCCATTTTCCTAAAAATGTTCCTTATATGGATTGTATTCATATTAGCAGCAATCATATAACCCTCAGCATTTCTTCATGTAGGGGAATATTAATTACTTACCCTGCCCTACCCCCGTGTGCTGCCTGTGGCCCCATTACTACCTTTGTAGAATGGATCTGCTTGGTAACTAGGAGTTTAAGTCTCAACAAAGGAGCAAGCTGTTCACAACTAAAGCAAGGAAACTAAGAACATTCACTGCACTTAAATGGATATCATATGCACTACTGGGCTGGTAAGGTTAGCTCTTTTGGTCATTCAGCAGTTATCCATCGAGTTCCATGTTTAGTAAAAAGAAACTTCTGAATGATGATGTCTTTTGGGCCTTGTGTTTGACACTAGCTTAGGGAACTAATGAAGACTCTGATAAGTCAAAGGCAAATGGCAGAGATAAAAGAAACATTTAACCCAGTTACAGATTTCCCTCAACTTACTATGATGTGACTTAACAATTTTTTAAAAATTTTTGATGCTATGAAAGCATACCTACACCACCATTCCAAGGGTCACATCAGTGCATATTCAATAGTTTATACTAGCATTTAATACTCTGTAGTTTACATTAGCATTGAGTACACTATTGTAAAATGGGTTGTGGTGGGTGGTTTTCTATAGCTTACTGAGACATGTTCCTTTCTCAGCCAGGGAGAATCTGGGGGACCATCTGGGGTGCCTGTCACAGGACATAAGTCCTAGATCTGGTGCTTTGTGAGTTTTCCCTAGGGAGATGCAGACAAATCTCTACCCACCCCAGACACAACATCAACAACAGACCAAATTAATAATCCCAGTCAAACCTAACCCAGCAAGCCAATGACTTCGCTGGACCTGCTTACCAGAAGAATATGAATGAGGAGATACTCACAGGAGCATGGTTGACCGTAAACCAGCCACATCAGCAAAGGTCTCACCCCATCATGGATGAGTTCTCTTGGGCTGCATAGATGGAGTCTCCCCTCAAGTAACCCCTCCACCAAACATACACTCTAGCTCTTCCTGAGACCAACACCTGCAGTTGGGACAGAATTACACAGCCCTGAGAATGGAGTCTGGGAGGGAGTGGCGAGAATTCCAGATGAGAATCTGAAGCCATTGCAGTTAAGCTATCTGACAAGCGAGCTGTTGGGACCCACCTGTCACTGCCCTCTCTTGCAAAGCCTGGGCTTACTGGTGCTCACAGCCCTGCTCAGCATTTCACATAGGTGCTGGGATTCAAACCCAGGCACTCCTGCTTGCAGAGTAACCACCCTTACCTATTGAGCCACTCCCCACCCCCAACAGGCCTGGTCTTGAGTCTCTTGCCAGTAATCACAGCTTCTCTGATTAAGATGGTAATAGGCTCTAAGACAGAATTCCACAGTGACAGGCTTTCTCCATCTTGCAGCTACTGAAAACCTGAGCCGGGCAGTTCTGAACTGCCAGGAGACAGGCATGATTGTGTTTAGAAGCGTCCCTGGCCTCAACCCTCTAGCAGCACTTTACTGCCCACAACTTCCACCATGCAGATCAAAACTAACCCTGGACAATAGCAAATGCCTATGAGAGGGCTAAATTGCCTCCAGGTTGAAAATCTCAGAAATTTCAGATGCCTTCAGGCCCTCAGAAAATAATTACCATCCCTTCACTTATGCACCAATATTAACTAAATAGTATTGGTTAATATGCTAATTGTATCTTTGGTCAAAGAGCTCCAGGCATTTTCAGCAACCAGTAGCATCCAGATCAGTCTGCAGGGGCCACAGGTACAAAGAACCATTTCAACAAGGCATCTGCTTTCACATCTGTATTACAAATCTGGCATCCAAAAACAGTACTTACATTGGAAAAAAAATCAAATAATCTTCACTAATCTTGCAAAGAACTATAAAGTGACAATGAGCTCTATGATGCCAAATGATGACTCTAAGATCTTTGGCTGATTATCTGCCTACCAGGTGACTTGCTTGAATGTAAAGGAGATGGACACTAGACTGCTTTGAATAACCCAAAGTAAAGGAAGGTGTGTGTGCATGTAGTGGTGGGGGGGTGGGGAGAGTCAGACTGATGGCTTATGCCTTCTATTGTTTTCCAATTACTGTATCATCTTTTGTAGTGTGTGTGTGCACGCGTGCGTGTGTGCGTGCATGTGTGTGTGTGTGTGTGTGTGTGTGTACAAGAATGCCTGTTGCCCATGGAGCATAAAAGAAGGCAACAGATTTCCCTGGAAGTGGGGTTCCTGGTGGTTGTAAGCATCCATGCACACAGGTCCTCTGCAATAACAACAAGATGCTTAACTCTCCACCTTACTTTCTGAACCAAGTCTCTGATAGAATACAGAGCCCCATAGTAGCAAGACTGGCTCAGGTCAGCAAGGCTCAGGACCTTTCTGTCTCCCCACACTTAATCCTAGCATTATAAACATATGCCACCGTGCCCAGTTTTCATATGAGTGCTGGGATTTGAACAAAGATGTTCATGATGTCATGCTTGTGCAACAAGCCCTTTACGTACTGAGACATCTCCTCTGCCCCAGGATTGATTCTTCAATTAATTAAAATAAATAAATCCCTCAGAGGTGGAAGAGCTGGGAGTGGGGTGAGAACAGTAAGTCTTATTTTGCGTTTCAGAGGTAATTAGCTGGCAGCTGGCAGAGTCTGGGCAGTCTGCCCTTGAAATGGCCGCTTACCGTATCAAACAAAGTAGTGCCAGCTGATGACAACTCTCCATGGAACCCAGACATTTAGCTGAGGAGTGTCCATAAGCAGCTGCCCCAGCCTCATGCCTGCTGGATTCATCGTCAGCATCTCTGTGGCAGGCAGCCAGAGCGGCCCCACCCCACTCCACTACTCAGAACAGCTCTCCTCGGAGAGATGGTTTTGACACAGCAGCCATTGTCACCTCTATGGGTGGACAAAAAGCAGCTGCTCTGACTCTCACAAGCTGTTAATCGACATCCCTGAGATGTCTTTACATAGGCAATTGCCATTCTTCCAAATGGCTGCTAAACATGTGCCACACTTTGCCGCCTGCTTGTAAAGATGAGCAGTCTGCAGTCCTCGCCTCTCCAGATCTGCATCCACAATGGAACAGATTCTAGCCACTGAAGATTGAGAGAAAGGCTCCAAGGAGCACAGCACTGATGGCATTTCAAGAAGGCCTCCTTTCTTGCATCATGTTGAATTATTCTGTTTTTATTTATTTTTTAAATCTTAATGTACACCCATTGCTGAGGACAACATCTGGCATAGGATGCCCAGTCAGTGGTGGCCATGGGTCTTCTGGGAGCTGCTGTTCCCCCACTAACAGTAGGATGAATAAAAAGACACCACGATTAACTACTGTCCTAGCACTGGCCTGAACACTACTTGTCCCTCCCACTGATCTAAAATTATTGCAAAGGGGCTGTACTTATGTCCACTTTACTAATGAAGTTCAGAAGTCCGGGTACTGCTGTTATAATGATATAATTACTTTAAACAATTCTGTTGTCATCTTTTTGTATCCAAGGAAACAATGGTTTTCCTTTCTGGACTTAAGGATCCCCAGGACCTCTCCTCAACCACTGTTCTTAAAATGCACTGTTTATTTTTCATTTCCCTGTGGAGTTGTGGAGCCCAGAGTCAGAAGCAATTGGTTCCATTTTCTGAGTGTTCATCAACACAGGGCTATGGCTGTATTCCTGAACATATTGCCTGCCAAATACTGGAATCATTCAAAGATGGGACTAAGATATGGTTTCTGCCCTTTGAGCTCCTCCCAAAAAGAAAGCACTAAATGCCCAACACAACAATGAGACAGGAGGAAAATACTGAGGCAGCCAAAGGAGAGACTCACTAACTCTGCCTGGAGCCATGAAGGAACCACAAAGAGAGTTTTGAGTGGAATGGGAAGGTGCTGTGCAAGCCATCTTAGAAGAGGAGGGAGTATTCAAGTCACAGGAAATGGCTACAAAAAGTCACTTAGCTTCACTTTACAGTATATATTCATTTGGTTTTGTAATAAGTATACAAGTTAGCAAAGATAGCAGAGTGTATGTCAAATACAACAGTAGAAGCTGAGTGTGGGCTACACATCTGGAGTCCCAGCATTCAGGAAGCTGAAGCAGGAGGATCATGGGTTCCATGCCACACTGGACTACATGTGTGCACAAGTCCACAGGTTATAAAAAAAAGGCTGTGTGCAAGAACACAATGTTGCTACTACCCACCTCTGTGCCACCTCATGACCTCAACAGTGCCTTTTCTGACTATCCCACCAATGCATAATGAACTGATCCTAAACTTGGTAGCTCTAGACAGTGATGTTTGTTTTGCTCATGTGTCTTCAATTGGGACAGACCTTGGCACCTCCATGAGATGATCCACATGGCCTCCACTGAAGTAGACTTGGCTGAAGGCTAAAGGATTTTCACCCAAGCTGAGTCACCTACATAGCTAGCAAGTGTGTGTTGTCTATGACCCGGACTCTCAGCTAAAACTGAAACATCATACTGGTCTTGGCTATCAATGGTGACAGTAACACTCGGTGTTTTCCACTACACTCCACTAACTGTACAAATCTCAGTACTCTCCCCAGCTTAACCAGAGAGAGCATAGTTTGCACAGTTTGATGAGATATGATGAGATATAGAGAATATTATTATGGACTTTTATGTCCAAGAAGGGCCAATTGAAGAATGACCTCCTCAATCCAAACCAGTACAGGAACCATGAGATACTGTCTGAAGACACTGGGTATAGCAGATCATTTGAAAACACAGCAAATACACCATTAACACATTTTAAAACACATTTTTTAAAAAAAAAAAAAGTAGTTACAATGAATATCTTCTAAACGGAATGTAAAAAGAAAGCTCCAGCCCAGAATTTATGGCCCAAGGGGGAAAAAAAAAAAAACCATAAGTACATAATAACAAGAAACAAAAGGTAGAGGCAGCATTGGGAAGACACTGAGAAACACAACCCTGAGCCAGAGTAAAACCCCTCCACACTGGCCAGGTCAGCCAGCTTGTCACACAAGCATGCCCCATCTCCACAGCATAGTACCGAGTATACAGAATCAAACATCACAGGAAAGGAATTAAAAGTAGTAGAGTATACACAGTCTCTAAACATCATATTTACCCAGAACTAAATCCTGGCACAGAGTAAAGTTTGTGAACATGGCAAATAAACAGCCCCACAGAGAAGGAGTCTGAACCCATGATATTCTGCATTTTAAAGAGTTACAGTAATGGAACGTCTTTGAGACAATAGTTCCTGTAATCCCCCATGGAATCCCTCCAGCCGGGAAAGGGGCCTTAGTAGAAGTTAGGAAAGCCTGTCTTGGCAGCCAAGCACCCAGTGTCAGCCTGCTAGCTAACTTGGACCTGATGAGTCATCTCATTGCTATCAAGGTGAAAGGAAACGCCAGTCCATCCACAGCTCTCTCCTGTATTAGTTACTTTCCTATTGGAAAAATACCCAAGAGTGACCACTTAAGACAGACACAGAGCTCTCTGGGTTTAGATTATATAATCTCCAAGGCAGGGTATCATGGCATCAAGAGCATGTGGTAGGGCTTCCTCATATCCTGGGCAACTGGGAAATAGAGAGCTAGAAGATGGACTGGAACATGAGATGGTTCTGACCTTCCAGGCTTGCTCCTAGCGACTCCATGCTTGGGTATGCCCACTCCATAAGGAATGAGGACATCATCCCCGTCTTTTGTTACAGTGACAAATTCTGAATTATCAATAGATTATGTAAGTAGCATTGTGTTCCTGTTTTTCTATTAGTTTATTTTTCAAACATTTACACAAATGTTATAATATCAAGAATTAATCAATATAACCTATAACCTGAACAATGTAAGATCTTTTGCAAATTTATTCCTCCTCTTCCTTTTTTTGTAAATAAATTGAAGATTACTATAATATTTTACCTTATAACCCTACTATTTAAGAGACCAAACATCAACCAATGCATGTTGGCCCTCTTCTGGAATCCCAACTAGAGATCACATCCAGAACTAGGCATGGCCTCTCCGTAATCTCAATTCCAAAGACAAGCAACCTAAAAGAGGCAGAGGAAAAGAAAAGGCAATGAAGAGAGAGCTCTAGGTGGAACCCATGATGCCTTCCATGGGCTGGCTTCAAAGCCTTTCATATCACATTCCCACCATCCCTTGGCTAGAAATGAGTCTGGCCCATAGTCTGAGGGAGAGAGTTAGACCCGTCTCTTCCTGAGAAAATGCCAAATAACTTACAGACGTGGTTCTAAATTATTTTACATGTCATTTCAAAACACATTTAAGCAAAAATATGAACTATATGATCCTGTTTTGGGGTGAGAGACAGCTCAGTGGGTAAGAAAAGCCCTGGCTGCTCTTCCAGATGACTCGGGTTCGATTCCCAGCACCCACACGGCAGCTCACAGCTATAGTTGTTTTTTATTTGTTTTGTTTTTCTCTTTGGGGGACCCTCTATTCAGCATCCAAATAAATACACAGAAACTTATTCTCACTTATGAATGCCTAGCCTTACCTTGGTTTGTTTCTAGCCAGCTTTCCTAACTTAAATTATCCCATTTCTTTTTAACTACATTTTGTCTCTGGGCTTTTTACCTTTCTTTATTCTGTATATCTTTTGTTCCTTCTTACTCCATGGATGACTGTGTGGCTAGGTGGCTGACACCTAGTGTCCTCCTCTGTTCCCTAGATTTCTCCTATTTATTCTCTCTTCTGCCTAGCTATTGGCTGTTCAGCTCTTTATTAGAACAATCAGGTGTTTCAGGCAGGCAAAGTAACACAGTTTTGCAGAGCTAAACAAATGCAACATAAAAGAATGCAACACATCTTTGCATCATTAAATGAATATTCCACAGCATAAAGGAATGTAACATGTCTTAAACTAATATCCTACATCACACAACTATCTGTAACTCCAGTTCCAGGGGATGTGATGCCCTTTCCTGGCCTTTGTAGCACCTGGCTTGCACACGGTGAACAGATATATATGCAAGCAAAACACTCATACACATATAATAGTAAAATAATAAAAATATAAACTAAAAAACAGAAATATAATAAGCAAAAATAGGATGTATTTTTAATCAGAGTAATTATGAATAGCTTGAGCTCAGTGTTAAAAATATGGACACTTTAAATTGAATTAAAGCTAACAAAGTAGGAAAATACCTACCACTACATAAATTAGAAGATTTTGCCCTGGCTTGGAGTCAATCAAATCCAGGAACTTCCTTGGGGTAGGCAAACACTCTACCACTAAATGTCATCCCAGCTACATAAACTGCTGGAGAGACATATCTAGTATGTGAAAAGAAATACAAAGAGTGACAAAGATATTCCAAATTAATTAAATATCAAGCAAAAGAGAGTCCATGACAAAAAATATCTGTTACTAAGAAAAACACAAGCTAATGAAATGTTATGAGTTGGTAAAATAATGCAAAGACATCATCTTGCATTCCTTTAGAGACACAGACACATCCCGGCAATGAAGCATATTCTTCTCAAAAGCCTAGGAAGTTGCAAAGTCTGTCTAAAGCCTCAAGGAAATCTTCCGTTAAACTTAGAACTGAAGATTATCTGTGTCAGGTTATCAAATTCAATACATGAAGATAGAATGGAAACCAGCCCTACTGAACACAGAATTTTTAAATAGGCCTCTAGATGTACTTTAAATTAAAAGTACATACAAGTTAAAAGCATGTTATTTTTAAAAGAATTCAAGATGTATTAATTTCCAAAGTCTGTTGTAAGCTGATGTTTGGAAAACTTGACAGTGGTTGTTATGGATTTCTGGGCTCCACACCCAGAGACTCTAAGATGGGGGCTGCATGTGTGCAGCAGCACACCCACCTGCCTTTTTTACATGGGTGCTGGTGTCTGAACTTAGGTTCTCATGCTTGAGCCATCTCCCCAAGCCCCAGAACCAATGTTAAGTGTCTTCTACAGAAGAGGCCCAATGACCAACTATTTGAGAACCCGGTACATTTCATCTATCCAGTCTTCGTCTGGGCATCTTATTACAAGTTAGCTGTTGTGTTTTGGTTGCCATTTTTCTACCAAGAGCAAAAGAGAAGCCTATCACAATAGTACAAATAGAACATGATGAACTAGCAAATGTATATGGAATAGTTCTCCAATATAATGTAACAAATTATTTTTTAAAAATCAAATGACAATAAATCAGTACGTGTTGTGTATCTATAATAAGCAGTCCCTTTGATGATCATGTTATTCTCAAACTCAGCTGCACACTGGCACCTCCTGGAGAGTTTTGATATCGATGGGTCTTGGGTCCCAACCCCTGAGATTGTATTTAGTTGGCTTGGCATGGGAGCTGTTTATTGAGAGTAGCCTCAATTGGGAACACTGAACCATCACAAATAAATCCAGTTGGAGATGGCTACATGTTTCTTCTACCTCTAACAAACCTGAGCTTAGGTTAGAATTCCTACCCCTTCGGTAAATACAACTAGAACTGTGTCTAATGAGGAAAAGCAGAGGCGGGCCTGAGGCTCCTTCCAGCTGGTGTCCTTTGAGCAGACACTGGTTTACAGCGCATGGCCTCCCACTCCTGACATTCTCCACAGCAACTGCAACAACCATGTGAATTACATGTGCTTGGCCCTAGATGTTATTACCCATTTCCCCATATCTTGACATTTGAAGTGTAACCACAGAGTTTTGCATCCCTTTGGACTGGTTGAAGGAGGATTCTGATTAATGTCTTTTCATCTCCAATAGGAAACACATGGCTTGTATTAGAGACAAGATGAATGGATTGATACATTGGGAACAGCTTTCACATTACACGAACATGACTTACCAAAGCCCTAATGATCAAATCTATCCACATACGTGAGTCAACAGTTCTCAAATGGCAAACAAACCTTTCCACATGATCTGAGAGAAATCATCACTCCTTGATGTGAACGTTAGACATGTAAAGACCTGGCATGGCTAAGTTAAGCTAACAGCATAAGCTGCTCTGCTTGCTTAAACTTCTTCTTCAGATATATTTAAAATACAATTCCCATTGCCAAAAAGTTGTAGTTGTACTTGTATTAAGGTTGCCAGATAAAATACAGAATACCCAGTTAAATCTGACTGTTGTACAAGTATGTCCGGGACATACTTATACTAAATATACATGTGTTCCTTATCTGAAATTCAAATTTAGCTGGGTATTCTGTACTTTTATTTACCAAATCTGGCAGCATTAACTACTGTAGACTTCCACACGCTGAGATCAGATTCTTTGGTTCAGTTCTTGGAGCCTTTGTTTTTTGGTGAGTGTTTGGTCAGAAGATACAGTTTTGCCACTAAATCAGTATATTAAATTACTATGCTGGTAAAGGGGGGGGGGAACCTTATTATAGACAAACAGTACCAACAAGCTAACCTCAATATGACATGAATGAAAACCATTTCTAAGTGGTCATAGTTTCTAAAGCAGCACTCTATCTACAATAAATATAATTATCACACTAAAATTGCTTGCATGTGTTTCTTTCCTGCACCAAGCCACATCCTCCTCCATTTCAGCCGCTTTCTCTTCTATTCCTTTGCAGACCTTCTCTTCGCCCGCAACTTTTGACTTAAATTTATCATGACACATTTTTTAAACAATAGCAGGAAACCTCACTTATGACTTTAATTATAAAGTGGTGTTATAAAATTATATCCACATTTAACTTTTTTGGCAGGCACCGTCCTCACTCAACACGAGCATCTCAAGTTGGCTCTGCAGTTCTCTTGGGTTGATTTCAGTGCTTACTGTATGTAATTGATATAAAAACACAAGGTTTAGGAAGCAGTTATTGGAACTTGTTAAAAGAAGTAGCCACATTCATAAATCCTTCCCTTTTGCCGGGTAGCATGCCAAGAGAATTCACACCACACTGTGGGGAATGTGGAAGAGATTCTGCATTTCAGTTTTAGAGAAAAACTGATAGATTCTGTTCTCATGCTAATAGATGACTATGGAGTCTCCATATTGTTTCTCTTCAGATGTCAACTGAATACCTGTTAGTGCTTTTAGAATTCTACTGCCTGTTGTTAATGAAAAGAAGTAGAAATGGTGTCTGTTTCTATTGGGTTTAATAGAAGTGACAAAAAAAAAAAAAAAAAAAGGCACCACAAGGAATATGCTATTAATGTTGCCTGAGACAATCTCAATAAAATTATAGTGGATACTTAAAATATAAAAACTAGTGATCCTTTCTCATTAAATAAGACTAGGTATCTCTCCTAATAAATGTAGTTTATAACATGAAAAATATAGCTTCTCTTCATTTATAATTTACACACTACCAAAAGGACATTTTACATTGCAGAAACCAAATGGAATAAGGAAAGAAACAAATTCAATAAACTGGAGAGTGAGCGTTATGGCCATAGTCCTGCACTATTTGTTATATAAATGCCATTTTTACTATGAACATGAATTAGTATATGAACCACAAAGATTCTTCGAGACATGACTCCAACTTTCTGTTATTCACCAAGCAACTCAAGCAATATGCAGAAAGTAACAAAACTTTAATTTCTGTGCTACCAACTGCAAGCAAGATCAGTGGAAACCAACAAGGAGAGATGGCAGTGAAAGCTGGAGCATCTTCTCTTAAATAATATCCAGATAAATGTGCTATAGAGGAAGTGCAGTACAAACCAGGATTGGTGACTTGGGGACAATATGTCTCACTATGATTGCCAAAAATAGCAAATAGTCAAAAAAGCGAAAAACCAGTGCTGAAAATGAAGTTGATTGTAAACAACACAAACCAGTAGCCTCCAGAGAAAGAGCCATCTCCGGGGAAAACAGAAGCCAGAAAATCCAAGGGAAGCACGTGAAAAACTGACTTCCAGAAATGGGATGACGTTTTAAAAACAACAAAAGACAACTTAGGCTTGGAACAAGCAAAGAACCTGCCAAAGGACCAGATACCTCTCAAAATGCTTAAACCTTACTTGCTTTGATTTCGCTATGAAGCCATCTCACAGTTGCTCATAACTGATCTGAAGGTCAGTCCCAGCATCACATAAAGCTGACAAACTTCCTGAAGAGAAGAGCCTGACCAATGCCATCAGCTTCACAGACACAATCCTATTTTATAAACATTCCTTATTTTAAAATTGGAGAGGCCAGAGGCAGAGGTAGGACATAACCAGTCAAAGAGCATGAATTACAAAGAGGAGAATTGTCTGCCCAGCCACTGAACTTAGACTCTCGGCACAGAACTTATATTACAGAAATTACAGAGAACTTTCATTTCTCTGACATTTTGCAATGAAGATTTGAAAATATTCAGAGAAATTGTGATCATGTGATTAATACCTGTATTATGTATGTGTGTGTAAATAACATATACCTATATTTAGCAATCTACCTTCCACAATTAATTGTTGGCTACTCCAGCTTATCATACCTGCATCCTTGTATGTATCCATTCATATATCCATCCATAAGTCTATCTTTATTTGTGGTATATATCAAAATAAATTTCAAGCATCAGTATATTTTAGCCATAAACATTTTTAGGATATGAACCATTTGTTTTCAGATGTTTTCTTCAGAGATAAATCTAAACACAATTCAATAAACTCTAAGTGTACCAGTCAATACATTTTGACAAATATATGACTTTGTGTAACCCAAGTCTTTATCAAAACACAGAACACTACCATCCCCCAAAACTTCCCTTCATCTCATTCTCAATCAATCCCACTTCACCCCACAGGCAACCATTGTTCTTAATCTTTTTCTACCATAGATTATTTTTCCTGCCCTTGAAGTGTGTTTTTTTTAAAACATAGCTCTGGGCCTCATGCCAATCTTCTGAAAGAGAGCCTTTATGCCCAATGTTTATGAATCTATGTTTTAACAAACTCATCTGAAGAGCCTTACGTGCAGTAAAATTTGAGAGCCACTATATAGTACATCAGTTTACTTCTCTTTATGCCAAGTAATATAATCTATCTTATACACGATCTTCCTGTGTTATATGACCAACATTAAATTCCAATTCTAAGCAATTATTTTCTAATTAGTCTTTCTTTTCAGTGACCATGCTTGCAATAAATTCTACCTATTTAAAGCACAAAACAATATGATTTATAGAAGTACCTATGGAAGCCATAATTATGAAAATGAGTCCAAAAATAGCACAGTTATTGTGAGAAAGGAAAGAAACAGAGGGGTGTTCTACATAATACAATCCTACCTAGAAAAACAGAGAGAAAATCCCTCATTGTAACATGGATAGATCTCAACCTTCTTAAGAAAAATCAGGGCAGTCAGATACTTATGATTTAATGGAAGTTATTTTAGTAACAATTCAGTAAAACAATATAATGCAACTTACCTTAAGCAAAAGAAAAACAATACTATCTGATCTTGTAGCTGAAAAATATAGCCTCCATATGTCTTTACTAAAAACATCAAATAGTATTGTTAGAACCCCTTATATGCATGGGTGTTTGGAGAGGGAGTTATGGTGACTGTTTTCTTCCATGTTGATGTTCAAATGATGTCAGTGCTAGCTACTCCCACTTATGAATGGCTCGCTCACAGTGATATGTTCTTCTTCAAAATTCTTGAAAACACTATGAACAGATGACTGTGTGGAATTAAGAGTACAAAGGGTCTCACTTAATGAGCTATCAGGAGGTAACCATCAGAGAAAAGTGCTCCATCCAAGAATGAAAAATGGACGATGACCAAGTGATCTACATATGATGACCACAAGAAAATCACAAAAAAATTGGTCAACATGAAGGGTTAAATGAAGTTAAAAATTCTGAAGGCTATACAATATTTGTTCCCTTAAAAAATGCCAAAACAAGTTAATAACTAATTTATGCCTTTCAAAATAGCTAGTAGAATCTGAGTGTCCTTCATATAAGAAAACAATAAATATTTGAGATGATATATATGGCACTTGCTTGAGACATGTTGAAATATTATACCTGTGAATATGTATAATTGTCTATCATTTAACAGTAATAAGCAGTGCTTATTAGATCCTGGCAAAAAGAAAATCCCTGACCTGACTTTAAAAACCTTCACACATCAGGAAAATTAAAAAATGTGTTAAAGAACACATGATGTCCCTGTAATGAAGGACCTGATATTCTGAACGGGCAGAGACCGGCAGAACCCATTCCCACAACTAACACTCTTCAAGCCTATCCATGCCCCCCCACCAATATCCTCACTATAAAAGCCACTCATGATCAGCTTCTCTGTCATGGGGACAACTCTGAATGTGTGAATGCAGAAACAATTGGATAAGCAATCATATAAGCCTCTTTTTTAAATCCTGTATTTTAGAGAAATGCATGCATCACGTTCTTGCATAAGAAAGAATCATTTCCCATATATTCTCAAGTATCTTCCTTCTACAGAACCAAATCACAGTTCTATTGGTATTCATACATTAAGCCTGGTATTTTCATTTTTTTTATTTTTTCTTATTTTGCATATTGATCCCAGTTCCCTCTCCCTCCCTCCTTCCCATACCCCCTGACCACCCTCCCATCCCATTTCCCCACCACTCCACAGGGAAAGTGATGCCTTCCAGGAATGATCAACAAAATCTGTCAAGTCATTTGGAGTAAGAACTAGGCCCTCCCTCCTGCCTCTATAAGCCTGGGATTTTCAACAGCTGTATGACCATGCAAAAAGGAGACTTTATGATATGAACTTACATTACTCTTGAATGTGTATCTACAAAGGTAGAGATAAATATGAAAATGTGAAGAGATTTTTATTGGTGAATTTTGTGTACATATGTATCTATGCATATGTATTGTGCTTTTGTGTGCACAAGTGCATATTTACATACACTATGCATGCAACTATATGTGCATGTTCATCTGGTTTGGTTAGACAAGGTCTCACATTGACCTGTGACTACCCAGTTCAGCTAGGCCCTAGGGATCTGTGTCTGTGACTCCCCAGCACTGAAATTACACGTGCATGCCACTGCACCCAGAGATTTTGCATGGATGATGAGCATCTCATTCAGGTCCTAGTGCTTGTGTGGACAGCACTTTATCGACCAAGGTATCTCCCCAGTCCTTAAAATATGTGAATTTTGATACACACAGACACTTGAACTTGCAACTATACAGGGTCATTGAACACGAGAAATAAAATAGTTTTATTCTTATGAAAGCAACTGACAAAATTGCTTTGGGTCTTTTTTCACAAATTAAATAAAAATGAACACCCATTTCTTTTCATTTGTGTGTGTGTGTGTGTGTGTGTGTGTGTGTGTGTGTGTGTGTGTGTGTGTTTGTATTCCGTGTATAGGTGCCAGAAGATGGTGTCAGATCTCCAGGAACTGAAGTTATAGACACTTATGAGCCACCTGATGTGGGCACTGAGAATTGAACTTAGGTCCTCTAGAAGAGAAACAAGGGCTCTTAACTGGAGAATCATCTCCCTAGCCCCAAAAATTTAGACGCCTTTAATTTTTTGTTGTTTTTTAAATATGTTTTTAATTAAAAATGGAATTGTATCTGTTTCGTCTTTCCAACCCCTCCTGGCTACTCTCCCCCAAACCTCTCCCTCCAGTACTCCCCAACTTTCAAATTGGTAGCCTCTCTTTCTGTGAATATTATTGTTACATACAAGTATGTGTGCATGCGCAAATATAAATACAGCGTATTGAGTCTATTTTTGTTGTTTGTGTATATGTGGCTCCGAGGCTGAGCACTCTGTATGGAACAACCAGTAAGGGAGCTTGTCCCTGGGAGGGGTTCATTCTCCTTCGCCCAGCAGTCATTAGTTGTCTGTAGTTCTTTGTCCAGGGCTTTGACTCAGCAAAAGTTCATCTTTAGTGTTTTTGAGGACTTTTCCATACTGATTTCCAAAGCGGCTGTAGCAATCAGCATTCAGTCAACAGGGAATGAGGGTCCCTCTTTCTGCACACCCTCACAGCATTCAGTCACAGGGAATGAGGGTCCCTCTTTCTGCACACCCTCACAGCATTCAGTCAACAGGGAATGAGGGTCCCTCTTTCTGCTCACTCTCACAGCATTTGCGCTCCATTGTTCTGTTGTTGATCTTAGTCATTCTTACTGAGCTGAGATAAAATCTCCAAGTTGTGTTCATTTGCATTTCCCTAATTGCAAAAGATGACTAATAGTTCTTGAGGTGTTTTTAGCTATTTTTATTTCACTTTTGATAACTCTGTCTAGATGACTAGTTCACTTTTTAGTTATTTTAATTTTTGAAAATTTCACAAAATATGAATCATGCTCTTTCCTTTCTCTCATCCTCTCCACCTTCCTACCCACCCAATGTCACTCTCTTTCTCTCCTTTTCTTAATAAAACACACACACACACACACACACACACACACACAAATCTACAAAAATGAGAAACAAAATATACAAAAAAAGACCAGTAAGCAAAAAAATACCCAAACAAAGCAATATAAGACAAAAGCCTACAAAAGTGCCATTGAATTCATTCTGTGTTGGCCACAAACTTCTGTGCTGGGACCAACCCTGAAATGTGGTTAATATACTCAGGAGTCTAGCCTGTTTTTCAACTGGGTCATTTGTTTCCTTGACTCTTTGTTTTTCGAGTTCTATTTTTTTCCCTTATTTTACATATCAATCCCAGTTACCTTCCCTCCCTCCCTCTTCCCCTCTCTCCCTCTCTCTCTCCCTCAACCACCCTCCCATCCCATTCCTCTCCCCTACTCCACAGGGAGGGTGATGCCTTCCAGGAGGGGTCATCTAAATCTGTCAAGTCATTTGGAGTATGGACTAGGCCCTCCCTCCTGCCTCTAAGTTAAGGGAGTATCCCTCCATGGGGAATGTGCTCTCAAAGTCCTTTTGTGCACCAGGGATACATCCTGGTTCTGCTGTCAGAGGTCCCTTAGACTGCCCAGGCCTTCTAACTGAGACCCATATTCAGGGGGTCTGAGTCAGTCCAATGCTGGTTTCCCAGCTATCAGTCTGGGGACCCATTAGTTCCCCTAGTTCAGGTCAGCTGTCTCTGTGGGTTTCTGTAGCTTAGTCTTGTCCTCCCTCTGGACTCTAGTTGGGCTCAGTATTTAGCTGTGGGTGTTTGCTTCTATTTCCATCAGCTACTAGATGAGGGCTCTATGATGGTGGAAAAGTTAGTCGTCAATCTCATTATCAGGGAAGGGCATTTATGGTAGCCTTTCCACTGTTACTCAAATTGTTAGTTGGGGTCAGTCTTGTAGGTCTATGGACATTTCTCTAGAGTCAGTCTTCTCTTCAAACCTATAATGGCTCCCTCTTTTATGGCCTCTCTCTCTCTCTCTCTCTCTCTCTCTCTCTCTCTCTCGTCTATTCCTCCCCTGACTCAATCTTCCTAGTCCCACATGCTTTCCTCTCCTCCCCTTCTCTTTCTCCTAGCTCCCTCTCCACTCACTGTCCCCCCTCCCAATATACTCAGGAGATCTTATCCCTTCCCCCTTCTGTGAGGGACCTTATATGAATCTCTTAGATTCCTCCTTGTATCCTAGTTCCTCTGGTGGTGTGAATTAAAGGCTGGTGATCCTTTGCTCTATGCCTAAAATCCATATATGAGTGAGTACATACCATGTTCCTCTTTTTTGTGACTGGGTTACCTCATTCAGGATGGTTTCTTCAAGTTCCAGCCATTTGCCTACAAATTTCAAGATTCCATTGTTTTTTTTTTTCCTCAGAGTAGTATTGCAATGTGTAAATGTGCTAGATCTTCTTTATCCATTCTTCAGTTGAGGGGCATCTAGGTTGCTTCCAGGTTCTTGCTATTACGAATAATAGCTGAACAGATGTCTTTGTTACATGGATGTGGATCATTTGGGTATATGCCTAAGAGTGGGCTGTCGGGGTCCTGTGGTAGACTGACTTTATATATTCTGGGCACTAACCCTCTGTTGGATGTGTAACTGGGAAAGAGTCCACCCCCAATACTATGAGCTTAAGTTTTTTTTTTTTTTTTTTAAATTGGGCACTTTGTCCTAGCAACAGAAAAATGCTATCTAGTTTTATGTCAACTTGACACAAGCTAGAGTAATCAGAGAGGAGGAAGTCTCAACTGAGAAAATGTCTCCCTAAGATCAGGCTCCAGATAAGTCTGTGGGGCATTTTCTTAAATATGAGTGATGTGGGAGGGTCCAACCTATCACCCCTGGGCTGGCACTCCTGAGTACTATAAGAAAGCAGGCTGAGCAAGCCATGAGAGAATAAGCCATTAAGCAACACCCCTTCTTGTCCTCTACATCAGCTCCTTGTAGTGGAGCTGTTGCCATTACTATGCTGGAGGAATGCTAAAGAATGTGTATGAATAATGGAAGACTCCTTGGAGTGTGGCAAGCGGAGCTTAATGGGTCATTCTAGGAGAAGTGGGGGAAATGAAAATACTGAGAAAAAATGCTGACAACAAACTGTGTTCATGGGATTTGGGGCAGAAGTAAGGACTTTGCTGGATCCCAAACTACAGTTTGTATTTGAGAAAAGAATCTGGCTCCCTCCCGAAAACTTAAGTGAGCCTGAATTCAAAAAGTAATACATTGTTTGGTGGAGGACATTTCAAGACATGCAGGTTACAGCATGGTTATTGTCCATTGTATCTAAAGACAGACATTGTGCTTTGTACTGGATCAACAGGAAAGTGACCTGAAGGCCAAGACCCTGTCCACTGAAGGCTCCAACCTCTAAAACTGTAGTCATTTGAAAGGAAGAAACCTGAACTAAGAAGCTGCTGAAACCAACTCCTGGGGGGAGTATTTCACAGAGTGGGCTGCCAAGGTATATAAAATCTACTACAAGCTGGGATAGTGGCACTTGCCTTTAATCTAAGCACTTGGGAGGCAGAGGCAGGTGGATCTTTAAGTTTGAGGCCAGCCTCATCTACAGAGCTAGTTCCAGGACAGACAGGGATATACAAGAAGATCCTGACTCAAAAAGAAATAAAAGCTACTACAGCTGTGATTTAAAAAAAAAAAAAAAAAGTGGTTAAATTCTATCAAGCTAGTAATAGAATATGGCAGCATTACCCATATGGTCTGATTTCCCAGGCATGCACAACAAAAGTGTTATGGTGTCACAGGCTCTCACCAAGGTTACAGAAAACTGGCACACCAAGAAAACATGTAACAAAGTTTGATTCCTGCTACGGCAGCCCTGGGAGGCTATTTCGTTCATCTGTGAAGGTGATGCCCAAGTTGTAATAGGAACCATAAGATACTGGAGATTCCAGGACTCTGGAACATCTGTCAAGGGCAAGAAGTAAAGCTGGCCCAAAAGAGACGGTATGTGTGATGTGAGCAGCAGAAGTGAAGAGGCAGAGCTACCCAAACCCTGTGGAGCCCAGCTGAATACATTCTGAGTTCCAGATGCCAGACATGGAGTTACAAGGTCTGATGTTTGTTCTTTTGAGTTTCAATAGCTTTTGGTCATGCCACCATCCCTCCCTTCCATCCCTCCCTTCAGGAATAGGAATGTTTACTCTGTATCATTATATACTGGAAGTATTTAAGTTTTTTTTTTTTTTATTTTACATAGATGTACAGTTAAAAGCTTGTCTTGAGTCTCAGAAAAAAATTAACAATGAACTTTTGGACACTTGCTTGGACTATGACTGAAAATGATTTATTTATGGATGTTAAGTTGACAAAAGGTAGACTTCTGATGGTTAATTGTCTAGATTTGGAATCACCTAGGAGATATACCTCTGGGCCTCTGTGTAAGGACATTACCAGAGAGATTTAACTAAAGAGAAAAGGTCTACTTCAGATGTGGTGGCATCTTTTCCTAGCTGGTGTTCCAAATTCAATAAAAAGCAATGAGAAAAAGCAATCTCCCCCTCTCTACCTATCTCTCTTTCTCTCTTTCCTTCCCCTCCCTTCCTCTCCCTCTCCTTTCCTCTCTCTCTCACTCTCTCTCTCTCTCTCTCTCTCTCTCTCTCTCTCTCTGTCTCCCCTTCCTGACTACTGAATAACATTGCAAGCAACCTCAAGCTCTTCCTGGCACGTTACACTCACCATGATATACTGTACTCTCAAACCATGAGCCAAAACAAACCTGTCCTTTAAGTAGCATTTGCTGTGTGCTTTGTCTTAATGACAATAGAGTAACTAACAAATGTATCATCTCAAGACATTTGAGAAAATAAAATAATTCAAGAATTATTAGAAAAACAAAGGACTAAGGAAAAATTTAAAAACTACAATGAAAGAAGAGGACACTCAAAAAATTACTTAAAAGATTTAAAGCTAGAATCAACAACAATAAGATTAATCAGCCTCAATGCATGGATTAAAATACAGATTACTTAAGTGGAAATGGGTAAGAATTAATACAGATAATAAAACAGAAAAGTGCCCAGAGACAAATAAAAAGGAAGTGTTGAAAGGCAATCTGGTTTACATGAGACCAGAGACCTGGAAAGAGAACAGAAGTGATGTTTTAAAAGATGATGGATGAGAAATTCTCAGAAGCTATGAAAAACACAAATTATTACATCAAAGAAGCACAAAAACTTATGATCATTAAAAAAATAAATGCATACTTAGATGTATAACTTTCAATCTTGGAAGCATCAAACTAAATTTATATCTATATATATTTTAATGAACCTGAGAAGAAAAGAAGAAAGAATAAGGAGAATTTAATTTCAACAAACACTTAGACTTTCCATAGCAACAAAAGATAATAAAGGATGACAAAATATGGTCCATGACCTTAAGTTCTGAACCCAATTAACCAAGATTGCAAGATGAAAATAAATATATTTTTAATTACTTGAAGTTTAAGAGACTGTATCATTTTCATTAAAAAAAATGCTAAAATATCTTCATCAATATGAAGTCAATTGCAGTCAGAAGGGAAATGTAAAATATTGGGGGCAATATTAAGCAAAACAATTTTCAACACATGGTTCTATATCAATAATAGAGCCATTATGGCTAACTTGAAAATATGGAAATGTACAGCTAAGCATAACATAAAACAATCCAGAGCACTGGTGCGGGGGGGGGGGGTGGTGGAGACAGTCAGACAGTCATCAAGAGATGTTAATTGATTCATTACTATAAGAGACTTGAACTGGTCAAGACAACAGTAGAGAGCAATCAGTTAAGCTTAAATTGATTTAAGTGTGAAAATTGGAAATTTAAGTGCAAGTCCTGAAACCATTTAAATGGAATCTAAACTTCAAGTTAATAGAAGAGAGCACATATAAATAGATATAAATGAATTAAATTATTTTTTAAGAAACAAATATTCTTAAATTTTCTTAAATTGTTTGTTCTTAAGAAAACAGGATAATAGCACACACTGGAAGGGTGGTCTGATGCTGTGCATGGAAAATATGATGACTTTAATAATGTAGAAATCATTGCAAAATGAGATGAAAACATAGAAGTCAGAATTACTAGTTAAGTATTATAAATTTAAAACAATTATGTCTCCTTATTTCCCCCAAGCCACCTGCCTTAGCTAGAGTTTCTATTGCTGTGAACAGACACCATGACAACTTATAAAGGAAAGCTTTGAAAAGGTGTTGACTTAAAAGTTTGAGGTTTAGTCCATTATCATCATGGCAGGATAGAGTAACATGCAGGCAGACATGGTACTGGAGAAGGAACTGAGAGTCCTACTGGTCTGTAGACAACAGGAAGTGAACTGAACTAGGCATAGCTTGAGCATCAAAGCCCTCAAAGCTTGCCCCCAGTGACACACTTCCTACAACAAGGCCACATCTCCTAATGGTACCACTCTCTATGAGCTTATGGAGTGCCAAATACATAAAAATTATCACACTAGCCAAAAAGATTTTTTTTTAAAGAATGAATCTGCAAAAACAAAACATAATTGAAATATCAAGGAAGTTTTAGAAAAGGGAATGCATGTGAATAAACAGTAAGTATCTCAGTAGAGCATAAATAATGGAACCTTGAAGCCAATCTGAAGGAGGAAAGAGGACCCCAGAAACCAGGTTCAGTGGTGCAGGCCCTCCTTCCCAGCTAACTACAGAGGCTGAAGCAGGGGCACAAGTACACAAGTTCAAAGCCTGGTCGGACTACAGAATGATTCAAGGCCAACCTGACTAATTTAATGAAATCCTATGCCCAAATAAAAAGTTAAAAAGGGCATAAGGGCATCTTCAATGGTAGAGTACTTACTCCATATGCTTAACCTTGGATTTAATCCCAAGTCCCACAAAAACAAGCAACAGAAAATGCCTTTCTCCCATAGAAACCCAAAGGGCCTGTGATGTACCTATGAATGCCCAATGAAGGAAAATACTGTTAAAATCATGTGAGAGACACAGGCCTCTCAACTCTAACACAGAGTAGAACAACACTGTGTAAAAATTTGTCAGACTTGCCCGTTGTTGGCTGTTATCACAGCTTCAGGCTTGCTGATAAGCAGGAATGAAGAACCCACTGAACAATACAGAGGTCATTTAGTGATGAGATGGCAGAAATCTTTCTTCCCTTGTTACCTAGTACAAGTTATTATCAGCCTAGCCTGCAGATAGATGCTGGGGAAACTGAACAGTCCACAAAAAACTACATGGGTAGGTGTGTGTGTGTGTGTGTGTGTGTGTGTGTGTGTGTGTGTGAATGTAGGTGCCCTCGAAAACCAAAAGATGTCATTGGAGTGCTTGTAGAATGAATAATTCAAAGGAATTTTTTTAATGTCATATCAAATATGGTCACAAAGAAAACCCAACAAAATGCCCAAATCATTAAAATAAGGAAAATTAGTATATATACAAGCACATCAGCATACACACACACACACAGACACACACACTTATAGATCAAAAACTCTTTTAAACACTAGGAAAAAGTTCCTTAGAGAATAATATTTATAAAGCATAAAAATCTATATATCTAGAAATAGAAAAAATGCAAAATAGCAAAAGACAAGAAAATGTGTGAGTTTTCTCACTTCTGAGACAGAGTATCTTACAAAACAAGCTAAAAGAATAAAGATCTGTCTGTGGTCAGTTTCAGAGGTTTCAGGGAGCAGCTCACACCACAGCAGGAATAAGTTCACACCACAGCAAGGAATATCTCACACCACAGCAGGGAGCAGCTCACACCACTGCAGGGAGCAGCTCACACCACTGCAGGGAGCAGCTCACACCACAGCAGGGAGCAGCTCACACCACAGCAGGGAGCAGCTCACACCTCTGCAGGGAACAGCTCACACCACAGCAGGGAGCAGCTCACACCACTGCAGGGAGCAGCTCACACCACTGCAGGGAGCAGCTCACACCACAGCAGGGAGCAGCTCACACCACTGCAGGGAGGAGCTCACACCACTGCAGGGAGCAGCTCACACCACTGCAGGGAGCAGCTCTCACCACTGCAGGGAGCAGCTCACACCACAGCAGGAAGCAGCTCAAACCACAGCAGGGAGCAGCTCACACCACAGCAGGAATAAGTTCACACCACAGCAAGGAATATCTCACACCACAGCAGGGAGCAGCTCACACCACTGCAGGGAGCAGCTCACACCACAGCAGGGAGCAGCTCACACCACAGCAGGGAGCAGCTCACACCACTGCAGGGAGCAGCTCACACCACTGCAGGGAGCAGCTCACGCCACTGCAGGGAGCAGCTCACACCACAGCAGGGAGCAGCTCACACCACAGCAGGGAGCAGCTCACACCACTGCAAGGATCAGCCCACATCACATCAGAGAGCAGTTCATGTCACTGCAGGGAACAGCTCACATCACCATTGAACAAAGAGAAAGCCCAATAGACTCAGAAGTCAGACAGGGACAAGCCCACCAAGAACCCACCCCGACGGAACTAATTTTTCTAATTAACCTCAGCTTAGGTCTGCCAGAGGGGACCAAGCTCCACATGAGCCAGTGGAGGATGAACAAAAGGCAAACCACAGTGAGTCCCTGACAGAGAAAATTAATAAGCATAATCAAGACAAAGAGTCTGTAGTTTAAAGAGACAATCCTGAATGAGAAGACCATCAAAACAGCCACTTCCTCTCCAAATCAACAAACATTTCCATGAAAATCTCTAACACAATAACTTTTGGATTATTTTTCAAGCTAATCATAAAATTCATTTTTAAGAACTGATAGATAAAATTAACCTCTGAAATTATGAAAAACAAAAAAAAATTTTACAACTTACTAGGCATTGTTAAAACATTAAAATAATTAAGGTTGGGGATGTAGCTTTATGGTAGAGCACTTAACTAGCATGGACAAGGGCTGGGTGAGATGCCTAACACTACAGAAAGGTGCCTAATTAAACTAATTAAAATCTTCCATATCAGCAGATGGGTAGAGACCAGCTAGTTTCCGATTAGTGATCCATTTATCAACACCACTTCCATCCACCTCTTTCCAGCTCACTCTTCCTTAGCCCAGTACAGCAACTCATTAAGTATTCTGGAAGCTTGACTTGGTTGATGGTCCTACCCTTCTGCCATTATCCAAAATGTCTGTGTCCCTCCTTTCTCCACCAACTTCAAAACCCTTAACTCTCTTGCTCTACTTATTTCTTTTTTAATAAACACATTCAGCATAGCTTCCTATCTGTAAATCTAACAGTATCTCCTGTGATCTTACATGAAGTAAACTTTGATTGCCCCTCCACACCCGGGAAGCAGAAAAACGTCCAGCTGCCCTAACTGATTTCATGGCAACATCAAATGGGTCCTTGATGTGTTGGTGTCTAAGGAATCCTGACTTGTGCATGCTGTCATCACTTTGCCCTCCTCCTTTCTTAAAACTGTCAACCCTAACTCCTTCATCCTCACTCAAAAAATGTGAAGCCAGCTAAAATATTAGGACAAAGTATTTCCACATTTTTATACCTAGCTAGCCTTTACCCAAGAATAGTGATAAAACTTAAACTCTTCAAAAAATCAATACTGGATAAATTGCTAAGAGGCACTTACTAAATAAGGTCCAGAAACAAAGGAAATTATCCATAAAGAAAAGTCTAATGAATAGAAAAGAAGGGTGGTGGGAACACATTATAAAGGCACGTGCCTCTATAAACAGGAAGTATATAAGTTAATCATACTAATGCCTTGACTAGATGTAGAAATTATAATGGAAATAAATTATTAGAAAGCAGTAAAATTTACAGTGGTGGGATTGGTTAAAATCTTCTAGCTCCTCAATCTGTGCAGTGTAGATAGAAATATTGAACTTATTATTTAGATAATTGCAGTAGTATTCTAATGATATTATTAAAGAAAAAAGTATAACACAGAGTAAATGAAATATAACAAATTCTACTAATTAAAAAGCGAGAAGAAACAGGAAAACTATTTCAATTTTAAACAAAAAATGAGAAAAATGTAAAATGTACTTGAATATTTTAATAATCACAATTAATGTCAAATATACAGGGATGTTTTGATCAGATCTAGTGGCCTGCTATTTACCAAAGATTTAAGGTCTCAGAAACATGAGAACTAAACATTATCTGTAGTTCACTCTGGATTAGTTAGAAGAACTGAATACCTATATTCAAAAAAGATTGGACCCTGGCTTTATATCATCCACAAAAATGAACTCAAATGGAGTAAAAAGTTCTAAATATGTCTTGAAATCATGAAATACCTAAGAGAAAGAACTTGAGGGAAACCATCCTGGCATTGGCCTTGATGATGGTTTCTTGGGGGTGGTACAGAAGCCCAGTGACAAAAGCAGAAATAGACAAGCAGAATTAAATTCACCCTAAATAAGTTCTGTACAAGCTAAGACACAATCAATGGAATAAGAATGCAACCAGCAAATGGGAGAAAGATTTACAAGAGATTCATCTGATAGAAACTTAATATCAAAAGATGTAACAGATCCATTTTGTACTTAAAATGTGGAATCATTTTCCTGTGTTGCATTTTGTCTTCTTTATAATTAGCAAAATTTGTTATATTTTATTTACTCTGGAATAGTTATACTTTTCTCTTTTGTGATTATTATTTATTAGTACAATTATCTAAATTCTATAATAACAGCTACACTAATTTAAAAATTCTTTAACTAATCTAAAAATCCTTAAACACCCAGCTAACGTTTTAACACTTCTTGAAAGAAAACAATAACAAATGCAAAATATCAGACAGGCACATGAAAAGGTGAATGACATCTTCAGTCATCACAGAAATGAAATCAAAATCACAGTGAATTATCATCCACCCACATCTATTATCATTACTGCTAACAAAAAGACAAATTCTAACAAGTATCAATGTGGAGGGTATGAAACCCTTGCATATTTTGGGGAATATAAATCAATTATGGCAGTTGTTCATGCTTTTAAAAATAGATCTACCAATTCTAAGCCCTGCCCTCCTCCCATGCCATGCAGCCAAATGCCACCAGCGTTCCAGGCAACTGGACACTATAATCTCTTTGTGATAGGAAGCATCGTCCAGCACAGCACCAGGATGGCCTGAATTGGCAAGGAGACCTACATGCATGCCTGGGGCTATCCATTCTGGACTCCAAGAAGAAAACATGGGCCTACCTAGTATTTTGCAACACCAGCCAAAAGGACACTCTTGGTGTGAGTAGAGGTATGGTATGTTGGTTTATGGGAGAGAGAGGCAGAGCCAGAGATAGAGACAAATTGTGGACAGAGGCATATCTGAAGAGTGGGAGAAAACAGAGTATGTTGGGATGGTAAGGGAGCTGACCCCTTGACTAGAGGCAACACACAGGAAAGCTTGCCCTGCACTTTGTCTGGACAGCAAAGCAGAGATCGTCCTATTGATGAGAGCACAGGTGAGCCAACCTTCAGAGTGTGAGCACGCGAGACCTAGTCCCACCCTCGTCTCTCACATGGCAGCATGGACTGGGGAGAGACATCCTCCCCCTGACCCCCCCCCCACCCATCTATGTCTGGAACAGGAGGGAGAGTTGTCCCTGAGGTAAGGAGAAGTGGAAAAGCTTTCTCTGCTGCCCATAGCCTACACAACTCAGGAGAACAGACTCTGCACTATGGCAGAGCACAAATAGAGACAACCCTGTTAGTGCAGGTGTGGGTGAGCCAGATCCAAAGGTGTGAGCATGAAAGAGGTGTTCCCATTTCGCATCTGTCACGTGGCAGCATGGGCAGAGGAATGATGCCCTCCCCCACCCCCGCCTGAGGCAGGTGGGAAAGCTGGCCCTGAGGTCATAAGAGTGGGAGAGGGAGATCCATCTCTGTCCCACACCAGCTTCCACACTAGGGAGAGCTGGCCCTCCACTTCACCAGGGCAGCACAATAGAGCCAATCCTATTAGAGCAGGGGTGGGTGAGCCATCTCCCAAATCGTAAGCATGGGAGAGCTGTCCTCATTACCCATATGACTGGTGGTGGCAGCCTGGGCAGAGAGTGAGCTGCCCTCCACACACACACACACACACACACACACACACACACACACACACAGCAGGTAGGAGAGCAGGCCCTGTAGCCATAAGAGCAAGAGAGGTCTCCCTCTTTGATTAGGCCAGTTTTATTCAGGAATTATATATATCTTGTGAGGCACAAAGTGTGATTCCTAAGATTAAAAGAGAGTTAAGGATTACTGCTTTTGCAACTTTGAATTTTGGCTTGAGGCTAAAGAGTAATTGGGATATTAAAGATGAAAGACTTTCTATGAGGTTCAAATGAAATAAGTACATAAAGAAAAGAGAAGAAATGATCAAGTCTAGGGAAAAAAAGCAAAAGGTTACATAAGAAAGCTAATTTCTTCCTAGCACATTAGGTGTCTTGGCTGTGAACAATATTCATATAATCACAAGAAAACTTACACACTGTTGGTGGGAATGTAAGCTACTGAAGCCACCAAGGGAACCAATATGGAGTGTCTTCAAAAGTCTAAAAATAAAACTACCATATGATCCAGGTATGCAATTCCTGGGTGTATATGCAAAGGAATCTAAACATACTACAGAGATATCTGCACACCCATTGTTCACAATAGCCAAGATAGGGCATCAGTCTAGGTGTCCATCAACAGATAGATGGATAAATAAAATGTGGTGTATGTATCTATGGAGCTTTATTTGGCCACAAGAAAGATGAAATTGTTTCACTTTCAAAAAATGGAAGAAACTAGACGTTATAATGTTAAGTATTAACTTTTTTCTCATATACAGAAATATACATACACACATATTTGACATGAAAGTAAAGAGACTATTTGTAGGAGAGAAGGAGGCCAGTGAGAGAAGCTTATGGGGTAAGTGTGAAGAAAATACAATGATAATGATAGATATGTAAGAAACCTCTTAAGCTAATTTAAAATTTCAAATATGTATTTATAAAACCATAGGAAGCAGAAAACGGGGAAAGTTTAGCAGCTTCAAGGAACTTTTTGGGAGCAGAGATTGCATTTCAACAAGATTTCCCAGTGGCGCTGTGCAGCAGTAAAGTTTGAAGGCCATGCCTGGTACAAGCAGCAGCTGAACATCAAGCATTCAGGCACACAGGGCATTTGCTGTGGGAAATGCAAGTTAGGTTCACAGAGAGAAGCATCCTATCAAATCATGGGCAAAGTCAGGCAAGGAGAAAAACTGAAAAGACAGGAGACAAGAGTAGAGTAGGGGGAGATGAATAACTTCTCTTTGTGTCAAAGAGAAGAAAGAACTCCAAGAAAAAGTGGAGTCTGAGAAAACCTTCCCAGAAAGACAAAAATCAAACAATACAGCAAAATTGTCTCTCATCAGCTTGAGGACAAGAGTAATCCACATTCACTGTATACCTTTGGATGTTTAGTAAAAGAGAATCCAAAAAAGTATCTTATTGTAGGACTTATTCATCTACAGTATACACCAGTGAAAGCTACAATGGGAAGAAGGGAAGGGAGCAAAATGCTTTCCTTTTTTCTTATTCAGCTAGCAGCAGTACAGTTCATATTAATCCTCAATTATAAAAACCAACTTTATAATCTATCTGTGGGCTGTTGACCATATCAGTCCAATTCATTATGCTAAAAGCCAATCACTATGAGAGCCAGCCATGGGAGAGGATGCCCCCAGGTCAGTACCGGCTTGGCCAGCTCCCTGTGTGTGTGTGTGTGTGTGTGTGTGTGTGTGTGTGTGTGTGTGTGTGTGTGTGTAGGTGGGGGTGGAGAGGGAGTCATTACCCTGTCCAACCCAGCTCTAAATCCTGTAAAGTACAGAAACAGCCAGCCCAGCAATACCCACTGGTACTGTCGTGGCACTGATATCTCAGCAATATCTAAATCAGTCTGATTGGACTTTATACCTTCAGTAGAAGGATACTCACACCTGACATTGGAAGACTAGCCAAGACCACATGGCTGGAGAATTCATAGACCCTAGAGGAGAACCTACTACTGCCATTTTGCTAAACTTCCATCTGGAAATTCTGTTAATATAGTACTTTCTGCTCAAGGAAATATCACACACTGAACTTTTAGCCTGCCACAATGTGCCCCCATATTTCTCCATCTAAGTTTGATGTTTCATCTCACCTATTTAGTCTCCTAGATGCTCAGTAACCTCTCATTTACAAATGGAACAGGGTCACCAAAAGTGGCCAAACAGATACGAGCTTCCAAGTCATATTATGTAACCTGTGGAGCAGCTGTGGTAACTCAGTGTCAGAGTCTGAGGTCACCTTGACTATCCTCCTTAGTCCTAAAATAGCTTCTGATGCCTTGCTAACATGGTCTCATTTAACGCTATCCAGAGATATGAACACAAAAATATGATTTCCTTTACTCTTCTTTGACATCAAAAAATCACATCCAGCCAACTTTCCTTTGGTCAGTTGATGGAATTCAGGTGTGTGCGTGTGTGTGTATGCTTATGAGTGTCCTTACTGCATGTGGTTATTGCAGCACATGTGTTACTGATGTCCCCAACAATCAGAAGATGATGTCAGTTTCCCTAGAACTGGAGGTATGGGTGGCTGTGAGTCACTGCATGGATGCTGAGAACCAAGCTCAGACCTTCTGCAAGACCAGCAAGTGTTCTTAACCACTGAGCCATCCCTCCATCCCTGACTGACCCGCATTCTTAAACCATTCACTGGAAAGGAGTGTTTATCACTAGCAACGACAACAGACTGGATCTCATAGCCACTTGGTACATAAGCAAAGTGTGCTCTCCCCAAAGGGCAGGAGATGGTGGCTGCAGGTGAGTAACCAGCTAGTCATAAGGAGTGACGAAGAGTCTTCATCCTTTCAAGTCTGAAGAGGTGCCGCCTCAGGTGAGGTTTCTAGAAGCAGTGTGAGCACCCTCTGGGGAAGGAAGTGGGTGAGAGTGGGCAGAGCAGGCAAAGGCAGTGATGTGGTAGTGTCCACTGGACCCTCCCTTCAGCCTAACTCGACACAGTGCTGGCCATGAGTCCTATCACAGAACTGACTCCAACCTTGAGGCAAGAGACTGGAGTTTTGTATCTCATTTCCTGTCTGTCTTTATCTGTGAGTTGCTGGAAGAAATAAAAACTCCAAAACAGTGTGATATGCTTGTTTGTTTCTAGGAGAGCCCAGTACCTCCTGGTGTACCCCCAAGGTCCAGTGCATAGCTTTCTAAGGAAACACAGGATTCCAGGCCCCACTTCTGAAGTTTTCACAGACACAGAGACCAAGCTCAAACAGGCATCTATATTCACATCTGCCAATACCATAACAGAAAAATATTAAACAAGTCTTCCACTTTCAAACCTCATTCTAAATTTCCTCCAGGAGGAAGAGGGTCTGGCTGCCATGTTTCCTCTTTTCACAGGAAATTGGAAGGCTTGAGAGAACATGGACACAATGAACAAGTCTATCTTCCAAATCACCTACCATAAAATTAAGGGTCGAATTGCAATGTACAGTTTAATTCCCTCTTGAACTAGAGCCTGGGCTTGAAAGCAAGGAGAAAGAAGGCCTGAGCAGATCAGTTTTGGCAGACGTTGAAGCATTTTCAAAGCAAATTGGCTGCTCTCTCTGCCATCAGCAACAGGAAGCAGAAAGGCATGTGCCTCCCAACTATGACCATCAGAGAAGTCATTACTTCTGATAAGCATGCATTTGAAGCAATGCATCTGAGGCAAGAATATGCATTCCCATGCACATGTACACAGGTTTGTATCTTCACTGCCTGCATTTCTGTCTCACTCCCTTTATGTATAAGAAGCTCCTTTGGGGGAAGATTTGATTGGGGCTCACTCCATCCCCTTCTCCCCATTTCCATGCCCTAAACACAGAAAACACCCCACCAATATTTATGGAATTTATGAGTAAATAAAATCAGCAGAAATTTAGCTAAACCACTTTATGATCTGCTACCACTATCATCAATAGTAGAGTTTATTACTTACCCAACTATGAAAACATTGGAACAAGCCTTCTTAACACTTTAACACCTTAGGGATAAATGACTTGCCAAAAACAAGCTGAACCGCAAAGCCTTCAGAAGCAAGAGCCATTACCCAGTACATTTCAATATCATCAAGTAATTCTGAGGCTAGGGAAATCCACTACCTAAGGGCGCCCTCTGCTGGAAGCAGTCATTTCCACTAAGGAAGCAAAGAGCAGACTTCACATTTCTCACCAAACCACTAAAGGCAACATCTGCAATCTTAATGCACAAGGCTTACAAATTCTGAGGGGCAACCGGAGAACCCCATTGCCCTCACATTAGGTAAAGTCTATTCAAACTGAGGTTCAGAGGAAAATACATCTTGACAGAGAAGTTTGGGAACGAAAGTGTTCAAGCTCCAGCACTGAGCACACGGGTGTCCAATCTTACCCAGTTTGAGCTGCCTTTAAAGGCTCCTTAACTTGGAGAAGTAGATTCAAGATGGCAGCTGTCAGCACCCTCTAGACCTTGGGGCCTCAGGGCATTCCAAGGAGTCTGAGCGACCCATGGCGACTTTGTGAGGAGATACAGTGGCGGAGCATGATTTTTTAGAAGGCGAGTCTTAATGTTTTCATGAAATAGGAAGAAAAAAAGAAGATGGAAGAACAGAGTGGAGCTGCAATGGCATGAGAGCACTACTATGGGGACTAAGGAGCATGTCGTTAACTAATGGGGCTGGTCCTTGGGTCACCACCAGCCTGCCTTACTGCTGGCCTGCAGCTCGCTCTGCTTAGGGGAGGAACGCACAGGGCCGCGGTGCTGTTCCGGTTGTGCCTGGGATGGCAGCAGGATAGCCAGTGCCAAGGGTAGGGTGGTGAACAGCAGTCTGGAGATCGAAAGGGTCCTGCCCCACCCCTCACCACCAGCACCAATGTTGCCCAAATTCACTGACTCTGAACAACAACAACGTATCAGGGCCAGGAGGTGGTGGTGCACACCTTGAGAAGCAGAGGCATGTGGATGTCTTTGAGTTCGAGGTCCATGTAACCGCCAGAGGCAGTGTTGACATCCATGGTTCGTGTTGCTGCACAGGGCGGTGTTGACATCCTTGGTATGTGCTGCCCTCAGAGGCCATGTTGCTGTCTGTGAGAGGCTATGCTGTTACAGGCCATGTTGATGTCCCTCATTCATGCTCTTGCCAGGGACCAGGGAGATGTCTGTGATCTGTGATCCAAGCTGCCACTGGAAACCATGTTGAAGTCCATCTGTGCTGCTGCCAGCTACCATTGGCAAGGAAGCTTCTTTTGCAGTGGTATTGATGACTGCAGACTCATAACTGAGAATGGGAGACATTGAAGACCCCCATGCCTTCCCCACTCCTGCAAAAAAAGAAGAAAGGAAGGGAGGGAGGGAGGGAGGGAGGGAGGGAGGGAGGGAGGGAGGGAGGGAGCTGCACTATTAGGAGGTGTGGTCTTGTTGGAAGGAGTGTGTAATTATGGAAGTGGGCTTTGAGGTCATATAAGCTCAAGTTATGCCCAGTGTGATACCATCTTCTGCTGCTGCCTGCAGACCAAGATGTACAACTCTCGGCTCCTTCTCCGGCACCATGCCTGCCTGCATGCTGCCATGTTTCCCACCATGATGATACTGGACTAAACTTCTGAACTGTAAGCCAGCCTGAATTAAAGGTTTTCTTTTATAAGAGTTGTGGTGGCAAAAGAACTTTGCGAACATATCCCCCATGGAGGGATAACTGCCTTAATCTAGAGACAGGAGAGAAGCCCTAGTCCCTACTTCACAGGGCCTGTCAGATCTACATGACCCCAACTGGATGGGGTGGGGGGATGGGAGGGGAGGGTGTTTAGAGTGCATGTGAGAGGGCAGAGAGGGTAAAAAGGGAGGGAAGGAGGGAGGGAGGGTTGGGGGAGGGAGGGAGGGAGGGTTGGGGGAGGGAGGGAGGGAGGGTTGGGGGAGGGAGGGAGGGAGGGAGGGAGGGAGGGAGGGAGGGAGAGGGAACTGGGATCGACATGTAAAATAATATATTAAACTAAAAAAAATGCTTTGACTCCAAAATTTAAGTTGAAGGACAAGTTACTGGGGAAAAGGATTTCTATTTTTGTTTCCACAGAAAATGAAAAGATGTGGATTCCTTCCAGACTAATGTGGTTTGATCACGCCAGACCGCCTGAAACAGAGTACAAGCTAATCCTACATTCAAAACAGCTGGACAAAACAGCTCTACAGACTACAGCCAGGATTTCTGAATCTTCTTCGTATCCCCCATGACAGCGCCCCTTACCAGCAGGAAGTAGTTTGCAAAGAACGATGCCCAAATTCCCAAATATTGTGTATAAATGTTTGTTTTCATTTAATTGGACTGTTATATAAAATTAAATAAAATTTTAAAAAAAAAGAGTTGTGGTGGTCATGCTGTCTCTTCAAAGTAATAGAAAGCATAACCAAGACAATGTTAAAAGGTGAAACCATCGTCCTAACACCCATAGCTTTAACCAGCAGAGTGAGGGAGCACATCAGGGGCTGAGGATGAAGTACACAAGAGAGATGGCTAGGTTGGGTAATTTCTGGTTTAGAAATCAGTATTGAGATGTTGCAAAAGCCTTATATCTGCTTTTGCAACTTGGATTGAAGTAAATTACTGGAGAATAGTCGCCAACATTCCAGACAGGAAGATTGTGCCCTGGGCACTCTTCCAGGAAAGAAGAGGTGTGTCCACAAAGGCTCTAAGGCATGCCATTTCTCCCACTCCCTGTCCCTCTAGATCTCCTTCCAGGTGATGCTCTAAGGCCTCCAACTTCCCCTTCAGTCTACATCTGTAACAGCAGCCTCAGAACCACCATGCACAGTAGTTATGTTGGAGTTAGATCATTTTAGGCTAACAGAACAGCAATGAGAAGGCCCTGAGACTTTCCTTGTTTAAGGATGTGATGGAAACCTGTGTGGTTTGTACATGATGGGCAAAGGAAAGGGTAGTGAGGGGAGCTGATGGGCCAGCAAGAGAAGACCAGACAGCAAATAGACTGAGCAGGATGGCTCCCATATCTCTGGTATTACCAGTGGAAAGCTTTCATTTCTGGATGCAATGCCCTCTGGTTTGTGCTGGGACAGCGGATCAGAGGTGAAGAGGTTACATTTAGCATGTAAGTTGAGCTGTCAAATGGGCATCTGGAGTCCATAGAAAACCTGGAGTGGGTGGATAGGTGCTCTACATACAGATAGAGAACCTGGAGTGGCTGGATAGGTGTTCAACACACAGAAAGTCTGGAAAACCATCAGAAGATTGAGAACAAATACATTTAGAATTGCCATACCAAGAGGATAGATAGAGCACTGGGAAAAACATCAAGAAACTTAATGTTGAAAATGAGAAACTGAATAAACAAACATTTATTTAAAACTAGAAAACCATAAAATAAATCCATCAGTTCAGAGCTCGAAAGGAAAATATCAAGGAAATCCTCCCAAAAGCACAGGGAACAATTTTCTATGGTAAAGGGCAGCTACAGAATAATATAAGAAAGTAGACCCATACCAAGATGCATCACCACAGTTTCAGAACTTTGAGGATAGAAAATTTTCAGAAAGGGAAAAACGGTTGTATATGGGAAAAGTAGAGTCAATATGACATTGGTTTATCAACAACAATGAAAGAATATAATTAGTGCTCTCATAATTTTACATCAAACTCTTTACTGTCTTCCTCTTAATTTTATTTTAACTAAGGTATAATTAGATCATTTCCCCATCTTCTTCCTCCTACTGCTCCCATGCCCCCTGTTCCCTCTCAAATTCATGGCTTCTTTTTAATTATTATTGGAGAGAGATTGTGTGTGTGTGTGTGTGTGTAGAGCTCACTGCATGGGTACTGGATAACAAATTGGGGTCTCATCCCTGAGAATACTAATTCTCCCTCCCTCAGTTGTCATTAATTGTTTGTAGCCCAACTAGGGTTGGGCCCCTATGAGATTTCCCACATCTACAGTGGTTGTAGCTATTTTTTTAATTGTTCCAATCTTGTTTAGGCAGCCATGTTGTTGGGATTTCACGTGTGTAGCTCCACTATCATATCTAAAGACACAATCTCACAGTAGACTTCTTGGTCCTTTGGATCTTACAGTCTTTTCACTCTCACTTTCAAGATGTTCCTGAGCTTTAGGTGTAGGAGTTGTATTATAGATTTGTTGGGGCTAGGACCACATGATCAGTTATTTCCTGCATTTTAAGCACTTGTGGCTTTCTGTAATGGTCTCTGCTGCAAAAAAAAAAGGAAATTGTTTTATAAGGAAGGAGACCCCACTTTTCTGTAAGTATAAGGATAATTATTTAGAATACAGTTAGGAATATTATTGATTTATGAAAGTGGTAGTAGTTATGTTCTCATCCACAATGCACAACCCAGGAGTGATTTCATTTCTGTTAGGCAGACCTTAAGCCCAATTAGACAGCTGTTGGTTACCGTGCACATAAGTGTCACTATTACACCTTATGGATATCTTGCACATCTGGTAACTAATGTGGTTCCTAGGCATCATAGCTGGGTAAGGCTTTTCGTTGTTTTTATTTTTGGTAGCTTGCATAACACCTTCAGTAACTGTGAAAGCTAGGCCCTGGGGAGGAGACTTTTGGAGCAAAAAAAGCTCAAACCCTCCAAGTCCTATGTCCACAGTATGTGCTATGTTTAGCAAGAGAGACTTAACTTAAACTTCAGGTGGGCAACTATGGGCAACAACAATAGACTATGTTATTTGAGGAGTTTCGTGTACACTCCCTAACCAACAAGTCAAAAGAAGGTGTCTCGTGGAGTTTTTGTTAGATAGTCTAAGGTTCTTAGGGGAACATTATCATGCCAAATGGCAAAACCTCGTGTGTGTGTGTGTGTGTGTGTGTGTGTGTGTGTGTGTGTGTGTGTGTACATACTCATGTGCATTAAATGTAATTTTAGGTAAATATAAAATAGTAGTATTCCTTATGCTTAGTGTTACTTATCTGTCCTCCCTTTCCTTCTACATTGCCCCTTTTCTCTCCTCCCTCCTCAAGTAAAGCACCCCCATTTTTCCCATTTTACCCCTTCATAGTCCTTATATCCTCCTATTCTGTTCTCTAGAGCATCTTTCCCAACATTATAGTCCCTTTTTACTTTCTATAATTTCTCCAAATTATATACTCACATCAGAAGAACAGAAGCTAGAATTTCTTTTCCACAAATGAAAAAGAAAATGAGGAACTTGGCTTTCTGGGCCTGAGTTACCTAACAATACAATACTGCTGTGGGATAATCCTTTTGTACACTGTGAAGATGTGTTGCTCTCATTGTTAATAAAATCTGATTGGCCAATAGCTAGGCAAGATTTTTGGGGCAGAGAGAATGCTGGGAAAAAGGAGGGAGGAGTCAGAGGAGTCTCCAGAGAGACATGGAAGAAGCAACATGGGAATTTCACAGATGAGGTAGACAAGCCTTGGGGCAGCACACACAAGCCTAAGCTATCAGCCAAGCATTTATAATCAATAATAAGTCTCTGTGCTGTTATCTGGGGAGTGGCTGGCAGAACAGAGCTTATCTGCAGTCTAGATGGCAAACAACCTGTCTGGCAGGACAGAAAAGTCTATCTACAAAACACTTTCAAGTTCCATTCATTTACCTGTAAATTTCATGATTTCATTTTTATTTATTGCTGAATAGTATTCCATTTTCATTATGCATTTATTCAGAAGGACATTTAGTTTGCTCCCATTTCTTTCAAGTATTTAACACTGATAATTAGACAAAATGGCTGTTTCTAAATCTAGTGGCATTGATAATGAAGACCAACCATCACAACTCCACCCTTGTTAACATGACATCCAAACACTTCATTTTAAATCCAGACATCTCACCTTGGTCCATAAAGCCTCGTTTCATTTTTTAATATCAAATGCATTAAGTCCATCACTAAAAGTCCCCACAGTCTTTAATGATCCCAACACTTTTCCAAAGCCCAAGGTTGTTACTAAGACTCAAGACAAACCCTTAATTGTGAGTCCCTATAAAAGCAAAAAACAAGTTGCATACATCAAATATAAAATATAGCAAGAGTAAAAATTCCCACTCCAAGATGGGAGGTGAGGCAATAGAAAGGACAGACCAGGCCAATGCAAGAATGAAACCCAGAAGGGCAGACACCAAATCTTGCAACTCCATGTCCAGAATCTGGGAGTTGTGATATAATCATTTGAGCCCCAAGGTTCTTAGAAAAACCTGCCTTTCCAACACTTCCGTTCATAGTACATGTATTTTCTCTCTACCTGCTGTGTTCCTAACATCTTGAATATCCTCAGTTCTCTTTGCAATTTAGGTTTTACCTTCCCAGTTTTACACTTTGGCATCTAAGAATCATCTCACAATGGAGCTGACCCTATCATACATGGCCCTGCCTCAGTGACTTTCTGGAACTTTCATACAAAAAAAAAGAAAGAAAGAAAACCCGATGCAAGATGTCATTCTGTAAATATGTTTCTCTTATTGGTTAGTGAATAAAACACTGTCGGCAAATAGGAAGGCAAAATAGGTGGGACTAGGAGACAAGGAGGATTTTGGGAGATGTAGTGGGAGAGTCAAAATGTAGGGACTTGAGAGGAAGAGGTCCAGACCCTCTCTCCAGTAAGATAAGACCACGTGGAAATACTTAGATTAATAGAAATGGGTTAATATTTAAGACAGAGCTAGCCAATAAGAAACGCTAGTAACAGTCCAACAGCTTTATATCTAATACAGTGTCTCTGTGTGTTATTTGGGGCTGGCGCGGCTGTGGGACCAGGCTGGTGGGAAAACTACTGTAACAAAAGCTCCATACTAAAATATTGAGTGAGCTCATCCAGAGGCAGGAAGACAAATACAGCATGTGCTCTCTCATCTGAGGCTCCTCACTCCAAGTCTTCAGATGTGAGTATACAGCCTGGTACTGCAGAGACCAGGTCAGTAAAATGGGACCATTGCCAGGATCAGGAGGTTAGGGAGACAATAAAAATGTGAATAGCAGGGTACACGAGACCTAATCAGGGGAATAAGAGAGGGTAACCCTGTATGGAGGGGGAGGGAAATAATACAGAGTAAAGGAAAAGAGTAAACTAACATTAAGGAAGTCTAAAAACACCATAAAGAGTCATACCAAAAAAATTATAATTCCCATAATTATGTATATAAGTATACATACACAGTTTTAACTAACTTTCCTTATCTGGGCTGACAATGCTCCCTCCAAGAGCCAAAGACCGCTCCAATACCAGACCCCAATCCAAAAACCCCAATACCAGACATGAGGAGGACTCCTCATACAGACTACTGCTGTTGCCATTAGTTGCCCCCTAGAAGTGGAAAATAAGTATCTACTGCAAAAGATAACCATGAACTTAGATGCATGGACTAGACTCCTGAGCTGGAACTAACCTGAATGTCTCCTTCCTGACAGTCCTCTCAGACTCCTCCCCAGCTACAAACCATACCAATGACCAGCACTGCATAATAACCCTAAAGGTAGTAACGTGAAACACATATCTTGCTGATAACCAATAGCTCTCTAATTGAATTTAAGACCCTCTCAACAAGAAGGAGACCATGTTTGTCTAGTACTGGAAATCTAGCTAACTACTTGGTGATACTGAAGTCACGGTTATTATAGGAGACTCTACAACTGCTGCTTTACTAAACCAGCATAATCTCTAACAACAATCTAAACATCTGTCTTTATAACCACAGATAAGCATAGTCTTCACTCCTTATCAAGGAAATCTCTGCAACAGAGGGGGGAGGTCACTACAGGAAACTATAACCAATCAAAATGCAGAATTGTGAATTCCAATACCAATGGAAACCTCTACAAAACACTCCTGCACCTCAGGGAACATTTTGGAAGAGGGGGTGAAAATTTTTTAAGAGCCATAAGATCAGGGAGTTTTCTATGAGATTGTGTCACCCAGTAATGTCAAAAGCTACACCAATAAAGTCTCGCCAGCATCATTGCCAAATATGAGCTGAACAAGGACAATAATAGACATGCCAAAGTGGACCAGTAAGAAGCCCATGAGGTCTCCACCCTACACAAAGAACTTCAGGCAACTAAAGAATGCTGAAAGTAGGGGAAATAGTCTTCCTTCCCCAGAGAAGAGCGCACCAATTAGTTATCCAATCCAAGTGGTCATCCCTGAAATCATACATACAAGTAACATTATATATAGACCAAGTAGGTCATATTTAGGGATATATATATGTGTGTGCGTGTGTGTGTGTGTTTGTGTGTGTGTGTGTTCATAATGTACATCTATGCATGCATGCAATATCAACAACAGAGATTATGAATTTTCAAGTGAACAGGAAGAGATATATTGGAGGGTTTGGAGGGAGTAAGCAGAAGGGACAAATGTTATAACTATAATCTCAAACAAATTAAAATAAAGAATTACAAAGCTTCCATTGCCCCTTCGCCTGTGTCATCTTTCATGCCTGAAAAACATGGCCAGGTTCTACACTCAGCTCCAGAAGTAACTAGATCTCCTTGCACTGCAGTTGCGTCAGTCTCCAGGTACTTCAGGGCTGACCCTAGGGAAACACTTAGGCACAGATGGCCATTTAGGAGCAAGGAAGCACTTCAATTCAGGCTGTCTCCTTTCAAACATATTGGCACTGCTGCAAGCAGTCCTGTCCTGGGGGCACCTTTCCCACTGCTGTAGCTCAGGTTCCTCTAAAGATAGTAATCTCTTTAACAGCTGCTTTCCCTACACCCTCCTCGTCCACAACTTTCACCTCCCTCTCACTTCTTTCACTGGAATGTTGTATTTAGGAATATATGTGTGTATACATATATACATAACGCATGCATGGGAAATAGGCCATGAATTTGAAAGACAGCAAGGAGGAGCTATGGGAAGCCAATTGCTGGCCTCTCACTGTGGACCTGGATGGTGAAGTGAACAGTAAGAAAGGCATAGTCTAAATACTATCCAGTATTGAAAATTTCTCCACCAAAAAAATTATTCTATTACTGTGTGTGTGTGTGTGTGTGTGTGTGTGTGTGTGTGCTTCAATTAGCTTTATTTTTATTATACTGGAGACAGATGATTTTTCATTGATCAAAGTAGTGATGCCCAAGGTATTATACAAATAAGAAATGCATATCTTTTTTTTAATTATCCAAAAGCTGAATGATTCAGTGACCTCGGGTAGAACCAAACACAACTGACAAAAAAAAAAAGTCAAAGAAATGATTCCTAATGATACTCCACTATACTCATAGATCAGTGCCTAGTTCAGCTGCCATCAGAGAGGCTCCCTCTAGCAGCTAACAGGAACTGACGCAGAGACACACAGTCAAACATTAGGTGGAGCTCAGGGAACCCTGTGTTAGAGGGAGAGGAGGGATTTGGAGAGGTCAGAGGGGTCCGGGACACCAAGAGAACATGGCCCACAAAATTAACTAAACGAGACTCCTAGGGGCTCACAGAAACTAAAGTGGCCATCACGGAGCCTGCATGGGTCTGCACTCGGTCCTCTACATACATGTTGTGGTTGTTTAGCTTGGGGTGTTTGTTGGACTCCTAACAGTGAGAGAGGGGATATCTCTGGCTCTTATGCCTGTTCATAGGAAGAATCCATTCCCCTTCCTGGGTTGCCTCATGCAGCCTTGACATGAAAGTTTGTGTCTAGTCTTACTGCATCTTGTTATGCCAGGTTTGGTTGATATCACTTAAAAGCCTGCTCTTTTCTGAAGTGAAAGTTATGCCATTACCTTTTACTTCAGTCTCACCCAAGTCTCAGAACATAAGCAAAAATACAGCCAGGCTTTGCCACAATGTCCCATGAATGGTCCTTAGCCCACCCAAGAGATTTTTGCCCTATTCTGAAACCACTGTTCATATTTCTCTTGGCATTCTAGTCTCCCCAACTCCTCCCTGAATGACCCAGAAGGTTTACCTAATTCTAGGACTTCTCCAGCTCAAAGTGCTAAACTTTCCCATGTGCTCCAAAGGTTAGCCTTTGTTTTCTCAGGGAATGACATGGACATGTTCATTGCAGCAATGGCCTCATACATTGTAGGAATTAAGACCTGGGCAAAGAATTCATTCCCCCTCCTGCTGCCCTCAGGGCAGGCAACTGTAACTGCTAGATAACAGGAGACATGCTTTCTAATGCAAAATGCTAATGCTCTTTTGGCTCCCACAGCCTTGAAAGCGCCCTAACGGGTCCTTGGAACCTGAGATGACTAACCACTCCCTTTTGCTTCCCCCTCCTCCATCTGGTGCCCCCAGATGTAGATATATATAATAAAAAGCCTACTTAATATCAAGCAAGAGTCCTGTGTTATTAACTTCGACACCCTCCGCAGTTTCTTGGGCTTCTACAGCAGCGCAGGAGCCGCATACCTCCTCCAAATGTCTGCACGTTACTCTTCTTGTTGCTGTGAGATAATGCCTAACACAAGCAACTTAAAGAAGGAAGGGGCAGGGAACATGGCCACATACAGGCAAGCACTGGAGCAGTGTCTAAGATCTATACCCAGATCTATAGGCAGAGAGAGAGAGAGACAGAGAGAGAGAGAGAGAGAGAGAGAGACTCTGGGCTTGGCATGGGCTTTGGAAACCTCCAAACCCATACCCCCAGTGATATACTTCCTCCAACAAGGCCACATTTCCTAATACTTCTAATCCTTTTAAATAGTGCCATTCCCTGGTGACTAAGCATTCAAATATATGAATCTATGGGGACCATTCTTATTCAAACCACCACAGAAGGGAAAGCAAGGATGCAGAACAAAGTTCTTAGTTCTTTGGAGGACTAGGGAAAAATCTGGGGCTTTGGACTAGGGAAATCCTGGAGTTATGTCAATGTTCTGGATCAATCAGGTGTGATTGATCAATCACAGAAACAGCTATATGCCCACACTATACATCCTCAACAGTTAAAAGGAGCCAGAGAGATGTGCCAACATGATGAGGTGCTCAAGACATCACAATGAAAAATAACAATATTATTAAACAAAAATAAATTAATGGCTACAAAATTCTCTCTCTTCTGTGACCACAAAAAAAGTCTGGTTTAATTATAAAATGCATCATTCCCTCAAATAGCACATCAAAGAACTCTGATTAAGCATTCTGTCATCATTTTCCTTTACATATTTTTGTTTTCAGATAGATTGTATTTCAGGTTTACATGCATAAGAAATTATGATTTAGGCACACGAATGGAGAAGCCCATCCAGGCAGACCAGCCTGTTTAGAGTCTGCCAGCATCCTGGTCCCGCCTCCACTCATGGAATGAGCCTGCCTTCCAGTGCCCCTGCTCGGAGCTTGCTGAGGACTGGGGACTGTGCACAGGGTAACCCATCCCAGAGGACCAGCCAATCCAGAGTCTGCCAGCACCCTAGTCCCACCACCATTCATTGGACGAAGAAAGCCATCCCCATCTGAGTATTGGACCTGCTTGCACCCACTGGAAAAGAACCTTGGTTCTATACTCACCAGGAGAGGGAGAGACCCCACCAGTACTCATTGGAAGAAGGGATGAGTATATGACAGTATAAGAACACAGTCAACAACAGAAAGATCAATATGACACCCCCAGAGTCTAGGAACTATACACCAGCAAGACTTGAACACCCCAACACAGATGAAGCAGAAGAAAATGACCCTAAAACAGCTTCATGAAGATAATAGAGGCCCTAAAAGAGGAAATGAAAATACAATCCTTAAAAAAAAAAAAAATGGAAGAAATGTACCACACTTTCTCCATCCATTCTTCCTGAAATTCATAGGGAAATGATGGAACTAGGAGAAACCATCCTGAGTGAGGTAGCCCAGTCACAAAAAGACAAACTCAGTATGTACTCACTAATATATGGATTTTAGACATACAGCAAAGGATCACCAGCCTACAATTCACACCACTAGAATAGCTAGGAAAAAAGAAGACCCTAAGAGAGACATACATGGGAAGGGAAAAATGACAAGATCTCCTGATGGAGGAAGGGGAGAGGGAGTTAGGAGAAAGAGAAGGGGAGAAGAGGAGGGGAGATGTGGGCATGAGGGAGCAGGAAGATTGAGACAGGGAAAAGAATAGAGGAGAGCAAGAAAACAGATACCATAATAGAGGGAGCCTTTATAGGAGCCTTTAAGGAGAAATCTGGCACTAAGGAAATACCCAGAGATCTACAAGGATGATCCCAACTAACAATCTAAGTAATAGTGGAGAGGCTACCTTTAATGCCCTTCCCCAATAATGAGATTGATGACTACCTTATATGCCATCTTAGAGCCTTCATCCAGTAGCTGATGGAAGCAGAAACTCCTAGAATCCTGTTGTAGAGAGGGAGGTGTGATGAGCAAAGGGGTCAAGACCAGGCTGGAGAAACCCACCAAATCAGCTGACCTGAACAAGGGGGAGCTCATGCACCCCAGTCTGATAGCTGGGAAACCAGCATTGGACTGACCCAGACTCCCTGAATGTGTTAGTTAGGAGGACTGGGCAGTCTATGGGGCCTCTGGTAGTGGATCAGTATTTATCCCTAGTACACGAATAGATTTTGTGAGTCCATTCCACATACAGGTATACTCTCTCAATCTAGACACATCGGGGAGGGCCTGGGCCGTGAATGATATGACACTTTGAAGGCACCCCACGGAAGGCCTCACCCTCCTGGGGAGGAGAAAGGGGATGGGATGGAGGTTGGTGCAGGGAAGGACAGGAGGATGTGAGAACTGGGATTGATATGTAAAACAAACTTGTTTCAAATTTAAATTAAAAATATTTAAAAGAAAGAAAGAAATTATGATTTAGCGCCATGGGTAAACCTAGGAATTGCTGCGCTACTTTCTTTTCCATAATTACTTTACCATTAGTGCATTCTCTGCTATTGTTTTCCCTAAGCCTTCGAAAATATGTTTCATTAGATGTTTGTCTTTCCCGGCTGGGGTAGGGAGGAATGGGGGTGGGGGCAACCAGCCATTGATGCCATCTGCTCCTCCTACCTTTGCTTTTTGTCTCTAGCTTCCATCATTGAAATCTTATTCTTCCTGTTTGTCTTCTTTTTGTTTGTTTGTTTGTTTCTTGAGACAGGGTCTCACAATGTAGCCCTACCTGGACTTGAACTCACTTTTTGCCTAAGGGGCAAAATATTTGTGTTATCTGGGGATCATTGAATCACAAGTTATTGTACTTTGTTATGGATGAGTGAGTTATTTGCCCTGGTGTTTAATGTTTGCTTGATTGCTTTCTTGTTTCTGAGGCAATTTAGTCTGGTTGGTTCCCACTAATGGGTCCCAGACACACTCATTTTCCCTGTCTTCTTCTATACCCTGCTTCACACATCTCCCAGGTGACTTCCTGATGTAAGTGTCCAAGAACTAGACTCCTTTGAACTTAGAATGAGTCATGCCTAATAATAACAAGAGCCCTGGCATCAGGACCACCCAGACTCCTGTCACAGCTTTGCCACTCACTGAGTGGCTTCACCTGAGCTCACACAAACAGCTCTCACCTGAAAATAAGGCCATTGGTAGTAGTCACACCCACAGGCTACTGTGGGAATTAAGTGGGAAAAAAAAAAAAAGAGTGTACATGAAATGCTCAGAGCCCAACCAATGAAGTATCCTCAGAGCTAATCTTCATTAAATACTTAAATTACAAGAGGTGGGATCCCGATGGGAGAGAAGAAATTGCTTTGCATTTATGTAAAACACAAAGTTTGTGATGGTGCGCTTTCCTTAGCAATGGGCTCTGGGAACAGTTCCAGACACCTGCAAAGTGACCACATGCTAGTTGTGGAGACCTGGACGGAGTTAAGAGGAGCGTGAGTCAGCAGAGTGGCTCTCACACTGCCAAAGTCAGAATGTCACCATGACAAAATCCCAGCAGGAAACCAAATCCAGGGTGCCTGGAGTTCAGCGAATTCCAAGTCATTAAGAGGAAAGGACTGAGATTTTAGCACAGTGTGTTTGTGCATTTGTCACAAAAGCAGTCACCTGCCTTCGGGGTCTATAAATAGTCCTGTCATTTCTCAATTTTCAGCTCACACACTTTTAAAAGGGTTTTTTGTTTGTTTGTTTGTTTTAGATCAAAACAATAAAAACAGAAAGATCAGAAGATGATCTATGACAAGATGTTAGGCAACTGTGAATGACCTTCCAATCCACACACTCACTTAGTCACGGCTCTCAGATGGTCAAGTAGAAATTACAGATAATTTGTCCAATCAGTGAGTTGCAAACAACCACTTATCAAAACCGGTCAAATAAATCTGTCACTCAATGAGGACTATAAGGCACAGTAAGGGTGGCAAACTTCCCAAAATAACAAGCCCCCCTAGCTCCCTTGACTGTCTCTTAGGAGAAGAAAAAGCAAATGATTCAACAGTTGCTGGAGAGTCAAAGAAGCCAACGATGGACGCCTCAGCTAAAGCGGCCACAGCAGCCAAGAGGCCAGCTGCAGGCTGCAAGGCTCAGCACTTGGCCACCACACATAGAGCCTGTTCATTCTCAGGGTCCACCTGTCAAAGAGTCTGTGCAGGTGCGATGCAACACTGAGCTTGTTTCTCTACCTCTTCCATTATTCCTTAGGAGAAAAGGAAGGAAGGATCAGAACCCCCATTCAGCCTTATGAACTCACGGACTGTGTAACCCAGAAGAATCCCTCTAGGACACCTATCTCACACCTGTCACCGTTTCTGTTTAACTCTGTTTAACTTAGAAAATTAGATCTTAAGAAGATCACCAATTAGCCTAGAACTAGCAACGTGAAAGCTACAAAAGGCCCAGAATCTCCTAATCCTGGCTGCCAACTGGACTCCATTTACTGAAATGGTACAGCCAGAGAAAGCATAGAGACAGCCTTCAAAGACACCCTCATCAGTTCAATGTGAGGGCCTAGTGCATTGCACATGCTCAAAAAGTAGCAGTACCCATACTTCCCCCAGGTAAAATAAGTTGTAGCCAGTGGATTATCACTTTAATTATTGTAATGTCAAGTAAAAATGGAAATCAACTGTCACCTCAAACCTTAAACCACACCCCCCCACATTAAGAGAGTTAAATAATGAAACCTTTCCACCCATTTGTTGTTATTTCACAAAAAGTCTGATGTCTGCAGAGTAGATTTTAAACTCTTACTCTCCAAAAACAAATAATAATATGATAGGTCTGACGAAAAGTGCTTCAGGCAGGTACGGTCCTTTCAGCATGGTCCCCCAGAGCTCTTGGCTGAAGCACATCTTTAAGCCCCCCTTTTTGCCCATCCTTTTAGCGTGCCTGTGTTTCTCCTCCTGTGAAGTTCCCTTAGCTCATAGGTGTGTGTTTTCTGCCATCTTTCCTCTCACAGAAAGCAGATCAAGGGTGGCAACCGAAAACACAGGCTTAAGGATCAAGCACACATCGATTTCCTTTGTTGCATTTTTACACTTTTTAACTAACACATAATTGAATATATTTATGGAATACAGGGTGATAACACAATGTATATGCAGTCTGTAGTGACCTAACAGAGGTAGTTAGCATTTTCTTGGTTTATTTATCATGTCTTCACACTGGAAAACCACTCCTTTTTACTGAAGGTTATTCTTTCCTTTAGTTCTTGAAATAGGGTCTTACTCCGTAGTCCAGGCTGGCAAAGCTCTAGTTCTCCAAGCCTCCTGCCTTAGCTTCTCAAGTGGGATTGCAGGCATGAGTCACAAAGTCCACTAACTTCTAATTCACTATAAAACACAAAGGAGTGTTGCAAACTATAATCACCTTGCTATTTGTTATAGAAGCCGAGAAAATTCCTCTTACCTCATACCCATTACCCAGTCTCTATTCCCCTGGTGTTTCTCCCTTGCCACCAATGACTCTATTGCAATGTCCTTAGCTAGATTTTCTTCCTCCATCTCTAGAAGAGGCATAATTTAAAAAATTACTTATAGGCATCATTAAAGGAAGGTGGTCCAAATCCTATCAGGACTGAACTAAAATGATGCCTCTGAGGTTTCTAGAGTTTACTGTGTAATGATAGTGTAGAAACCTTCAGATCCAGTAGTGACAACTGATCAAAGCCTTCATGGAGACTCACTCAAATGAGAGAGAAGCCACAAGCCAATCATCCCACAAAGAGAGCAATAAAAGCAACTCACTTTCATGAAAGGCAAGGTGACCAAGCAGGTTGGGTGCCACTGGCAACCCTAGAGATGTGCACAGAACAGCGATGAAGTCACTTCTCTATGGAGCTGTCTCTTGGGGAGGCCATGAGCTGGGAAGCTCCATAATCTACACCCATAGGAGAGTTCTTCCCAAAAGTGGAAAGAGAGGCCATACCTCTAACCAACAAGAAGGAATGAGTCTATGTTCTCAGTTGGGCACAAAGGAAGCCAGCTGTCCACTAAATGAACCAGTGAGAGCATCCCATGGCCCACTGCCAGTATCCTACAAACCTGTCTCCTGAAACAGGGAGGGTTCTACAGGCCTCTGATGTGGTGACAGCAACCTACGGCTCTCCTTGTGGCACAGAGATGGGGGTCTCACAGATAACACCTGACAATAAGAGGGCCCAACAACACTGTATCTTATACAGTTACAGCATTCTCTACCCTGTCTGACACATTGATAGGGTCTCATTGTCCTCTGGCTGACAAGTGACAGGTTCTTATAACCTTCAGAAATAATGACAACATGCTACAGCCTCCTGCCTAACACAGGGCCAGGGTCCTTCAGTGCCCTCTCCGGTGCGGTGATCATGTGCTATAGTCCTCTGCCTGTTTCTAATCTCTCTGCTTTGGAACCAGAAAAAGTGGCCATCTCTTTGATGGCCCTGGAGAATTCTCTGGCAACCAATACTCAAGAGCACAGCTGTACTGCCAGCCCACAGGCATGGAGGAAGGAAAGGTCATGCAGAGTGGTGGCCATGGCAATGTCTTATGTTGGCATCACTCAAGTTCCTGGGAGTGTCCAGCAGAAGTGAGTTCCATGAGGCCAGATGCTGGAATGAATGTTTTCCCCAGTGATTCCTGTCAACTCCCCTTTAAACTGAGAGAGTGCATGTTTCCTATGGCCTGGGGCCAGCCAATACTGGAACAAAACGGATGCGGGGCAAAAAGGCAGCCTGTGAGAAACCAGGTCCAAGGCTATTGTTTTTTTGGTTGTTGTTGTTTTGTTTTGTTTTTGTCAATGTGTGACTGTATATGACAATGTCAGTAGAACAACGAAGCATATAGGAGAAAGTAAATACCACAGAAAGCTGAGGTGTCTCTTCTGCCACACTAGAGACACCAGTCCAAGGAAAGAGTCTCGGTCTTAACATCAGCATAGTCTTTGTGATGCTTCCCATCTGTGGTATCTTGTTTTGTTTACACATTCTGAGGCAGGTGCAGCTACTCCCATGCAGCAAACAAGGGGGAAGCTGTCCCCTGAGGCATGAACACTCAACACAAACCAGACCCACTGTTCTCACGTCATGGGGGTGACTCACTGAGACCACCCTTGTCCTGGGAGCTAAGCGTCCAGCTGGATAAGCTTTTGCAAACCGGAACATGGCTTCAATTTCAGACCCACACTTGAGAGCTTGGATGACATCACTCCTGTCTTCAGAGCACAAAACTGGAAAACTCAAAGCCATCACTTCCCTTGGACCCAGCAGCAAACTGAGTTTACAGAGGCAACAAGGATAGATGAGAGCAAGATGCATGGAGAGAAACAGAGGAGCCAACATAGACGTTCAGGAGTAGACTCCTGAAGCAGAAGCCCCTGAAAGGAGAAACATGGAGCAGGGGAGATGGTGAAATGGTAATGTTGAAGAATTGCTGGAGACCAAATGTTGCTGTGGCTTGCACATGAAATATCCCCACATGCTCAATTGTTAAACACTGGGTCTGCCAGAAAGTGGTGCTACTTGGGAAGGTTCTAGAAACTTTAGGAGTAGAAGTAGGTTTCTGGAGGTAAACCCTTGAGTCCATCTTGGGTTACCCTTCTCTGCCCCCAAAACCTTCTGATGACTCCATTCTGTCTTGTTTTTCTCAGGTATTGTCACAGTACTATATGTGGCTAATAGAAGGAGGGACAAGCATGGGACCAGGAAATAAATCCCTTGGGTTGTTGTGATGAGGGACTTGTGTTTTTATGAGCTTTGCCTTTAGAAACCTGGGTTCTCAGACTGAGTAGTAAAGACAATGTCTCTTATGGGACAGGGCAGGGTGCTGAAAGCAACGTATAGTCAGAGCTTTCCACAGCACATCCTACCCTCTCCTACCATCCATCCATGGAAAGGGTTTTGTTTTGTTTGCTTTTTTGTTTGTTTTATTTGTTTTTTGTTTGTTTTGTTTTATTTTCAGAGCCTCACCCCAGCTGGAGGCAGGAAAGGCCCCTCCCACCAGCCCCTATTTCAGGACTTCAGGAATATGTTGCTGCAGCCAGAAAAGTCCTGACAACATCTTAACAGGAGCCTTCTTGGACACATTTCAGACTTCTTTATTTTTAAAGGTTTTGTGCAAGCATATATTCCATATTAAGCACACCTCCCCATGCTCCCTACATTCCCCTTTTTCACCCCACCTGAACCCATGAATCCTCTTTGTTCCCCCAGCTTTACATTTAATTTCATTTAATAAATACACACATAATTTTCTGTATTTATATAAAAATCTAGAAAGCATAAAATGCTTTAACTGGCTTAATTCACCTAATAGGATAATCTTTAGTTGCGTCTATTTTCATGAAAACAACATGCTTTGTGTTTCTTTAAGGTTGAAGAAAACTACCAATGTCTATGCATAGCATATTTTCATTATTCATTCCTCTGTTTTTAGATACCAATGTTGGTCCATAACTTAGCTACTGTGAATAGCGCTGCAATAAAACAAATGGGCAAAGTTTCCACACTCAGTGGCTGCTATGCTCAATGCTTCTTACTCTGCTCCTCCAGATCCTATCACCCCTGCCTTGCCTACTGGAAGCCATAGCCTCTGACCCTATCTGCCTGCATACCCACAGTCCTCAGTGGTCCTGATGATTTGGGCCAGCCAGACCTTATGTTTAAGATGGTGTCCACAGCCAAATGGGTAGCCAGAGGCTCAGCTTTGGGACATATTGTGTGCAGTGCCCAGACCTGTACCTTAACCCACCCTGCCCAACCTGCTGTCCTCCAGGCCCAAGGAAGTCCTACCATGCACCACCTGAAAATGGGACCCACTTATCCCTGTGTGAGGGCTTCAGTCAGAGCCTGAAACACCGTAAATACAACCATGGTCTAAGCACCGGCCCAAAAGAGCTCTAGGCCATGTCCCTGTGCATACCACCAATCTTACTGACAGATGGACCAGGATGAGATTTAGCTGGGACAGAGTAAGGAAGGGATTTCTCACACCACAAATTAACACAAGACATACATACAGTTAAAGAGTTTATTTTAGCCCACAAAAAAATTAATGTGCAAAAATGTCTGCTCTGTTAAATAGGGACCTTTTGAGTAAAAATTCAGGGAAGGTAGTGATGAGTCATAGAGAAGATTTTCTGTTAAACTTGAAGAAACCTTCACACTTTTCCACAACCTGTCAGATTGGGGTAACAGCAACCAAAGAACACAACACCCACACAACAAAAGAATACCCATACAAAGGAATATGACAAAAATTGTAACTCCAGATTGTAGATCCCATTGTAAAAACAGAAACATGAACAACCAATATACCTCTTCTAAAAAGTGGCATCCACTAATAGTTGAATGAAATAATGGAACAACTTATAATACAAAAGTAGACTTTAACAAAGAAGCAAAATCACTAAACCAAAATCAAATAGCAATGAAACTCCAAATGAAGAACTCAAGAGAGTAAAAGCATTGAATGAAGTAGAAGAGAGAAGTTCATGTCTTGAAGACAAAGTAGAAGAAACTGACAGCTCTATTAAATCTAAAATTAAAAAAAAGAAAAAATCCATGAACATCCAGGAAATCCAGAACACTTTGAAAAGACCACATCTACCAATAATAGGTGTATAAGAAGGAAAAAAACCCAGATCAAAGGCACAGAAAATATTTTTTAACAAAATCATAGAAGAAAATTTCCCAAATTGAAAAAGAGATGTCTATCAAAGTACAAGATGCATACAAAACACTGAATAGATAGGGCCAGAGAAGAAACTTCCTGCAACATATGATAATCAAAATGCTAAATATATAGAACAAAGAAATGACATTAAATGTTTCAAGGAATAAAGTTCAAAGTCACACATAAAGCCAAGCCCATTAGATAACATCTGACTATTAAGTGGACACTGTAAAAGCCAGAGGGGCCTTGTCTGATGTTCTACAAACTTAGATGCCAGCCTAGACTACTATACCCAACAAAACTATCAATCACAATAGAAAGAAAAAGAAAATTATTTCATTATAAAAACAAATTTAAGTTATTTCTGTCCACCCAATCCAACTCTACAGAAGGCACTAGAAAGAAAACTTCAGTCTTAAGAAAAGGTTACACCCAAAGGCGCAAGGAATAAACAATCCCAGAAAGTAAACCAAAAGAAGTTTAACAGTAAAACCACCACAACAACAAAATAACAGGGATTAAACACTGCTCAATAATAACTCTCAATATTAAGTATCAATTAACCAATAAAAAATATAAACTAACAGATTAAAAAAACCAGTATCCATCTCTCTTCTGCCTCTATGAACACCCCACAACCATAAAGGACAACTATCAACTGTTTTGGTTATGGTTTCTATTACTGTGATGAAACATCATGACCAAAGAGCAAGTTGGGGAGGAAAGTGTTTATTTGGCTTTCACTTCCAGATCCTAGTCCATCATTGGAGGAAGTTAGAACAGGAACTCAAGCAGGGCAGGATCCTAGAAGCGGGAATTGATGCCAAGGCCATAGAAGGGTGCTGCTTACTGGCTTGCTTTCCCTGGCTTGCCTCCCCTCAGCCTGCTTTCTTATAGAACCTAGGGCCACCAACCTAGGGATGGCACTACTCACGATGGGCTAAGCCCTCATCCATTAATCACTCCTTGAGGAAGTGCCTTACAGCTGGATCTCATGGTAGCATTTCCTCAGTCAAGGCTCCTTCCTCTTTGAAGGCTCTAGCTTGTGTCAAGCTGACCAAAAAAAAAAAAAAAAAAAAAAAAAAAAAAAACTTAGAAATAGTATCTCAATATTTGACAAAATAGACTTTAAATCAAAACTAATCAGAAGAGATAGGAAAATACGCTACATATTCACTAAATGAAAAAATCAACCAATAAGATATTATAAGTCTAAACAGTTATGCACCAAATGCAAGAGCACCTAATTTGGTAAAAGAAATGCATCTCAAATTACATACTGACACTAACATAGTAATAGTGTGTGACTTCAATATCCTACCCTGAGTTAAATAAAATCATAAATCAAATGAATCTAAAAGACATCTATAGAACATTTTTCCCCAAACATTAAACAATTTCTTCTCAGCAGTCTGTGGAGCTTTCTCCAAAATTGGCCACACATAAGTACACAAAGCAAGTCTTAAAGTTACAGAAAAATTGAAATAACATCCTGCTTCCTATTTGACCACCATGGATTAAAGCTGAATATGAACAATAATACAAGTGGCAGAAAGTACACAACTCACTACTAAATGAAAACAGGTCAAGACCAAAATCATAAGGGACAATAAAATTATTCTAGAATTGAGTGAAAATGAAAACACAACATCCCAAAACATAAGGGATGTGATAAAGGCAGTTCTAAAAGGCAATTTCATAGCATTACATGTCTACATCAAAAAAAAAAAAAACGGAGAGATACTATATTAATAATTTAATGACACACTTGAAATCTCTAGAAAAACAAAAAGAAATAGATAGGAAGAAATAATCAAACTCAGAAACCAATAAAATAGAAACAAACCAACAAAAAAACCTAACAATACAAAGAATCAATAAAACACAGTTTGTTCTTTGTAAGAATCAACAAGATTGGCAGACTTTAACCAAACTAACCAAAATAAAAAGAGGCTCTAAATTAATAAAATTGGAGTTAAAAAGAAAGACATTAGAGCAGACACTGAGGAAATTCAGAGAATCATGAGGACTTTAAAAATCTGTATTCCACTAAATTGGAAAACCTAAAAGAAATGGGTGAATTTCTTAATATATATGACCTACCAAAGTTAAATAAGGATGAAATAAACAACTTAAATGGATGCATAACCCATTTTGAAATAGAAGCAATAATTAAAAATCATCCAACCAAAAAGAGCCCAGGGCCTAATGGATTCCACGCAGAATTCTACCAGATTTTCAAAGAAAAATCACTGTCAGTACTTCTCAAGTTATTCCACAAAAGAGAAACTGAAAGACCATTTCCAAATTCTTTTTATGAATCTACTCTTACTCTGATTCCAAAACCACACAAATACTCAACCAAAAAACAGAGAAAATTATAGACCACTATTCCTTATGAACATAGATGCAAAATTTCTCAATAAAATAGTAGCAAACCAAATCCAAGAAAACATCAAAAAGATTATCCATCGTGATCAAGTTAACTTCATCTCAGAGATGCAGGGATGTAAACTGATAAATGTAACCCACCACATAAACAGACTGAAAGACAAAAACCACATGATAATCTTATTAGATGCAAAAATGCCTTTGAAAAAAGCCAATATCCCTTGTGGTGATATATTATTCATAATTTAATAAAGCTTGCATGGGGATCAAAATGCAAAGCCATTCACACTAGTTAGCCATAGAAGCTGGGCAGTGATGGCATACACATTTAATCCCAGCAGTCATACTAGTTAGTCATAGAGGCCAGGCAATGGTGGCACACACCTTTAATCCCAGGACTCAGGAGAGAGGCAGATGGATCTCTGTGAATCCAGAACCACCTAGGGCTGCATGAGAGTGAATCCATCTAAAAGAGAAACAGAGCTCACACCTTAATCCCAGCACTAGAGAGGTACATATGGAAGTAGCAAAGGGTCTTATGAGAGATTCAGTTTCTAGTAACAGAAGACAAGGTCTTCATTTCAGCCTTGGAAGAGGTAAGAGGTACTGGCTGGCTGGCTGCATTGCTTTTCTGATCTTCAGTTTGAACCCCAACATCTGTCTCTGGGTTTATATTATTTGAGTTACAATCCCTCCATGATAAAAGTTGTGAAGAGACTGTGGATACAAAAGACATACTTCAACATAGTAAAGACAATTAACAGCAAGTTTATATGCAACACATCTAAACAGAGAAAAACCCAAAGCATTTCTACTAAAAATCACACACACACACACACAAAGGTTGTCACTCTCTATATACCTATTCAATAGAGTACTTGCAGTCATAGCTAGAAAAATAAGATAATGGAAGGTAATCAAAGGGAAAAAAACAGGAAAGGGAAAAGTCAAAACATCCTTATTTGCAGATGATAGGATTTTATACCTAAAAGACACAAAAGACTCTTTCAGGAAACTTCTATAGCTAATAAATGTTTCTAGCAAAGTATCAGAATGCAAAATTAACACACAAAAATCAGTAGCCTCCCTATATACAAATGACAAACATACTGATAGAAAAATCAGGGAAAGAGTATATGTATGTATTATAGAGAGATGTGCATATTTATGAATAACTAATTAATCAAGTAAAGAACTTATATAATAAAAAAAATAGGATGGGTAAAATAATCCTGGAAAACAAAAGAGGGATCATCATACCAGATTTATAAAAACAGCATGGCATTAGCATAAAAACATACATATTGAGCAATGAAACCTAATTAAAAACCCAAACATAAGCCCACACAACTAAATACACCTGATTTTTGACAAAGAATCCCAAACTACACACAGGAGAAAATACAGCATCTTCAATAAACAATAGTGGTCAAACTTGATAGCTGTATGTAGAAGAATGCAAATAGATCTTTATTTATCACCCTGCCCAAAGTTCAACTCCAAATGGATTAAAGACATCAATATAAAACCAGATACCCTGAATCTTATAAGAAATAAAGTAACAAATATGTTTGAACTCATTGGAACAGGAAAGAACTTTAATTAATACATGAAAACTTATAAAACTAAAAAGTACCCATATAGCAAAGAACACTGAGCAAAGTTCTAGCCTATAGAATGATATCTAGAATATATAAAGAACTAAAAAAAACCTGAAAACCAAGGAAACAAATAACACAATTTTAAAATGGGGTATAGAGTTAAACAGAGAGTTCTCAAAAGATGAAACACAAATGGCTAAGAAAGACTTTTAAAAATGTTAAATACCCTTAGCCATCAGGAAAATGAAAATTAAAACTATGTTGAGATTTCTTCTTACCCTAGGCAGAGTGACCAAGATTAATAAAATAAATGTCAGCAGATGTTGGCCAGGATTTGGAGAAAGGAAGGCAAGTATTCATTGCTGTTGGGAGTGCAAACTGGTACAGCTTCTATGAAACAGTGTGGATGTTCCTCAAAAAAAAAAAAAAAACTGAAAATTGATCTACCATGATATTCAGTGATGCCACTCTACCCAAAAACCTCTACTACTTATTACAGAGATACTTGATCATTCATGTTCATTGTTGTTCTATTCATAATAGTTGGAAATCAGAAACACCAAAATATCCATCAACTAATGATTTGATAATGAAAATGTGGTATATTTACACAATGGAATATTATTCAACTGCTAAGAAAAGTAAAATTTGAGGGTAAATGGATGGCACTAGAAACAATTACCCTGAATAATGTAACCAGACCCAAAAAGACAAATACTGCATGTTTGCTCTTATACGTTGATGTTAGCTTTTGGGCTTTGGATATGGGTTTCTATCAGAATAATAGTTATCAAAGGACTGGAGGAGGCTCCTTCAAGAAAAGGTAAATAGAATATAATTTCATAGTTTTTTAAAAGGAGAAAAAGAAATCAGGAGGATTAAATGGAAAAAAGGTATGAGAGGGAAGGGTAAAGAAGAAATATATGGAGAAACAGAATATTATCCAAACATTAGGAGCCTAAGGCCTTTTGAAAATCCATATGGAAACATATTACTTTTTTAGCTTCCTGAAATGCATACATATATAATACAAAGGGAATTTGTATTATAATTTGCCATATAATGGGGGTGGAGGACAATTCCCCAGCTAGACATAATACGCTACCAAATAAAACCCCTAGTACCAAGAAAGAATGAGTTATATATGTTTAAATCATTAACTAAAGGAATGCCATAGACCCCACCCACTACAGGCTATTGCCAAGTCTATTGGTTACCCTCTACAACCTGACTGTAATACCTTATTGTTGAAGCCACCACATACTTATGTCATCAAATATGAAAAAATCAAGCTCAGTTCTCAACTAAAAAAGCCTCGCTCCTCTAACCGAGATTCATAGTGTTAGAGGGAACTCTACCCACTACTGGAGGAAAAAATAATCATCAATCACACATAGCTACAAATTTGTCCAACTACAATAGTGACCTGCCTGCCCAACATATTCACTAATGCAATAGTGACACAAATATTATAGAAGCAACCAACCACATTTTTATTGACTTTACAGCCTATTCCATGAGTTGAAACCTTACCTGCAACTGTTGATGGGGCCAAGAACATGGGTCTAGATAGGTCATGGCTCCTAGGAGAAAACCTACTACAATTATTCTTCTAAATGAACATAGCAAAAAAAATTACTCCTAATAACATATTGCTATACCATAAATTGGTCATCATTCAACCCTAATCATAGAAGTTTTTTCTTTAAGTAGATGGTAACTAACCCAGAGACCTACAACTAGTCAACATGCAGAGTGTGAGAGATTTCGAAGCACACAGCCTAAATGGAATGTTTGTATCTCACCCCTTCCCTCAAGGCTCAGAGATCTATAGAAGGAGGGAGCAGAAAGATCTAAAGAGCCAGAAGTGATGCACAACTCCAAGGAAACAGTATTTTCCATGCCCAACAGGGCTGATGCAAATGGGAATTCAGAGAAACTGTGATAGTGTACATCAGACCACACAAATTCAAACCAGACAAAATCCAGCACTGAGAAGGGGAAGTGACCACAAAGTACCACAACTAACCAAGAAGCTTTTGTTAATTAATAGTTACTGGAAAGAGAAAACTCAGTTTTCTCCAGTGGGGTGCCACAGGTATATCAACCATACCTGAATATAAAATAGAAATCAAGAAAGAAAATTTAAAAAAAAAAAGAATTGAATGAAAATGAACACATATCAAAATCTATAGGACACAATGGAGGCAGTCTTAACAGGAAAATTTTAGGTCTAAGTAAGTGCCTACATCAAAAAAAAAAAAGTGAGATAAGTTAATGATTTGCCTTTAGGTTTTAGGAAAAAAAGAACACACAAAGTCCAAAAATAGCACACAAGGAGAAATCATGAAATTGTGAACACAATTAATGAAATAGAAATGAAAAATCTATGCAAAATGTTGATAAAAATGAAGAGTGACTTTTTTGAGAAGATAAACAAAATTGACAAAACCTTGGCCAAAGTAAGCAAAATAAGAAGGGCCAAATTAACCAAATTATAAATGAAAAGTGAAGTAGAAAGTGGTATAAAATTATAACAAATACCAGTGAAATTCAGGAAGTCAGAAGAACATATCTGAAGTAGCTGAAAATCTTAGAAGTGGATGAATTCCAGACACATATGCCATATAAAAATTTAAACAATACCAAAAAAAAATAATTTAAACAGATCTAACCAACCAGGGATGAGATTGAAGCAATAATAAAAAGTCACTACAAAAAAAAACAACAAAAAAAAAAACAGGACCAGATGGACTCTCTAAATAATTCTACTAGATCTTCCATAAAAAACTACTACCATCCTACTCAAGTGATTTCATAAAACAGAAAAGGAAGGTTCCCAAACTATTCTTATAAAACATAGACACAAAAGCATTCAATAAAATATCCAAAAACTGAATTCCAAATCATATCAAAATGATCACTTAGGAGACTGGAGAGATGGACCCATGGTTAAGAGTGCTTGTTGCTCTTGTGGCTCTGGAGAGGAGCCTGAGAAATGAGCTTTGTGTGCTATGAGTGGCAGAGTCGAAGATGCAGGGCTGCATAAGCCCTGAGAGCCCAGAAGATCATGAGTGAGCCCCAGATGGAGGGCCTTGAGCTTTTTACACTGTTGGGCTTTGGTTTTGCTTTGAGTGTAACATTGCCCTGACTTCTTCCTTCTTGAGGTAAGAAAGTGCCTAACTCTCTTATTTTGCAAAAGCCCACAGTAAAGAGACTTGGAAATCTTAGGACTTCAAAATTTTAAAAAGACTGATTCTTTTAAAGAGACTTTGGATATTTTTAAAGGAACTGAACTGTTAAAATGCTGTGGAACTTTTTAAAAGGTGGGATGTTCTATACTGTGATATTAACATCGAGATCTTGGAGGTAAACAATAAAGTAAGGGTTGTGGCTTAATAGTAATGTGTTGATGTATCAAACTGACAAAGGATCTGTTGTCCTGGTGGGGTGTTTTGTTGTTGTTGTTGTTGTTGTCTGTCTGTCTGTTTGTCAACTTGACAAAAGCTAAAGATATCTGGGAAAAGGAATCTCAGTTGAGAAAATGACTATAAGCATATCTGTAGGGCATTTTCTTTATGTGGGAGGACCCAGCTCACTGTGGGTTGTGCCACCCCTGGATACGTGGTACTGGATTATATAAGAAAACAGGCTGAGCAAGCCCTAAGGAACAAACCAGTAAGCCACAATACTCTATGGCCTCTGCTTGGCTCTTATCACCAGGTTCCTGCCTTGAGTTCCTGTCCTAACTTCCCTGTTACAGAGTGTGACCTAAGAATTGCGAGATGAAATAAATCTTTTCCTCCCCAACTTGCTTTCAGACATAGTGTTTGATGACAATAATAAGAAACTCTAACTATGACACTTACCTGCCATAATTACATGGTAAGACCCTATTTCTAAAAACATAACATATTTTGGTGCAGGAAATAAAGAAAATCAATCTCAAACCAACCCGCAAACTTTCTCCCTGATGACTAATGTTCATAGAGCCAGAAGATGCTACACTGGCTTCTGCAGAAAATAAGAGTTCAGTGCTTACCTAGCCCTGGACCTTGCTTACAATATCAACCTTCCAGAAAAGATATTATCACTGGTACAATAGTGGCATGGTGGTTATAAGTAATTAACTACTTTCTGATTGGGTTTCCAGCCTTTTCCACAGGTAGGAATTTCATGTTGTAATCCTGGTCAAAAACCCCAACTCCGTAGGTAGATCATAGGCCCTAGTAGAAGTTGTTATTGTGCTTTCACTAAACACCCATGATGCTAAAATGATTTCTAAATATTTGTGTTTATACTCTCAACCCTGGTGAGAGAAACTTCTCTTCACAGTGGACAACAGTCAGTGTGGGCATGAATAATTATTCAGACTGAGTGTTTGACCCTTCAGAAAACGGCTTTATGAAATCCCACCACCACCAAGCTCCACCACCATTGCCAGTACCTAGGGAGCATCGGTGCAAGAAGTAAAAATAAGCTAAAAGTCATAGGAGCGGGAGGAGTGCTGTGAAGTGCTGTCTGGACAGGGTGTGGCTCTCACACACATGAATTCAAAGCAGCTGTGGTTTGTACAGGTGTACAAAATCAATCTAGCAGACATTCTGGCATAGATGCGAGAGGCGCTCTCGGGCCTTATCCTCACTGAAGAACTATCAGCTGCTGATGGTTGCTGGGGAAGGAGAAACTCATTCTTCTTTGGAGGTGTTCCCCCTGGTTAGTTGCCCTTGCTCCAGGAGATATCTCGATACCCATGCACACATAGGCAGCAGTAACAGGACTCTAGTGGGTTAGCAGAAGAAAAGGAGGGAGAGGGGGATAGAGAAGATGGACTTGGGAAGGGATGGGACATGTTCAGGAAATATGGGAGAGAATTGGGGGAGGGAAATATGATGGGTATGATCATATTTCACTATATGTATATGTATGAAGTTCTCAAGATAAAGAAAATTATGATTTAACCCTGGAAACTTTTACATATGTACTTCAGGATCTCTAAAGAGCAGGAGCCATGCTGTCAATTCATAACTACTTCCTCAGGGTCTCCAGATAGATAGTGCAGCACACCCATTTTAAAAGTTTTCTACAATTGCTAGAGATTTTAAAGGAGTCATACACAAGGTAGATACACAGATTGCTGTACACAGAAGTATTTGCTGATTAACCTCAGTTCACTAGAAAAGAACTTGCAATATACCATTTTACTTAATTTTTCAGGAGTTTACCATAGCCTATTATTTTGCTACAACTTAGAATTCTAAAAAGGAAATACAATTTTTTGCTCAAGAATTTCTCAAGAGACTGCTTAATTGAAACCCTCCTCTACTAAGATCATTTTCAAAAGGCAAATAGAAAATTACACAGTAAGTTAGGGACTGAGATGCTCACGAAAGATATGGGTGAACATGAGGTAATACAGCTTGCAACAAAGGATTTTAAAAAGTTTTTTTTCTAACTACACCCCATTTGTTGGTCCGTATATGCTCCAAAAATGATTCATCACATACAATGAAATGCCAGCATGTGTCCTCTGTAAGTTTCACATGGTCTGTTTTCTACTTGAAACATTGGGAAATGTGAAGTGGTAGATTCCTCCAGTGCCCTCACCATGGATGACTTAAGACTAATAGTGAGGCAGACACACGGACATCTCTCAGAAAGGGGGAGAGAGAGACTCACCGCGTGCTGATGTAATGCATTTCCACGCACAAAATGTCTCCTTCCTGGTGGAAAGATTAAAATTTCAAACTAAATCGCAAGGCACAATTTCCTGAAATATTTCTCCAAATTTTTTGCTAAAGTTGTCTTTGACTGCTTGTAGGGCAAATTTCAGATTTAAGATGGAAGCGTGGAGCTGATTTTTGAGTTTATGTTACTGTAAGACACGAGGCTCCTATATTTTAATTATTTCTAAACAAGATTTAGCGCATTACACTTCATCTTTGTCTGAGGCTGATAGACTTGAATGGCCTGTGTCCTCCTCACACACTGTTGTGTGTGGCTTAACTGGTCCACCATGGTTTGACCTTTATTCACCAAACAAAGGTGTCTCCCCAAGGATTTACAGATGTAGGTCAGAAGTTTAATCTCAAATCTTGTCTGTATTGGAGACTTTCCCCTGACTATTATTGGAAAGGCCACAAGACAGGTTATGGCCAAAAGTCATCCCTAGCCCCAGTGTTGATACAATCGAAGTTGCCATTTCATTCCTGTTACTGCCAAATAAATAAATCCAAACAGGTAGCATCTCCTCCAAGAAGCAATGAGCTGTGGGAGTAGAACCCAGGTTCTTGCCTGCCCTCTGCAGCATCTAGCCTCAAAATCACTTCACTGGTGGTATGCATTTCAGCCAGTCTTCTAGAGGAAAAGACAGATGGTACCGAGGTGCTCCAAGGCTAAGAGAGGCGTGTACTGCTCTTAGCCATCTTCCATTGGCCAGCCCAGTCCCATGACCACACCCAAGTTCAAGGGAATGTGAGAAATGTAGTCTAGGTGTGGGCTTAGTGGAAGAGAAGACATTCAAGAAACAAGGAAGCCCCCACACACTGGCCTTTTCCCACATCATTCACTCCTCATTTGAACTTCATGAATGTAACCTTGGTTACAGTCTTCTTCCCCTCCCCATTCCAGAGCAGGTTGAATAGCACTCATCCCAAAATTCACCATGCCCATCCAATTCCTCCATGACAGCTTTATTTGGAGATAGTGTCATAACTGCTTAAGATTTCAAGATGAAACCGCCCTGGACACCTTTTCTCAGAAGATAAAGGTTGTGCAGGAATCACAAGAGGCGGTGGAGGAAAGTGGTGAGGAGGGAAAGAATCTGAGATGTAGACGTGCTGCATGGTGACAGAGGTGAGCTAGAACGAGACCTGACACGTGGAGATTAAGGCGGACCAGAGCTACACCACTTCACCAAGATCAGGAGCATCAGACGCTCCTGAAAATGGAATAGGCAAAGTCGAATCCCTCTTAGAGCCCTCAGTGCGAGCACAGCCTTGGCTTCCTGGACCATGATGGCAAAAGTCTGACACCCTAAAGCACAATTCTGTGATAATTCACTAATGTGGCTGGCACAACCCATATACCTTTCCTTCCCGGGACCCCCTGCCTGCCTCCTGACGGCTAGGCATGACTACCTTTACCTTGTAAGCGTCTCCTTATGCTCCTGGCATGTGATCCATCATTGCCTTTGACCCCTGCATTCCGGAGGCCTCTGGTCTACACAGCTGTGGTGCTTTGACTGAAAAGTGTGCCCCATAAAGTCGGATATTTGAATACTTGGCTCCCAGCTAGTGGCACGTTTTGGGGAGGTAGTACAGCCTCGCCGGAGGAAGTACATCAGGAAGGGGTTGCCTTGCCCCACTTCCTAGTTCACTCTTGGCTTTGTGTTTGTGGTTAAAGGTGTGAGCTCTCAGCTTCTGGCTCCAGCCACCATGCCTGCTGCCTGTGGGCATGCTTCCCTGCGGTGATGGACTCTTATCACTCAGCAACCATAGCCGAGACGATTTCTTCCTCCTTAAATGGTCTGGTCATTGTGTTTTATCGCAGCAACAGAAAGGTAACTAATAGTGACTTTCTCCAATGTTCCTCCTTAACAAATCCATTTCTACCAGCCCTAATCAAACCAGAGTCAGCCTTGCGGAACATTTATCAGAAATTATTCTTGCCCACAGAAGAGGAAAGGTAAGCCCCCACTGCAGCTATAAACTGGGGGCCAGGCTCCCCATCTCATACAGCCCTGGCTACTCTCCAAGCTGCCAGGCTGCTTCACAGCAGACCCTCTCCCAGAGGCACAGCCTCTCATCGCTTCCTCCACTCGGCTGTCATCCCTTCTTCAAGACTCAATGAATGGCCTTATCCAAAGGCCCATGCGGTGCCCCTGCATATACAGTTTGAGTCACGTGACATCATCGAACCCTGAGTTTAATAAAGTAGCTCCTCCCAGTTTACCTGATGTGTCAAAAATTAGCTAAAGTATAAACATTCATGAATTTTTAATCATCACAAGGTCTTCAGATGTAAAATCATCCTCGTTTCATAGGTGAGGGACTGTGGTGAGAGAGAAGGGGCTTGTTTAGGAGCCTTCAGTCCTCAGCCTGCAAGATGCAAAGTCCAAATCACGCAGCCTTTGTTCTTCCCCCAACACCTAAGTGTTTTTGCTGCTGTTTGCAAAAAGCCATGTTTCTTAGTTAGGGTTTCTATTGCTATGATGAAACACCATGATCAAAAAGCAAGTTGGGGAGCAAAGAGTTTATTTGGCCTATACCTCCTACGCTGCTCATCACTGAAGGAGGTCGGGGCGGGAACTCAAACTGAGTAGGATCCTGGAGAGGAGAGCTGATGCAAAGGACATGGAGGGATACTGCTCACTGGCTTGCTCAGCCTGCTTTCCTGTAGAACCCAGGACCACTGCCTGGGAATAGCTGGGTCCTCCCTCATTAACCAGTAATTAAGAAAATGCCATACAGCTGGGTCTCATGGAGGCATTTCCTCAACTGAGGCTCCTTCCTCTCTGATGACTCCAGCTTGTGTCAAGTTGAAAAAAAAAAAAAAAAAAAAAAACAAAAAAAAACAAAAAAACAAAACCAGCCAGTACACCTTGGTATTCATAAGTTACTACAAATCCTCGGGACCCCCTAACATCAAACTGTTCCATGAAGGAGCATTGGTCAAAACTATGAAAACCCAACCACATCCCAAGCTTAAGCAACAGGGCGTGGATATGGGTTCATCAGTAAGACAGACACACTGCAGCCGCTAAGAAACCAACAGTAAGGGGAAACCCAGCACGGTTCCATGGATTCTCGGCACCATCTTGGAAACTGTTTTCTGTACTAAAGCTATTTTAAATTAAAAGTTTATTTTTTAAAAATGTTCTGTTCCTGGCCAAAGAATTTCCACAAAGGAGCGATTCTTTTCTTTGGCTTCAAATTTGAACTACTGATTTGGTTTAACTAATGAGTTGGAAAAGCTAGATTCAAATGCAATTTTCTGTGTGTAGCCTTCCTGACCATTTAAACTCTACCGGAAGTTTTTGAGTTTTATGTACATTTGTTCATGGAAATTTTTTAATATTATACTTGTATTAATTATTTGAGACTTTTCATGCCATGTATTTTGATCATAGACCCACTCCTCCCCATAACTCCTCCCAGATCCACCTCCACATCCCCACACCCTACAACTACTGATTTTTTTTTTTTTTAGTAACACAGTTTGGCTGTCCATATGTTCTTGGGTGTGGGACCATCCTCTGGAGTGTGGTCCACCTACCAGGAGCCACACCCTAAAGGAAAACTGACTCTCCGTGCCCCAGAAGCCATCAGCTGTCAGCAGCTCTCAGCTAGGGGTGGGGGCTCATGCTAGAATGTTGACTGATGGAAACTTTTTAAAGAAGTATAAAACTGGAGAAATAACACAATAGTTTTAAAATACATTGGGCTAGGGAGGTAGTTCAGTAACAGAGCAGTTTCCTAGTGTTTACAGAGTCCTGGGGTTCCATCACCACGGCAAGATAAAAAAATCACATCTGTTCACAAATAATTTGATGCGCTCCTCTTCTTGACACCAGCATCATCTCTGGAGGAACTGAGGGTAACAATATAACGGTCACCTCTGAAGTCATGTCAGACACCATGTCGGCCTTCTTCCTTGTCCTCTCTTGGAGATCCCCTGGTCTCAACGACATCCTGCAGTGAAGGCCCCAGCTATCCTGTTGGTGTGTCCATGTGATAAAGGCAAGAACCATCTTGGAAGCAGAATCTTCAGCCCGGCCAGCCCATTAGATGCAAACTGTCCCAAATGACAGATTGATTACAGCCTCACAAGACAGCCAGAACCATCTGGCAAAGCCATTCCCAAATTCCTGGCCCACAGAAACTGAACAAAATAAAACATTCCTAAGCACTGTATTGGGGTAATTGCATCACCTCAGTAGACAATCCACCAGCACCCCTACTCCCACCACAGATTAGAAGTCCAAATATGTCTCACGGTGCTAAAACCAAGGTATCTGTGGGATTGTCTCCTAGAGGCTCCAGAATGGGAGCTGCCTTCTTGACTTCTCTGGCTTCTGAAGACTGCCTGCATTCCTTGCCTTATGACACCTTCCACCTTCAGAGTCAACAATCATATGACTCCCACATCTGTTCTCATGAGCACAGCTTCATCTCTGACATGGACCCTCAACTATAACACCTCCTTTCATTTTAAAGATGCTGGATTCTCTACCCTCATTTCCCATCCTAGTATCAGCAGATTAACCACCTTAATTCTATCTCCAGCCTTAACCCCCCCCCCTTTGTCTTAGTCAGGGTTTCTATTGCTGTAAAGAAACACCATGACCACGACACTCTTATAAAGGAAAAACATTTAATTGGGGTGGTGCTCAACATTTTCAGAGGTTTAGTCTGTTATCATCATGGTGGGACATGATGGTGTGTAGCAGACATGCTGCTGGAGAAATGCCCTACATCTTGACTTGCAGGTGGTAGGAAGTCGTTTGAGACACTGGGGCTTGAGTGGTAGGAAGTCATTTGAGACACTGGGGCTTGAGCATACGAAACCTCACAGGAACACACATTCTCCACCAAGACCACACCTACTCCAACAAGGCCACACCTCCTAATAGTGCCACTCCCCTTGGGGACCATTTTCTTTCAAACCACCACATTAATATTTTACGTTCTGTGGGGTTATCTACTACAGTCAGTCTGACGAATTTTGTGGACCCCCTTCTCAGAATTATGCACTAAAAAATACAAAATATTGTACAGATGACTGAAAAAGACATTAATTCTGCTGAAAGCAGCTATCAAATTCCTTTTAAACATCTGTGATGCAGTGGAACATGATTATAAGCAAGACTATGATAGTTAACCTCGATTGTCAACTTGCTGAGACCTAGAAGCACCTGGAAGACAGGCCTCTGAGAATGCCTGTGGGGGATTGTTTCCATGAGGTTATTGAAGTGGGATGCCCTGCCCACTGTGGGTGGCACGTTCCCTGGGGTTGGGGTCCTGCTGTACAGAAGGAGGTAACCTGAGAACTATCATTCCTTACTCTCTCTCCTTGGCTATACATGGAACAGGGCCATCTGCTTCAAACCCCTGCTGTCTGGACTTCCCACCATAAGGGATTTTAACCCCGAACTGTGAGCCAAAATGAGCCCTTTCTCCCTTTAGCAGCTTTTAGCACAGCAACAGGGCAAGTTACTATGACAAAGAGCTAACAGTAAATCCAGTAACTTCTTTAATTTCAAAATGGATGTGAATGTGCATATTTCAGAATTGTCACTTCAGATGCTGTAGTATAAAGAATTCCATTTCCATTGTGCCATAATCCCAGGTGTTGCTATTGTTTGCAACCTACATGCCCAAGCCAAGGCGAGACTAGCTTCCTACTCCTGACTTCTCCCTGCAAATTAACTGAGCTGGGCTGAAGACAAGAGTGAGAGTCATAAAGTGAAGGGGAGTGAGTATAGAGGTACTGTTTGACTCTTTAACATTATAGTTCATCAAGTTAAAATAGAATGAAAATCTCCCCTGTTCAATTCTAATCTAAGCACCAAGTATGTACTGAAAACGTAATGTGCCCAACCTAGGCAGGAAATCAACAACAGTAATGGAAAGTCTGTGACCATGTGGGAATGGAGCCAAAATTCCAGAAATTTATAGAGGAAAATCTTCCCTCAAAGTGGACATATTTGTGTAGTAAATCTAATGAAATCAAACCAGGGCAGGAGATAGAATTAGCAAACACAGCAATAGTGACATCTAGCGGTGGCCATTGGTAAAGCCACACCAGTGCCTAAGGTAAAGCTTCAGATGTACAGAACGGGTGACCATTAAGAACACAGTATGTACTCACTCATATATGGATTTTAGACCTAGATCAAATGATCACCAGCCTATAATTCACATCACCAGAGGAACTAGGATACAAGTTGTATTCTAAGAGATTCATATAAAGTCCCTCACAGAACTGGGAAGGGACAAGTCCCCCAGACCTCAGGTATAGTGGGGGAGGACAGCTAATGGAGAGAGAAGTAGGAGAAAATGAGAGGGAGGAGAGGAAGGCATGTGCGACTAGGAGGATTGAGCCTGGTTAGGAATGGAAAATAGGAAAGAGAGAGAGAGACAGAGACAGAGAGAGAGAACATAAAAGAGGGAGCCAATATTGGTTTGAAGATAAAGTTGAACACAAAGAAAGGTCGAGGGAACTACAAGACTGCTCCCAACTAACAATCTCAGCTTCCGTGGAAAGGCTATCATAAATGCCCTTCCCGGAGAGTGAGATCAACAACTAACTTCTCCATGGAGTCCTCAACTAATGCCTGTTGAAAACAGGAGCAAACACCCATACATAAACACTGAGTCAAACTAGAACCCAGAAGCAGATGGAGAGGACAAGACCATGCGGTAGAAGTACATAGAGACAGCTTACCTGAACAAGGAGGAGCTAAGGGCCACTAGACTGATAGCTGGGAAGCCAACAGGGGTCTGACTCGGACTCCCCTGAATATGGGTCTCAGCCAGAAGGTCTGAGCAGTCTAAGAGACCTCAGACAGTGGAGCCAGGATGTATCCCTGGTGCACAAAAGGACTTTGCAAACATATCCCCCATGGAGGGATAACTGCCTTATTCTAGAGATAGGAGAGAAGCCCTAGTCCCTACTTCACAGGACCTGTCAGATCTACATGACCCCAACTGGATGGCATTCCCCTACATATTGTATTGTGGTGGGGGGTTGGGAGGGGAGGGTGTTTAGAGTGCATGGGAGAGGGTAGAGAGGGCAAAAGGGAGGGAAGGAGGGAGGGAGGGCTTGGGGGGGAGGGAGGGAGGGAGGGAGAGGGAACTGGGATCGACATGTAAAATAATAAAAAAAAAAAACGCTTTGACTCCAAAATTTAAGTTGAAGAACAAGTTACTGGGGAAAAGTATTTCTATTTTTGTTTCCACAGAAAATGAAAAGATGTGGATTCCTTCCAGACTAATGTGGTTTGATCACACCAGACCGCCTGAAACAGAGTACAAGCTGATCCTACATTCCAAACAGCTGGACAAAACAGCCCTACAGACTACAGCTAGGATATCTGAATCTTCTTCGAATCCCCCAAGACAGCGCCCCTTACCAGCAGGAAGTAGTTTGGAAAGAACGACGCCCAAATTCCCAAATATTGTGTATAAATGTTTGTTTTCATTTAATTGGACTTTGTTATATAAAATTAAATAAAAAATACTCTATATGCAAAAAAAAAAGTATTTGTTAAACACTAGCAGAAGTTAATAGCAAGGCAGGCTTGTGGACAATGCCCCCAGGATCTTCTGAATCCATTCCCACCATGAGTGGTTTCATCTCACACACTCAGTCAAGGCCCAGACACAGAGTAAATGAAGAAAATTATCCTGTTTTTCCCTTCCTAAAAAGAGATAAGACATTTTGTATCATCCTAATAAGTTACACAGGTATAATATGCCTTATCTAGACTATGGTACTTGTCCAGGGAACATGGAAAAGAGACTGCACCCTGGAGAGTTGTGGCATGGTCCCTCGATCCTCCATAAGCTAAGACCAGTATACATTCTTCTTTCCTTTCTCCCACCCACAAATCCAATCTGACTGACAGACAATACAGTTGCTGTGAGAGAAAGATAGGGGAAGAAGGAATGCAGAAAGCACTGGCAAAGACAGACTCCTGGGGTACACACACTTCTGGATCACCCTGCAAGTGGAAGGCACCCATACCCTGTTCCTCTTGGTCCTGAAATCCCATCCCTCAGAGCAGAGTAAACCTAGGTGGCCAGAGCCCAGGGCCAAGAAGAGAGAATCCCAGGCAGTCCTGAGAACACTTAAGGAGGTCCTGAGTCCCAGGATGCAGATTGAAAGCTGGAAGGGCAGAGGTGGCTTCCAGGTAGACACTCATCCCGTATTGACTCTGTATATCAAAGTAGCTATCGCCTGGCTTTTTGTTTTGTTATCCATGGTCCTGGTGATGGTGGGTTTTGTTGTTTCTGTTTTGCTTTTTTTGGTTTAGTTGTTTTGTGCTATTTTACTTTTTGTCAGCTGGACACAAGTTAGAATCATCTGGCAAGTGGGACTTGGATTGAAACAATGACTCCATCAGATGACGGGCAGACAAGTCTGCCGGATATATTCTTGTTTAATGATTGAAGTGGGAGGGCTCAGACCACTGTGGGTGATGCCACCCCTGGGTTGATGGTCCTGAGGTGTACAGGAAAGCAGGCTGAGCAAAGCATGGAGAGAAAGCCAGTAAGCAGTGCTCCCCCATGGTCCTGCTTCCATTCAGTTCCTGCCTCTGGGTTCCGACCTTCAGTTCTTGCCCTGCCTTCCCTGGATGATGGACTATAAGCAGCAAGATGAAATAAATACTTGTGAATGAAAATTCCTGAAAAGAAGCTGTGTCTAGATGCGAACAAAGAACTCCTGGAAGGCGCTTCTGTCTGCATTGACTAATGGGCTGCAATTTCAGTACTCTGGGGGGGAAATGGTATTTTGTAGGTTCGGAGACTAATTCCTTTATCTTGGGCTAGTTCTGGCCTTCTGGAATAGCCATTCCTTGCCCCACTCTGTATCTGAACTAACTTGGGAGCTACTAACTTAGCAGAACACTAGCTTCCACCAGTCCAAGAGCTACGAATGTCATCAGCTAGCATCTTGGGCCTATAGAGTAGCTCCCCACATTTTGTTGTACCCATCTCTCTGATGAACCCACCAATGTATCTTAAACTTACCTTGATTTATGACTTTCATTGTTCTGTAAAACTATAAAAAAAAAAAAAAACTGTGAAATTGATTCTACCTTAGAATGCATGTGTCCCTGGGCCATGATCATTCCTAAAGTCTTGAGAATAAACTACTCCTTACCCTCTTTAGGATGAGAGCTCTGGTTTGGGTTTGGTTAACACTTTCTTCTCCGGGTTGCTTTTAGTGGCAGTGTTCATCATGCCAATAGAAACCCAATTAGAACAGAGCTCCCTCTTTCCACAGGGTGGAATGCCACTGTGCAGGGGCGCCCCTGCAGACAGAACAAGCCAAAGCTGGTGCGAATGAGGAGGGACACAGGGCAAACACTGGATCCAGCCGGGAGTTCTCAGCTGCGGCCAATAAACGTTTGTTCCAGCCGTACTTGGCCGCTTCCCTAGCAGTGGACGTGCTTCTTGATTCCACTCTGCATGCTAACGACAGAGGAGAACAGCAGCTGGTTTCTCAGTTCAGAGACCCGCCACCACCAAGAGCCCCTCTGTGCTGGTTAACTTGACACAAGCTAAAGTTGCCAGGCCAGAAGGAGTCTCAATAAAGAGACCGCTCCATCAGAATAGCCCGTGGGCAAGTCTGTAAAGGCATTTCCTTGGAAAGTACCTACAAGAGGGCACCTGAGAATGCAGTTTCCTAAGGGCATTTCTCAAACAGGACTTATTAGAGAAATGACTGGCCAGTTCAGTTCAGTTGTGCAAGCACTGGAAGGGTGCTGCCACTGTAACCCAATGTGGTCAGGCTATCCCGAGCTGACAGCAGAACCTGGGAATCATCCATATGATGCTGACTTGCAATCGTGCAGAATGGAAGAGATATGGGTCAAGGTGCTCTCCAAGTTCCCAGGAGGGCACAGAAAGGTCAATCAATGTTTAACAGAGATGTCCTGAGCAAACAGTTTGTAAAGCTGGGAGGGTAAAGCCTATGTTGCGGTGGGGACAACAGGACATTAGCAATGCCAGGGACATGGGGCTGTGGCCAAGGAAAGTGGAGTCAAGAGAGAGGTCGTGTATACTGAAGGCATGGGCCATAGGGGCAGGGCTACTCAGGCCCTTCAGACTTCAGACAATGGTATCATAAGCCTCGACTTCTAGACGTGGAGCTATATCATTTTACGCATGGCTTACTGGGTTTGGGTCTTTCTTTAGTCCAATCTTTCCTTGCCATAGCCCCCATCCTTCCCTATTTGGAATGGGAAGATTCACATTAGATATTGGAAGTAATTAACTTTTTTTTCAAAGATATACATAATATGACATTTAAAATCTTTTGTTAACCTAAGGTTTTTCATGACAATGAGACATATCTACTCCTAGCAGTACCAATTTATTTTGGATGATGGGCAATGAAGAAACTCCCTATGGATTTTCCTTTCATTGTGTCAAGGTTAACTACTGGGAAAAGAAACCGCTTTTCCCTTTGACTGCTGACAATGTGCTGTGTAGACTGGACATGCAGGACACAGGAAAAAAGACTGTTGAACTTTATTAAAACAAAATTCCTACCCACAAGAGTCTGCCAGAGGAAAGCAACTGACAAACTTTGCCAATACAAGGTGAGACAGTCCTTCAACTTTCCTGCTTCACTGAAAATTCGGCCAGATATTCTAGGCCTGTAGGCTAAAGATGTATGCCTCAACATTGCAGAGAAACTTTGGGTGACTGTCCAGGCAGCCAGATGTCTCTGTCGTTTCTACGGTATTAGAAGTTGCTTGCAAAGCACTTCCTGTTTACTTAAGTATTATAAATTCCTTCTGGGATCTTGGATGGAGTTGAAGACTAGATAGTTGCAGTTGAAGTTTTCTTTAATTATGAAAGAAAGTAAGTTAGGTATAAAACTTTGGAATCACTAAGACAGGTAATGTAATATTTTCTCTGAAAATTGCTAAATGCAAATAAACTGAATTTGTAAGTTAATTCTTGTTTGATGACTGTTTTGTTGTATATAATTTTACTATGTTAAAGTTTAAGCCTTTCACTTTATTTAGACAAAAAGGGTAAAATATTATAGAACATTATTTTAAGATGTGTTAATTTGTTTAATGACTAAAGATGTGTTACTTTTGTTTATGCTGCATTTGTTTAACTCTGTTAAGCTGTTAGTTATTCTTTGACTGTCTAAAACACCTGATGGTCAAATAAAGAGCTGAATGGCCAATAGTGAGGCAGGAGGAAGAAAGGGCGGGCTGTAAAGCAGAAAGTTTAAATAGGAGAAATCTGGAGGAAGAGAGCACAAGTAAACAAGGAAAGGAGGAAACTAGGGGCCAGGCACCCAGCCACACAGCCAGCCACAGAGTAAGAATGAAAGTAAGATATACAGAAGTAAGAAAAGGGAAAAGCCCAGAGACTAAAATGTAGTTGGGAGAATTTAAGTTAAGGAAATCTGACTAGATATGAGTCAAGCTAAAGCTGGGAATTTATAAGTAAGAATAAGTCTCTCCTTGTGTGATTGATTTGGGAGCTGAGGGTGAGACCACAAAAGAACAAAGCATAAAAAAAAAATCTAAGAGAAAAACAACAACAACATGAATGGGTGAAGCAAAATCCAAACATGCTACAATGTTAGCATTATAGACAATTTACTTAGCATGGGTTTTGATTTCTTCATTGTTGAAATAAAGATAGAGCAGGCTAATACTTGTCATCCCCTAACTGGAAAGATGGAGGTAGAAGGATGACTACCAGGTGAGGTCAGCATGATTACATAGTTGTAACAGGTCTTTCTTTGGACTGCCAGCTCCCAAATAATGACAGGGAGACTTCTTATTAAGTATGACAGCTTGGTCTTAGCTTAGGCTTGTTCCTAACTCATTCTTAAGATTTAAATTAACCTGTTTATAGTAATCTATGTTTTGCCACATGGCTTGTAACCTCTCCTCAGTACCTTACATTGGATTTCCTCTGAATCACACTGACAAATCCCCATCTCCCTGATTCCTTCCCAGAATTCCTATCTCTGTCCAGAAGTCCTACCTATACTTTCCTGCCTAGCTATTGGCCATTCAGCTCTCCATTATAACAATTAGAAGGTGCTTTGTCAGAGACACATTTTCCCAGTCTACAAAAAGATTATCTCACAACACATAGTGGATTCCAGTCCTGAATTACACAGTGAGATGGTATCTCAAAAACTCAAAAAATAATAATAATATAGATGGGGGAAAAGCCTTCTTGTACTTTCTGAGACTGGGAAGGGTTTGGAGTGAGTCCTTCCACCGAGACAGAGCTCTCTACTTGTACATGTTGAATATCTGTGAGCGAAGGTATCTGTGAATGTAAAATATAAGAATGCATACATTAGCATTATTATCAGTTGTTTCTCATGCATCCCCACTATCTCATGTCCTGGTGGAGCAATTGAGAGAGTACACATATTTGGTGTAAGACAGTACCTTGTAGTGATAAGCAATAATTTTTTGGAGCTCTGACATGGTACTGGAGAGATCATGTCAAGTAAACACACCCAAGAGGAGTAGATGTCAAGAAATAATCAAAATGAGAGTAGAAATCATTAAAATAGAAACAAAAAGAATAACACAAAGAATAAATAAAACAAAGAGTTGGGTCTTTGAGAAAACAATAGACAAACCCTTATCCAAACAACTAGAAGTCAGAGAGAGAGTATTCAAGTTAACAAAATCAGAAACAAAAAAGGGGACATAACAACAGACACTGAGGAAATCCAGAGAATCATTAGGTCATACTTCAAAACCCTGTACTCCACAAAACTGGAAGATCTAAAAGAATGGATAAATTTCTTGATAGAGACCACATATAAGAATTAAATCAAAATCAGATAAAAATTTTAATAGATCTACAAACCCTACAGAAATAGAAGCAGTCTTTAAAACTCTCTCCCAGCTAAAAACCAGTCCAGGGCCTGGTGTTTTAGCACGGAATTCTACCAGACTTTCAAAGAAGAGCTAATACCAATATTCCTCAAAGTATTTCACAAAACAGAAACAGAAGAAACACTGCCAAATTCTTTTTATGAGGCTACAGTCATCCTGATACCTAAACCACACAAAGACTACAGAGCAATTTCCCTCATAACAGTAATGCAAAAATACTCAATAAAATACTGGCAAACTGAATCCAAGAACACATCAAAGACATCTTCCATCATGACCAAGTAAGATTCATCCCAGAGATGCATATGAAAACCTGTCAATGTAATCCACCATATAAACAAAATGAAAGGAAAAAAAAAAACCCATATCATCATCTCATTAGATGCTGGAAAAAGTTTCAACAAAATCTAACACCCCTTCATAATAAAAGTCTCTGAGAGATCAGGGATAAAATGAGCATACCTAAATGTGGTGATACATTGTTTATGATCTAATAAAGCTTGCCAAGAGGTCAGAAGAGTAAAACATCCAAGCCAGCAGAGAGCTGTTACCTCCACCAATGCTGGGGAGATCCTGACCTCAATGTGGTTGAAGGCTAATTGCCCAAGACTGAATGCTGAATACCGAATGCCAGCTCTGAGACCTTGCTCCTCTTTTATATACCTCTCTAATTCTGGGATTAAAGGTGTGAGCTCTGTTTCTGTGTTAGACTGATTCACTCTCATGTAGCCCTGAGTGGCCTTGAACTCACAGAGATCCATTTGCCTCGTCTCCTGAGTCCTAGGATTAAAGGTGTGTTCCACAACTGCCTGTCCTCTATGGCTGTGGCTAACTTTGTATTCTAACTTCCAGGCAAGCTTTATTAGATCATAAACAATATATCACCACACCTAAACATAATAAAGTCAATATTCACCAAGCTGGCAGCCAATGTCAAATTAAATGAATAGAAACCCAATTCAATTTCACTAAAATGAGAGACAAGCCTGTCCACTCTCTCCTTATCTAGTATTTGAAGTTCTAGCTAGAGCAATACATCAACTAAAGGGAATACAACCTAGAAAGGAAGATGCCAAAATTTCACTATCCAGATGATATAATCATATACATAATGGACACCTAAAATTCTACCAGGGAACTCCTAAAGTTGGTAAACACCTTTAGTGAAGTGGCTGAAACCCCTTCCTCCTTCCTTGTTAGGGCAGTTCTGTTTTTCACCCTGCATGTATTCTAGACTACCATTCCTAATACCTATGTGACCTGAAACAAACTAGCATTGATGTAAGGGGTTTTAAATTAAATTACTATGGAATGTCCCACAGGAATAAATTCTCACATATCCAGCCATATGTTTTTCTGAAATACCAGTTCCATTCTCAGGCATGCTAAATTGCCCTAACCTCTGGAGAAATGTATCATTTACTTCCTCCATGGCATACCCCTCATCCTTAGATATTATTTTGGGAAGAAGTTGAGGAAGAGCTTGAGATGGGTAGGAAGATGTCATGTTAGTAGTTGGCATTTGCTTCAGGCAAAACTTTTGCATAGTCTTCATGTAATAAGACAAGATTCCTCTTTAGTAAATAGCATGAGCCTTTCTGCTAGCCTAGAGGTTTTATGGATATCACACTGTTCAAGGGGAGATGGAAACCATATCAAGTTTCTCAAGCACATCTGCCCAATCTCACAGTCTTGAATTTCATAGATCTATTTTGTTATATTATAAAACTGACTTTACTATAGAAGACTTGCTAAAGACATGAATTCAGCTTTCAACCCAACTGTGAAAGCTAATAATTAAATCTTTGGTTTAATATGGGAAATTCTATCCTCCCAGTAAACATAGGAGAGTTTGTAAACATTGTCATTAAGTGGCCAACAATTTGTAGGGAGGTAGTCTATGCTGACACTTGAATTTTCATTCAGTAACTTTATAGATTTCAATGCACATTTTACCAACTACATGGATTACCTTTAACCTCTTTAACTGCTGCTTGACCACTTCCAAATCCTTTTCTAAGTCTATAAGGCACACAGGGCTTAGCATGATGTCATCTCAATGATGTAACTGTTTATTAGAAGACAGACAGGATCAATGAAGGCCTACCGCCATTTGTTTCAAGTAAATGGAAATTTGATTTTGGACTTAGCAGCTAAGAGGACAATGAAAAGAGTTGACAAGGTACACTGCACCATTCAAAGATTCCAACCCTTATATTAATTGTTCTGTCAAAAGAGCAATGATGAGGAGGGCATTGCCATATTTAGCTCTCTATACTTGGCAGTAACTCTCAATAACCTTTCTATTTTCTTTAATGGCCACATCTGGTAACCAAATGGGTTCTGGCTAAGTGATAAACTTTACCTTTATAGGTCTTAATTTAAACAAGCTACACATCACTGCCTCGACAGTTCATTCTCTTGGGCAAAACTCTGCAATGGTGGAATGAAAAGTATGCCCCAACAGTTTGTCCATCTCTAGTATATTTTCCTGCAGGAGGGAAAATACATAAGCTACTGTATACTATCCCATACTCACCCACGGTTACCTATTACCCTCATTATTTAGCAGTTAGCATGAGATAACATATACTCGGTTCAACTAAAGCCCAAGTTTTTTTTATTGCTAAGAAATACAGTGTGAGGCCTCCCTCTAGTCACACAGCATGGCCCTCATCTTCAGGTGACACTGGCCACTCTGTTAAGGGCGGGGCCAAGTGCTGCATAATTTTTCCTAGGGAAACATAAAGACACGTCTTTTCAACATGAATAGAGCGGACATGGGCAGATTTAAAAAGGAAACTGTGTAAGTCGGGTATGGTGAGCTAATGAATTTGTTGGGATTACTTTCAGGAACATAGGTGACTCTCAGAAAATGACACCATTGAGAAGGCCAAGACCCAATATGAAGGACTCACAAAGATGTACCATTGGAAAGTCTCATTCTGTGGAATATTAATAGACCTGCTCACATGAGATATTCTGTGGATAAGTACAGTTGCTAGAATTCAGTGCTTATGTCTACTAAAATAAGGAACAAGACAAGGCTATCCACTCTGCCCATACATATTCAATACAGTACTTTAAGTTCTAGCTAGAGTAATAAGGCAACTAAAGGAAATCAAGGAGATACAAACTGAAAAGGAAGAAGTCAAAGTATTGCTATTTGCTGATAGCATACTTAAGCAACCCCAAAAACTCCAGCATGGGACTCCTAAAGCTAATAAACACCTTTAGTAAAGATGGATACGAGATTAACTCCAAAAAAATTATATATATATCAGTAGCCTTCTTATATACAAATGATAAACAGGCTAAGAAAGAAATCAGGTTATAACAGGTCAAAGTGATAAGATTCAGTGATTGCAGGGAGGTGGTGGCTCACTCCTTTAGTCCCAGCACTCCAGATGCAGAGGCAAGCCGATCTCTGAGTTTGACGTCAATCTGGTCTGTAGAGAGAGCTCCAGGACAGCCAGGGTTACACAGAGAGACCCTGTCTTGCAGAAAAGAAAAGGAATATGTGACTGTTGAGAACTCAGCCTTTATAGGACATTCATATCAACCCCTCACCCAAGGATCAGGGAACAAACATCACAGAAGAGAAGGTATGGAAATGCTAGATGGTGGGAAGAAACACTGTGAAATGCTACCTTCTGGCATTGACATGGCCATTCCACTCGCGAATTCAGAATAGCTGTGGTTACCTGCACAAGACCTGTACAAAACCAAGAGCTGGTCAACACTCTACTGTGGATGGTAAAGAGGCACATGAGATCCCACTTCTCCCTGAGGAGCTACTGGAAATTAATGATAACTGGGAGCTGGGGGAGTCATTTCCTTCCAGAGATATAGACACAGGTAACTTGTCCATGACATATTAACACCATACACACTAAAAATCATAATTAAATACACACACACACACACACACACACACACACACACACACACAGTATGATGGTATGAGCAAGAATGTGATATTGAGTCATCACTTTCCAGTCTGAAATGTTTGTCCCCCACCTCCCCTTATATGCAACTGTGCCTGTCATTAGCCTCACTTCTAAGGAACCACACTCTGTATCAGGTACAAATAACAAAGCCATTTTAACTATTTGATCAGAAAAATAATTAAGCACAAAATGCTTAATTTGGGTACAGCATCTTTGGGTACAGCAAGAGAAGGGTGGAACTAGGTATCTAAAGCAACATCTGAAACAGGGTTTTAGGACTGACTGCAGGAAGACACAGATGCACCTGGTACTTGACTTTGCTGTTCCTGCTGCTGGCACCAGTCAGCACTGATGTCACTTCTGTAACAGGATTTCAGACTCACATTCTGGAGGGAAATGTGGGGATATTTTGTTTATGATCTAACAAACAAAACTTTCCTGAAGATCAAAGCGCAAAGCTAGCCACACTAGTTAGCGGTAGAAGCCAGGCAGTGATATTACACTCCTTTAATTCCAGCTCTTGGGACACAGAGGCAGACAGATTTCTGTTAGTTCAAGGTCACCCTGGGCTACATAAAATTGATTCAGTCTAAAAGAGAAACAACTCGCATATAGGTGATCCCAGCACTTGGAGTAATATGCCTTTAACCCCATCTCTAAGGAGGTGGAGACAGGGAGGCATGTGGTTGGGCAGAGAGAGGAATATAAGGCAGGAGGAGACAGGAGCTCATGGCAGTCTGTGAGCAGTACAGTCTGAGGATGCCTAGAGACAGGATCACCCCTTTGGTCTGTTTTGTTTCTCTAATCTTTCAGCTTTCAACCCCTGATAGCTGACTCTGAGTAACCAATTAGAATTTGTGTTACATGGAAATAACACTATTATACAACTACCACCAAAGTTAGTCACTCTGACAGCACCAAGATGGATGAAAACCCCAAGCACATCCTGTCTTCTCACGCTACTCTCATGCAAATCTAATTCTTAGCTGTTTATGTCTATCTGAATGAAAAAGCCCAAGTCAACTGGGAGCATAGCTATAAGAGAAACTGGGTGGTTTGAGTTCTTACTTCTAGAATGATAGAATCATGGGAACTTCCACAAATAGTAGATGGGATTTTTCAAAGATGGAGGGGTGCATCCCTGAAAACATCTGCCATTTACGACAATCAAGATATTCTAAAGGGAGAAAAGCAAAGGGTATAATAACGCTGTATCTGGAATCCTGTCATTTGCTTAAGAAGTTTCTGCAGAACCAGGTAACTATTATCTCCAGGGAAGGAAAATTTATAATCAGGGGTAGGAAGAATCCCTAATTATCACCATAGGTTTTGACTAAGACAGATTCAGTGTAGAAAGGAGCAAGAGACAGCTCCTGGTGGGAGGGGGCGGGGAGGAAGACAGCAGCCATGTTTCTGTGGGTGGCTGCAGTATGGTTTTCTGTGGAAAGCCGTGTCACTTCCTTTATCACTGGTCTTCATCCAGGGTCTGTAGATGCATTAGACATGCTCTCTCCACTGTGGCAAGGAGAACTTGCCTGAACATAAAACCTGTTGGTTACTCACCCGGTGGAATAAGGGCCCCAGTAATAAAAGGCATTATCCATCTCACACAGAAAGGAACATGCACTCTGTATGACTTGGAACACATTTTGTGTGCATCCCAAAGTCCATGAAAATAAAACTGTAGGTGTCTGCTACACTTCTTGCTCAGTTGCCAGACTGTTAGCATATTTAAGCTCGAATCTTGGTGGGGAAATGTATATTGGGTAAGATATTATTCATCCTGACAAATAAAACCATCAATCAGGAGTAACTGGCAGTGGGACACGTCACCTCTTTTCTCCTCAAGCAGCTTCCTCAGCCCACCAAAATCAGTGTGCTCCATAGGGCACACCCAGTGGAGCAGGTGGGCTACCGGGGTTACAAAAGCCTTGAGCTAGTGAGATGACACTTGTCACACAAAGCAGATGACCTGAGTTTGATCCCCAGAACCCACATGGGAAGCTAGATGTGGTGGCTCCCATCTGTAGTTGCAGAATTCCTGTGGCAAGATGGAAGACAGAGGCAGGAGAATCAGGTAGAAGCTTGCATAGGCAACACAGTGACAGGGACAGTGAGAAACAATGTTCAAAAACAAGGAGAATAGACTCCTGAAAAGTCCTCGGACCTCCACACATATGCACTGTATGTGCACGTGCACACACACATACACACACACACACACACACACACACACACACACACACACACCTTTCTTAAAAACCTCTCAGGATCTTATCTGAAGCTTAAAGTCCTATCTCAGCAATCACCTCCTTTTGGTAGCCAGCATGGGTAGATAATGCTCCTCCCAGAAGCCATAGGTTATTAAATGAAAAACCCAGTGCCAAGTGTGAGATATCTCTATATACATTGTGAGTAATAGAGGCTCAGAAGTCCCTAAAGAGATACAATCTAGTTTTTTTTTCTTGGTTGCCCATCAGAATTACATGGTAAAACCCTATTTCTGAAAACACCACACACCATGGTTGCAAAGCAGAAATCATGCTGGAAATGACCTGGACACTTCTTCCTTGCTGGCTAGTTTACACAATACTGCTTCTGGGGGAGAATGGCTATCAAAAGTCTTGTTGAACTGTAGACTGTAGTATGTAGACTACAGTACCAAGAAGCCAGGAAAGATGTGCCCACTGGTACAATAGTGGCGTGATAGTTATGGGGGTAACCATCGTGTCTGATACAGTCGACCTAACCAAAAGCCTGTGGCTAAGGAGTCTACAGGGGGACGTACCACTCTGTTGCTAAATAAACATGTAGTCAAGCTGCCTTCTGATTTCTAATATTTCTAATTATACCTATAGATCAGTGCTGCTCTGTTTGCACTGGCTAATGCAGAAACTCCCACTGAGTCAAAATGATGAGAATAAGTGACTGTTGATTAGCCCTAAAAGGGATGTCTATATCCCCCTCCCCCACCCAGAAACACGGCAGAAAAGGGATAGAAAATGTAAGAGCTGGGTAGTGGGGAGCAGTGCTGTAGAATGCTTTCTCTGAACATGGCACAGCCATTGCACTCATGAACTCCTACCAGCTGTGATTACCTGTGTGCCTGCAAGCACCCCTAGTTAAACTCGGCATATGACCTGAGAGAGAGAGAGAGAGAGAGAGAGAGAGAGAGAGAGAGAGAGAGAGAGAGAGAGAACTTCCCAAGAAGAAGAAGGGGCTTGGTAGAAGTGGGAGGGATGAGAGAGTAGTAGAGGTAACTATGACCAAAACACCTTATACATGTGTGAAGTTGTCACAGAATAATAAGTAAATATGCCTATTCTCATGCAACACCACTCTGAACTCCTGCCAAAATTAAACATCTCTATTTTCTATTCCTCCACATTACACTTGAAATTTGAAGATAAGCCACTTGGGTGTTTTCAGTTTGTACAGGTCTAGTTCAGCATCTACCTAATGCTGTGACTAAAGAAACAAATGAGCAAATTAAATTCACTGCTGATAATACATCTGAATTAATTAAATGAAAGACTTGGTGTTGATTCTGTTTGTATTGTAAAGGAGGTAAAGGGGTGTGTACGTGGCATATGTGGGTGTGTGAGGTGTGTATGTGTATATGTGGGTATGGATATGTTTATATATATGTGGGTGTGTGTATGTGTACATAGGTGTGTGGAAGGGTGTGAAATGTTGACGTTCCGAATGAACCTTCTAATCTATTTTGTGTTCATGATCTTAGACCTGTTTGAGAAACCTCAAAACAAGCAAGTGATAAGTAAATTGTTAAATTACAAGTCTAGGATACATACTATGGATGAAAACCACAAAGACATCACAAGAACACACACACACACATACACACAAAATAATACATACTATTCTATTTCATTGCGGTGAGGCAAAGACTGGCCAGAACCACTTTTGGTTTATCATGATTCGGTGTTCAGTGATTTGGAACAACAAACATTGCAGTAAGTTTGGGGCTATGCATACTCCCTTGTTGTAGCTGCTGCAGCCAGCCAGTCACACCATCGTGGGGGAGAGAGACACTGCTCTCTGGCATACTTTGCTACCAAACTATATTTGGAGGCTATGTGTAATAAATTCATTTTTACCTCAAGTTTCTTTCATCGTACATTGAGCATGTGGGGATGCCATCCTATCAGAGTCAAGGAGTATCTGTCTAAATTTTAAAAATAACAGCAAGGAGAAAACCTAAAGGCAGCTGGATTCTTTGGTACAATCTGCACTGGTTCTAACGGAGCCATTAACCCTTCAAGGTCACACTGCTGACCTTAAACACGGGCCCATTTCTAGTATGCCAGGAGCAATTTCAGAAAGAAGGTCTGTTAAACATTTGCTGTCTGACCAAGGTCTGGACATATTTACCTGGGAAAGGTAGAGTCAGGCGACAGCCCCATCCCTATAGTTGACTGTACTAAATTAGGAACATCCCTTGTCTTAGTTGGGGTTCCTTTTGCTATTATGAAACACCATGACCAAAAGCAAATTGGGGGAGAAAGGATTTATTTTGTTTATACTTCCATATCTCAGTTCATCATAAAGAAAGTCAGGACTCTAGCCTGTGTCAAGTTGATATAAAAACTAGCTGGTACATTCCATAATTTCTTAATTATTTTAATTGTAACATACTCTTCGTTAGTGCTGAGGAAGGAACTCGGCAACAAGTGCTCTACCACTGAACTGCACCCTCTGCTCTGAAAATCTGCATTTGTTGATAAACCTCAAGTGGTATTTATTATTGAAGTATTAGGGATAGAAATCAGAGTGTCGTGTGTGCCATGAAAGCTATGTACCACTGAACTATAGCCCCAGCTTTTAATTCTAATTTAAAATACTTTGAGCCCAAAACAATTCCTAAATATTGCCATGTGCAAACGAAAATAAAGATTCTACTTTAAATTTCAGAATATTTTTGATTTAAGAAGTTACCTCATTCAGGTCAACTGTTTCTGTGGGGTTTCTCCAGCTTGGTCTAGACCACTTTGATCATCATTCCTCCCTTTCTGCCACTGGATTCCAGGGGTTTGGCTCAGTGTTTAGCTGTGGGTGTCTGCTTCTGTTTCCATCTGCTACTAGATGAAGGCTCTAGGATGGCATATAAGTTAGTCATCAATCTCATTATCAGGGAAGGGCATTTAAGATAGTCAGCCTCTCCACTATTGCTTATATTGTTAGTTGGAGTCATCTTTGTAGGTCTGTGGACATTTCCCTAGTTCCAGATTTCTCTTTAAACCTCTATCATGATATCTCTTTTCTTGCTTTCTTCTATTCTTTCCCTCACTCAATTTTCCTGCTCCCTCATGTCCTCCTCTCCCCTCCTCTTCTCCCTTCTCTTTCTCCTAACTCCCTCTCCCCTCCCCCCATGCTCCCAATTTGCTTGGGAGATCTTGTCCCTTTCCCCTTCTCTGGGGGACCATGTATGTCCCTCTTAGGGTCCTCCTTGTTTCCTAGCTTTTCTGGCAGTGTGGATTGTAAGCTGGTGATCCTTTGCTCTATGTCTAAAATCCATATAGGAGTGAGTACATACTGTGTTTGTCTTTTTGTGACTGGGTTACTTCACTTAGTATTGTTTCTTTTAGTTCCATCCATTTGCCTGCAAATTTCAAGATTCCATTGTTGTCGTTGTTTTTGGTTTTTTGTTTTTGTTTTTTTCTGCTGAGTAGTACTCCATTGTGTAAATGTACCACATTTCCACCATCCATTCTTCAGTTGAGGGGAATTTAGGTTGCTTCCAGGTTCTGGCTATTACAAATAATGCTGCTATGAACATAATTGAACAGATGTCCTTGCTGTGTGAATGTGCATCTTTTCGGTATGTGCCTAAGAGTGGAATTGCTGTATCTTGTGGTAGACTGATTCCCATTTTCCTGCAGAACCACCATACTGATTTCCAAAGTGGCTGAATGAGTTTGCACCCCCACCAGGGGGGTGATGGAGGGTTCCCCTTTCTCCACATCCTCTCCAGCATGAACTCTCATTGGTGGTATCTCAAAGTTGTTTTGATTTGCATTTCCCTAAGATGGCTAAGGATATCAAGCACTTTCAGCCATTTTAGATTCCTCTATTGAGAATTCTCTATTTAGTTCTGTACCCCAATTTTTAATTGAATTATTTGGTGTTTTAGTAACTCATGGACCCCAGTCTGATAGAGGTAGGAAACCAGCATTGGACCAACACAGACCACCTGAATGTGGGTGTCAGTTAGGAGGACTGGGCAGTCTATGGGGCCTCTAGTAGTGGATCAGTGTTTATCCCTAGTATACGAATGGACTTCAGGAGCCCATTCCACATAGAGGAATATTCTCTCAGCCTAGACAAAACGGGGAGGGCCTAGGCCCTGCTCCACCAAATGATATGACAGACTTTGAAGATCTCCCATGAAAGGCCTCACCCTCCCTGGGGAGCAGAAAGGGGGTTGGGAGGGGGACAGGGGAGAAGGAGAGGGAGAGGAAACTGGGATTGACATGTAAAACAATCTTGTTGCAAATTTAATAAAAATAAATAAATAAGTTACCTCATTGGTGCACGTACCTGAGTTTTAAGGCATGATGCATAAAAGTTTCCCAAGGACTGGCTGCCACCCCATGCTTCTACTCATTTCCAGTTGGAGAACTATTGTTTTATTAACCTCACTATCTTCAGAGCCCAGCTCCTGGCCTGACACAGTAAACATTCAACCAAGTGTGCACTATAAGCTGGGATTTGGGGGCGGAGTTCCACAGGCTGCGTTAATTACCCAAGGTCTCCTACACTTCCTGGGCAGGCAGCTGTCTGGTACATACAACAGGAAAGTAACGGATGACTGCATAAGGTGAGCCACCCGAAGTGGTCCAGCCTTTGGCTCGGAACTTGATCTGATTGGAGGGGCTTCCTCCTAAAGCGCCTCGCCTTTTTGGAGGACTGACACCACCCTCTTACTCAGAGGTGAATCGCCTCTGTACATGCCACCTGTCTGATCAGGCTTATTCCTGCGCTTGGCATAGACAGTTGCAGACAGGAAGGGATTCTCCAGGGCCCCGGGGTAGGAGTGACTAATTTACCTGGTAGGCAGGCGAAACAGCTTGGCTTTGTGACCTGGGCCAGTGGAGGAGGGCTTCAGAGTACTAGTACTCGGAACCCTGGAGGTGTCCAGGAGAAGCCATATAAAACTGGAGAGGGAGGGGTGGAGTGTGTTTCAGGCTGCTTGCCTCCTGCAAGGAGCAGCCCTGCGGCTCCCTTCAACCCTTATTGCATTTGCAGCTTTCTTCTGCTGCGCCAGCGAGCGAGACCTAGCAGGCTAGGCTGGACTTGCCCCCGCCTGCCCGCCGAGCTAGCCTGAGCAGCGACGCTGCGGCCCCGGGACAGTCCTGGGCGCTGGGCGGTGGCCTCCAGGCTCACTCACTGGCTGTCGCGAGGTCCCCACAGCGTCACCTAGCCCACCGCAACCTTGTGCTGTCCCGGGAGAGCCCTGCTCACCCAAGGTAGGCTGTGGGGACGCAGCTCTCCACGAGCAGGCTGCAAACTGGACGCTGCCTAAGGCTCCATAGCAGGTAAGATCTGGAACTGCCTAGATGAGATCTCTAGGTTGTGATCTGCACCGCGGGGACTTGGGACCCCTGTCCCCTTCTTTTTTTGCAGCTCTGTGCAGTTAAATGGCTGTTGAATTGAAATAATTTTGTGATCACCTTCTCAGGTGCAGTAATCTGGCCGCGCAAAGTAACTCCGGTTCAACGCGGGCTGTTGTTGATGGGTGAGGGGCAGGTGGCTGGGCACCAGCGTATACCCCCTGCTACACCTTCCAAAACAGAGCGTCTTTTCTTTTCCTCATTCTCTTTGAACCGGGCCGGGGGAGGGGGGTGACCTTAAGGTGCCTTTCGCCTCCTGTTTTGGTCTCCTTGGGTGCACTTCCACCGGCTGAAGTTTACTCCACAAGTAACAGCTTGTTGAGGATGAGAACTTCAGGGTAAAACGAAGGCATGGAGAGATAGGAAAGGAATGTGGGGAAACCAGATTGCCTTAATTTTAGGAGGAATTTCCGTTGTAAAGGATCTATCTGTTCATTGTCTGTACAAACGTTTTAATCACTCCGGCGAGGAAAACTAAGGACTCTGTTGTCTGAAGACCCAAGGAAATGAGCGTTTTGACGACCATAATGTTCTTCAAACACTTCCATGTCAAGGTTGGCCGTGGAGAGGGTGTTTTTATTGCCTCTTCACTGCTGATCTGTTTTTAGAAGTGATATATGTTGTTCAAAGCTAGAATTTCATCCATGTGGTTTCCTCCTGCTGTGGCAAAGTTACCCAATTCTCAGGGTGATGAATAGGTAAGTTTAGAGTGAAAGGGGATGGATCCGTGTTTGTGTTCCCCAATGGAATTTAGTGTGATTTACAGCAAGCGCCTACCTTCCCTCAGCCCAAGTTTCCTCATTTTTAGATTAGTGTTGGTGAGAGTGGAGGATCTGCTGCTGGGACGGTAGCTGGTGCACAGTGCATCCCCAGAAGTGCTCCCGCAGGCTGATGAGGGGCGCAAGCATTCAGGCCAGCTCAATCACCACCAAATGCAAGAAAAGCTGCCCTGAGGGCCTCTGTATTGACAGGCATGCCACTGCATTCTTTCAGTGCACCCTTGGGTTGCTTCTGGTTATAAAAACACCCCTGAACTTTTGAGTTTAATTCAAACACCTTCAATCTGCATGTTCAGATTGCAGTGGTCCACAAGTTCATGGGTTGGTCGTAGTTAATGTATCTGGTATGTTTTTGTGATTCCCTTAGTGCTTACAAATACACCATGTGAAATGAACATGCGGGGTGACGTTGGTGTTTTAATTATCCACCAATTATTGTGAAAACAGTGCCCCCTTGGATATTGTTATTATCCCAGCTTCTTACTGGTCTGGTAGGTTGAAAGGGATACTGAGTCCTACTCTATGTTTTCCCTTGCTAGTTGTGACTCAGAGTGTGAGCCAAGGAGGCTGGCTGGGCCTTGACTGGCTGTCAAGGTCTGGAGTGCTGCCTTAGGAGTATGAGGGCAGTAGGTCCCTCAAGATAGATAGGCCTTGTGAAGCAAGGGCTTCTCATAAACTGTCTTCCACAGCGATGTGCAAAGGATTCCTTACAGTCATTTAAATGATTTTAAACCATTTTAAAGGCTCAAATTAGCAGTGTCATTTGAGCCAACGTCTCAAGTTTTGTTGAGGTCCTGCCAGCTTTGGAATCTGATGTTCCTGAAAACACCAGCTCACCTCAGGCTAGGTGCTACTTGAGTTCTTTCCTTTTAGCAGCTCCAGTTAGGAGGAAACCATGGGTTGGAACTTCCTACCCTATCTTAAAGACTAAATTTTCACCTGGCATTCAAGAGATTTTTAATCTCTTGCCAAAAATATATATTTTTAAAAGAAACACTATGGAGCCAAGAGTGGTGGCACAATCTGTCATGTCAGCACCCAGGAAGCTGAAGCAAGAGGATTCCAAGGTGCCAGCCATAGAATAACCTTGTCTCAAAAAAAAAAATCTTAATCAATGTAATTTATGCAACAGTTATTGTGTGTTTTACAACACTAACTTGCTTTGGGGTTGTAGCACATTGCTGAGATCATTTGACTAAAGTGCACAAGGTCCTAGGTTAGACACCCAATACTATACAAAGAAAACAGTAGCTTAAGAAAATCTAATATGCAGTAATAATTATGGCCATGCCTATGCCATCGTGCACATTAAGGTGAGATAATGACTAAAAAGCAGTTATTTGGCTGAGTTTTTATTTTGGGAGTTATATCCAGGAATATAATAACACAGATATATTAGAGATGCTAGAGAGGATTTTAGTGAGAAATGGTTTTAATGGAGAGTGTTTTTGAATTGACTCTTATTGAAGTATAATTTGCACACAATAAAACATGTTGAGTTATTACATTAAAATCTATGTTTTATCACACACAAATTATATATTAGTAAAGATGGAGAGTATTTTAAGATCGCTGGAGGATTGCCGTGGTTTATTGTGTTTTATCAAACTAGTTCATAGAAAGTCATAAAAAACTAGTAGAAAGGGAAATGAAGATTGATACATTATGTGGGCAAAGAAAATACATACCCCAGTGGAGAAAAGAAAATAAAGAATTTTAAATAGCTGGGATTATCTTTATAAGTTTTATATATACATTTAGGATTCTAATTTAGTAACTAGGTGCCAGGAATCTTATAAAATGTTTTGAACAAGAATCAAAAATAAAATTTAAAAATAAACAATGGCCTTTGTCTAACAACCTGCTGGCACCATCCAATTCTGACCTATGCTTGTCTTTGTCCCTAAAGACACCTGCCTGTGCCACAATGCTGTCATCCAGTGACTTTGCATCTGCTTCTTGGGAGCTTGTAGTCCGAGTTGACCATGAAATTGAAAAGAAACAGAAAGACATCACATTGAGGGTATCAGGGGACCTGCATATTGGGGGAGTGATGCTCAAACTGGTGGAACAGATGAGTAAGTCATTCCTTCCTTCTCCGTGATTTTTCTGTGTTTGCACCCCTCTCTGTTACTTCACCATTCCATGGCTGACCCTAGATTTCCTGAGGGCATGTTCCTCTTCCTCACCCCTGGTTTCTCCCAGGAAGAGGAAGAGGGACCATACAAGAACTTTCAAGTGAATCCAGCCACCATTGTAAACGCTTGAGTCTTTGGTGGCAAACTGAAGATCTTAAGAATGTAGAACGCTATACTCCCACAAGGTGAAGGGCCATCCCACCAGTGACATCATGGTGATCTTAGGTGACATAACATTAGACTACTGAGTCCATTCTCTATTAATACTTGATAACTTCATGCTAAACTCGGCTTGCTGTTAATGTGTCCTTTCATATTTGCTCACCAACAAAGACAGAAAAGTCTTCTTCTGGCCTTGGAATTTAATATTTTGTTTGTATTTATTTGAAGCCTTGGATGATGGCTTCTCATTTATGGTGAGATAGAGGCCTTTTTAAAATGCATCCTATGTCCGCATTCACGTGACCATCACCCAAATCAAGAAGGAACATTACCTGCTCCCATCTCAAGCCCACACTTGCTACCCACCCACATCCATCCAAGCCACTATTCTGGCTTCTCATTTTGCTGTTTTTGAACATCATATAAATGGTCTCATACAGGACATGCTCTTATATAGATGCTTTCTTTTATTTAACATCATGTTTGAAAGAAATCTATGTTGTTGCATATAGTTTAGTTTAATCTAATTTTGTTGCTATATAATATTCTCTTGTGTAAACCTACCACAATTTATCCATTTGTCTGTTGATGAACATTTTAGTTTTTTCAATTTTCATTTCATATAGGTAGTAGAATATATGATCATTATCTCTTGATAGGTATTTCTGTTGAAGACTGCATTATTTCATTTCTCTGTTGTTATAACAAAAGTACCTGAGTCTAGATGACTGTAAAGAAAAGAGGGTTGTTTTGGCACATGGTTTTGGCTAAAAGTCTAGAGACTCCATCTGATGACAGAAGCATGATGCTCAAAACAACACAGGGTATCATATCATACAGCATGAAGCAAGGTGTGTGTGTGTGTGTATGTTTGTGTGGTGTGTGTGTGGTGTGTGTGTGATGTGTGTGTTTGTGTGGTGGTGTGTGTGTGTTTGTGGTGTGTGTGTGTTTGTGTGGTGTGTGTGTGTCTGTGTAGTGTGTGTGGTGTGTATGTATGTGTGTGTTTGTGTGGTGTGTGTGTGTGTGGTGTATGTGTATATGTGTGTATGTGTGGTGTGTATGTGTGTGTAGTGTGGTGGTGGTGGTGTGTGTGTGTGTGTGCGCGCACGCACCTGGTTCTCCTGCCTCTTCTTATAAAGCCACTAGATTTGACCAAGGGCTTTATTTTAATGGTCATACCTAATCCTATGTACTTTCCTAAGATTCCATGTCCCAACATAGAGGTCAGGTTAAATTTCCACCCTCTTCATTCCAACCAGTAGGGATCAAACCCCAACTCATAAAGCCTTGAGGGACACTCAAGCCATACCCCAGCCACAGCAGATATAGCCTATGCCACAGAGAACAATTACTGATTTGTCACCTTCCAAAATAATTCAATGCTTCCACTAAGAGCATTGAGAGGAAGGCTTTCTAATTAAAGAGAGGCAACATTCACTGAGAGAAAAATAACAAATAAATTAAATTAAAGTGGTGACATCCCTTAATTTAGCAAAATAAAAGACGGGATTGACTTCATGCTGGCGAAGAGAAATTTCGCCCTTGATACTGATGTCGGCAAGTCTGAAAAGGAGAACGTGCAGTTCTGGTGTCAGGGCAGGTGCTTTGCAAACTGCACATATCAAGCTGCTGGAGGAGCTGGACATCACTGAGCAGAATAAACCATCAGCTTTCCATGTTCTGTGCAGCCTGTGGGAACCAGCAAGCAGTGTTCCCTTGTGATCCAGAAGTGAAAGAATTAGTTTCTAATACAAATTAAGATTGAGTAAACAATCAAGACTGATGCACAGAATGATTGGGGGTGTGGTTTAGCATTCATCAGAACAAAACTTTTGCTTTATGTTTTTTATGATACTTAAATGTAAATGAGGGTAGAGTTCAGACACCATTTGTTCCCTGCCCCTCCTGGGAGACTTTGGAAGGAAGCTAAGAACTGTTAAGTCTTGAACCATAAAAAGAGATTGTAAGCTAAAGGTTAGTGCTTTGCCTGTGAATAGACTAACGCGTCTGGAACCTGCGTGCTAAACCTCCTCTTATATGTTCAACCCCGTTTTCCACTTTCCCAGACATAGCCCAAGACTGGTCAGACTTTGCTCTGTGGTGGGAGCAGAAACGCTGCTGGCTTCTGAAAACCCACTGGACTCTGGACAAGTGTGGAGTCCAGGCGGACGCCAAGCTCCTCTTCACCCCACAGCACAAAATGCTTCGCCTTCGGCTACCCAATGCCAAGACTGTGCGGCTTCGAGTCAGCTTTTCAGCTGTGGTGTTTAAGGCTGTTGCTGATATCTGCAAAGTGCTGAGTGAGTTCCCTGAAGGGGCCACCACTGTGCCCTTTAGACTCTTGGCAAAGGAAAACAGGAAAGTTACTTGTGCTTTCTGCCTGCCTCAAGCATTGGCTGGAGGAGCCTCCTTTACAAGGAAGCAAATTCCCAAGCCCAGTGCAGAGCACCACAGCCGGCCCATCGGAATGAAATGAAAAGAACACTATTTGCATAAGTCAGAGTCATTTCCATGAGCTTGCAATTGTTTAAACTACACTTGTAAGTAGAAGTGGTCATGTTAAGAGTGCTTCTCCCAACTCGTTTCTCCAAACCAAACTCAGATATTTAAGACAAACCAAAGAATGGGAGTTTTGTTGCATCCTTCATTGTGACACATCTCTGTCTTTGGGTTGGTGGCACTGCACACTTCAATCCCTTCATTAGTACTCAGCTCCTATAAATAACTCTACCTAAAGAAGTCATTTAGGAAGCTTAAGCAGAAAAGTTCTCCTTGGGAACAGAGCTTATCAGTCCAGGGCTTGCCTTGCCGATCCCCAGGACCCATGATTTTAAAAAGACAGGCACAACAGCACACACCTGTAATCCCAGCAATGAGGAGGCAGTGACAGGCAGATCCCTAGGATCTGCTGGCCAACTAGCCTGCCCTACTTGGCAAGGTCCAGGCCAGTGAGAGACCCTGTCTCAAAAAAGACAAGGTGGATGGCTTCTGAGAAACAATGCCAAGGATATCTGCTAGCCTCACACACGAGCACACAGGTGCATATGTACCTGCATATACACAAATATCTACATACACACTGCACACACATACACCCACCTATGTGGATAGAAGCCAAATGTTATTTTGCTGGGTTTTTTTTTTAATATACTCTTACTATGTAGTCAAGGCTTACCTCAAACTTGTGATCCTCCTGTCTCAGGCTTAAAAACTGGGATCACCGTCATGTGCCACCAGACTCACCTGATGAATTGGTGTCTCTTGGTATGGTATAATTTCACAGAGACAATACTACTCAGATTACTTTTTTCCTTTATGATACACTGTAGAAAGAGGGACCCTTGTACCATGAATGCTTCTTACTTCCTATTTTTTGAAAATGTGTGGATGCCTTCTTTGGTACCAAGAATATTATGCATCACCATCCAGCACATGATCACAGACTATTACACATCTCTAAGTCTTTACCCTCCTCCATTAAACTATAAGATGCATTGTTCATTCACTCCAAAAAGGCTCACTGAGCTTACTGTGCATTGGGTAGTGTGATGAACAGTAGACGCTGATGAAGATAGCTGAAATCTTGCCCTTTGAAACAGGCACAGATGGATAGCCAGCAAATCAGCAAGGAAAGGAGTAAAGAGCCCTAAAATGGGAGGTAGAGCAAATGAAGGAAAGATTTAGGAATGCCCATGTTAAACATTAGGGGTTCTGATAGCCTGAAATGGGATTAGGACAGAAACCACAACCCCAGTATATCAATGTCTGGCCCACATGGGCTGCCTGGTGGCTGTTTAGTGAACCAGTCAATGCATGGAACAGCCAGTTGCAGAGCACAAGTTCCTGGAGTGTCCCCAACATGGCATGAGAAAATGTGAATGAAGCACAAAGACATGTTGTTGTTGTTAGTAGTAATCCAATGAGGATTTGAACACCAAGTGAGCCATCCAATAAAAAGACCTTCTCCATATCCCACATGGACTAGGTGACAAGTCACAGCTGAGGCCAAGCAGTCCTGTTCTCTTCTCTAACCATGGCTTTGAAGACACATGAAGAGAGATCTCTGCTCAGCATCTCTGATCATGGCTTTTAAGCCTAATCAATCAGCACTAGCTCAGACTTAGCAGTATGGCAGCTTCCCCAGAAGACCGGAAGAGGCACAGATCTTGGGTGGAAGGGTTTTGCTTTGTTGATTGTTGGATGCATACACTACAATATTTAAGTTATCAGGTGTGCATTAAGCATACATTTGGGATGGCTCCGGGTGTTTTGTAGCCTGACAGTCAGGCATCCTGGATGATAGAGAGAGTCAGCCAAATTGCTCTTGCCTCTGGGCACCAGTCAGTTCATGACTGACTGGATGAGAGGATCTAAGAGAGCAGCACCTTAAAGCAGCCACTTCCTTGGATCAAAGCTGCTCCATGGGTTATCAGCAGTTCTGGTCACAGCTGCACTCTTGGATGAATCAGGGAAGGGTTATCACAGCTCACTTTCTTCCAAAGCAGACTCTGAGATAAGGAATCTAGAACTGAGGTCCTGATGCCCAGAGATACTATCTGGAACATAGATACATAGGAGAGAGATTATAAACATATGTCTTCCAGGAATAGTATCACTGTGGACAGCCAGGACCTCTGGGACGCAGTGTGTAGACACAGCTCTGGGCTGTCCCAGGAGGGTGATGTTACCAAAAGAGAAGCCTACCACGGAAGGCCCTTCTTGGAGAGCATGAATCCTCTCACATGGACTGCTGGAGGTGGGCAGTGCAGAACATGGCTAGCTGCCAGAACGAGCCCTTTACAGACACACAAATGCTCTCAAACTATTGGAAGTCAGTTAAAATAATAGCATTGAAATGATGGAGACCCAGAAGGCGAGGCAGGACAGGAGGACACCTCCACAGCGTTGGCAGGAAATGGTAGGCATTGTGTAGGAAAAAAGATTACAGAATCAACTGTCCACAAAGAATAAAAGGATATGGTGCCCTTTGTAGTTGTTGACAAAACCAAAGAGAGAGACCAAAGTGGGAGAGGAAGAAAAAGAGAAAAGTTGCTTGCTCATGGATGATGCAGGAGCCCCACAGTGTTGACCATGGTTGGAGCTGGATAGCAAACCCATAGAGAGGGCGTTACACCACTCCCTTTGCTCTGGGTGTATTTAAAAAATTTTCATCACAAATCAAAACACAAGCTAGAAACTGTGCTAGGCTGAACTTCTGTCACTATTTGTCCTTACCCAGCTTGAGAGTCTTTGTCCCTTCAAATGGGATGCAGTGACTTCCCTTTGCAGCCACAGTCCCCTAAGACCCATCAAATACACAGCACAGCTGAGTCTCAGGAGGAATTCTTTTTCTATTTAGTTTTCTTGCTTTTTGTTTATGTTAGTTGTTACTTTGTTTTGTTTTAGATATTAGAAGACCAGAAGAACTTTCATTGTTAAAGCCTTCTGGTGACTATTCTAAGAAGAAAAAGAAGAAAGACAAAAATAACAAAGAGTCTGCAGTTGATGACGTCCTGAACCTGGACAGTTCTTCAACAAGCTCGGGGTCTCCAGGTAAGGGGCTGTTTCAAATGTGGCTTAGACTCCAAAGGAAAATCAATCAATATCTCTATCTGTGTGTGTGTGTGTGTGTGTGCGCGCGCGCGCGTGCATGTGTGCGTGCGTGTGTATGTGTGCGTGCATGCGTGTATGTGTGTGTGTGTGTGCACACGCCCTTTCTCTCCATATATAGCAGTTCATGAGCTAACTGCATGAAACAGAGAACTTTGAATGCTTAGAAAGGACTTACTTAGCAACATTTATTTGTGTTGATCTTGGCAACTTTTACATCTTTGGGATCCCAGGACTGGAAGATTTAGACAAGATCTTTATCTGTGCAACTGATGTTCCTACCAGCCTGACATTTAAAATCAAAATTCATTTTAGTATAACCTTCTTCTAAATATTCATAACCCAAATGCCCTATCATTTTCCTGCCTCACAGTAAGCCCTGGCTTGTACAGTAAGACCATGACACCCATCTATGACCCCATCAATGGGATGCCAGCCTTATCCACTATGACTTGGTTTGGTGACAGCCCTTTGACAGAGCAAAACTGCAATGTTCTGGCCTTCAGCCAACCTCCCCCATCACCAGATGTACTCGCTGACATGTTCCAGCCTCGATCTTTGGTGGACAAAGCCAAGATGAATGCAGGGTAAGGGACATTCTGTCTATCTCCTGTCTGAACTGGTGTTCATACACTAAGATGTATCAAAAAGATGGGGGCTATCTAATTTTTTAGTGAATAGGCAAGAGTGTTGTGCTTTCTCAGCAAAATTCAGAGTGCTAACTTTAACAGAAAAAAAATGAATGTACACACACTATGGTGGTCTCAGTACCTTAAAAGAGAGAGAAAATCGTCATCAAATAACTTGAGGGCTCACCAAACATGACTGTGACTCTCGATGCTGTTACAGGTGTGAAAAGGGGGGGGGTGCAGAGTAATTTATACAAACGGCGGTCTCTGTGAACCCATTAGAGACATTGAAGGTGGTCAACTCAGCTCCTGCTGTATTTTATAGACTACTGCTTCTCCTTCGTTAAAATTAAGATACAGCATTACTCACATTTAAATACTCAATAGCCACATCTGGCTAGAGGTTAATGCATTGCACAGCACAAGGGAGGACTTTCCATCATTACAGAATGTTGCTTGCTAAAAGGCTGGACACTGACTAAGGTAGCCCTAGCTTTGGGCTGACCACAGTGGAGTAGCAGAACTTAAAGGCAGAAGCAGAGTTACATGCTAGCTCCACCATAACCCTGCAAAAATCATCTAACTCACTGTGACTTGGTCACGTCATCTGCTACACCAAGATAAAGCCAGGCATGGTGGAACATGTCTACATGTCTATAATCCTAGCACTCAGGAAGCTGAGGCAAGAGGATCACAGGTTCAAAGCCAGCTTGGACTACATATTGAGATTCAGGAAAAGGGGAGGGAGAGACAGAGGGAGGAAGGGAGCGATTTCTAGGACAGCTATGGCTATTACACAGAAAAGCCCTGTATGGGGGCAGTGGCAGGGGCGACTGTATGGTAAATTACAAATATAGCTTTTATGTGCTCATTGGTTTTGTTGATATTATTTGCCCTGCCCATATTCTTGGATTTATGTAGCATGCAATATGCAACACAATGTAGTGGGTATATGAATAAAGTGGACTGGTTTTTAAATCATAACCTATTGCTCCCTAGTTGGCTGGATTCCTCCAGATCCCTTATGGAACAAAACATTCAAGAGGATGAGCAACTGCTGTTAAGATTTAAATACTACACCTTCTTTGACTTGAATCCTAAAGTAAGAAATTGTTCTTTTGTTTCATTTTGTTTTCCTTTTGTGATGTGTGTGCATGGAAGTTCTATACTTTTCATTTTGTTATCCAGGTCAGGGCTGTCATTGATACTTTGTTGGTCATTATCTATGGATGGAACACCTTGAGGCTTCAACCATTCATGTTGGGAGTCAACTGTTACTAGATTGTTCCGGTCTTATTTGGGTAGCTACATTGTTGAGATTTGATATCTTCTCTGTCAGATCTGAAAGACACAATCTCATAGCAGACTTTCTGGTCATCTGACTGTTAGGATCTTTCCAACCATTCTTCCATCTACCAGAATGTTCTGAGTCTTGAGTGTAGCAAATGTGTTGTAGATGTATCAGTTGGGTCTAGCACCCTACAGTCCATTGTTCTCTGCATTTTGACCAGATATAGGGGGGAAATCCTTTGATAAGGAATGAGAGCTACACTGATCTGTGGGTATAGGGATATTTAGAATGAATTGAGAGATTATACTTGTTTAGGAAAGTGACAGTAGTAGGTTCTCTTAGGTTTCCAGTACCAGGCATGATTCCTCCTATTATGTGAGACTTGAGTCTAATTAGAAAGCTGTCGGTTACTGCCAAGATATGAGTGCCACTATTGCATGATTAGGAATATCTTGCCATGCTGGTCACTGTTGTAGTTCACAGGTGTCACAGCTGGGTGGGAGTTTTAATTGGTTTTCTTTCTTGGCATTTTGCAAAGCACCTTCTGGTACTATACTCCAGGTGGCAGGTTTTCAAGTCAGATTTAGTTCATAAACCTCTGAGTCGTGTGACTGAAATTTATGGTGTCGCCAACAAGGACTTTCTTTCAACTTCTGGGAGGCAACCAAAGGTGACATCTATAGCCTACATTACTTTATGAGTCTCTTGAACTCCCCTGATCAGCAACTCAAAAAGAGATTTCTCATGCCTGTTGCTGGGGATTTTGGGATTTCATTTTTTAAGCCTTATCCCTGGTTCAACTTCAGTCTTTCCTCATTTAGTTCCCAGCTAAAATATGTTATTACATGCTTTCTATTCTAATATCCTACCTGAAATTGTTCATAGAAACTATATTCAGGCAATTTTAATTGTTAAGTCGGTATTCTGGTCTCATTTTATCTATTCAAATGTTTCCCCATCAGTTTATTTACTCACATATTTATCAAGAAACAATTATTAGCCTTGCATGCAGAGAATCCAACACTGTCAGGTATTAAACCCAATGAACTTTTAAAAATGCCTAAGTCTGCCACATGAAACAATGAACTATAGTGATCAAAATCTTTTTCAAAGTGGACATAGTAATATGTGTGTTTTTTTGATTATTTGAATAAATAATAAAACCCAGGGCAGATCTCACACAGTGATTGTAAGTCAAAATACATAATAATCTAGCCCCTGTAGAAAGAAGGGCAGTAATATCTATCAGAATAACAACTATACTTTGACCTGCAAATCTACTATTCATAGCATAGTGGTACTTTTGTAACTTTATACATTACTACTATAGATACTGCATGAATGGTTTTAAGAAAAGATTGGAAAGCACCTAAATGTCCTTTAGTAGAGAATGACTTGAATATATTATGCTGCATCCATACCACACTGTTGTTAAAAAGAATGAGTCAACTCACTTAGTTTCTTGTAAACACTAGGCCCCTTTTTAATATGTTTATAATATGTGAATTAAGAAAATAAGCCTTTTTCTAGCTCTGACAGTCCCCAGTATCTTCCAGTTTTATAAGCAATAAACACATTAGAGGACCCCAGCATACTAGCCTCCATTCCCAGCAGAGAATCTTGTGGTCAAATGTAAGCAGTAAGCTTTCTTGAGAACATGGAAAGGGTGATACAGGTTTATTGCTGTTGTATCATGGTTGATATGTGGGAAAGGGTTCACTGAACTACTGAGATAGACAGAGACAGAAACAGGGATGTGTATAACAGAGATGGGAGGATCCATGTCCTCCAAGGTATGGCTTTCTAGCTTAAGTCAATCAGGAGACAGAAAGCCTAAGGCTAAGCATTAACATGAGTAGCCCATCCCCAGTGTCTTGGTTAGGGTTACATTATTGTAATGAAACACCATGATCAAAAGCAACTTGGGGAGGAAAGGGTTTATTTGACTTATTCTTCCACATCACTGTTCATCAAAAGAAGTCAGGACAGGAACTCATATAGGGCAAGAACATGGAGGCAGGAGATGACACAGAAGCCATGTGAGGGTGTTCCACATGGCTTGCTAAAACTGCTTTCTTAGAAAACCCAGGACCACCAGAGTTGGTAGCCTAGAGGTGGTACCACCCACAATTGGCTGGACCCTCCCCCTATCAATCACTAATTAAGAAAATGCCTTACAGGAATTTTCTTAAATAAGGATCCCTCCTCTGTGGTAACTTTAGCTGGTGCCAAGTTACCATAGAACTATCCACCTTACCCACTTGGGAAAACCTTGTTCCTAAAACAATGAAGAGCAACTAAAGACAGAAACCTATAGGATACCTGTTAATGACCTGCAAACAATTCCTTCTACACCTGCCTGGGAAAAACAACCTCTGAGGGGGAAATCCCAAAGCCAGGCAGGACCAATAGAAAGTCCCTGGATAGATCTGGGGGCAAGACTTGACCAGCATTTGAGCCCTTGTTTCAGACCTATTGAGCATCTTATTTCAGATCCTATCCATCTCCTACTGCTAACTTGTAATTGCAGGTGATTATAGCTTAGTGTATGTTATACAACATTATTTTATTTGGTTTATGGAGCATGTAAAAATGTTTAGGTGTGAGAGCTTTTATCATACTTTTAAAATCTTTATTGAGTACTGAGAGGAAAACCTTGCTGAGTGGCCCATTGAGTTCCTGTAGTATTAATACTTAGATATACTAGGACTGAAGGGCTGAGAGACATCTAGGTTGACAGTCAAGTTAAGCATCAGTGACTACATCACTATTTAGATCTTGTCTATAATCTGTGAATTAAGGCAGGCCTCTTTTGTGTGTGGCAGTGACTGCTTGGCTTTTGGAGTAGTTGGTTGGTTGGTTGGTTGGTTGGTTGGTTGGTTGGTTGGTTGGTTCTTTTGAGAAAGGTTTCTTGTGAGCCCTGGCTGTCCTGAAACTTGCTCTGTACTCAGATTTGCCTGTCTCTGATTCCTGACTTCTGGAATTAAATGTGTGTGCCACCACCCCCTAGCAGTTTTTAAGAGGAGACTGTTCTAACTCCTGTGACCAAATGATTCTCCTACCTCAGGTTCCCTGTGTCTGAGATGATAAGCATGCATCACCAACCTGGATTCATGTAAATTTCTTTTAGTTGCCAAGTCTTGACTGAACTATAATTTATGTACCATAAAACTCATTCACTGGAATTCAGGCATCATGCACATGCCTATAATTCCAGCACTCAAGAAGCTGAAGCGGTGGGATCAAGAGTTCAAGCCTAGATTGCATAACAATTTGGAGACTAACCTGGGCTGAGTAAGACCTTTTCTTTCACAAAACCACCAGAAAGTAATTTTAAAATAATATACATACTGGAAATGTACAATACAATGGTTCTTTTGTTTTGGATTAGGAGGGGTAACCTCATTTGAGGAGATGTGCTTTAATGTTTCAAACCCCATGCCATTCCGAACTAGCTCTCTCTCCTTTCCATCTTCTGCTTACGTACCAGGACATAAAATCTCAGCTACTGTCCCAGCATCATGCCTGCTGGCCTGCTGCCATGCTTCCCAACACTAGCACAACTCACCCTCAAACTGTAGGCTCCTAATAAACTCTTTCTTCTATAAAATGCTTTGGTCATGGTGTTTTGTCATAGAAATAAAAAAGCAACTAAGATAGTGGCTTTTAAGAGGAAGGGGATTCTGGTTCATGCTGTAACATGGATGATCCCCAAAGATGAACTACTTGAAAGAAGCAATAAGGCACTTATATGCACTACCCAGATTAGGCAGATCTATCTATCCATCCAGAAAGACAGAAGTAAAGTGTTCTGATGTCACTTAGGCCTGAGGGAGGAGAAGGGAGGTATTATTTAATGGGTGGCTGTAGCGCCCTGCCACACTCTGTTCCACTAATCTGGTGAAGGCCTAGAGGTTTAAATAAAAGACAAGACAGCATGTCATTCATGCAACAGGAATGCTGGGATGCAGAATGCCAAATGTCATTTATTGAAGGGATGGAGCGGGCTTATATACTGACTCACAACACAGTGGAAAACAATCAAGAGTCAAGTGTGCAAGTTCTCAGGCCTTAGCTCCTCCCCAGCAGATGTGTGATAGCAAACATGAAGAGTACCAAATACTACTCTGGCACAAGATGTTCCAGATAAAACTGCAGAATGTTCCAGCCAACAGCTCAGGCTTGCTCAAGGTGCCTCTGGGGTCCATGCAGGGCCTTACAGGTGGCAGTTTGGGATGATAAAAGGGTCATCATACTAATATGAGGTGGGACCCAATGGGGTCTTGTATGTTTAAATTCTTTAATCTGTATGTCAGTTAATTTGGAGTGGTGTAGTTTTTTCCTTGTTTGGGACTTTTGTTCCCCAAAAACCTGTGTGTACCTGTGTGTTTTAATTGCTATATTTAATGTTCTCACTTTCTAGTAAATATATATACATGTGTATTAGTAACAGGTGTCCATCACAAGCAATAGCATGCTATTGTGATTACTGTGTTTGGTGTCTGGTGGTACAAGGGTCTCTTTCAATGTGGTTCTTTTTCAAAGTTGTCCTGTCAACACCTGAGGGTTATATCTTCTAGTATGCCTAAAGAATTGGTATAAAGTTCCATTTTAAAAGTCCCTGTCAGATTCTCCTTGGAATGGCAGTTCGAAGATTAGCTTCGCTTTGATGACCGATCATGTAGTACATGTTTTTACTCTCAACAGAAACATGAAACAGAGAGGAAAAGTCATGGCACCAAAGATGAACTAATTTGGCTTCTTGAAGAAGTTCTAGAAGATATTTAGGGAAAGTTCCTTCTAACCTCAGATGGCAAAGGACCAGGGTGGGCAACATGAAGATAGCATGTGATTCACAGAGAATGGCCCCAGTTATTTAAGAACTTTTGCACTGCAGGCTATAAATAAATGCTCATACTCATGTACACATTTGTTTCTTTCTCTAGTATGACGCTGTTCGAATAAACCAACTCTACGAGCAAGCCAGGTGGGCAGTTCTCTTGGAGGAAATCGACTGCACAGAAGAAGAGATGTTGATCTTTGCAGCACTACAGGTTGTGGGGATGTCTGAAACCTTTCTTGATGAGTGGGGCAAGAAAAGTTTGTTCTTGTTACAGCATTCTATTTGTTTCTGTGATGGAAGAAATTAAGAGAGTAATTTTCAATGTAAAATGCTCCTCACAATCTATCCGTGTGCGCACTATATAAGGTATCTATTCTACAGTTTCTATCACCTGCCTCTCACATGCAGAGACAAGGCAGAACTAAGTTTGAGCTCAACTAACTTTAAGTCTCAAAATTAGTCCAACTGCACATCATTTTCCTGCATAGACAGATCTCCTTCCAGGAGATGTCCAGGATTCCAGGGAAATTCTCCTGGAAGAAGAAGACTTGGTTAATGGTCCACTTGTGGCTGTAACATTTCTAAAACCTCCATCTTGAGCCAGGTGAAGTAGAGCATGCCTGTAATCCCAGCATGAGGGAGACTGAGACAGATTACGCTACTTAGAGAATTTGAGACTGGCCTGAAGGATTTAGCAAGATCCAGCCTCAAAAATGTATATTAGTTTAACTTAACTAAATAAAAATAAACCCTCTGTTTATGTTTTAGTATCACATCAGCAAGTTGTCACTGTGTGCTGAAATACAGGACTTTGCAACCAAGTCCGAGGTTGACGAAGTGGAAGCTGCACTGTCTAGTTTGGAAGTGACCCTCGAAGGTGGGAAGACTGACAACACTCTGGTATGAACACTTCTGGTACCTCGGGGTTTGTTCTGACAAACATAGATTGGAACTAAAAGAACATTTCTTCCAAAAAGGAAAATATGCTGCTCATGTGACAAGCTTAAATTCAGCAAGAACCGGCTTTTCTCAGAGTAGCTCTGCAAGGGTCTGTAAGAGCATTTCATCACCACCAATGAAAGTTTATACAGCATTTCTTCCTGGAGATCAGTTGGCCCAGTATGTGGGAAAATTCCAATGGGCTCCACTACACTAGCACAGAGCATGCCATTGATCCTTTAAGTCTAGAAAGAGCTGTACAGCCTATGGCACTGGGAGCCTATGAGGATGAAGAAAAAGCTTTAAAAGACTTGGTGCCTGGCAATATGTTGTTACTGAGTAAGGCTGATAGAGAGGAAGGCCTGTCTCTGGAACAGCAGTTCTCAACCGGTGAGTAGCGCCCCATTGGGGGGTTGAATGACCCTTTCACAGGGGTCATATTTCAGAGATCCTATATATCAGGATATAGTTCACAATTACAGTTAAGAAGTAGTATTGAAAAAATATTATAGTTGGACTCACCACAACATGAGAAACTGTATTAAAGTATACCAATGCTGTAGTAACTGTATTAATGCTGTATTAACTGCAGCATTAGGAAGGTTGAGAACCACTGATCAAGGATCTCATCAAACACTCCTAAACAATTTTGATTTCAGGAACTAAAACCCTCCAGTCATACCTAAGGAAGAAAACTAGTTATCAAGCTTGCTCCTCTCCCCATAGGTGCTTGAATGACAGCCTTGTAATTGGAAGGCCACCCTGGTTTGATTCTTTCCCTGGGCACTGCTCTTTTGTTTTAACTTCTTCAGCCAAGGGAATAATTTCTGGCTTAATGACTTTGAATCCAAGCAGTGGGTCTGCTGAAACTTCGATCTAAGTGAGCGCTGAGAATGAGTCACAACATTCCTAGGCTTTCATTGTGAGCTCTCTTATCAGTAACTGCCTTACAATGGGGAGGTGGTTTCATGGGAGAGCAAATGCTTGCTTGCTACACAAGGCCACGGCCTGCTGGAGCAGAAACTTATGCTCCTTTTTGCCTGCTACCTACACTGAGTACATAACAGGAAGTTAATCCTGCTTGAACAAATGAGAAATTCCCTCCTTCCCTCAGGAGTTTTATGTGCTGCAGCCAGCCATCAACCGCCCTCGGAATGAACTTTGAACCAGTTTCCTTTCAAGTTTAATCAGTGATCTGGATGTTACCATAGTAGCCCACTTTAACTTAAAAATTACAAAATATCTGTTCATACATGAAAGTCTGTGTTCCTAACTGAAACTTTTAACTTGAACGATGTATATGTACAAGAAGTATGAGTTGTTTTTTTGCTTCTTTTCATATTCCTATCCCACAAAGAAAAGTTTTTAAAAAATACAAATATGATTATTAACAAATTAATATTGTCAACCAAGTTATCATCCAGAATTGGAAAGCAGAACCTTGTCACCTACCCAGAAGCCCCTTTGAGTGCCTCTTAATCATCATCCACCTTTGCCCCCCACCCCTCCCCCAGAGATAACTACTGTGGTTCATGTAGCTAAAAAACTCAGTCTCTTTTTTTATTTCATTTTAATTTTTTCCGATTTTAAAGTCTCTGTGGTAAGTGATTGCCATGCTGAGTGAGACAGGTGTTGACTAGCAATGCCATCTGTGAAGTTCCTGCTGGTAATTTTTGTATTTCTCCTTAGGAGGACATTACCGATATCCCTAAACTTGCAGATTACCTCAAATTATTTAGGTAAGTAATTTGAAAGGGCAAAAGATCGCCATATAACAGTCCCTCTCAAGTAGGGTCTGGAATTGGACATAATTGCATAACAAGTGGGCAGGTTTCTGGGTCAAAGGTGGGTTCAGAGTTATGGGCTTTGGCATAGACAACAATGAGTTGAATCTTAACCCCCCAATACATGCATTGGCCACCTCGAGTAGTGTCTTTGTGACTCTGTGCCTTAGTTTTCCAAGCTGTAGAGCGAGGATATACCTCTTCTTGAGTTTTTTGGGAGCACTGGATAAAATGAGACATTTGAAGAATGTAGCACAGTGCCTGGCACATATGTACTCTCAGAACTGTGTAGTAAGCATGAGCAGGTCAGCAAGAATGAGCACGTATGTCACAACGACATTTCTGTTAGGGTCTGCTTGTGAGGGTCAGGACCCTGACACCATCAGAGAGCTGTTTGGCAGTGTAATAATTGTTTATTTCTAGTTCTTTGTTCCTGGGCTTACAGGGAGTAGTCACTTTTATTAACCTCCATTCACCTGCTCGGCGTTGGTCAATCTGCTTGTTTCTGTTTGTTTTAATGGGTGACTGCCACCCTTGTGATAGTGCCAAGGAGTGTTAAGTTGAAAGAAACAAGGCAGTAGCTGCCGAAATAGCTCAGTTGGGAGAGCGTTACACTGGAGAAACAAGGCAATCACTGTGTCGATTTATGGTTTATTGACTTTTCTTAACAAGCCAATACTTCACCGGGGCAACTGGCTTGGAGAAAAATGCAAGTTGCTTTTGACTATACAACAAGCAAAGAAGGACTTGCAAAGACTAAATTGTGAAGGGAGTCTACATGAGCAGCAAGGGTCCAAAGATGTCATCTGTCACTGGGTATCTAGCATTGGTTTGTTTGGTCTTTTGTTGTGATGATACAATATGTTCTCAGGTAACTTCTGTGGCACAAGCAGCTGTAACTACAATGGCTTAGCCTAATGATACTCAGAGCTCCAGGGGAAAAGGGTAATTTGACATGGCAAATGTAGCTTTATAAAATATGTATAATTATTTCACAAAGAAATTTGGTTTTCATAGTCTCTGAATAGAGTATAGCCAGCACATCAGCCCCTTCCTGTAGATGTCACAGTGTTTTACATGTTGAAAGTGGCCTATATCCTCTTCACTGCTGCTGCCTGGTGGCTTTACTGTAACTCACACCCAGTGTCACTAAGATTGTCCTTGTATATGTTGAATAGACACTGTCTACCAAACGTCTCAAGACACCAAGTTTACTATATAGTAATAGTAACACAGTAGTGCTCCTGGATGGGAAAAATGTAGAAAGGAAGATGCAAGGCTATGTGAGAGAGTGGCAGAGAGTGGGAAGGGAAGGAGGAATACTAGGAAATGAGTACAGGGGCTTTGCTAGTAGAATGTTGGGTCCAGAAGGCTCTGCATTGCCCTGAGTTCCTTTCCTCGTTGATATGAGAACAGTAGACGAATCCTTTGAGGTCGGCTTTTTAGTCTTTGTACATGGAAGCTCTTTATTTTTTTTCTAAACTCTGTTGCCCCCACTATCACTATTGAACAGTGAACTTCAGCCTCTTGCAACACGACATTGGGTCTAACGCACACCCCAATCTGGCTGTAAGTGCATTCAAATGCTGTGAAAATTAATAGATGGCAAACAACAAAAATGTTCATAAAATGAAGCTGCAGCCACAAGGAATTGGGTTCTCATGGCTTGGGACTGGTATCTGTTGTCTTGCTGTGTTAGATGGTCAGCTTGGTCATTTGGTTTGAGACAGGCCTCTATGTAACTCTGGCTGACCTGGAACTCACTGTATGGACCAGGCTGGGCTCAAACTCACAGAGTTCCACCTGCCTCTGCCTCCAAGTGCTGGAGTTAAAGATGTGTGCCACCATACCTGGCTGGGGCTGGTATTTTAATTTCTACATAAATGTAAGACATACAGCTCTACAGGTCACAAACAGCAATAAGCCAGACGGAAGTTCACCGGGGAAGGTGGGAACTCATGAGGGCCATCTTCCCTGCTCAGTACAAAATAAGAAAACTACAGGCCAGCTGGAGAAAGCAGAGGGCGCACTATCCTTGCAATGCCAGTTGTGGGGAAAACAGAAGGCCTCTCTTGTGGGATCAGAGCCAGGGTGCACGCTTCATCCAGACTGAGGTAACCTAAGTGTCTCGAATGATAATGGAATCTAAAAGGAAACTGGTTTGAACCACAAGACCTGTGAAGACCTAGCAACTGCAGTTCTGAATATACTTAGAGGGAAAATACTTAGTGGAAAACAATGTGAGTTCCCGCTAAAAATCACAGTTGTGTGAGTTGTTAGGCCATTAATAATTTTAGATGTTAAAATATTAAGAAACTATCAAGTGATTACAACATTTAACCAGTAAATTGAAAAGTAAAAACTATAACAAAAGAGAACATGAATTGTTGAAAGTATCAAAATGGGCATTCTGAAGATGACATGTGTATAATAGTAATATTAAATTGATAGGCAGAGAGTTGAAGATTACTGCAAGTTTGAGATCTGCCTGGGCTACATAGTGAAAGCCTGGCTCAAACTAAAATTTTTATTTATTTTAGTGTATTAACCATCAAATTATTAATATCATCAAAGAAAATCCAAAAAATTAAAAATATGACTTAAATAGACTAGGAAGTCCCAACCTGTGTCTCCTGGGAGTTCTAGAGGAAATAGTTGGAGAGAATGAAACATTCAAAAGATAAAAGATTTTCCTTGAAAGTAAAAGTCCTTAAATTCATGAGTCACGGGTCTTGGGCAAGATAAATCATTAAATCTTGGTAAACTCAACCATTGATAATGAAAAGTCTTTAATATGAGAGGAAGAAAAGGATGGACTCCTTAGGGGAAAACATCAGAGAGGTGACAGCCCAGCCATGTCACATGGGCAGCTACGTCATATGGGTAATTGTGTCACAAGGACAGCCAGTGTTGACAGGAAGTGGTCCGGAAAATTCTGAGAGGAGAGAGAGCTCAGTCAAACCTCTCAAGTCTGATTCCTGTAGGTCTGTACATATACACCAGACAAATACGATCCTAAGAAATTCCGCATTGGAGAAAAGCTGATTAATAAGTCTTGGTGCTCCTAAGAAATGACGCATGTGACAGGTTGCATGCCAAAGCTGCTAGGCACCACCACTGCTACCAAGGCCACTTTGGACCAGATACAATGGCTCCATGAACAGTTAATAGGAATGCTGCAGAAAAATTTGTCCACAGAGTTATTTCTAGGCAAGCTACCACAGCAAGGGATTTCTAGTAATACTTATACATGAGCTGTAGGGGTTCGCTGATTTATTTCAAGACAAGACTCTTAAAATATTCCAGGATCTTTGCAATACTTCATAAATAAACAGAGAGACCCACCACAAGACTCACTGGCTTCATGTAGACAAATGTCAGTAAGTGGCATTGTGAGGTTTTCTTTTTCAAAAGTTAAGTATCCCATGCGTATCATCACTTGTTAGCTGCCACATGGTTCCAAAACAGTAAGCACACGTATTTCTCCTTGAAGGAACAAGTGATTGTGAAGTAATGACAGTATAACCAGTTTTTGGAAGATAGTAATGTTGTGAAGATTTTTTAGATTTTTTTATTTTTGTTATTTACATATATGAGTGTTTCAACTGTGTGTGTGTGTGTGTGTGTGTGTGTGTGTGTGTGTGTGTGTGTGTGTGTACACCATGTGCATGCCTAATGCCCACAGCAGCCAGAAGAGGGCATCAGATCCCATGGAAATAGAGTTACAGATGGTTGTGATCTCCACGTGGGTGCAGCAAGTGCCCTTAACTGCTGAGCCAACTCTCCAGCCCCCAAAGATAACATTTTTAAACTATTCTGCAATGTTTGCATGCTTACCCTGTTGCCAATAATCATGGCCCAGTAATCACAGCTGAGATAGGTTTTGAGTAAGTAACTGCTTCTTTTCTTGAAATGGGCTTAATGTTTCATTTACTTTATATTTTTGTATAGGTTTAATGTGTTTAGTCGTACAGTGTTACTGTTTATAAATACACAAAAGTCAGGGAGCCAGGTATTCAAAATGTTTTGGGTTTGTTGGTTTTATTTTTGTTTGTCTATGAGTTTTCAAGACAGGTTTTCACTATCTATCCCTAGCTGTCCTGAAACTCACACTGTAGACTAGGCTAGCCTCAAACTCAGAGGTCTGCCTGCCTCTGCCTCTTCAGTGCTTGGATTATAGGTGTGTACCATCACCACCACCAGGTCAAAAAAGTGTATGTATGTATGTATGTATGTATGTATGTATGTATGTATGTATGTATTGAGACTGAGGGAGAACTGAAATCCCCACCCCCTTCCTCTCAGCCCTCCCTCAATCTCCCCTCTGCCCCACCCACCCCTATCCCCTCCTCTTCCATTTCTATTCAGGAAAGGACAGGCCTCCCATGGATATCAACAAAACATGGTATATCAAGTTGCAGTAAGACTGGACAAAGCAACCTAATATGAGGTATAGCGTCCCGGGAGCCAGAAAGACTCAAAGACAGCCAACCCCTGCCTCCTCTGTTAGGAGCCTCACAGTGGCAGAGGAAGAACAAGGACCCAAGGTCTGACTTCTGACTCGTGGGCCTTTGCATTAATTTATGCATCACACAGCAAGGGTTCATTTCTTGCTTTTATATGTTAGTGGGCTCGGGATGCAGTTGGTGGTTCAGCACTTAGCATGCCCAAAGCCCTGGGTCTAATCCTCGGCACCATTAGAAAAAAGTAGAAGTAAAACCAGAAATTTAGAAATTGTTTTTTAAAAATAAAGAATATGTTAAACCAAGGCCTTAATCCTCTCAAAATTTGCAAGGTGTTCTGCAGTTCCGACTGGTGTTTAAACATGTGCTGTACTTTAATTTGCAGGCCCAAGAAGCTAATGTTAAAAGCTTTCAAGCAATACTGGTTTGTCTTTAAAGACACATCTATAGCCTACTTTAAAAATAAGGAACTTGAACAAGGAGAGCCAATAGAAAAACTGAATATTAGAGGTAAGAGCTTTTTGCACCTCTTTGTGGCACAGGCTGACTACACTATTCCAGCGGGATCCCCAAGAACTCTGAGCCTGGCTGCTTGCCAAACAGCAGCTCCTCTGCATTACAAGGGATGTGCATTGTGTGGGGTGTGTGCCTTGCTCTCCCCTCTCACCCAGCATGTGAGGCTTTCTGATTGAAAAACAGCTGTGTCCAGGCTGGGGCTTGGCTAGGTGGTAGATTATGCGCTTTGTGCAAGGGGGGGAAATGCCAAGAAGTGTTACGTTTCATTCTTAGTGACTTCAGTGCCCATTCTAATTGCTGAAAGTGGCAGTGAGTGAACTGGTGTCTCGGCTTCCTGGGTTATTCCATCAGCCAGTGTACTCATCTCTGCCATCACTGTAGCAGAGAATCGCTTCTGCTTTCTTCTCTTTTAAAAATTTTATTCATACCAGGAGTGGGGCTAACCTCCTGAGACAGGATTACGGGTTCAAGGCCAGCCTAAGCTACACAGCAAATTCAAGGCTGACCTGGGACACACTGAGATCTTGCCTCAAAAAAAAAAAAAAAGAAAAGAAAAAAGAAAGAAAAATACAGACACACACACATATATATTTCTAATCGTTCCTAACAAGATAGCCAATATCATCCTAAAAATGAAATCAATTGATTTTTAAAGAAAATAATAAAATCATTTTCTTTATCCATGTTGTTCCTGGAATTGTTGCTGTTGGTTGCTCCTCCCGCTTTGGCCTGTGGTCATTTATGTCTTTGCTGTAGATATACGTTGGTGTTTATTACAGCAGATTTCTCAAAGCTCCATTTTGCCCCTGCTTATTGTTCTTCAGGCTGTGAAATTGCGCCAGATGTGAATGTGGCTGGGAGGAAATTCGGAATCAAGTTACTAATCCCCGTTGCTGATGGTATGAACGAAGTGTATTTGAGATGTGACCATGTAAGTAAAGCTACTAAATCTCATCAGTTCCCATGTATTAAGACTAAGAGCAGGGGCTGGTGAGATGGCTCAGTGAGGGAAGGTGCCTGCTGCCAAATGGGATGGTCTGAGTTTGATCCTCAGAACTCACCGTGGAAAGAGAAAGCTGGCTGCCCCAGGCTGTCCATCTACCTCCTCCACCCATATGTCAGGGTATACATGCACCTGCCCCCAAACTAGATAAACAAACAAACAAGCAATTAATACTAAGAGCAAAACACACAGACACATCATAAATTAAAATTACTGTTCAGCCAAAATTGCATTTAAAACAGCTGACCTACAATGATCACAAGTAAGCCTACCTTAGGCATGCTCAGAACACATTAGCCTGCACATAGACTAAACCACCTAACAGTGCCTAGATTATAGTAACTGCTAAATGCTGTGTGTGATGTATTGAATTGTGCACTGAAAGGGAAAAATAATGACTATAGTAAATAGTAGCCCCATAGAGGGAGTATCTCAAGTTGCTTCTCTGTAGCAGACATAGTAAGCCGTGTTTTCCTGGTGTTCTGAAAATGTTTGAATTTGGGCTGGGGGAGTCTGATGTTCCAGGCTGGTATTAGCTGGCTGCATCTTGTTGAACTATGTGTCTATGTAGACTTGGCTCCTCTCTTCAGTTTGAGCTGATTTTATTTATGCTGGGTCCCAGGCTACCTGGCACAGGCATTAAAGAGTAATAGAAGCTACCACTGACTGGTTCAAATCCCATCCAAGGCACCGATTGTCTCCTTAGAGTTACAGTCTTTACATGGATAGATGAGGATACAAATAATACAGAAAGCTAGGGGTAGGGGTTTCCTTCATCGCCTGTGACACCCATGTTATGAAGATGGAAATCGTGTCTGTGAAAGTCTCAGGAAATTGGGCTTCATTTGTCTGCACTGCTCAGGATCCCTTTGTCTCCTTGCATCCTTTTTGCACAGAGTTCCTTGTGCAGAATGGTTCAAAGCTGACAGGACACACTTACCTTCAGTGGTCAGCGGCTTCTCAGAGAGTGTGTCACTTCTCATCTTTCCTTGATTGGAAAACAATAGTTTTGTATCACAGCCCCTTGACTCTCACCCTTTTTGCTAAGATCAACTATGGAGCCCATCTCTATAGTGATATTGTTTATGACTTACTAAAGCTTGCTTGAGGATTCAGAAAGCAAAGTCAGCCACAGGCCATAGAAGTCAGGCACACACCCTTAATCCCAGCAACCAGAAGCTAGGAGATAGTGGTGCACACCTTTAATGCTAGGACTCAAGATTAAGAGATAGACGGATCTCTGTGAGTCCAAGGCCATCCAGATCTGCACAAGAGTGAGTCAGTCTAAAAGGGAGTTATAGGTCACACCTTTAATCCCAACATTAGGAAAGTATATAAGACAGAAGAAGCAAGGTAAGAGAGAGCATTCATTCTCCAGCCACGCTAGAGAAAGGTTCCAGTCTGAGGTCTGGTGAGAGCTCGTGGAAACAGGATCAGCCCATTCATTCTGAGGCAGAGATAAGAAACTGGTGGCCAGCTGCTTTGCTGTTCTGATATTCAGCTTGAAGTTTGAACCCCAGTATCAGTCTCTGCTGGTCTGTGACAGGCTGGCTCCATTGGTGAACTGGCTGCTAAACCCTCGCATTTGTTTCAGGAGGATCAATATGCCCGGTGGATGGCTGCCTGCATCTTAGCCTCAAAGGGTAAAACCATGGCAGACAGCTCCTATCAGCCAGAGGTCATCAGCATCCTTTCGTTTCTGAAGATGAAAAACCGGAACTCATCGCCTCTGGTGGCTTCCAGTATGGAAAGCATGGATATGAACCCGGAATGTTTAGTATCACCTCGCTGTGCAAAAAAGCACAAGTCTAAACAGGTTCTGGTCTGTTTTGTTGTCTGTATACAGTACTTACACTCTAAAATAAAAGGGACTCCATTCAATTAAGGCCGTCATCATGAAAAAATGGAGACATTTGACAATGTACTGGGTAGTAGACAGTGTGACAGGATTACTGTTGATTTTGTTAGAGATTATTTTGACTGCTGACTGAATATAGTAATAGTATAGAGTTGAATTTAATTAAGGATAAGCCCATTAAGAATCGAAATTATGATACTATAGAATAGGTTAAATGTAGGTGGGGTTTTCTGTCCCTCCAGCCAGTTCCCAAATAATCACACAGAGACTTATTACAAATTGTAAATGCTCGGCCAATAGCTCAGGCTTGTTACTATCTAACTCTTACGTTTTAAATTAACCCAAGTTTGTTATCTATGCTCTCTCACATGGCTGGGTACCTTTTTCCAGTATAGCAAGTTCATCTCCTGCTTCCTCTGCATCTTCTCTCCCTCTTCTTCACTCTTTCTCTCTTTGTCTGCCAGTTCCACCTAACTTCTGCCTGTCCAGCTATTGGCTAGTCGGCTTCTTTATTAAACCAACCACAGCAACACACATTCACACAATGTAAGGGAATATCCCACAGTGAAGACTGGACAGGTGAACCTATTCCAGTGAAATCAACACTGAAAAGAGAGCCATTTGCATAAACCTTAGAAGTGGGCATGTGTTGCCTGGTTTTGGCCATCCTTCTGCTCAGTGATTTGTACAACTCTGCAAAAAAGGAGAAAGTGAATTAACTAACTAGTTAATTAATAGGATGGGCCATCTGTTCAGAGTTCAGGGGAGCCCTGTTTATTTTTCTCAGTGGGAATCTGGAGCAAGAAAAATGATTAGAAAGCAATTAGCAAATGTAAAACAGAGTTTGATGTCTCCTCTTTCTGTGTAGCTGGCAGCTCGGATCCTGGAAGCTCACCATAATGTGGCCCAGATGCCTCTGGTCGAAGCCAAACTACAGTTCATCCAAGCATGGCAGTCCTTACCGGAGTTCGGCCTCACCTACTACCTTGTGAGGTAATTACAGGATCCACATGCCTTTTACTTTCCCTTCAGCCATTAATGGCTGAAGGGAAGCCTACTCTGTTCTGTCTAGAATGCTCAAGTTCACAAATGATCCAAGTACTTTGACTGCCCTTACGAATCTTCCATACCTTCTGCTCAGTGAGTCCGCACTCCCTGAAACCAAGCTAAGTGTAGGAAAGGAACAAAGTGTAGGAAAAGAACAAAGAAATTTTGTTCTTTTAGGCTAACCAAACCAAATCAAACCAAAAGGAGTTTGTGCGATCTGTGACCTCCCTTCATGTCCAGTTTCTCTCCCTGCTATGTATCTCACAGTGTGGTCCATGTGTGGCTTTGTAGTTTTGGGGTTTCCAGACATATGTCCCAGAAATATTCCAGAAAAGATAGTGTTCCTGTGACTCACAGAAGATTTCTGGGTCTGAATGCCCTCTATGTGACTCATCTATTACAACCTTCTTGTATTTTACAAATGAGAAGAAAAGAGTTACACAATTTGTTCAAGTTCAACCCAATAGTCAGGAATGCTGACATTGGTAATATGCACTGATACATTGGCTGTGTCTATCATATAAAGGATGCTTCTCCAAAATGTGTCCATAGACAGGCTTAATCAAATCCACCTTCTGCCCACTCCTTCCTCTCCAGACCCTCCCAGATCCCTCTAATCATTTTCCCAACTTCAAGTACTCTTTTTTTAAGCCACCTGAGTCCACATTTTTAAGTAAGGGAGACCGGTACTTAAGCAAAATGCATGCTTTATCCTCTGGCACAGCAAACTGTGTGTCACAATCTCATAACATGGCTGATGGGCTTGCACTGTAAGACACAGCCATATACACAAGTACAATTTCCCTTAGTTCTTTCCAAAAAATCTGGTTCCTCCTGCCTCTGCTGGCAAGGGAATGTGTTCATACTTTTCTGTTCACTTCTGTTCATATCTCATTTAACTTTTGCTTACACTCTTTGTCCACCACATAACAACTACCAAAAAAAAATCCCTTATGCTTTATTCATAACAAAAAGAGTAAAGGAAGTGCTACATGGTGGCACACCATTATCAGCCTGGAAATCAGGACAAAGGTAAGGGGATCATGAGTTTAAGGCTGACTGAAGACCAGCCTGAGCTACATAGCCAGACAATCTCAAAGCATCAGAGACTAGGGATATAGCACAGTGGTAGAGTACATGTTCAGGCCCTGGGTTCCATCCCAATTACAGAGGGAAAAAAAGATGGAGAGGGGACAAAGCTATATTGGATAGTCACGTATTAGCACACATGCCATGCACATGGTGCACACATGGCATTGACTTACCTGTAACTCACAGGTCAGCACCACACAGCAGAAAGCAGAGATACTTAAACCAACCAGGCCCAGCAGCCAGTCCCACCTCTCCCCATACTAGCTTCTGACCCTGGGGATTTGCTTTGGTCTTCCCAAGATTCAGCTTTGGGGCATGTCTGCGGGCATCTGGACCTGCTCTGCTGAGCAAATCCAACAGGGAAACAGTGTGAGTCACATGGTAATTAATTGCACAGTGTGGGCAGTCCCTGCACAGATATCCCAGGATGTTTACTCCTTGTCATGACTTCTCCTTTTTTGCCCATTTGTCCCAGTCAGCGCCTACACCTGTAGCTTCTCAGATTTGTTTATAAAGATGTTGAGGTAGAAGCACAAGGTTTAGTTTTAGAAAATCTGTGGTTTCATGGGCTAGTTAGAAGGAAGGGCTAATGTGGACCCCCTGTGTAGGATGACATGTAAGGACTAAGGTTTTCCGCCCGCCGCTGGTCTTGTCCCGCTGCTGCGCCAGCCCCAAATAACACACTGAGACCCAGTATTTGATATAATACTGTTGGCCAGGTACTTATTTCTTATTGGCTAGCTCTGTCTTAAATATTAACCCATTTCTGCTAATCTACGTATTTCCACGTGGTCTCGTCTTACCCTCAGAGAGTCGGCTGGTGTCCAGCTCTTTCCAAACTCTCCATCTTGACTCCTCCTTACTACTTCCTCTTTCCTCCTTGTCTCCTAGTCCCTCCTATCTTCCTTCCCTATTGGCCAACAGTGCTTTATTCATTAACCAGTATGAGAAACATAAATACAGAATGACATCTCCCATCATCTCCTCTTTTCTGTCTCAATAAAAAGAAGGGTTTTGACTTTAACATAGCAAAATATATAACACAACAGTTATCAAGTAAGAATCACAGTTAACAATATTTATTCATTAACATTTAGCAAGATTAAAAGAAACTATTCTATCATCTATCCTATATTTGTGAGTCTAAAGTCCCATATGTAACTTATCTTTAAACCTAACTAAGGAAAACTATAACCATAACTATTTGTCTTCAACTCCCTCAAAGACCACAGAAGGATAGTATATAAACTCTAGAAATGACAGAGACATCTTGCCTTGTCAGTCACCTGAAGTTCTTCTGTAATCTTCCATCTTCAGCCCATAGGCCATAGTGTGTCTGGCAGACTCTTCAGCAAAGCAGGAAACTTTAAACTGTCTTCTTGTATTGGCTGTTTGTCAGTCACTTTTTTCTGTGTCCTGCAGACTGTCTGGCAGACTCTTCCATGAAGTAGGAACTCTGTAGCAATGTCCATCTTGAATCAGCAGTCACTTTTCTGTGGGTCCTGCAGGTCCAGTTTATACAGCATAAAGTCAAACAGTCCAGACAAGAGCAGTATCTTGTCCAAATGGCTAGTCTTGCCTTATTGGAAGTAAACTTCATAACCGCGTTTCTTCGATGGTCATCTTCCTTTCTGGTGCAGGTGGTGTTGCCAAGAGCATTTATGTCTCACTGTCAAGAAAAATCCTAAACTATTTTAAATGCCATATTCTGCAGGTCTTTGAAAGGTTTGAAGAATTCCTATCTATCTCAAATACATCTCTGTGTATCTTGAAAAACCTAACTAACTTAACTCTAAACTTTGACTATCATAGGTAATTATCTATAATTTATACTACATTATACATTACATTTCTAAATGAGCTATAAAAACAAAGTACCTAAACGAGGAGAAACATACACATCACAAAATTGATCTTAAATTGTATCAATAAATAAAAATCCATTCCAAAACAAAGTAATCATATCTATACCATAATCCCCTTTTTACCTTTAAAAAGAATTGGCTGTGATCATTAACCATTTATAACCAACCCCATTTAAATGAAAACAAACATTTATAAACAATATTTGGGAATTTGGGTGTCGTTCTTTCCAAACTACTTCCTGCTGATAGGGGGCACTGTCATGGGGGATCCTAAGAAGATGAAATCCTGGTTGTAGTCTGCAAGGCTGCTTTATCCAAATTGTTTTGAATGTTGGATCACCAGCAACTCTGTTTCAGAGGGTCTTCCTTGATCAAACCACATTAGTCTGGAAGGAATCCACAGCTTTTTATTTTCTGTAGAAACAAAAATAGAAATCCTTTTCCCTAGTAACTTGTCCTTAGACTTAAATTTTGAAGTCAAAGCATTTTTAAAATATATGAACTGAATTAATCCAGCAGTATTTACTTTAACAGTTGTTGTTTCCTCAGCAGTCAAACAATAAAAAGACAATATAATGCCATACAGTATATAGATTCTTTCCATCTTTATGTGGCCTTTTTATTATTTTGGTTTTTTTTTTTTACTTGTATTTTTTTATTTTTTGAGACAGGGTTTCTCTGTGTAACTTTTATCTGCCCTGGAATTAACTCTATATATATCAGGTTTACTTTGAAATCACAGATATCTGCTTGCCTCTGCCTCCCCAGTGCTGAGATTAAAGGTGTGTGCCACCATACCCAGCTTTTCTTTGTCTTTTTAAAACCATTTCAATATTTTTTTTCTCCCATGTCTACATATATTTTAAAACACACTGTAAACCTTTAGAGGTTTTTCTTAATATGAATCTGACTTTACTGTAAATGTTTATCTTTTTCTGGCCACGAGTCTTTTATTTGTTAAACACTAACATTGCTAAAATGAAAGTCATAGTTGTTTCTGCTGCAGTTTATCAAAGATGGCGGCAGGTACTTTTACTGCCAGCACTGAAAGCTGTGGTCACTGCCTCAGTCTGCGCTGCCATCCAGTAGCATGTTGCTGGCTTGGAGATGTGGTCACTGCCATTGCCAGCTCTCGTACACACCAATAAATTGTTAGCAGTGCTTTTTTAAAGCCGTGCGGTTTTTTGCCGCTTAAGCTGAGTTAGGAAACCTCTCTTAAAGGAGCCTTGCAAATATCTGCTTGTCTCTCGCAAAGCAGAATCCAACCAAGAAAAATGCTGCTACCAAGAAACCTTGCATATCTCTGTTCTTTTGTTTCTAAAAAACCCTTTTTTAAGCTTTTGTTAAATTTTAAGTGGAAGTTAGCCACGTGGGCACCATATGTAAGGAGTAAGTTTTTTCCGCTGGCCACCTTGTCTTGTCCCGCCGCCGTCCTGCCCCAAATAACACACTGAGACTCTGTATTTGATACAATGCTGTTGGCCAGGTACTAGTTTCTTATCCGCTAGCTCTGTCTTAAGTATTAACCCATTTCTATGTATTTCCACGTGGTATCACCTACCTGGGAGTGAGGCAGGCGTCTGGTCTCCCCGGTCTCTCCATGCTGACTCCTCCTCACTACTTCCTCTTTCCTCCTTGTCTCCTAGCCCCTCCTATCTTTCTTTCCCATTGGCCAACAGTGCTTTATTCATTAACCAGTGTGAGAAACATACATACATAATAACATCTCCTATCAATGACAGGCAATAGCAGAGACCTGGTCATCCTAAGAAGACTGAGTACATGCTTCACAACTTCCTGGAAGCTAGAGAAAAGCCCAAAATGGTTTCATCCACTAAAGAAAGACATGTGTTGTGATATTAAATGTTGAATGACTAGAGGTGTAGCTCAGGAGGTACAGTGCATGTCTAGCATGTACTGAGTTCAATTCCCAATTCTTCCTAAAACTGGGCATTGTGATACAGACTTGTTATCCTTGAGAGATTCAGTCCTTGAGAGACGGAGGATTAGCCTGGACTATATAGGACCATGTCTTTAAGTTATTTACTTATTTCTTTAAGGTAACAGAATGAACAATGAAAAGAATAGAAATGACCCTAGAAAGATAATTTTAATCAAAGGTATGAGATAAGAAAGATGAAAAGTATTTTGTTCAATAAGAATTTTTCACAAATTGCTTTTTTCTTTTCTATAACATCCAAACTGGTATCAGCCTGCTCAGCCCATGTCTGTTCCCTTCCCAGCAGAATTTCTCCAGCATGTTATATATAGTGTCCCGGTTCCTTCTCTTCTTGAACTCACTCCAAGCCTATCCTTTCCCACTCCACAGCCTTCTACTTGCTGTCATCAAGGTCATCCACTGGTCACCCTTGACCTTTGCTGAATCCAGTGGCTAACTCTAAGCATGTGTGCCACAAGACAGAAGCTTGCCTTGCCCCTGGACTTAGACTTCCCTCACAGCAGACCTCCCTGGTACCTTCCTCCCTCCCTCTCCAATTCTTTTACTCTTTTCTGGTTTGTTCTTGTCTCCCCAGGATCCTAGAATACTGGAATCATAAGCCCATGGGACTTAAACCACTCCTTACACTATAGCTCAGCCATTCATTTGGCTTCCTTTATATAAGGAGTTATTGCTATGAGAGGCATATCTTGAGCTGCAAACCCTCTCTTAAACTGCAGATTCACCCATCCAACCACAACAGGGTGTCTATGAGTTCGCATCTCATCTTACCATGTCCAGAACTCCTATCCCGCCCCCTTCCGCTCCCCCCACCCACCGGCCAAAGCTGGCCCTGTTCAATTATTCTGTACCTTACTAAATGAAACTCTTCTTGTAGATGTGCCCCAAGTCATCCCTGGCTCCATGGTTTTTGTCACACTGACAGTATGTATACTGGCAAATCCTACCATCTCTGCCATCAGAGCACACACAGAATCTCACCAACACCTGGCCACTGCCAGGGTGACCCTACCTGGTTTCCATGCTTCTAGCCTTGTCTTCTAAGATCACAGCCAGAGTGATTCTTGTAAAACTGAAGGCAGTCCATACTAAGCCACCTGGCATCTTTCTGTGCCACTCGGAGTCAGAATGTCTATACAGCTTAGCTCTCTGTGTCTGTCTTCCCTCCTCATGCTGTGCCAGTCACCCTGGCCTCCTGGTAATCTTTAAGTATATTCATACACATAAATGGCTGTACTCTCTGCCTGCAATACTTTTCCTCCTAGATGCCCACAAGGCTTATTCACTCCTGGGCATCAGCTCTTTGGTTCTGTCACCTTCCTCTCTGACCTCTGTCTAAAACTGTAATGAGCTCATGCTAGAACTCCCTATCACCTCTGTGCTTGGCTCCCTCTATCATCTAATCTGGCACACGAATTTCACTTCTTCGTGTTCCTCACCCCTTACTGGCCATGAATATTCTACCGCCTGAGCCTAATTTTGTGTGAGGTGCTTTGACTTCCTCTGATTTCATTTTCCTCTGATGTCATCTTCTTTTAAAGAATGTCTCCGGGAAAGCCTTACTTCCCTCCCTCCCATTCTGCATATCTTCTTTATCACCACAAAGTGCCCTTCTTTAGGATGTAGGTTACTTGTTGTCTTTTCTTCTGAGATAATTCAGAAATGTTACAATGTGACCTTTGAGAATGTGGGGCTGGTGAGCTGGCTCAGCAGGGAAAGTTGCGAAGCCTGCTGACCTGAGTTCCCTGGAACCCACATAAAGGTTGAAGGGCAGAACTGACTCCATAAAGTTGTCCTCTGGCCTTCACATGTGTGTTTTGCACCCACACATACACACCATGCACACAGACAACAATAAGTATATGTGGATAATAGTTGTTCTCTTAATTGATACTATTGTTTTCAGGTTTAAAGGAAGCAAGAAAGATGACATTCTGGGAGTTTCATACAACAGGTTGATTAGAATTGATGCCATCACCGGGATCCCAGTTACAACATGGAGATTTGCCAACATGAAACAGTGGAATGTCAACTGGGAAATCCGGCAGGTGAGGCAGGAGCTGACCCACGACTATGTGTTCTCAGAGGTTCACATTACCCGTGAGTGGGGCATGTGGTCATAGCCTGTTAAAATACTAGTATATACTTCTGGGCAGTTTCCTAACAAATCTAGGCCCAGAGTTCTTCAGTCAATACTGCCAATTGGCTTAGCTCTGTGAAGACATTCCCTAGAGACAGATTATAAAACCGTTTGTTTTATTTTCATAAACTCACCATAGGATTATATATGATTGAGCATAACCATTGCTTAGCAGAAACTACCATAGATGAAATGCCACACAAAACAAAGCCAAAAAGGGGCCTCATCTAACTGCCAAGAGCCAGAGTTGTGTGTGAACCCACCAGCTCAGTCACCTACCCAGAGAACATTCCAGGCTCACAAGAGGAATAGTGCTGAAGGAGCAATAGAGATACCTAGAGAAGGCCCAAGAAAATCTTCTCCTATGAGACGAGCTCTTGAGCCCACAGCTATGTAACAGCATCCATCATTTTACATCCCAGGAACTACATATAGGCAAAGCATACATCATAGAAAGTTCTAGATCAAGTTAGAGAGGCTTTGGAATCCTACTGATGATGCAGAAGAGTTTGATGTTGCTGATATAAAAATCCACCTTGGTGGTGGTAAGATGGCTCATGGGTTAAGAGCACATGCTGCGTTAGCACAAGAGACCTGGATTTCAATCCTTGGCATCCACGTAAAACATCTGGATGACTATAAATGCATGTAACCCCGGCGTTGAGGAGTGAAGTCAGGCACATCCCAGCAGCTTGTTGAACAGCCATGCTTGCTCACACATGGGGCCTTTGTTCCACAACAGACTCTGTCTCAAAGAAATGAGTAGTCAGTGATAGAGGAAGACACTTGACTATGTCCTCTGACCTCCACATGTGTGCACACAGGTACACACAGGTGCATACATGTACACACACCAAAATAAATACACAAGAATCTGTCTTCCATTGTTCCTTTTGTGTTCACACTTCTCTAAAAGAAAACCAGTAACATAATGGAGCAGTAGACCATTGCTATGTTTCAGAAGGCTGGATTCCCCTCAGCAATATTAACCATCTGGGCGCACATGCATCAAATGAAGGCCAGAAAATGGATCTAACATCTTAAAGCATTTTAATATTACTGTCCAGCAATGGGAATTGAGTGTCAGTCACTGTTAAAGTTCTGCAGGGAACTCCGGGGGTGGAGAGGTGAGACTGGGCCATTCTCTGGGTCTTCTGGTGTTTAGAACTTAGACGGCTTTCATGTAGGAAAGGATAAAGGGCAGTGGCTGATGGAACACTAAGACAGGCATTTCTTTCTCCATTAAGGAGTCTGCTGCCCACAATGGTGGCTCACACCTATAATCCTAGAACTCAGGAGGCTGAGACAGGAGGATCGCTGCAAGTTCAGGGCTTCCAGCCTAGGCTACACACAGGGAGACCTCATCTTAAAGAGTCCACAAAGCTAGCCAGCGGTAGTTAAAAGCTAACTAGCACACTCCTTTAATCCCAGCACTTGGGAGGCAGAGGCAGACAGATTTCTGAGTTTAAGGCCAGCCTGGTCTACAGAGCAAGTTCCAGGACAGCCGGGGCTACACAGAAAAACCCTGTCTCAAAAAACAAACAAACAAAACATAAGAGTCCTCAAATCTCATATATGTGTGTATGTGTGTGTATACATATGTATGTATGTATGATTATTATATATAATAATCTTTTCTCATTTCACATACCAATTCCAGTCCTCACTCACTCCCCTCCTCATGACACCCCAACCATCCCCCCACCCCACCCCCACCCCCATCCACTCCTCAAAGATGTTAAGACTTCCCATGGGTAGTCAACAGTCTGGCATATCACTTTGAGACTGGACTAAGGTCCTCCCCCCTACATCGAGGCTGAGAAAGTTATTCTTCCAAAGAGAATGGGCTCCAAAATGCCAGTTCAAGCACTAAGGATAAATCCTGGTCCCACTGCCAATGAACCCACAGACTCCCCAAGCCACACAACTGTCACCCAACCTGTCATTGCAGATTCCCACTGTCAGTCTCGAGTCAGTGAGTTCCCATTAGCTCAGGTCAACTGTTTCTGTGGGTATCCCCAAAATGACCTTGACCTCTTTGCTCCTCCCTCTCTTCGACTGGAAGCTTGGCCCAGTGTTTAGCTGTGGATCTCTGCATCTGCTTCCATCAGTTGTTGGATGGAGGTTCTATGATGATAATTAAGTTAGTCATCAATCTAATTACAGGGGAAGGGCAGTTCAGGTACCTTCTCCATTAATGCTTAGGGTCTTAGCTGGAGTCATCCCTATAATTCCAGGTTTCTCACTAGCCCCAAAATGGCTCCCTCAATCAAAATATCTCTGTCCTTGCTCTCCTTCTCTGTCCTTCCCCATCTCGACCATGGTATGTATTCAATCATAAGTTGATATTAGGTGTCAACCAGCCTATAGCCCATGGCCCCAGAGAAGCTAGGTAACAAAGAGAACCCTAAAAGAGACATACACGGATCCCCCTGAAAAGGGGAAATAGACAAAATCTCCTGAGAAAATTGGGAGCTCTGGTGGGTGAGAATGGAGGGCAGAAGGCGAGGGGGACCAGAAAAGGGGAGTGTGTAGGAAAGTATGAGGGAACGGATGGTCCACAAAGCTTGCCCCTCCACACAGGGAGTGAGTTCTCACTTCTAAAAGAGCAAAGGCACTCATCAGCGCTAATACCACAAGAGGGCGCTAAGAGCAAAGGCATTTTTCACAAAGACGTTTTCTGTGTTGTGTTTTGGGGACCTCAGTACTCCTCAGCTTTGGGGGAGACTATCCACCCCAAGCATAACAGCTGCTTTTTCGTCCTTCCATGTCAGAGTTTAAGTTTATCCATGGCTTACTTTTCCAGGTGGCAATCGAGTTTGACCAAAATGTCTCCATCGCGTTCACTTGCCTAAGTGCAGATTGCAAGATCGTGCACGAGTACATAGGTGGCTACATTTTCTTGTCCACCCGATCCAAGGACCAAAATGAAACACTTGATGAGGACCTCTTTCACAAATTGACTGGCGGTCAGGACTGAAGTGAAGCAGGCCTACTTGGCCTATGTGGACCTAGGAGACCTTCCAGGATGGATAGGACCTGTGGCTCTCCTGGTGTGCAGATTCCAGACTAACAGATTCCAGACTAACACAACGTATGCTTAACACCAACTGCCCAGCTCCTTGCCTCATCGGAACATACTTCGAACACATCCCCTTTCCTGGCTTTGCCTCGAACTGCCAGCAGTAGATTGCCCAATCTCCTCCTGCTTTTCCTATAAAGTGGGTGGGGAGAGAGGAGGCTGCTACTGTGGCTGCTCTAGGGCCGAGCATGGTACTCAGGTTCTGTGGCTTTGCGAGCACATGTCACTGCTTTGGTGCCTCATGGCAAGTCAACAGTGAGAACAGAAGGCAGAGAAGTCTGGACACACTTTTTCCCTGGCTGTCAAAGAGAGATGCAGGGGGAGGAGCAGGGTTACAGTGCACTTCGGCATCATCAGTTTATAGTGGCTGTCATGTCTGTTAAGGTGACCACTGACCATCTGGTCAAATCATTGGTCCTCATATTATTGCTGACACTAGAACCTCCATTCCTGGGGAATCCCATAGACACACTGAAGTCCTTCTTAAAGTCGTGTGCTGAAGGGACACAGGGAAGCCCATTCTAAACCAAGATCCATGACTCAGTTGCTTCTGGACTGGCTCTCAAGAAAACAGGCCTGCTCTCTGTTAATAAAAACCAACTTCCATGAGCTGGGAAGGTGGCTCAGCAGTTAGGAGAGCTTGCTGCTCTTCGGAGGACCTTAGCCCAATTCCCCGTACCTAGCTCCAGAGATCTGATTCCTTCTACTGCACTCCAGGTGCATACATACTCATATACACATGGTGCTCACACACACACACACACACACACACACACACACACACACAATTTAAAATGATCAAAAAGACAAAAACACCCCCGACAGGATTCAGAGTCCAGCTAGGCCTCCATCCCAACCAAGTAAGGAAAGGAGGGCAGAGCTACAGAGTCCACCATGTAGAAGTTCTGAGGACTAATGGCTGACTTAGCCAGCACCCTGGCTTGTCTGTGTGGTAGGAAGTGTTCGTCCACTCAGTGGAGTTCTGGGTTTCTGTTATTCTTGGTCTTTTCCCCCAAACAGCCTCGGCTTTGGAAATCAGGAGCCAACACCAGGTTCTTGGGGGCTGCTGTTTTCCATGCCATCCCTACCCTGCAACAGGCAGCTGCCTGAATGTCACATTCTGGTTCTTCATTAGGGGGAAATAAGTGGGTTCTGAGTAAGTGGAACACAGCATCAGAGCTGTGTTCATACACAGCCTTTCTCCTTCTGCAGAAACTCAAACTGCACAGATAGAGGCAGAAGCTCTGCTTGAATTCCACCACCCTCCTCCCTTGCACACTCCAGGGGCTTGGCTGGAGCCCAGACCATTTTAGGCCTCAGCTGTTGCTTTGTTTCCCAACAAAGCCACCTGGGAAGTGAGGGTTCTGCAATTCCAAGAGTCAGGAGACAGTCCTGGCTGAAGACCACAGACCTGAGCCAGAAGAACTTTCTGGAGATTTCTTTTAGCATCTCCTTAGAGGTGTGTATCCGTGATCCGTCAGGCACCCACTGAATTTCTGAGTCTCAAATTAGCTCAGGCATTTAAATCTCTGGTCCCTATCCCAAAGAACTTAGTTTGGAAATTTTAGTGGACACCAGTGTGCACGCAGTGAGCATGATGGTTGTTTTTCCTCTGCTGTCATGGGGTCTACTGTTTGGAGCCTAGACAGAAGGTTAGGTGTGGTGCACATGTTTAATCCCAGCACTCAGGAGACAGAAGCAGGCCTCCTGAGTTTGAGGCCAACCTGGGATCCATAATGAAACCCCCCCCCAAAAAAAAACATTTGCATGCTAGAGTCTAGACAGAGCCTTCAGGCCCTGGTCATCATGACCTCAATTGCATGTCACCTTGATTACATGTCCAATGACAGCTAAGCTTGCCTAGTTTACCCAAACCAGGCCTTCAGGTCAGTCCGTCCTTAGCTGTTCACGGTTGGCTGACACTCCTGTGAAATGCTCAGGGGAACTTGCTGCATTCTAGCCAAACTTCATATAGTTTGGTTTCTCCTGTGGTTACACAGCAACACTCAAAGGGATAAACTGGTATGAGAAGAAAATTGTAAACGTCACTGTTCCAAGGTTCTTTCTCCCTTCCTTTCTTTCTAACATTTGGGTACAAAAAGTCAGGTGACGTATCTTCAATGAAATTTTAAATTAATGTATGACACACATACACACACACACACACACCACCACCACCACCACCTACTGTATTAGCTGCCATAGATACTGAAATCTGTACTATATTATTTATATGACTTTTAAAATTGAGTTGTATATGGATTTGAATACAGCCCAGTTGTGTCCCTACCTGGCCTGCTGTTTGTTTAAAGGTCAACATTCTCTCTGCTATGAAAGAGTCCAGTCAGGGCTAACATGTGCCTCTGCACACCAAGAGTCTAGCTCCTCCAGGCGATTAGAGAGTGCTTGGCCTTGAGTCCTAAGAGGTCAGCTTAGAAACTTTCTTAACCTTTGCTTTCAACTCACTCACTGACAGGCATCAGATTTCCTGTCCTGTCCTTACTGTGGCCCATCTTGTCCCTTTCTAGATCTTGAGAACCCACCAGAAAACAAAGACATACATATCCAGAGAAAGGAAGAGTCAAGGCCTCAGCTTTTGGTAGCTGGATGCTGAGGGCACATCTGTATTTAATGGATAATGATCCCTAATAGGTATAAACCTGGACTTTATAGGATCCTCCTGTGCAGTTTTTACATTGATGGGGGTAGGGGGTGGGGGTGTAGAGCATGCGTGCTTGCTCCACTGACACAAGAAGGCTCAGAAGGGGAGCTACCCTGAGGTCACATGGCTGAGAGGAGTGGAACCAAGATCCAAAGCCAAGTTTGTCAACCTCCGCCACCCTGCTCAGCCTTGAGGCACTAGCCACCTCCCACTCAACGAAGCTCAGTGTCCCCCACTCGCAGGTCCAGGGTGACTCAGTGTCCACCACTCCCAGCCACCAAGTCAACATCCCCACAGCTGACGGATAGTGGTAGGAAAGTGTCACCCACTTTGGGAAAGTGACTGTCCCTGAGTTAGAAGAAGGTAGAGGTGAACCAAAGAGGTCTGGGAGACAGAGAAATATCTCACTAAAAGAGTTGGGATTTTATTGTTGTTGTTTTTTTAATTTGGGTTTTGAATCCTAAAAAGTAAAGGAATGAGTCTTTCCATAAGCTAGGCCTTTAGTCAGTAGCCTTTAGAATCCAAGTGTTTTGTAGTAGTCACTGCCTGAAGTAATGTAAAAATGGCTTTAATTGGCCTGAGGATGCATCTCTGTTGGTATGCTTCACACCTAGCAAGCGTGAAGCATAATTTTAAAGTGCATCCATACAAATGTAACTTAACCTTTTTTGCAGAGGAAACATTCTTGCTAAATAAAGGAAGGGACCTAATAATTAAAGCATCCCTGAGCCCAGAGTCACATGGGACCCAGTCTTAAAGCCACCAGTCTAAGAAGGTATAGAAAAGCCTCCAGGAGACCCAACCCTTGCAATCATGTGACACAGAAAAGTGGTTCCTAAGGAGGAGGCAGAGCCCTTTGTGAGGGAGCAGAGAAAGGCTCCCAAGCCTGTGTGGTGTGATCCAAATAAGGCAGCATCACAAAAGGCCCTGGTGGCCCTCTGTAGAGACTGTAATGGGGAAGGCAATGTGCTGTAAGTGGGGCAGCTAATTTGAGTGCAGTGCCTGGCTGGATCCCAAGTATGCCATATGGCTTTTAGGCAAGGGCACTGTCCTGGCCACATAACATTGTAACGGTGGAGGATCCTGGGAACAGAGCAGGGCTGGGGTCTTCACAAAAGGAACTGGGTCTCTATGCTATCACTCAGTTTTCTGGCTGTCCTCAAAGAACCATGACCAGAAGTTAGGTCAACCTCTCTCTGATAATCACTGCTACTTTTTTTAAAAAAGTAAAACCAGTGTTTCTTTTCCCAAAGATACACACTTCCAACATGGATTTCCTCATTGCTGCTAATGGCCAGGTGCCAAGTATTAAAGCCACAAAGATTTCAAATTGACACCTTGCTACTCCAAGGGTAGTCCTCAGCCAGCACATCTGTCAGAGACATAAGACCCAAACCAGGAGGGAGTCAGCAAGGCACTGTGAGTGAGGCTCATGGAAGGAGGCCTGTGCAAATGCCAACCCAGCCTTGTCATCTGGGCCAGCTCATCTGACTATGTAATTTACATTTCGTGTTGGGAAGACAGGCTGCACTGTTGCCAGTCATACCCTGCGCCAGAGATACCAGGAGGTTTAAGAGCTACGCAAAGCTGCACGACAGTGAATGAAACCAGCTTCTGCCTCCCCAAAGAGCAGTCTCAACAATATAACTCATGGGTCACGACAGCAAGAGGTTGATTTTGAGAGATGAAGCGCTGCTGGTGTAGTGCTTCGTGCCTCCCTCAAACCCTCTCTCCATTCATCTGCTCGTCAAGCATGCATCATAGGCACCATTACACCATTCAGAAATGGTGTTCTGGTGAGTGTTTAGAAATGCTGTGGTCGCAGGCAATGCTGATCTGCTAATTTCTGTGATGTAAAGACTCATGCCACAGCTCATGTGACAGTAGTGGGCACATGCTTGTGAACATCAGGTGAGCCAGCGAAAATAACCCAGCTCCAGTACACACTGGGATTGTGCAGAGAAGCCAAGCAGCTTGTCAAGATGACAAGCTAATAAACAGGAAACAAGGCTTGGAGCCCACATCTTCTGAACTAAAGTGCACTCTTGATTTTCAGTGTGAACTCAAGGCCAGAAATCCTAGGTTATACTTATTCATGATAGCATCTTAATGTGGCAGGGAAAAGTAGAGAATAATTCAGTTATCTGCAACTTGGCTTGGTTTGGGCAACACACAGAGAGAGAAAGAGAGACAGAGAGACAGAGATGGGGGGAGAAGGAGTGGCAGGAGGGAGAGAGACCTTTCCTAATAATGCTTTTGGAAGCCTGTTGGCAACCTGCAGCTCCAAACCTGTATTGAGCTGCATGCATGGACTTCTCCAGATAAGTTCCTCCTCCCCTATTGACCAGGCTCTATTAAAATATTTTTCCAGTTGTGGCTGGATACATGAGGCAAGGTTCAGCCCAGGCTGAACTATTTGGGGGCAAAACCATGAACCCAAGTGAACTTTTAGGGAAGATCCCCTTTTAACTATATATAATATATATATAATATAGTTGGAGGTATATGATTTATAGCAGATGCATTATGGAAAGGGGAATGCACAACATGCATAGGCTGACAATCCAATCTATTCATTAAAGCAGAAAAATGCCCACTCTAGGCCCCTTAGTAACCAATTCCTTCTCCATAACAGGAAGTCCCAAACAATAGTCAGAGGCCTTGAGTATCTTCATTCATTATGGCTTGCTGTCAGTCTTGATAATAGATTCCTTTCTGCACTGACCGACTACATCTGTAAGATGAAATAAACTCTTTCTCCCAAGTTACTTATAGTCATTATGTTGGCTAGTTTTATGTCCACTTGACATAAGCTAGAATCATCAGAGAGGAAGGACCTCAGCTGAGAAAATGCGTCCATAAGATCTGGCTGTTGAGCATATTCTTAACTAGTGATTGATGGGGAAGGTCCCAGTCCATTGTGGATAGTGGTCCTGTGTGCTATAAGAAAGTGGCTGAGCAAGCCATGAGTGGCAAGCCAGTAAACAGCATTCCTCCGTGACCTCTGCATCAGTTCCTGCCTCAAGGTTCCTGCCCTCTTTGAGCTCCTGTCCTGACTTCCTTTAGTGATCAACAGTGATGTGGACATGTAAGCCAAATAAACCCTTTCCAAGCTGCTTCTGGTCATGGTGTTTCATCACAGCAATAGTAACTGTAACTAAGGTAGTCACAGTCTTTATCACAGCAATAGAAACCCCTAAGTCACCTGAAAACACCTAATCCAGACCCCACCCACCAGTAGGTAATACTTGAGTTGATTTTTCACAGAAAATATTGAAATGAAACATGGAGTTTTCCTCTCCAATTACTTTAGATTAGACTTCAAAGGCCAAATTTTCTACTAAACAACTCTTCAGATGCCAAGTGTCACACAACCCCCCAGATGCTAAGATCACTGCATTTATCCAGTATGGCACTCATTTGCAAATCTGGCTCAGGGGTCAGCTCATGAGGGAAGGAAGGGATCCCAAACCCCAACCAGACATTGCAAAAAAGCACTTGGCTCAAACTTTGCTGTTGCTCACAAATGGTTGATGCCAAATGACACCAGAGAGCAACAACTCTCCCTTGGGGGCCAAGCCCCTTTGGGGAAGTAGACTGAGATATTGTTCTGACCTTTTCCTCCATCTATAGCTTTAGAAATCAAGTGCTTATCATGAGAACAAATGGCCAGCAGATGCTTGGAAAAGGGCTGCTAAATAACCCCCTCCTGTAAAATAGAGACTCAAAGACACAAAATCACTGGGAGGCAGGAAATGGACAGGCGTGTGGGCAGTCAGATAGACCATTTGCCATGTCCTGCCTATTATTTAGAGATGCCATCATATTGTACATCTTAAAAATAATTGGCATGTGTTATTAGTAGCTTATCACATGCCCACTGTTAGTGGTGCATATATTCTGAGTTGGCCACCACCCCTAATCCAGATGACTGTGGAAAGGTACTAAGTTGACACCACAGACATTAAATTAACTGGACTCAGCATTTTTGAGAAGTGCCTGGGCCCGAACATTCACAGTAGGAAAGAAGAGGGCAAGGGATGGTAGTGAGAGTTAGACATCATAACTCTCAAAGCTAGCCTAACCACTTGACCAGAGGGACAGGCCTGGGCTCCACAATGGTTGTCTGGCTTTGCTCCCTTCCCGATCCCTTCTGGCAGTGAGATGAAGACAGATCTGCAGATAATCCACTGTCCTCTCAGATTGCAAGCCCTTTGAATAAGAGTCAGTAATTGCTGTCTCTGTCGTTGGCATCTGCAAGTGACAAGTGGGTGTGGATGCTTTTGTTTCAGTGTTCCCACATGACACGGCTGGACAGACTGCTCAGTGGTGAAGTGTGCACACTGCTCTTGCAGAGGACGCAAGGTCTGGTCCCAGCACCTACTCAGGAGCTTGTAGTGCACAGCTGTTTGTAACTCCAGCTCCAGGGTTATCCGATGCCTCTCACCTCCATGGGCATCTGAGCACGAGTACATACCCACACAGAGAGACAAATACATAATTAAAAACTTTTAAGCTAGCACATGACAAATATATGTCAGAACCTAGTGAATCTAGCAATCAATCATTTTCAACCAGTGGTAGGGCTCAGATATTGTAATTCAACCAAATCGATTTTCCCCCCTGCAGGGCTGGAGGTAGAATCCAGGCTTTGCATGTGGAGGTAAATTATCACTGAGGTGTATCCCTCGTCCTCAGCCTCCCTTCCCTTTTTCGTGTTCAGACTCTTACTATCGAATCGAAGCTGGCCTCAAACTCAAGGTCTTCCTGCCTGAGCCTCCTGAGTACTCAGCACTCAACACCATGTCTGGTCTAAATCAATTTATTTTGAAGCATACATATATATTTTTTGCTATCAGAAAATTTTCTCTGTTAAATCCCTGTAGTTGTTTGTTAGTTTTAACTCTGTAGGGGTCTGCCACCCAACTCCCAAATAAATACACGGAGACAATTCTTATGAATGCCCAGCCTTAGCTTGGCTTGTTTCTAGCCAGCTTTTCTAACTTAAATTATCCTGTTACCTTTGCCTTGGGCTTTGTACCTTTCATTATTCAGTATCTCTTTCTTTCCTTCTTACTTCACGGCTGGCCCTGGGGTCCTCTTCTCCTTTCTCACCCCTCCGTTTTCTTCTCTCAAGCCTAGATTTCTCTACCCATGTTTTCTTTTTACCTGCCAGCCCCACCTATCCCTCTCCTGCCTGGCTATTGGCTGTTCAGCTCTTTATTTAGACCAATCAGGTGTTTTAGGCAAGCAGCACAGCTTTACAGCGTTAAACAAATGCAACCGTAAAAGAATGCAATGTATCGTTGCACCATTTAACAAATATTCTACAGCATAAATAAATTTAACACATATTAAACTAATATTCCACAACAAATCCCAACTTGGGAAAATCCTTCCTGCTTCCTAAGCCTCCTCGGGTAGTCAAGGCTAGACTACAAATCATTGTACAAGCCAGGAGTTCACATACTTGCCTCTTTTTGCTCCTCCATATCCAGCTTGTAGTTCCAAAGTCATCACGAAGTCCAACATGGCAGCTGTAGTTCCAGGAATGTCACATGGCCTTAGCTCTCCTCAAGGGAGTTTGAAGTATTTGCTCTTTATTCAAAGTGGCTGCAGACTCAACCAGAAGTCAAGGTTACGTTATTGATAACAATGGTGAGACTGGATATTGGGAGACAATCAACCACCTCTTCCACAGACATGTGAGATGGATGTGCCAGGAACTGTGCTAGCTGCCTCAGGTTACACACAGTGCAGAAACAAGGGAGACAGATGGCAGGGCAAAGCCTGTGCAACTTGGTCTAATAAGCACTAACACAATAAATAAAAAGCCAGTGAAACCAAAAAGTAGAGGGTAGTTTGTGACACTACTGTCTACTGTCAAGGAAAATTCCTCAGGGTGAATAATTAGACTCTGCCTTGAAGGTCAACAAAAGATTTGCCAAGTAGAGAAAGGGGCAGGAATTCAGTCAGGCTTGGCAGACATTATCACTGGAGAAAATTAGGCAATGCTCTTCTCCATGATGGCCCATGGTCAGTTTGATTGATGTGCAGAAATGCAAGTTAGGCAGCTGCCGGTGGAGCAATGGAAGGCAGGCCACACTGGAAGGTGCAGGGGCAGTCCAGACCTAAGCCAGTAGGTGGGGCATGAGGATGCTGGCAAGCCATCTCAGCGCCAAACAGACTTTGCTGTTGTAGCCAAGACTGTTTATTATCTATGAGCAAAAATCATTTTCCTTTCTTCCTCCATACTCGAATTTGACTTTTGATGGAGTCAACGTGTCCAGCCCCAATGGTGGATATTTCTGCTCTGCACCAACCACGACGACCGTATGTCCCAACCTCTCATCTTCTTTTGCAGATAAGGGTGTACTTATGACCTAGTTCTGACCAGCAAGGCCCTGAGTATGCCAGGGAGATTCCTGTGACCATCTTTCATCTTGATGAAAAGGCAATGACGCTTGTTTATGCTTCACCTCTCTAGGTCATCCTGCCTGGAATGTGGATGCAATACTTGGAGCCCTGCAGCCACTCTGCTGCCAGAAGGCAATAAGCACAGAGATGAGATGAACACACAGAGATAACACACCTCTCATACAGAAAACCTATGTGATAAACACAGAGAAGCTGAAGGGAAAACAGCAGCCTGCACCTGCTTGTACATTTGTGGCACTATTCATTTCTGTCAGTTTTGACTGAAGAGGGACGGAGGATATTTCTAGGGGCTTCATTATACAGCAATGAATTTCCTCCACTATTAAGTAGGTTTTCTTGAACCTACAATTGAACACCTTCCTGACTGTTCGAACACTGAATGAGTGGATTTGCAAAGTGAGGGGAACAGAGTCAAGCTTGAGCCTAAGATGTCTAGCTCGGTGAGCTGAGAGGATGGAAACCCAGCACACAGCCATGAAGTAAATCATATACAGTCAGTGTGTTGCTGGTGTGGAGGTAAGAGACTAGTCATGCCTCTGTGATGCTATGAACCCTGTGGTCTTTTACACTGGTGCTGTCCAAACCATTCTTGGAAATCCTCAGCAACATCCTATCTAAATTAGAATGTTCTCGCCATCAACAAAATCCCATTATTCGCAAGACAACCCAATCTTTGGAAATACCAAGACAAAGGTGAGTAATGAGAGTATGATAAAGTAATTTTAATGAGTGATTTAAAAAAAAATTCTCATGATTGGTGTGTGTGTGTGTGTGTGTGTGTGTGTGTGTGAAACTCCTGAAAGAAATTTCACAGCAACAATTACAAATATGTAAGCCAGCAGGATGGCTCAGTAAGTGAGGGTGCAATTGAGGGTGCTTGCTAGTAAGTCTGATGACCTGAGGCTAAGCCCTAAAAGTTCTCCTCTGATTTCCACATACATAGCATAGTGCCCTACTTCCCACCTCACATAAATACATGGAATAAAAAAGAATTGCAAAAATGGTCTTGTATCATTTGAAAAAAGACATTACCTATAATGTATATTTCTGAGGACTAATTCTTGCCATATTTTTTTAAACTCTTAAGAACAGATACTACGCTTGATCTTAGGCAAAAGGCTGAGAAGTGATGTCAAAATTTCAAGAGAATTTTTATTATGGCCAGAGATGGCTCAGTGGTTAAGAGCATGTGACACTGTTGCAGAAGTCCTGGATTTGGTTCCTAGCACCCACATGTTGATTCACAACCATCTGTAATTCCAGTTCCAGGAGATCTGACACCCTCTTCTAACCTCCATACATACTAGTCACACATGTGTGGCCATGTACACATACATACATACATACATACATACATACATACATACATACGGGCAAAATTCTCACACATATAAAATATAGCAATTTTTAACGACTTAATTTTTTTTCTCTCTCTCTTTTTTAAAAGATTTATTTATTATGTATACAGTGTTCTGCCTGCCTACATACTTACAAGCCAGAAAAGGGCAGCAGATCTTATTACAGATGGTTGTGAACCACTATGTGGTTGCTGGGAATTGAACTCAAGACCTCTGGAAGAACAGCCAGTACTCTTAACCCTTGAGCCATCTCTCCAGACCCGATTTTTTATTTTTTCAAAAATTCATTTGCATGTGTGTATGTCTTTGTGTCTGTATAGCACAAGCGAATCTAATGGAGTCAATTCCTCAGTTTAAGGTCCCTCTTCCTAAGTGACTCTCATTTCTGTCAAGTTGACAAAAACCAACCAGCAACTCCTGGAATGTGGACTATCTCTCACAGGTTCCATAAATATTTTAGAAAACCAGTAAATAGCAATAAAGTTGCAGGATTACCAATGCATGGTTGGGGATCAGTAGTCACATATTTCTAATTGATGTCATTTTCAGCGATGACAGAATTCCATCCCTATTAAAATCTGCTTTTAAGAAAATCTGGTGTCCCGGCCCTGAAGCTTCCGTACTATGTATTCCTTCTTCTCTCCTCAGCTCTCATCAGCCGACCTTAGCCAGTGTGTTCATTATACATTGTTGGGCAGGGTGATATCATCCTGCCTCTGTGTCTGCCTCTCTATGGCTTTCTTCCCTCTTGTCTCAGGGAGAAGAGCCCGCTCCCCATGTCCAGCCTTCTGAGTGTCCCCTTAAGGTTTCTGGAGGAATTCAACCCTGCAACTTCCTCTCTCCTAAGTATGAATTATTTTTCCCAGCTTCCTGGCACATTCCCATGCAGCCTGTAAATGTATTCTGCCTTGGTAGGGGTGTTCTCATCACTATAATTATTTAACAGTGTCCCCGTAAAGAGGTGGGATCTACATCATCTCCTACTAGATCTGGGAAGTCTTGAGGTTGGACTGGCCACAGAATACAACAGAAGTAATACTGTGCAACTTCCCGGCATAAAAGACAACAGTTCACATGCCATGTCCAAATGGCTGAACGTTCTCCTAAGGAACCATAGCCAGGTGAAGTGATCCAATAGAACAGACCTTCTAGCCATCCTCAGAACAGCCCCAGCCATTGAGCGAAATCACCCAAGTTCTCAAATACCACCCATTCAGAGCCGATTCAAAGCTGTGAATTCAGCCAACACCACCTGAAGCAAATGAGCCACATAGCCAAGCTCTCACCAGATTCTTAACCAGAAAATCATGGCACAGACTACCAGGGCTTGTTTAAAGCTATTAAGGCTTGGGATCTTGTTAGCCAGAACTAACCATAGTATCTTCTGCCTTGAATGGCTTCAAAACTATGTGCTGATTCATCTCCTTTTGCATCTCAACAGCAGAACTTACCCCAGTGGGGCTGGGGAATTTGGCTCCTTGGTTAAGAGCATTGGCTGTTTTTCTAAAGGACCTGGGTTCATAAAGGACCTGGGTTCAATTCCCACCACCCACTGCAGCTCACAACCATCTGTAACTCGAGTCCTAGGGGATCCAACACCTTTTTCTGGCCTTCTATTTGCTCAAAACTTGACTAGCCATGCTTTTCTAGGTAAAAAAAGGTTCTCAATTTCCTGAGCCAGGCTTCCCTGAGTTTCCTAACACCTCCCTGACTGCGACTTCACAGCTGCTCTGGCTTATTCTGCTTCCAGTGCTGGCTTGACCTTTTCCTCTTCTCTTTGTACACACATTCCTTGGGTGAGCACAGCCCATCAATTTTCCTTAGGAATCATCTATCTGCTGATGCCTCCTAAATGCAACTCCTCAGCACTAGGGAGAATTCCAGAGTTACACAGCCAACTGCCTCCTCAGCACATCCTCTGAAGGCAGAAGAGCCATCTCAAATACAACATGGCCCAGAACGGAACCTACCCCTAATCTGCTGCATTTGTATATTCCTGTCTAGGTCCATCCAACTCTCAGCCAAACACCAAGGAGTCAACTTGACATCTTCTTTCCCCTCTTCACATCAATTAGTTTCCCATGGCAACTGTAACAAATTACATAAATTTGGTTGCTTAAAATAACAAGCAAGGTTATCTACTCACAAAAGGAATGAAATTTTAATACACACTACAATGTAGGTGGGCCTTAAAAATTGTGTTTAATGAAATAATTCGGGAACAAGGTACAAGTGTGTATGGTTCCACTTAAATGAAGTACTTTAAATAGGCAAATGAAGGGCAAGAAAATATAGTAGAAGTTATCAGGAGCTGGATAGAGGGAGCAGAGGGAACTATCTTTTAGTGGATATGGTTTGTAGGAATTGATGGAAGTGCTTTGAATGTTGTGTTGATTAATTTTATTCAGTGTAACACAATCTAGAGTCATTTGGAAAGAGGGACTCAGATGAGAAAAATGACTCCATAAGTTTTGCCAGTAGACAAGTCTATAGTGCATTTTCTTGATTAATGATTCATGGGGTGGGCCCAGATAACTGGGGCGGTGCCTCTCCTGGGCTGGTTGTACCATGTCTCTTTGCTAAATAAGGTAACATTAACCCCTTCTGGAAAGTAAGCAATGAACATCTCTCAGACTATTATTCAGCCTACCACACTCACTTCCAGCCTACTCACAGATCTTGTCCATTGTGATTGACAAACACTGCAAGATTATTTATGCTCACCCTCTTGGGCTAGCAGCAACAACACGTATACCCAGGATGTTCACAATATGTTTTCAGTGTAATGTAATTCTATCATTGCTCTTTCCTTCAATCACCAGGGCAGCCTTTGGCCTTTGAACACCTAATGTCCTGTCCATTTTACTCATGCGGTAGCATCCCTGCCTACTTCCCTTCTCACTCACCATCTGCTCGTCACAAGGACCTGCTTCTGTGACTCAGACACAGAAGGATCTTTCTTACCACCCCATGGAACACAATGCCTGTGACCCTGTACATGACAAAGCGCCTATCTCCCCCAGGGCCTCTGTTCCAAAGAAGCAATGCCTCCTGATAGCCATTTCCACTTTCCTTCACAGTGCCTTTACACCCAGTCTCCCTGGTTATTCCCTTCATAATGCTCATGGCAATCTGTAACCACCTTGTTCATTTGCTTACTGTCAGTAGAGAAGGGATTTCATCAGCTCTAGCATTCAGAACAACTAATGACTATAGAACAGGCAGTTACTGTCTTGAACGAATGAGCCCAACACCATACTCCCAGCATGTAACTGTCTAAATAATCAAGTTTATGGTAGTTTTCAGACCAGAGGGAGTGCCTAGAGATCTAGACAGATGGAGCAGCCACTATCACAGATAGGTAGGCGATAGATAGATAGATAGATAGATAGATAGATAGATAGATGATAGATAGGCAGGCAGAAAGGCAGGCAGACAGTTATGCCAAAGGGAAGAAAGACAACCCCCTCCACCACCAAGGATCACATAGCAACAATTGAATTCCATGTGCCTGGAAGTGACACATACCATGTTCTATAATTATTGATGAAGCAAAGCTTGGAGATACGTACTTACCCAACTATGAATGTTAGGAGATATACCATCCTATCACATAGCCAGAAAAAGGAGAATGTGAGATGTGTATGTGCACCAAAGACTAATACAACCTTTCACAAAAGGACCACATATGACCTTTGCAGGCACGTCTCCCTCCACTCCTCCTCCAGTCCCTGCTGTCTTTCTGCCACACTGAATTCCCTTCACACACCGTGCCTATCATACATTGGGTCCTTTACCTTAGAGGTTCTTCAGAGCTAATCATCAATCTGCTGGTTTGATACAGAGTCTCACTATGTAGCCCTAGTTTACATGAAGCTCACTTTATAGGCTAGGCTAGCATTGAACTTTGAGATCCTCCTGTCTTTGCCTCTAAGTGCTGGGATTAAAGCTGTGAACCACTACAAACAGCCATCATTTTCTTGAACTCATATAAGTGAGAACATATATGTACTCTGGTTACCTAATTTCTGTCAATCAACACAGTGTCATGGAGATTCATCTATGGTTTTGAGTGTTGCATATTTTTTTCTTCTTTTTTGTGGCTCTGTACTTGCCCATTGTTTGTCTATACTATACTTTACAAATCCATTCTCCTATTTAAAAACCTTCTGGGTCATTTCCATTTGTGGGCGTTTATAAATGAAGTTGTTATAAGCATTTATTCTCTTAGGTATGGAACTAAGGGTGTAATTTCTAAGGGATGTGTGATGCCATATGGCATTCCCACAAGCACTTTCAGAAGGGTTCTTCTTGCTCCATAGCCTTGTGATCCTTGGTATTGGCTTTCTATGACTTTTGCTTGCTTGTTTTTCATTTTTGGCCATTGTGTTGGTACATAGTGGTCTCATTATGGCATAAATGTGCGTTTCCATGGTGAGTAATGATTTCAAGCATGTATTTATCTGCTCACTGGGCAACATACATTTCCTTATTGTAGGGAGCAGATGAATTCCCCAGTGAATGTGTATTATTGACATGAGCATATCCATGTCAAAGACCCCAATGCCCAAGACCCAAGGTCTTGTCAAAGCCTTCCCCCATCCCAGTACAAATCTTGATGAACAATGGACCTTTAGCCCAAGCCAGTGTGTGCAGCATTCTCATCCTTCTAGAATGTTGACATTGTGTACAGAAAATACCAACCACAGCAGCCTCCTCCTCCCAGATGACTACAACCTGAGACTGCTCCCCTACAGAAACTTCCTAAGGCCTTCTATCAGGATTAGCTAACCCCCACCTGCCCCTGCCCCTGCCCTGCTCCATGTTGGTGCTAAACTTACTGAGTTTCTGAACTGCTATTGGTGCACCTTCGTCAGAGTACACAAGCCACCCCATCCCAGATTTTCTCTGTGTGTGCCTTTTCTTCATTTCCTGTCATCCCAGTTAGGTCAATCCCTACATTGTGAAAGAGGAAGAGTGGGGTTCCAGGATCTCCTTCAAGAGTACATTTATGATAAGACAACTTCCTACCAGTAATCCCCACCCATTAAAGTTTCCAAATACCACCCAAAAGTGCCAGGTAAAAGAGACCAAGCCTTTTGGGTCTTTGGAGCCTTTGATGTCCAACCCACAGCACATATATAGTGCATGAGTCCTGCCAGATACAGGGACTGGTGGCCAGTCAACAAGCTGGAAACAGCCCACAGCTCAGCTCCTTGTGATCTGGTAGTGTGCTCACACTGTATGTGGTGGCTTCAGTCTTCTGCTGGAGGGCAGGTTTCAAGTCTTACTCAGCTCTGGGACTTCACAGAAGCTGGCATGTGCATTGAGTTGCTAAGCCAGCTGACCTCTTTGACAATGGAGTAGGAAGAATTTACATTGTCCGTGGTAAGGTGGGCACATCTCTAAGATGAGAATCCACATCCTATCCATCCCACTTTCAGGTTCTCTGCTTTCTAGTGCATCCCCAGCTGCGGAGAACTCCAGAATCAGTTTATAATAACAGCCTAACCTTCATCTCACTTTCCCCATTTATACACAAAAGAAAGTGACACATTAGTGCCTGGATCCCCAGTTCAGTTTGAGTTCTTTTAATGATGGATTTTTTTTTTTTTTTTTTTTTTTTTTTTTTGAAGTGGTGTGTTTTTACATCCCAAGTATCCCACAAATCCCTATGTTGGAGTCTCACTAACACTGAGAGGTAAAGCCTGGGCCTCAACTGTCACCATCTTATTCCTTAAGACCACTTCCTCCTTGGTGCATTGTCTGAATCCACACAGACACCAAGAGCCTCTAAAGCCTGGGTGCTGCATACCATTCCATGAGGGCAAGCCCTTTCCAGAGACTTGACAACCTGGTACCACGTCCTCCACAATCACCCTCCCGTTCCAGCAGTTTATCTCAGGTGTCAGAGAAGAATGAAGCTTTGCTCTTGCACATTCCAACTCCAGCAACTGGAGGGGAAATCTTCAGCAAAGTCAGCTGGCATGTGGAAAGCCAGGCTGGCCCCTTGGCTGGGCAGTCACCTGGCCAGCCCCTGTGAACTTACTCCAGGCTGCCAGAGCTATGAACACAGCTAGATAAGAACCCTTTGGAAGATCTCTGGGGCAACCTGTATCTGAAGTATATATTCTGACAATCCTGGGAATGGGATAGAACAGCTCAGGTCAAAAGTCGTAGGGCTGGCATTCAGGAGGTGAGTGACTTAACCATGCCTGCAGGGCAAGAGAGACCTGGTGGATTGTGAAGAAGTAGCCTGGAAGGATTTATGAGAGTGACGTCACCCTTCTCCTCACTAACCAGAAACTAATGGCTCTGTGACCTCAGACAAACCTTTGTCCTCTCTGGAACTATTTCCTACCTCCAAAATGGACAGGGTAGGGATAGGACCAGACAAATGGTCAAGACCTTTCTACAAGCAAGGATCTTTGACCCAGATTTTTACACATGACCAGAGAAGAAGAATAATTACTGGTTGTTTTCTTTCCCTGGGGCTGTGTGCTTTTAACATTCTAACCATGTGATCTTCCAGGAGAAACCCTCCCACCCCACCCCAAAGCCCTAGACTGTGTTAGAAATCAGGGATTACAAAATCCTTGATAATTTAAATTTCTTCAAAAATATTTAATCTGTGTGTGTGTGTGTGTGTACCTAAGTCTATGTGTGTGCACCCTGTGCATGTAAGAACCCAAAAAGTTCAGAAAAAGGCACTGAGTTCCTTGGAAATGGAGTTATAGTTTTGAGCCTATGGGTGCTAGGAGTCAAACCCAGGTCTTCTGTAAGAACAGTTAAGTGCTCTTAACCACTGAGCAAGCTCTCCAGCCCCATGGTAATTCAATTTTCTATTTCTGCTTCAGCTCCCTCCCCAATCTCTACCCTCTCCTTAACAATCCCAACACTGGGGCCCACCATGATCTCATCCCCCACTCCCCCACCCCCTCACCCCCCACCCCTGTTTATTTGTCAAGCATTTTCCCCGGTGCCAGATTCTGCCTGCTCTGAAGCTAATGAGACTATCAATGTGGCTAGTTCTCAGGCCATTCAGTCTTATAGCTGGAGGGACTCCATCAGTCAACTGTGGGACATCCAGTACCACCTGGGAAAGAGCACCCAGGAAGGGCACTCAATCCAATTCAGAGCAAGGAACACTATCAGCAATCACCCACAGCCAGTGGGCCTCCTTGGAGAGGCTGCATCCATGCTCAGGGAAAGCCAGGCATGTCTGGGAGCTGCAGCAGCAGCAGTGAGAAGAATCCTGGGACCAGCAGGGTACAGAAACGGGGTGAATGTTACACTTCCTCAACACTTGATAGACCCATCCCATGGAGAGTCTCACACAACTAAGCCTCTGTTTTGAACTGCAGAGCCAGCTCATTACTGTTAGACTCTCTGCACTCCCTCAGATCATCTCTCAAAAAAGTTCCCTGTGCCAAGACCTGAGTTAAAGGTCTTCTTCTGAGGGAAACTCCAAGTGTAGAGGAGGCTGTTAAGAAACTGACACATCCCAGCAGGGGAATAGTTCAGGAGGTTCCACATGGGGTGGGGGGAGATGTGGTAGGAATTTGAAAATATACTTATTGATCCCAGAACTATGTCACAGGACTCTAGCTTCCTTCTCTGGCCGGGTAAAACATTTATGCCATCTTCTCCCAAAGATGCTGGAAGAGGAGAAAGAACTGCAAACAGATTTTTCCGTGTTCCTAAGAGATGTCACACAGCAGTCATCTTCAAGCCTCCTATGCCCAAGAAGTCAACTCACTGACAAAAGGAAATTCTCAACACACTTTAGCACCTTAAGTGATATGGATTTATCTAAATATCAAAGAAACGATATCTTAAAAAAGGAATATGACAAAGACACCAGATACTAGAATCAGCTGAAATATCTAAACACTGAGATACACACAGTGTGCCCATAAGCTGCTCCAGAGCCCAGTCAACCTTGGGAACCCAGTTTCCTTCTCATGGGATAGTGGTCAGTACCATGAGAAGGTTCAGTGAGAGAAGGAATGCGTGTAGAACTGGGGTCTGGCAACTGGAAGTACTTAATTGTAAAGTGGTGGGAGGTGATAAAAAGCAGAAAGCACTATACAAGGGCAAGGCTAACCCAATCCATAAAAAAATCCTAAATGGCCCCATACAGGGACTGTATCAGTTTCCCCAGAACAGGGACCCAATTGGATAGCACCAGGAACCTAGAGGTTGCTTAGGCAGCACATCAGCCTAGCTGGGCAGGCCAGGTTGGGACAGCACTGACACAGCAGGCAGCAAGCAACACAACAGGTTAAGAGGGCTTACAGGTTTGGTTGGTTTAGAGGATGGAGCTGCAGGACAGCACAAGGTGGTATCTCAGGGCCAGGGGTTCTTCCTACCCATCCCCCCTAGTGCACAGAGGAATGTCCCCAACAAGGTTTCTCAACATACTTCACAGTCCTTCCTGGTATACGAATGTCCTTCCCCCTCGTGGTTCATTTGTACTTACATTTCAGTGGGTTCCGCTGCTTATCTGCTGTCTCTCATGGAACTCAGAACTACCCCCCCCCCACACACACACACCCCGCTGGCTTCAAGGGAGCTAATGGCTTGACCAGGGTGGACAGAGCATGTTAATTTTGAGAGAAAGCTGAGGCTTTGATTCTTGGGTATGAAACTCTGCAGAGGAAAGGTTACGGATCTCATGGCTGGGCCCCAGCAGTCAACCTCCATTCACTTCCCTTTCCCTTCTTTCCCTCCTACTCATGCCCTTAATCAACCATGGTGCAGTATTCCTATCACCCAGGCCAGCACCCAGACTCCTGGATAGTTAGTTCCCCAGAGGAGAGCTCAGAGCAGACATCCCCTGACCTTGCCTAGGCAGAGGAGGAATGCCTCTGAACAGCAAGAAAGACCTCAGCTCACCCTAGACTGTCAAACACGTCTTTGAGGCACTGCAGGAAGACGACCTCAAAGGAAACCGCCAGGGACTAGTAATGCCACCGGACCAGTTTGCAAGGTGCCTGGGAGTGCTCAGAGCTGCCCAGATAAGCACTGACAGGAGGGAAAACAGGAAGCTCTGGTCCCAGCTCTGGTCTATATACAAAGAAATGGGGATAACAGCCCAGCTCTCATGCTTCCTGGGGCCTGGGAGAAGCAGAGAAGGGTGCAAGAGCTCTATGGGAGAATGCAGTGAACTCCAAACAGGTGCTACAAACAAAGCTGTGTCGCCGTGTATTCCGGGGACCTGCAAGTTTTGATAACTGGGCTCCACCATGGGCACAAATGTTCTTTTCTGCATTTCTGGTCTTCATATTTATTCTCATTACTCAGAATCAAGTACAGGCTGTCACTAAACGGAGTCTGGTAGCAATCACTCTGCTTGGGGGCTTTTGCACACGGGACTGAGCTAGAGATCCAGCTTGAAGACTCCCCTGCCGGTCTGTAGTCACTTCCCTGTGACTCTGTGCAAGCCACTCTGGGAAACCACCCCTCCCTCAGGAGAGGCAGCTTCTTTCTCTCTCAGATCACCATTCAGTTGCAACCATGCTAAGAGATAGGAATCACCTACAAGAACAAGATTCCTGGGAGGTGACCGTGCTGGCTCCCCGGGCACCAGCCCTTGTTGCTGGCTCCTTTCCTCAAGCTTGGGAAAAGGGAAGTAAGGAAAGACAAGGATGGGAAGGATGGGAGGACTATGGGTGGGGGTGGGGTGCCAGGCAGTAAGAGGGAAGGGCCTGAGGCAGGAAGAAAGGGGATAAAAACAAGGACCGGCTTGGTGGAGAAGGAGGGGCTTCAGCGCTGGAGTACCTCAGGCTCCTCCTGGATGGAGCTAGAGGAGGGGCAGCAGGGAACCAGACATCTTCCCGCTGACATTCAGAGTCGCATTCAGAAGTCACTGATTCCTGCAATGTTCAAAAGTTTGAGGAGAGTGAAGGGGTGCCACTAACCACAGGGACAGCTTCCAGGTAAGTGTGACATACTACAGGACGCACTCACTCCTGGCCTCAAATCCCAGCAACTTTCGCACCACTTCCTACCAAGAAGGGAGGCCTTTCCCTTGGAGCCTCGATGGTGACTGAGAGATTGGTGTTCAGCGGAGAGCCATGGGGGGTATCTGCAGTAACTTGGGCTATCATAGCAGGCAGTCACTTCTTGCCCAGGGCCTGCTTAGAAGCTACTCTGCCATTCCCAAGCCAGCCCATAGTCACCAGAGCTACTCTCCAGGCTATCTCAAAAGCACAGCTAGCAAGGCTCGGCCATCCCTCCTACCAAGAGCCAACGTCCAGTGCTGGCATTTGTTAGAACACATATGCGACCAGGAAATGCTTGATTCAAGGGTCCCAAGCTATCTAGGGCTCCTATGTTCTTCTGAAAGCAAGCATAATTCCCTCTTAAGAGAGGGACCCTAGAAATTATTATATGCAGACTAGGAAGTGGCTAGACACTTTTAATGAGAAAAATTGACCCATTCTAGGTATGACTAAATCTTTTTTGACTCCCATTTAATCTCAGCTGAAGTTTTACCCAGGGTCATTCACAATTAGGATGGAGCTGATTAACAGGGGGGTGGGGGCGGTTACAGAGGAGAGCAAACAGCCTTCTTTCAAAAACTCATAGAAGAAGGGCAAGGAAACATTGGGGACTCTGGAAGAGTCAGGTCAGGCATGGAAAGATGAGGGAAGCCTCAGGGAGGCTGGAAAGGCAAAGGCATTGCTAGGACAAGCAAGTGTGCGTGGGTCCTGCAACAGAGTTAAGGAAAAAAGATGATCTCCACATGCTCATTGGCAAGTACCAGGTGGGAGTGGGGTGGGTTTCACTCTGTCTCTCTCTCTGTCTCTATCTATCTATCTATCTATCTATCTATCTATCTATCTATCTCTACAGGACCATCCAGGGACACCCTTTTGCCTTCCGTTCATTCAGGAGCTTCCTCTGAAGCCACAGGTTTTCCCTAGAGACTCGACATGCGGTGGACGCTTCTGCTGCTGCTGCTACTATCTCAGCCGCTGCTACCACTGCTGATGGTGCGAAGCCAGAGCCTGGCAGGACTTTCCCAGGAGACGATCCCCCTATTCCGACTCACTCATCAGGGACCCTGGGACAACCACAACAGCCACACCACCAACTCACCCTGCCAGGGGCTGCCCGCTGCGGGAGCCACAACCCTGATCCTGGCGAACCGCAGCCTGGAGCGCTTGCCTAGCTGCCTGCCACACACACTGCGCATCCTAGATGGCAGCCACAACCTGCTGCGCGCCTTTGGCGGGCCTGAGTTCAGTCGCCTGCCGGAGCTGCACATACTCATCCTGAACCATAACCGCATCTCCACGCTGCACTGGGACCAAGGCGCTCCGCCCATGCTGCAACAGCTCGACCTCAGCCACAACCTGCTGCCAGCGCTGCCCCCCTGCGCGGGGCCCTCGGTGCTCAACCTGCACTCTCTGGCCCTGGCAGGAAATCCACTGCAGGTGCTGCAGCCACGGACCTTCGCCTGTTTTCCTGCGCTGCAGCTTCTCAACCTCTCCTGCAGCGAGCTGAGCCACATCGCCCCGGAGGCATTCGCTCTGGAGGACGGCGGGCCCTTGGTAGCTCTGGAGGTCTTGGACCTGAGCAGCACGCGCCTCGAGCGAGGTGAGTGCAGTGTGCTGGCTACAAGTGCGTCAGGGGGAAGGGGTGGAGGTCAGGGCTGCATTCTTCCAGAGGTGGCCCCAGAAACCAGTCGCGTGGCCCCAAGTGCCCGAAGCTCCACACAGTCACATAACTACTGGCAAACCTCCGGACTACATATGAGGAAACTAAGACCCAGAATGATGGCGTGGTTTGACCAAAGTCTTCTAGCGCCCAATGTTCCCAAATCCAAGCACAAACATTCCACCGGCAGAGCTCAACACCTTAGCCACCATGTTCTGGCTGGATGAAAGGTATGGGAGGGCAAGGTGAAGTTGGCACTAGAGCTTCAAGCATGCCAACCTCCCACCCCCAAATTGTTTCTACAGATGTTGGATTCTTCTAATAGGATGCCGGAGGGAAGTGCCTTTGATTCACCAGCATGCTTTGGTTTTGTTTTACTTTTTTTTTTTTTAAACACTTTATGTGTTTATAACCATTTTTTTCCCCAGCATAATGGTGTGAAGAAGGGTGGCAAGGGGCTAGAGGGAACAAGACATTCAGAAAGGGGAATGTTCTCCATATATTGGGAGATGACAAAACTGAGTTCCTGGGTCCTCCTCCAACCATGTGCCCCTCTCCTCCTTCCTTAAGTTCCTTGAAAGCTCTCCACTCTTAGGAGGCAGCAGAGCTAAGTCTGGCTATTTTGTGTGTGGAGCTTAACCTAAGGCTATGTGACAGCAGCAGGCTTGAAGACAGTGTCCCAGGTAAGGGCTTACAGCTGTGTGGCCTTGGGCCATCCATGCTTCTCTGTTTTTAGGCAACTTGTAAAAAGGGATTAGGCATAGCTGAGGAAGGGCCTTGCCATCTGTTGTACCGATGACCTCCTCCTGTCACTCATTTCTTTATTGCTGTGCTGGTCCCCTGGGCTTTTGTGCCTAGCTATAATGGATAATTCCCTTTGCTTTCAGTTGAGTCTGGGTGGATCAGAAACTTGCCACAGCTCAAGTCCCTCTACCTGAGAAAGATGCCCAGGCTGAAGACACTGGAAGGAGATATTTTCAAGATGACTCCCAACCTGCAGCAGCTGGATTGTCGAGAGTCCCCAGCACTTACTTCTGTCCACACAGAGATCTTTCAAGACACACCTCGTCTACAAGTCCTTCTGTTGCAGAAGTAAGCGGTTCTAAGCCCAGCTCAGTCATAGGACTGATTTTGACCATTATACTGTATTGAATTTTATATGGCATACTAGTCCTCACTGTTTCAGGCCACTGCCCTCCAAAATCCTCTCTGGCCTTCTATTCTCCCTCACCTTCCCCATGGTGTCTTAAGCAGATCCCAGACAGTTTCCCCAGCTTAATAAATAGCAACAAGGAGACATGGATGTTGGGACTTCTCTCCACTGGAACCTCCCCCTTCACCCAAATAATAACCATTTTAATCAATCCCAAGGTATGAGTGGGGCTGGGAGGGAAGGAAACAGGATAGGAAGGTTTACCATGCCGCAGGATCAGGACTTGGTCCTCTTATTCTAGTAGCAGCCGTTGGTTTGACTTCGCAGAGTAGCAGAACACTGAAGATGACCCCAGGCCACCTCTCATCAGTGGGACTTGTCATTTGACATAGAAGCATCCTCTTTTGTCCCTCGTGTTTTGGTAGGGATGGGGATTAGAGGAGCTTCCAAAGCGTGTCCAGTCTCTTCTCCCCAATTTGGTCAAGTTTACAGGGTGTAAGAGCAATTTCCTTTGGGATCTGGGCACCTCAGCCAGCCCCTTACTGGGTGCTTTCATGGTTCCTATTGTTGACCCTAAGCCTAAAATAGCCCTTTTTGTAATATCCAGTTACTTAGCAGTCTGTTCTGTCATTGGCCATTTGTAAAAGATTAAAAGTAGCAGCATTGAACCTTAGTTCTGCGGTGGGGTTCGCTGTCCCCTGACCCACTTGGGCCTAGTGCTTTCCAGAGGATGAATAGCTGCCTCTCAGAGTCCAGAAAGATGGTGTCTTAGAGGCACTACAGGGCTTACTGCATTCTGGATAAAGATGGTGCTATGGCTAGCAATTCCAGGGGAGCCCAGGAGTGCTTCATTTTAGATCTTTTTGCCCAATGCAAGTGCCAAATATGGAACTGTTTTTCCTTAAAAATGAACACTTGTCCTTCACTCGGTAACCAGATACTAAGCATGCATGATGTGTAGGGAAAACATGTGTGGCTCTGACTCCATTGAGCTTGATAAAAATACAAAGTTCAAAGTAAAAAGAGTGAAACACAGGTACTCCCCCTGGGACTTTTCACATGAGGAAAGCAAATTTCTGGACTTAAGATGTCTGTAGAATTGGGGAAGGCAGGGCTAGAGAGGTAGCTCAGAGAAAAAGGTGCACTCTCTAGTGCTCCAGGCATGGTGGTGCACATCTGTAACACCAGCATCCCAGGATGCAGAGTAAGTCCCTTCAGTGTGCTGACCAGTCAGCCCCAGACAACAGCAAACTTCCAGTTCAGTGCAAAGACCCTGACTCAAAAAATAAGGTGGAAGGCAACTGGGGAGGACATCCTGATGTCAACCTCTGACATCCCCAGACACATGCATAGATTCACACGCCCACATGCATATCCTTCCCTACTCTCTCTCGCACACACAGATGATAACACTAACTGGTGGAGGTGATGTGGTGGTGGTGATGGTAATGATTATGGTAGTGATGATGACTGTACCATAATAACGATGCTGGTGAGGCTGCTGATGATGGTCACAACAGTAATGATGCTGATATGGTGCCAGCTTTCAACAAGACCACAGTTTAGTATAGGAAGCAGATGACTGCCACCTAGCACAAGCCACCATGAACCACAGCAGAGGCACACACCCTGTGCTGTGTTATAAAGCAGGTAGTGGTAGTGGTCCATCAGGCTGGATAAGGGAGGCTTCTTCAGGAAGGGCATGAGTCAGCCATAGCCCTGTGCAGCTCATGCTGCCCGTGATGAACTGTAACTGTGAAGGGCAGGGAAGTAAAATCTAAGAGTCAAGGAGCTCAGAGAGTGTGAAGATACCAGGTCAAACATTCTGTCAGACTCCAAGGAGGAAACAGGAGAGAGTCAAGAGTGGATCTGCCATTGTTCTTAGGTGTGAGAAACTGTAAATATGCCTAGAAAAATTCCAGTCCCCATCCCTGTCCCCCATCCCTGTCCCATCCCTGTCCCCCATTCCCGTCCCTTGTTCCTGTCCCCAATCCTGCCTGTGATTGTTCATCTTCACCCATCAAAAGCTTGATGCTTGAAGCCTGATGAGTTTAAGCCAGTGCTGTATTAGCCAGTGTAGACAGAAAGGAGACAGCATTGAGAATTGGGGTTTGTTTTCTCTTACTCTTGGAGACCTAGGCTTGCTCTAGGCTGACCTCCCAGGTGCTAAGAGGTGCATGGAGAGAGGTCCACACCCAGTTGAGGCTCTCTGTAGGTAATCTAGTCCTATGTCAGTTGACCCAGATGAGCCTGCCCAAACCAGGAACTACCAAGCCACCCCAAGAACCCTGTGAATGCAAACAAGGCATCTGTAAGCTTCTATATTTTGGCGCCATCCTCCACCTAACAAGGACTAACTGGTGCATTAAGGGAGACATTATATAAAGTATTGGCATTGTGCCAGCAGTTATGGTCCAACTCTGCACTCAACTGCTTTATTTCTGGCTACATCAAATTTGCTAATATCCTTCTGGCCTAAGTAAGTCACCAAGTTTCAAGGGATAGAGAACTATAGACTAGCTTTGGATGTGGAAAGGAGTGGTCACATTGCAAAGGCACGTGCCTACAGGGATGAGAGGAACTGTGGCCATTTTTACAAAGAGCCTACCATACCCAGCAATGGCAAACCCATTCTGGGCTCTCCCCATCTTTTGTCCCTGGAGTTCAACAGAATATTTGTCCTAGACTCACTCCATTCTCTGGGTCTCTTGGCTTATCCAGTGCTTTCATTAAGAGTTTTGGATTGAGGATGTAAAATGCTTTCCTAATATGGGTGAGGCCCTGGGTTCAATCCCAAGCACTGGTCTATAACAATAGTATCTATTATCTACTTTTTGTGTAGAGACTTGTACTTACTAATGTGTTCATTATTGCAGACTTGTGGTAAAAAGCACTTGGCACGGGGTTATCTTCTCTATTCAATATGAGTTAGCAATGACTGGAGTTGGTTGGCAAAATGGGATGGAGGTCTAAACTCATTTTGGGTTCTACTCGAAGTTCTATTGCTAGTGGAATTGTTTATCTACAATACCACTGTGCCTCTTAGGAACATTTTTTTCCTTTTTGTTTAAGGTTTAATTATTGGGGGCTGGAGATGGCTCAGTGGTTAAGAGAACTGGCTGCTCTTCCAGAGGTCTTGAGTTAAATTCTCAGCAACTACATGGTGGCTCACAACCATATAGTGGGAACTGATGCCCTCTTCTGGTGTAAAAGCATAGTGCAAGTAGAGCAGTCATACATAAAAACAAATTTTAAAATCTTTAAAAAAATTATTTTTATTTTATATGTATGTTTTGCCTGTGTGTGCAGTGCCCATGGAAGCCAGAAAATGTGAGATTCTGTGGAACTAGAATTACAGATGGTTGTGAACCACCATATGGGTGCTGAGAACTGAACCCAGGTCCTTTAGAAGAGCAGCAGCCAGTGCTCCTAACCTCTGGGCCGTCTCTCCAGCCCCTGTGGGAACATTGTAAATCTAATTGCTCATACTGAACCTAAAATCATGACTTAACTGATGTGTGTGTGTGTGTGTGTGTGCGCGCGCGCGCGTGTATGTCATTTCAGCTGCAACTTGAGTTCCTTTGGCCCTTGGATTGTGAATCCCTCCCAGGTCGTGTCTGTCAGCCTCTTTGGCAACCCTCTTGCTTGCAGCTGTGAGCTGGCTTGGCTTTTCATGGATGCAAACAAAACTGTCTTACACAGGTAACACATTTACCAAGCACATGACTGCAAGATGAGATCAGCCTTTCAGAGCCAGAGCTGTCCCAGCTTATGTCTTGCCCATATGACCTTGTGGGCATTCACCCCAATGTAGTCAGACATGGGGGATGAAGGTTCTACTTCTATTCCAGCCAGCCAAAAAAAAAAAAGAGCAAAGAACATGGGAATACTGACGGAGCTTTTAAATGGATGGCGCTCACAATTTCCACTCATACTCATTGGCCATTAGTAGACAGGCCATAGTTAACTGCAAAGGAGGCTGGGAAATGTAGTCTCCATACCTTGTAGAAAAAGGAAAACAAGCTGTACCATTTCTTCATTTTAGATACAAGGGAATGAAGCCCAAACAAGTGAGGTACTTGATAAATTCATGTAGCTGTTGGATGAAGGATGCAGTATGCATCTTCATCTACATCTGCACTCTTAACTACTAGGCCCCTTGACCTCCCAAGATAGCCTAGCTTCCTACTCTTGGCCACTCAGCCTAAGCCCAGTATGCTTACAGAGCTTTCTTGTGGAGCAGGAAACAAATTCTAATGGCATCTCTTGGCTTAGAAGAGCTCCAAATCCCTTGACAGTCAGGGTCTCATTGTGGCATTAAAAACGGTGTTGAGAGCACATGTTAGAGCAAAAAGTCTGGTTTCACTCCACTTCCTACTACAAATATAACTGTGTTACACTCTGTGGGGATAATAGTCCCTACTGCATAGTGCTTCCCAAGCCTATGCTCTGTCATCCGATACCCATGGCATCTTGGGTAATTAGCACCTCTCTCCAGCTCCCTTCTCTGCCCAGAAGAAGGGGTGACAGGATCTTCCCCCAAATGTTTCCTTGGTCAATAAAGTGATGTTAATAGGTCATACCTGGTAGAGATATGTTGGTAGAGGAGACCCCCCCCCCCACATTTTGGATTTAAAACTCCGAGACCAAGTGTCTCCTAATGATTGGTTTTCCCTCCAGGGCAGCAGATACCATGTGTGAGCCCACTTCAGGATCCAAGGTCTCCTTCTCTGGCCCTCTCTCCCTCTTCCAGCTGTCTGATGTGTGCAGGCCAGACCAAAGCACCACTCTCCAGACTTCAAACCCACCCCACTTTGACCATCCAGTTTCTGCACCATGGACACAGGGGCCTTCCATTGGACAGAGCACGACCCTGTCTGTTCAACCTGAAGGAAGCCAACAAAATATCACCAAGGTCCCCTCCCACACCATGGCTTCTCTTACACATGGGTCATGGATGCATAGTGATACCTTAGAAGAAACTGCCCGGTCAACTACTGATTCACTGACAATTTACCATCCCTCCAGGGCTCTGTCTGATGCTGCCAGCATAGGGACAAAGCAGATAACCACACATATCCTTGAGCCCAGTATCTCGCCTGCCTCCACCACACTGCTCAGCAAATATCTTGGACCCTTGCCTACTTCATCAAACCCCAGAAGCATATCTCAGACCAACCAGAGGACACAAGCCACAACCAAGGCTCTCCACACACACCTTCCGCAGGATGAGATTCCAGTCTTACTGTTAGATGATGAGAGCGAGGAGGATGAGACTCACGATCAGGTGGTAGCACCTCACCAGGATGTCTCTTGTGATTACCACCCCTGCAAGCATTTGCAGACCCCATGTACAGAGTTGCAGAGGCGCTTCAGATGCCGCTGCCCTGGTCTCAGTGGGGAAGATACCATCCCAGACCCTCCCAAGCTTCAGGGGGTTTCAGAAATGACCGACACATCAATGCTCATCCACTGGTGTGCCCCCAACTCAGTGGTACACTGGTACCAGATCAACTATGTGGCAGAAGGAGGATCTGGAAACCAGTCAGTAGTGGACATCTACGCTACAGCCCGACAGCACCCCCTGTACAAGCTGTCACCAAGTACCACCTACCATGTGTGTGTACAGGCAGCCAACAGGGCTGGCTTTAGCCAGCAGCAGACCTCAGGCTGGAAGAGGTCATGTGCCACCTTCACAACCAAGCCCAGCTCTGTGGTTATCTTCTGGGGACTGTGTACCTCCAGTGGACTGTTACTAGTTAGCACCCTGGTGCTGTCTGTGTGTCTCTGGAGGCAGCGCTGGAAGCCACACAAGCAGTTCTATGACACAGACCTGGTGGCCTTCAAAAACCCAGCCAGGACTGAGGAAATAACTCAGTGGTAGTGACTTCCCCCATGCACAAGGCCTTGGGTTTGCTCCCAACATGAAAATCAGACACATTTAAGGCCTTGGGTTAATATCTAGCAAACCAAATTAAACAACAGACCAGCATTTGACCACCTGGGGAGGCTCCAGACTGTCAATTATCCCAGCTTCTTTCTTCCAATCAAACCACATTGACAACCTGAGTTCCACCTTCCCCAAAGCCAATGCTTTTCACACACTCAGCACTCTACATTACTTCCATCTGCTCCTCCTCAGCGACTGAGGGTCAACACCAGACAGTCCTACTGGCACCTGTCATTCTGCGTCGTCTCCTTGGGGATTTTCAGCAGATAGTGTCTTCCTCAGCACCCACTGGGAGAAAACAAAGCATTGTAACAAGGAACACAACTTCTTTTGGAAATGCCATCCTCCAAGTTTCTTGCATGGACGTTGCCTTGTGGCCCCTGCCTGGTGGCCAAGGAAGAGCTACTGATTTCCTAAGGATTTATTAGTTGCATTTCAGGGTGTGTCAAAGCATGTTTTCAAGCTTTCCAGTTAAAACTGGCCTTCTGGTAACATCTGTGAAACAGGAAAAGACTATTTGCTTCCAGGGCTTCCTGGGTGTCACTCAAGACTCAATAGACAAAAGTAGCATGAACTATATTGCTTAGACAAGGTCTTACTGTGCTGCCCATACTGGCTTCAAGCTTGGAAACTTCCTGCCTCTCTCTCTCTCCAAATGCTGGGATTACGAGAGTTTGGAGAGGAGGTAAAACTGAACCCACAAAGAGTGCTTGAATCCATCTCTCATCTCCAGGACAGGCTGAAGCACAAAAGCCATGCGGCAGAAGGCAAGCATATCCTAGCTGGATATGAATTACTATACACTTAGGAGTGGCTAAGTATTCAAGCATGTTTTCAACTCCTAAAACATCCCTAGTTTTGTCAAATATATGCTTCAAAAGTTACCAAATCCAAAAGTATGAATTAGTATTGTCCTAAGACAAGAAATTAAACAGCCCCAGTGTTCTTAGCCTACTCTCAAGAATGAATCTAGCTGGGCAGTGGTAGCACATGCCTTTAATCCCAACAGCTCTTGAGAGAGACAGAGGTAGGCAGATCTCTGTGAGTTCCAGGCCAGCCTGGACAGAATATATTGTTTAACAAAAACTGTGAGGACATTTGAACTATTTTGTAAGCATAGAAATGGAAAAATTGTTGACCAGAGCTAGAGCAAAACCCCTCACACTGAGGATACTAAGGGTCAACAATAACCACAATAAGCAAATATAATAAAGCAGAATAAACATCTAACTTTCTTCAGAAATGATTTTCCATCGTTGTATTTGACATTTCTGTGCTCTTACCATCCTGGAAGCTCCAGCCAGCATTCCTGTTTCCACCCTCAACAGCTCCCAGTTAGAAACTGTATGCAGAGTTGAGGCAGGGGCAACCGCCAGCCTTGCCCCGCCCTTCTCTCTTCCCTGGGATTCTGCAGTAAGGTTTAGAATGCTCCAAGGCCAAAGCGGCTATATTTGTTACTTTTCTATTACTGTGACAAAACACATGACCAAGGCACCTTACAGAAATTATTTAGCATGTGTTTCCTGAGGGATCAAGAAACTGTTATGGCCAAGAAGTTGACAGCAGGTAGGTAGGCATAGTTGGAGATGGAAGGTGAAAGTTCAAAAAAAGAATTTTTTTTTTGCAGGGAGAGGCTCTTAGTAAACTTTTTTTTTTTTTAACTTTTATTCTTTGTGGATTTCACATCATTCATTTGGATCCCACCTGTCTTTGTCCCTGTCCCTCCTCATCCACCCTCTGCTCTTATAACCACCCCCCCAAAAACAAAATTTAAAAGAAAAACAAAAACCAGCCAGACATTGGTGGTGTTTAATCCCAGCACTCAGAAGGCAGAGGCAGGTGGATCTCTGAGTTCGAGGCCAAGCTGGTCTACACAGCTAGTTCCAGAACAGGTTCCAAAGCAATACAGAGAAACCCTGTCTTGAAAACAACAAAAGAGGGAAGGAGGGAGGGAGGGCTTGGGGGGAGGGAGGGAGGGAGGGAGAGGGAACTGGGATCGACATGTAAAATAATAATAATAATAAAAAAAAAAACGCTTTGACTCCAAAATTTAAGTTGAAGAACAAGTTACTGGGGAAAAGTATTTCTATTTTTGTTTCCACAGAAAATGAAAAGATGTGGATTCCTTCCAGACTAATGTGGTTTGATCACACCAGACCGCCTGAAACAGAGTACAAGCTGATCCTACATTCCAAACAGCTGGACAAAACAGCCCTACAGACTACAGCTAGGATATCTGAATCTTCTTCGAATCCCCCAAGACAGCGCCCCTTACCAGCAGGAAGTAGTTTGGAAAGAACGACGCCCAAATTCCCAAATATTGTGTATAAATGTTTGTTTTCATTTAATTGGACTTTGTTATATAAAATTAAATAAAAAATACTCTATATGCAAAAAAAAAAAAAAAAAAAAAAAAAGAAAACAACAAAAGAGACTCTTGTGAAAACTGTAGAGTGGCCCATTGAGTCACACAGTTCACCCTAAGAGCTTTCATCTTTACTTGCGTGTGTTCATTCCCATGAGCCATTGCTGATTCAAGGCCTCTGGCAATAATGAGTTCTCACCCGGGCCCCTCTTGGATATCCTGTTGCTGTCCTGTGTCACAGGGATCCTGCAGCTTTGGGTCTGTAAGTTTGCCCCCTTCATATGCTCTATTGGTCCACACATTTGGTGGATTTCGGGTGGGCCAACTCATAGCCCTGGTTGTGGGCCTGGGTGGCAGCTGAACTGTCAGTCCACCAGCTTCCCTCCACTGTCACCATTCAGGTGAGCTCTCCAGCACTGCCTTGGCCAGCCTACCCAATGCCGCCTGCAGCAAGGAGCTCTCAGGCCCTCGCTGGCTCACCCATTAACATCAACAGACCCCAGGTGCAGCAGGACCATGAACCCAGACATGGCCCTTGGCAGCAGCCCTGGCCCAGGTGGCAGCTCAGGCCACCTAGATCAGTTATGGCCATGGTATCAGCATGGCCCTCGGACACCAACATGGTCTCACGTGGCTGACCAGACCCCAGGCATCCACATGGCACTTGGCAGTAACAGAACCAGACATCAAATCAACTTAGACCCTGGCTGCTGTAGAGCCACAGACGTATATATGGTCCTTGGCAGCAGCCCTGGGTGACAGCTCAGGCCACTCAGTTCACCATGGCACTGGTGACATGGCCCTGGATAACCACATGACCATAGGTTGCAGCCTAGACCCCAGGCATCAGTGTGACCATTGGTGACAACATGGGCCATGAACATCAATATAGACCCTGGCTGTGATAGGACCACTGACCCAGATATGGTCCTCAGCAGTAGCCTGGGCTGGATGTCACCATGGCCCCAGGTGCCAGTGCACACCACTTGGATCTTCATGGTCCCTATGGCAGCATGGTCCCCAGACACTAATCTGATCCTAAGTGGTGGCCCAGACTAGAGGCCTCTGCAAACCCCCAGTGACCACAGGAGCCACCCATATTTGCCTCCTCAGCTGATTTAGGACCAAGATTGGCCCTTGGCAATAGCCAAGGTCCAGACATCACCTTGGACTCAGTTGGCAAGCAGGCCTTTCACATTAGCCTGTTCTTCAACAACCCTCCCCTCTTCAGATCTGGCTCTCTCCCCACACTGTACTCACTCATCATAACGGTCTCTTACTGGCCCTGCCAGCCACATAGCATGGCTTGGATCTGTTGCTATCGCTGTGTCCCAGCCTGGAGCTTGACCCCTGACCCCACCAGCCACATGACATGGTGACATGGCACTGAGCTGTTAGTGTGTTGCTTGCTGGCAGGGGCCAGGGACCTCAGGCAGCACTTGATTGAGCTCTGCCCCGCATGGCACAGAGCTATTGCTTTGCTGTTTTGCAGGGTCAGCCAGCGCCTAGAGTCCCTGAGCTAGTTCCTGTCTGATGTTGCATGGCATTGCATGACATGGAGCTGTTGCTGTGCCAAAGGCCCGAGGCTATAAGAGTTCAAATCTTGAACCCAAGCAAAAACAGAGTGTGAACTGAGAATAGCACATGGCTTTGAAGCATGTTCCCAGTGACACACTTTTTCCAGCAAGGCAACACCCTCTAACCCTCTCCCAAATGGTACCACTAACTGGGGACAGTATATTCAAACACCTGAGACTGCAGGACATTGTCATCCAAACCACCACAGAGGACAAGATGTGACAAGTCAGCACCAGCAACTGAGGGTTGCACCAATGCAAAATACAAGGAAGCTTTTGACTTTTTATCTCTACCTTCTATTTTAACACAGCTCAACAAACTGACTGGAGAGTTTTTACTGTATGGTTCCACATTACACTTAGTTGTTAAAGCTAAGGAGAAAGGGCAACCAAAGGCTTCCAGTATGTGGAGGGACACCCAGCTTCCTGACCCTACCTGTACCCCACTATTCTAAACACAATGGTGTGGCAGGTCTTCAAAGTTAGATGGTCCCGAACTATCGTGGTTTAATAAGGATCAGGATAAACAATTAGGCTGAACAGATGTTTATTCAGGGAGAAATAACTCACAACCTAGAACACCAGCAGGTAACACCGGATGCTCTCCTCGTATTCCCCAGCTCCTCCTCAGACCTCCTTCCCCAGGTCACTTCCGCTCCTGGCTCCACCCCCAATGGGCGTGGTCAGTGCCACAGAAGCAGACAAGTGAATATCCCACTACAATTCCCCTTTTAGTCTATAAAGATTTAAGCTTGATACAAAGCTACATACAAAACAGTGAATAACAAGTGTGCTCTAAGAAAAGGAAAACTGAGAACAAAACGACCTACATATCTAGTCCTAGAGTGAAGGGATAATAGAGTTTACAATAGAGTTGTCCTAAACTAGAAAGCTTAAGTCTAGTATCTAATATATCTAACTAGAGAGAATAATAGTTCTGGTAGTTTAAATCTTCAACCTCAAGACCTGAGAAGGAAATACTAGTGTAGACAGGACGTACGGATGGGCAACTTCCGTATAGCAAGGACAGAAACAGCAGGCTACCTGAACAGTCACCCTAGGTCTCACAGCAATGTTGGTACACCCAGTTTTGGCTAAGGCCTAGAGAACCTGACAGACCATAAAAGCAGGGAGGTAGAAAGGCTGTCTTACCCTGACTTGGCAAGGTTCAGCAGTCTTCTATATTTGTCTCCTGCAAGCACATAGGACGTGTTCAAATCAGTGGTCAAGGTGGGGGCAGTTTTTTGCCCAAGAGGCCATTAGCGAAGTGAGGATGGACTCAAGAAAGAGCAACAACAGTGTCCAACATATTTTCAGGAAAGTGCACGGTGCTGTCAGGAGCAACAGTGTCTCATGTCAATGGAGTACTAATATTAAAACATTTAAATGCCATGTTCTGCATCTCTATGAAGTGATTGAAGATTAAGCATCTATATCTGACTAATCTCATAGGTAAAGGAAACATGGGTGAAGATAATCTGTAAAACTCAGGAACTTAGCTAAAATACAGATTGAAACTTCCTTGAATAAAGCAGGGACATATACCTAAACAATATAACTATGTACACACACACACACACACACACATATATATATATATGTAAATCCCTAAAATAGAGGTATGTTTACCATGTAAGGTGAAACACTGCATCTAAGTGTACTTCATAGACTGGGAAACTTATGCAACTGCATAAAGACACACCAGGGAACAACCCAAGTGGAAGGCACACTTTTTCCAGCTCTTTTATTCTTATTGAATTAACAATAAAGATTCCCCAAAGCTTAAAATAAAAAAAACTCTGAAAAATATAGTTTTATATTATTTACATGACATATGAATACAGGTTCCAATATCATACAAACATCACATTAGAAACAGTGGGAAGGCATGATGTAATTCTCTGCCTTTTAGATGCAAAGCCTATTATTATATGTTCTCCTATTCTGACTCCTCTGATGTCTGTTATCCCCACACATAAACCATTTGGTACCTGAGAGGCTGGAAGACTACTGATGAACTTCAAGACCATTTGATGTTTTATTTTCCAAACTTTCTGCATTTTAAGGCTCTGTACACCTCTACCCTACCCACAGATAAGTTTATTCTCAGCTTTTCAAATGGTCAAGTATTAACCACATCCACTGTTAATGTGTATATGGATTTAAAAATCAAGCATAAAAATGCATAGCCTCACCGTGTAGGGTATATATCTAATCTCAGGAAATACCTCTTGCTTTCCTGTTTCAATGCTACCAACTGTTTTTTTAAAAAACATTTAAAAACAAAAAAAAGGGGGGGGGGGGGACAATAACTAGAATTCATCTCAGAAATTAATCAAAAAACTTAAGATTAAAAATTCTACATTATAGTTTTATTTGTATTTAAAAATACACTGGAAATTCTGCATAGGCCCATGATAGAGCTTATTTTCGACGTACATTACTTCGGTTTGAAGACATGGTTTGTCTGACAAGTCCTTCTCAAGCTGAACACCAAGATGGGCAAAGTTCTGTAGCTTTCCCTGGCGCTGCTGTCTATGATGCAAGCCGCTTCCTTGCTGCAGGAGCTGGGTGACTCTCATTTGCCCTTTATCACCTGAACAGTTTTCCGACCATAGTGATAATAACTGTATGCTGACGCAGCTGTAGTGAAGGCTGTGCAACACCTTAAAAGGGGAGAAATGGGACTCAGCTGTCAAATCTAAAAACACAGCAGAAGTCATGAAGAACATATGTAAAAGAAAGTCATGTATTAACTTGAAGCAAACAGGAGACTATGGATATATATATAGAGAGAGAGTGAGAGAGAGAACCTCCATTAATGAACCAAAATACAAAGAAAAACAAAACAAAAAAAAAACCTTCATTTTATGAGAGAAAATAAAGTTCAGACTGCATCATTTTTAAGTCTTTAGCACAATTTACTAAAATACAATTCAAAATCAAGATGGCTTCCTATTTGGAATGCTTAAACGTTTGATTTTGACACATTTCAAGACATTTACAAATGATTGATTTGTATCAAGCTTTCTTGTTGGACTTTCTTTAGACCGCCAGCCCCCAAATAATGACATAGCAACTTATTACTAATTATGAAAGCTTGACCTTAGCTTAGGTTTATTCCCAATTAGCTCTTATAACTTAAATGAACCCACTTCTATAAATCTATGTTCTGCCATGTGACTCTTTACCTCTCCTCCATTCTGTATGTCTGACTCCCTCCATTTCTATGGCTGGTGAATCCCCCCTCTTAATTCCTCTCTCTACTCTCTATTGGCCTCAGCTCTTAATCAAGACACATCTTCACAGTGTACACAGCAATTAGCATGCTAAAATAAGATTCAAAGTGCTTTGACTGGGTGTCCCCCCCCCCCACTACTCCCCTCTACCAGCCTGGATCCTCAACACTACTGTCCAAAAATGTCTGCTGAGGGCCCAGCTCACCTGTAGTTATGGCTCAAATGCCACGTCCTTCCTATCCTTATCCCTCCCTATTACTTTTTCTTCTTCCTCTAAAACACATTGGCAATACTTCTCATTCCTCCAAGTTATGACTGCTAACTTCTATGCTCTGTGCCTGAGAGTAAGGTTAAGAATGACTGCACATTGGCCAGTTGTGTTAATCACCATCTAGTGTAAGAAGCTTCTCTGGTGAAGGTTGGTAGAAGCACTAACATGGGTATAAAGACAAGAACTTAGACACAACTCATTACTATGTCCACTTGACAGGATTATAGTATTAAGTTCTCTCTTAGGGTCTATGACTTAGCTAGCCACTGGTTTTGGGGTCCTGTTAATGGAACCAGGCTTTAGTTCCATCTTGTAGAGTAGGTTTAAATTCAATCAGAAAGTGGTTGGTCAGTCCCATGATATTTGTGCCACTACTGCAAACACTTGCTATTGCAGCTTTCAGGGTTCAATGCTGGGTAAAACTGTTGCTTATGAGAGACTACACCAACCATACACCCTACCCCCCACCCCCAAGGCTCAGGGATCACCATGCAGGGAGAAATTTTAAGAGCCAGAGGTAATGGACGCTTGCAACAAAGTAGTATTTATTGAACATGATAGTGACACACATGAACTTATAGTGGCTATGACTGTAGGTATGCATAAGACCAGCACAAGCCAGCCAAACTTCTCTGCATGAATATGGTTGGGAATCACGAAGTTCTACACCTTTCTGAGAAGCTGTTGTCAACTGATGGCTGCTGGGGAAGGAGAACTGGTTTTCATCAGGCTCCTCAGGTTACCCATGCTCTAATAGAGGGGACTACACCTGTGCACACACAAGTAGCACTGATGGACTCAGTGAGTATTTGAAAAAACACAGCAAATAAAATCAGGAAAAGGAAGGGGAAAGGGGATGGCCAGAGTAGTCATTAAACACTTCAAGGACAAAGTCACTCTAGGATCACCACAATAAACCATTGTACTGATATTCTCTGAGTAATTCTAAATTTAGCTTACCATAGTATCTGAAGATAAATGCTGTCAGCATAGTTGAAAACTGGAGCTGCCAAAGAAGCTGCCACCAAAATTAACTGGACTGCTGTATTTACCTTAAAAATAAAGGCATTATAAATGAACAGTGACAAATGGATCCTGTTTGAAGCTTTTGAGGCAAAGGAATACTCATCATGATAAAGCATTCTGGATTGAACAACATTATCCATGCCAAAGTTGGTATGTATTCCCAGATAAGAACACGTAACATGTCAGAGTCACCAACTGGCCTATCTGCCTATGCAGCTTTATTCACAAGAATAATGACAACTATCAGAAAGTACCACATCTTGAATCCCACAGCGATTCGATGATGCTATAAAATTCTCTGCCTTTTTTCCTAGCTAGCCATTCAAATAGCTCTGTAAATATGAGATTATGTATGAAATGGCTTCTCTCTGGGTGAGAGGATCATAGCAAACAACACAACCAAACACAGATTTCCAAGGCCGCTTTACTTGCTGCCTGCCACACTCTGTGAGGTCAGAAAACTGAAATGCATTCATTGCCATGAAGTCCTCTGGGGAAATAAGCACAACCTGACCAGAAATAGCCAAAGACAACATTCTATGAAACAACCTAAGTATGATGCAGTTAAGGAAGATGTACAGAGATGCACCTCGGTCCTATTATTCATTCTGCAGTCAAATGACAGTGATCACAGTGTTTCCTAAAATAAATAATTCTGTCTGAGAAACTTCCTATAAGAACAAGGGTTTATTGGTGCAGATGTCCCAGCATTTCAAGTGACATTCTATGGAGTGTTACATTCAAATTGTTGCACTTGACACAAATGAAGTCACATGAAGTTATGTTGTTAATAGTCTGTGCCTGAACAAGACAATGGTCCCTCTGTCCCAAAGACATCTAATCTTTTACATCTGTCACAAGAAATAGAATGAAAGGATGACTTCAGTGAAGTTATCAAGGCATTAATATCAAGGCGTACATTTATGATTCTGAAAAAGACTTACAAAACACATAGACAAGTAGTCCCTGTTCATCTAACACTTAAAAATAACAGGGTTGAGGCTACAGAAATAGCTTAGCAGAGTAAAGAGACCGGAGATACCTAGAGCTAAGGAAAGCTCCAGATTCAGCCGAGAAAACTGTGTCATGTGCATGTACACGTTTAATATACTTTTGTCCTCATCTGCTCCTGAGACTTACATTTATTCCATTATAATAAAATTTCATAAAGGACGGGCTTCTTTAAAAGGCTGCTGTGGTTCTCTTACCTTGCTGATGAATGTGGGTTTTAACCTAGCAGTAGCATAGCAAGGATTGAAGTACTTAGCTAGTGTTCGCTGCCAAAAGAAAAAGAGTTTCATTTATTGTTCAGGTTTCAAACAAAAGTTACCAGTGCTTATCCTATGCCTAGCCCCATTGTATAAGCATCTTCTTCATCATGTTAAATAAGCACTATTTACATACCTTGCTAATAATTCTAGGCTATCAAAAGTAAGATTATTCAAAATGTAGATTTGTCAAGTCCTACAAAATTGTACTCAATTGCTTTCACAAAGTTTGGTTCATCACATATTTTCCCTAAAGAAACTTAAGTTATTCTATTTTACGGGAAACAAAGCAAAAAAAAAAAAAAAAAAAAAAAAAAAAAACACAAACAAAAAGAGAAACAAAAAGAGTAATGCTATACTTATATACTTATGAACCAGTATGTGAGCAAACCATTCTTCTAGACCATCCATGGTGAGACTAAATGAAACAATATATAGCCTGGAGGTATGAAACACCTCTAAGAGTGAGCTGCTTGGGCCTTGGCCAGCTGCCCTGGGTTTCATATACCAATACATCATCAACTGAAAAGCTGGACTTCATAGAAATTAGGTTTTTTTTTTTTTTTAATTTTATTTTAGCATCTCACTGTAGCCCTGTAGACCCCAGTCTAGTCTCAATCTCAGAGATCTATCTATTTCTGGCTCTTGAATACTGAGGAAAAAAAATATGTCACCATGTCCAGACAGAAACCCAGCTTTTAAGACAGCTATAAATTAGTGTGTTCAAATTATTGCCATAAATTATTCTCATTCAGTAAAATTACATCCAATAGAGTGAATATTTGTAAGTAACGCTAAAGGAATATTTCTGAAACTTACCGGTGTTGGCAGAGTTCGGTATCTGACATAAAACACTGCAGCGATCAACATTACATCTCTTGAAATTATCATGTAAGTGAGTGGGACTGAAAATCAAATATAAAAATCAGTAATGAGGAGCCTGAAAATTATAAATACATACTATGACTGCAGAAAAGCCTTGTTCAGCCTCATACTATTAAATGTGTTCCATAAGTAAAAACTTTGTAACAATTGTTTATGGATGATTCATGCCTCTACAGTGAAGCCCTGGTCTTTTTATTCCTTCTTGTAATCAGAATGAAGTGTAGACAGATTTCTGATCCGCTCACCACTTTGGTTCTCTCTGTCTATCTATAAACAAGTCTTTACATGATAGTGTGAGCTACATCCAGCCTCTCCACCCCCTACCCTTCTCAGCTTTGTGATTGTGGGAAAAAGAGGTCATGCTCACTGGAATCCAATGAAAAGGAATGATAAGGAGGTTCAAGGGAATGTCAGAAGTTAGAACATCCTGAAGTCTCGGGATTTTTTATATCTGAATTTTAGTATATTCTCTAAAGAGCATTTACATACATAGTTTACAGAAATGCAAAACTATTTTCACTCTTGTTGAGCTAGTTCCTACCCACATAACTATTCTTCTCCCTGCCCAGCCTGTCAATCAGTTTTTATCACTGGCTGTCTCCCTTATCCAAGGTGCTTGGACAAGATATGTTCCAGATTTCAGTTTCTTGGGTTTTAAAATATTTACACATTGCCCATTGAGCATCACTAATCCCCGAACAATCCAAAACACCAAGGTGTTTATCACTGGAGATACTCAACTCATATTCCTCAGATTTTCCAACATGGCCCAGGACAATAGCCAACGGGAAGATATTTTAGATGGTAGGACAGAGAACTTACTTCACTAGAAAGCCTTCTATACCACAATCCTTCATATTTTACAAAATAAATTCAATGGGAAAAATACTGAATTTAAATCATAGTTCAAATCATAGATATCCTTTTAGTGATATTTTCAAACAGCTCAAAGGTAATCTGAGGCTGTTTAGGGCCTTCTGCAGTTCTGACATTCTGTTGGCTCTGTACTTACAACTGCAGATCTAACTGAATTTGCCTTGGCCTCACCATCCTCAATAGTGCTGTTCCAAAGAGAAAATGAATAGGCAGACTACTATTAGCCACATGGACCATGATTTTTAGATGCACTTTCTTAATCACTAAACAAATATTCCTACAGTAAGCATTAGCTGGTAAATTAACAACCACCACACTTTAAAATGCAGCTAACCTCTACAAATCAAAATCAGTAAATGTGAAGAAACCTGTGCAGGGATGGAGGTCTACCGAATGCAGACTTGGGCAGTGCTTTTAATCAATCCAGCACCAGGACCTGGCAGTGTCTCCAGAGTCATTTTACTACCTGCAATCATCTAGTGTGCCACTTCCAAATAAAATACTTCATTTGTCATAAATACACAATTCCAACTTAGATGCTTTTAATAACAAAGCAAAATTAGAATTGTGGGGGGGGGGAGATGAGTAAAACATGACAAAAAGGAAACTTTAACCTAATCTCTCAGGAACTGACAAGCAGCCTAAGGGGATGGGGGATGGGGAGTCAAGATGTGAAAGATTACAACAGACTGAAAATTTCACTTACTGGGCTTACAAAGAAAACATCACAACACAGTACTGCAGAATATCCATCCATTCACTGAAGCACATGTCTGTATACAGGTTGAAAACTAAAGTCATAGAGCATAAAGTCTCTGAACATGCAGTTAAGCTTGAAATCATTAAGATACCTCCAGAATCCACACAAATTGAGAACTAAAACATACTATTATTTTGGTTGTATTGGGAACTGAACACAGAGCTTCATACATACTACGGAAATGTTTTGACCCTGAGCCACATCCCAACCTAAGATAATTGTCAGACAGACAAAAATTATCAGAAAAATGCTCTGTATTGGACAATGACAAAAAACACTAACACACGCAATGCAGTGAAGTGATACATAAGCAGAAAATGCAGCCTCATGTAAACTTCACAAAAGCTAGAGCAATGAGCAATGTGCCCATCTACAGGCTGCATTGTCAATACACACAGCCACAAGCACTATCAATATGTAAGAGGTAGCTCATCAAAATAGAAAGGCACAGTAAATGGATATAAACACTGTTTTGAAGTTTTAAACTTCAATTTGGTATTTTTTTTTTTTTGTTATACACTAGAATCATTGTGAATTGCATTTAAAATATTAATTTAGTGTGTGAGCCTGTGTGTGTGTGTGGGGGGGTACACATGTGCTAGCACAGGAGGTCAGAACCGATTTCCAGAATTCTCGCTCTACTATGTGGATCCAGAGGATTGAACTCAGGTCCTCAGGCTTGGAGGCACCTAAAGCTGAGTCAACTTACCAGCCCAACAGAATGACATTAATCCAGTGGATTTAAAAAAAATCTCAAATTTTATTCTATTTCTAATTTAACATAGCTACTAAGAATGTTGCATTACATGTGGCGCCTTTTTTATTTCTACTAGAAGAACTCATATTTAAAAAAAAAAAAAAATGATCAAGGAAAATCCAGGGAGGCGAGCAATATTTAATGAGTCTTTTCAAACATATTTGGTTCATTAGGAGTCACAGAACTGGCAAGCATGTGACAAAACTAATCAAGAGAAAAAACAGAAGGGAGTAAGACTTCAGATGAAAGTCAGGAATTATTATATACCATATATCTTATGGTACCAACAAAAAAGTTGTTACAAATAACTTCTTTTTTTGTTAACTTCTTAATAATATAAATAAAATGGGTAAGTTCCTAGAGGGAAAAAAAAACACACAACTTAAAAAATGCACAAAAGATGAATTATTAAACTAAATTACCCTAGAACAATTAAGAAAAACAAAAAAAAATCATCTTTCAAAACTCTACTTAATGGCTTCAACAAATCCTATCAAACATCCAAGATGAAAAACTAGGGGAAAAAACAAACAAACAAAAACAACAACAACAAAAAACAAACCTGTAATGTAATGTCACATGAATCCCACCCAAGAACTGAAGAAAAAAAATAAAATCACTGACCTGTTTGATGAGGAAATTTACAACACTGCCATTAAAAACAGGAACCTAGTGAGAACAGATATCACCAAGAAGACATACAACAAATGCTGATGAGAATGGGGTGGGGGGAAAGACACCTCTTATTCAGTGATGGAGGGGACCCAACTACTAGAGAGATCTATCTGCATGGAGCTTCCTCAAGAGCAGAACAGAACTACCATGTAACCCAGTGATGCCACTGGAGCACACAGCAGAAGGACTCTGGGAACTACATGTTTACTGCTGCACTTTTCAAAAGAGTTGGGAAATGGAAACAGTCTAGGTGTTCATGAATGAATGGATGAACAAAAACTTCAGTTAAAAGAAAACAGAAATCATGACATCTGCAGTAAATGGCTTGAAAATCATTATTAGGCTAAATAAGTCAGACTCAAAAACACACATTTTCTGTCCTGTAGAACTTAAAATTTTACATGTATAAATGTGCACATCTGCATGTGTGGGAGTATTAATGTCTTGTGGGTCATAAGGCTAGAAAGGGGATCCCTGAAAGAAGGTCTTAAGCAAAGTAGGTTGTAGAGCAGGTAATGGCATATATGTACAACAGGAAGCAGAGGGAACTAACTGGAGAATGAAAAGGGTCCACTGGAGGCAGAGAGGGAAATGACTGAGGACAATGTGTAATGACACCCATGTATGAAGATGCCATAATAAAAGCCATTACTTTATAACTTAAAAAGTTAATTTAAAAAAACAAAGATTTTTCAAGAAACAAATTCCAGGCTATAGCCTGGGAATTTAGCTCAGTGGTAGGTAGAATAATGTAGGCAAGTATAAAGCCACTGGTGGGAACAAAAATCACAAAGGACACCTTCCACAAGAAAGTATGCCAGACTAAACTCATGAATCTGAATGAGAAATCTTCAGCAAAATACAATCAAATCAAATCCAACAGTATCTCCAGAATGCATGGTGGCCAACATTGATTTTCATCAGGACTACAGGTCATCTTAACTCTAGAAAATCAGTAATGCAACTCATTTCATAATAGCAGTTTAAAGAGGAAAAATGCTAGGCTAATAATATGCCAAGAAAGAGTTCTCAGTGTTCCGTCATAATAAACACTTGGAAGAAATTTCCAAGAAAAACTACTATGCGACTTGAAAAGAGGAATCACTTCACAATGTGGTTGGGTGAGAGGCTTCTCCTGCTCAGCATGAGATAAACAATACAGTAAGGAAGTCAGAGAGAAAAGTCAGACAGTGCATACTGGGCCTGGAAACAAGCCAGCAGAATTAACAGAGTCAGAGTAAGCTTTACTACACATAGGTTATTAACATAGGAAAAGAACTATTGTCATGCCAATAACTGTGATCATCACACAATATCTAAATGCTTCCATTGGTAAGAACATTAAGAACTATCAGTTACTTGAGACTAATAAATCTATCAAAAATACAGTAGATACATGGCATTTGTGACCAAGAAGACAATTGTAAAATGTTTCAAATTTTCCAAAGAGATCTATGTATAAATTCCATTGACAAAACCAATCAATCCCCAACAGATTTTCCCTTTGGAAAAAGTTGATTCTAAGATCATATACACTGGAAAACAGAATATCTAACTAACTAATGTATCTTGAACACTTAGAAAACCAGTATCAAGCAGGACAAGCATCACTACACTTCATCTACCAGATGCCAACAATGGACACTAATGGACAATACAAGATCGGAAGGAGACACCACAACACTTCTACCAGACACCAACAATGGATCAGCTTCTGTCCTCAAACTCCACTTCAACTCTTGTGAGGATGCGGGAGAAAAACTGCTTGAGAAATACAGCCTAAGCACAAAATGAAGAACCAGAGAGGCATGGAAACTCATAAAGCAAGAGACCATGAAGTTAGAGTATTCAGTTAATGCATTATATATGTATACAGATTTGAAACTGAACAATAATGACTAATGTGGAGCCTGGAGAATCAGCTCAGCAGTTAAGAGCATTGGTTGCTCTTCCAGAAGTCTTGAGTTAAATTCCTAGCATCCGCATGGTGGCTGACAACCATCTATAATGGAATCTGATGTCCTCTGTCATGCAGGCATACATGCCAAAAGCACCATATGTATAAATAAATTTTTTTTTTAAAAAAAAAAGTCAATAGGGTAAAATTTACATATCTTTATAGTATCAGAGTTCCCTTTACGAATAAACTGTAATAGATAACCCTGGGGGCTGGAGAGATTGCTCTGCAGTTAAGAGCACCAGCTGATCTTCTAGAAGACCTGAGTTTGATTCCAGGACCCACATGGAGGCTTTACAACCATCTTTATCTTCAGTTCCAGCAAATCTGATACCCTCCTTCTGCCTTCAGGAGGCACCAGGTACCAAGTTGTATACAGATATATATGCAGACAAATACTCACACATACAATATACATAAAATAAAAATTAAAAAAAATATGACTTATGAAGATTTTTAAGTATTATGAATCAGCACTGTGAACTATTAAAAAGTTGTAAAGAAACTGTTTCCACTAGTCTAACAAGGACACAAATTCTACAATAAACAGTGTGACAGTTTAAAAAGTATTTCCCTCAAGAGAAGGCCTAAGCTCACTACCATTGTTGGTCCCTGTTATTTAAAGTACACACAAGTGTTCTTACCTGGAATAAGATCTGCATAGGTCAAGCTAACATATAAGATGCTGATAAGAACTTTATCAGCAAGTGGATCAAGAGCACTTCCCAAAGCTGATTTTTGATTGGCCCAGTTTCGAGCAATAAATCCATCCAACTGAAAATAGAAGTGTTTTTTAAATAAACATCACATAGGAACAGAGTAGATAATTTGAAGCTTAAGAGACACCAGAAAAACTATGCTTTCAGAAAATGTCAGCAAAATCTTGTTTCTTATCCCCAAACATTCTTACTTCTTTAGCTTTTAAAATAGCAATTATCTAAGCAAAGTTCATGTTTATAGTACTCTTCTTTCTCCTCCAAGGGGTCCCACGTGGGATGAATACAAACATAGATATAGAAATAGAGCCCCACAAAACTCACAGAAAGTGTGACTGACAGAGCAGGGCCTAGGAGTCTATTGTTTTGAGTCAAAATGGCTGCTGTTGTCTATAAGGCCTACTTTTAAATTGTGAAGCACTAGCTTTCACATTCTGATCTTATGTGACTCTTGTGGGGTCTGTTTTTAATTTATGTATATATATGACTGTAAGCCGTGTGTCTGTGTGTGTCTGTGTGTGTGTGTGCACGCGCGTGCGCGCACGTGCGTGTGTATCCGTCCCTGCAGAGGCCAGAAGAGACTATCCCATCCTCTGGAACTGCAGTTATAGGCAGCTGGGAGCTGTCTGATGTGGGTACTGAGACTCAAACTCAGGTCTTCTGCAAGAGCAGGAAGCACTCTATAGCTAAGCCATCACTCTATCTCTTATCTAACTCAAATTTAAATTTTATTCAGAGAGCTGGGGTGTATTTCAATGAAAAGAGTACATGACTAACTTCTATGAGGTTGTTGGTTGGATGACCTGCACCACAAATCACACAGAAGGTAATAATTATGCACCATCATATGCACATAATATATACATATAGTGCTCAGTAGCACTATTAATTCAATAATTCAACATTCTGTGTTTGTAATACCTATATTTGAATGAAAATCCTCTGTACATACCATAGGTAAAAAGCTAATTACTTTTTTTTTTTGACTTTTCAAAACAGGGTTTCATTGTGTAGTCGTGGCTGTCCTAGAACTCACAGAGGTCTACCTGTCTCCTGAATGCTGGGATTAAAGGAGTACAATGCCACACCCAGAAAATTAATTCTTTATTATTTATGATTAGAAACATTTTAAAGCACACTAGGTTGCCAAGCTTTTTTTTTTTTTTTTTTTTTTTTTTTAACCATAAAAACTGAATCCCTAGCCTATCTTGAGAGGGGTAAGACTTGGTCACTAGGGCCACTAAAAGGATCAAATCCAGGTGCTGCCTAGTCACATGACAATAGGCAAAATGTCTGCCTTGTTTATCCTAGGTTCCACTCTATAGCACTTTATGCTTCAACAAATGTTTCAAATCACTACTCTTGTTTCTAAGAAAATGATAAAACTATGTGCAATTTCAGCATGGTGCCTTTTAAAGACAAGTCCCCCATGTTGCAAGTACTCCAGTAAGTTAAAGGAGAAGACATACCCAGGAATGGTTAAGCAGTTGGTCTAGGCCTGAGGACATGGCTCAGGGCAGAACACTGACCTGATATACAAAGCCAGGGCATGATCCCCTAGCACAACAAAACAAAATCCACCAGCAACAACACAGACACAACAGCAGAACAGACTGCTTCAGGTCCTTGCTCTGCACTCCCTCCTTGCATGACCTTGAACAAGGCTTCTGACCTGGCTTTCTTCCTGCTTAGAATAGGTAACATCCACCTACCTCAAAGCTTTGGCTGCCTTCAGCACATAATATGATTAATACTTGGTCAGTTTCTTAGCAAGTCCTCAAAAAAGCAGTCACTAACTACTCCAATCACAACTATGTCAGCTTTCTTCTTCTTCCATGCCCTTTTCCTCTCTCCTCACCCTGCAATTTTTTTCAATTTTATTTACTTACTCACTTACTTATTCATTCATTTGTTTGTTTGATTTATTTACTCACTTAGTCATTTGTTTGTTTGTTTTGAGGGGGGCTCCCTGACTTGGCAGGCAGGAACCTACTATGTAGACCTGACTGGTCCAGAACTTGCAGCCATCTGCCTGCCTTTGGTGCTGGGATTAGAGGTCTGCACCACCATGCCCAGCTATTTTTCTTATGTGGATTACAGGTAATGTTGACTAACAGTGTCTACAATGGGGAGCTAAGGCCTTCAAGGTCCAGCTTTTGATACAGTTTCTCTTCTTCACTGCTCACTTTTCACCATCATCCCTCCTGTATTCACTATTCCTCTAACTCACTATTCCTCTGAAACAAATACAACTCCTTTCACTGCACTTCATTCCTCCCACAAATCCATTACCATTAATTTCAGGCCTCTATGCAAGTGGTTATAAACACTGCTCCCAAAGCTACAGAAATGTCCTGACTGATCTCATGAATTCAAGCCATGGCTTTCTGTAGATACTCAACACCCGGCTATATCTACCAACAGTTTTATCTTCTCTTATGCCTTTACCCTTGACCTACTTTGTTGCTACTAAATGTTCTCATCCTCACCCATGGCCATGTCTATACTTTCCTAGAACAGTAAGACAACCAGTACTTCCCTTTGTTGCTCCCAATACACAGCCCAGCTGCATTCATCCCATACCTCGTTTTATTACTCAGCTAATATAAAGTATTCCTCAGCAACCTGTCTTTAAAACAACCCTCCCTTGACCCTTTCTGTTCCCCTACAAAGCAATGTTTCCTTAAAAGCAGTGCCAGTCATTACTACCCTCATTTGTTTACCACTGAGGTCAATCACCCTCACACCTCTGGGAAGTTCTCCTGTAGATCACCAATGTACTCTGCATTTTCAGATCAGGTGCGCTCAATACAATAGCAGCAAGTTGTCACTTACTCTCTAGAACATACACTGCCCAACCTTCCCTTCTTGTTGTCCCTAACGTCCCTGCCAAGCTTCTGTTCCTTTACTTATTGACTGCTTCTGCTTCCCACTTACTTTATTTACCTCACTTAGATATTTCCTCTGATCAGCCAGCTCCCAATCTGTCGTCTGCTTTACCACACATTACCACATTCAACTCGAAGCAACAGGTATCAGCTTGGTGTTTTCCCCTAAACCCTGTCCTGTCTCAAGTGTTCCCCACACCTAGTGTTATCACCATGTACCTGATTTTGAAGACAGGGATGGGGTATGTGTAAGGGGGGGGGTGTCTTGATGACCCTGTTTTACTTCCATCCAACCTATCCAGTATATCAACAAAACAACTCAATACTTTGTTCAGAACATTATCCAAACCCATCCATTTCTAACTCCAAACTCCAACTCAGTCAAAGCTACTTCCTCCCTCACCAGCTGTTTGGCTTCCAACTCTGCTAGCCTAGAGCCTACTGCCCACACCATCAGATCCTGCCATTCCCCTGCTTAAAAAACAGTGAGTGAGGAGGCATTCAACTCCCCATGGAAAAACTGCACAATACGGTACCAGTTAATTCTGGTTTCTAGACACATGTTATACTTGGTAATGGGATGTCTCTCTTATTCAACAAGGCCATTTCATATGGCAGTTGATCCCCTATGCCACAAAACCCTCACAAATTAACAAATATAAAAGGTAAATCCAATGTCTGAAAAACACCGTAAAAAAACCCAACTCTACTATCTAAAATATTTCATTATCAGTCTAATGTTCTAGGACAGATTTTCAGGCCACAACAACAATGAGCGAAGAGACCTTCAGGTTTCAGAGGGACAAACAGGCACTGAAGAAAGGGGAAGAGATGACGAGAATGGGGACAGAGGGTGACAAGGGAGAACTAACATCTGTGAAAGAAAGGCAAGAGCTCATGTGAAAGGTTCTATCTGATGTACACCGTAACAATGCAAATGCTCATCTTTGTCTACCTTCAAAGCTTTCAGTTGATTATATTGCTACTGTTACTAGGCAAGTACTATTTCTGAACCATAGAAGGAAAAACAAAAAACCATTTTTTAAAAATGCTGTACAAATTTTACTTTTGGGAAATCAGTTTTCTACTCTCATGCATAAATATTGAGCAAAATGTTAAAAAAAAAAAAACCCAACAGGTTTGAAGTCATACAATTATCTTCTATTCAAACACATTTCCCAGCCTTTTATGTATGAGAAAAAACTGCTTCCATTTCACCATGCTTACTCTGCCCTGATCTCGCTTCCCCTCTGTCCTCTGCTTCTCTCAACTGTGTTTGTAGGTACAGAATTTTATAAGCCATTCCAAATCCTCTCTCTGTGAAAAGGTAGATGATAAATAGTCATGTATGACAGCTGTGGCTAGTCAGCAAAAGCAATAGAGCTTTCTACCATAAAACTGTTTTCCCAGTTGGAATTTGACATCCTACTCCCCAAACTGACAAGAATGATATCAAAGAATTCCTCTCCTTGTTCATGCGCTGAGGAAGTGGGAAAAAGAATGCCCAATTCCCATCTTACACCAAGGCTTCCAATGCCCGGCAGTAGCAGGTGTGCAGTCGAATGACAGCCTCCAAGCAGAACTCCGGCCTGCAGCAGCTCCCAGACCACATCCTCCTCCACTTTCCCTGCAGATCAGGCTCTTTGCTTCACACAAGAGTTCCAGACCTTCTCTTTATTCTACCTTTACAGCAAACACTCAGCTCTTGAACACTTCTATGGGTGTTTCTTTTTTGGAAGAAGTTAAAAACAGGGTAGGGTAGGGTAGGGTAAAGATTACCCTCTCCTATGGCTTTCCAGGACCTTTACACTCATAGATCTTTGAAATATTTTCTAGATCTACTAAAAGACAAGTCCTTCCACAAAGTACTAGGTCACACATGCTGAGGACATCCTTCAAGAAAAGCTAAGGCTGTGCTCCAGGGCAGTTATAGTGTAGGATTTGAAAGGGGGTGAAAAGCAAACATATTCATAACTTACCAAATCCGTTAGCCCAGCTAAAGCAAAAACACCTAGCGCAACATTAAAATCTTCTTCAAGAATCAGATAGCCCAACACTGGGGCCAAGCCAATTCTCGTCATCGACAACATATTTGGGATTGTCCATGGATTTTCATACTGAAAAACAAAGACAGCACAATTTTAATAAAATACTACAAATTCTACTTTAAAATAAAATGAAGAGTTCTGCAAATCTTTCCAAAGCCATGGAGATGTTGAGAGACTTTCTCCTCCCTCAAGTAAAAAACTGGGGGTGTTCACAGCTCCTACTTGGAGCCAAGCTGTTAGAAACTGGCACTGACAAAAGAACTCCTTGGCAGCTACCCTGAAGGACAACCCTTCTTTAGCAAACAGAAAATTCATGAGAGCACTTCAACTTTAAAACTCTTCAGCATAGCAAACACCCTGCACCACATGGTACAGAATAGCCAGAAAATGTCTGTCCCTAGAGCCTGTACTGTTTTCTCATTAGAACTGTTTTCTCATTAGTCTGGAAAGCGGATTCATATTCATCTCACTGGACTTTGTCTTCAAGAACCATTTTAACATTTTTTTAAAAACAGTAAATCAGTAACCAATTTGCTTGAACCTTAACCTTTATAGAAAGAAGGGGGGGAAGGCTGGTGAGCTCAGCAGATGTAGATACAGGCAGTGGGAAGAGAGCAGACACTCAGGGAAGTTGCCCCGTCTCTGCATGTTCATAGTAAGTATGTGTGCATGCACCAAAGGGAAAAGGGGGCAATGTTCATTTCTCAAGGTATCATAAAAATCTCATGAGCCACCTTCCTCATAAGAAAAGACATTTATTTTATAGATAGAATCCAAAAGAAAGTATACCTGTGTAGACAGATTATAGGGTGGTTGCTGGAGTCAGGAGACAGAATACTGACACTGAAATTTTTAACTTCAAATTCTACACCAAATCAGAAACAATACAGCCCTCTACTCTGGAATCTTCTATTCAATGTAGGACTACACTAAAAAAATGTATGAAAACAAGCTCATTTACACCGAGATATCAATGTTTACTGTCAGGCTAGTGAGACAGATCAGGCACGATGTCCTGATCTTTATACATGTTAAGAGGGACAAGCCTGCTGACCACACTGTGGCAACACTGATCCAATATCACAGCAATTCACGAAAGGCTGGAAAGAGAAAGGTGGCCCGTGATTGAGGAGATGTGATACAAAGCAAAGGCCAGGAATGAAGAGCTCCAAAGTTAGTCTGACATACCCATGGGGCAAGACTACGTGGGGAGCTGCAAGCAGCCTCCTCATTTCACATGGCAAAACACACTACAACTGGATTGGACCAGTGAAGGGTTCGAGCCCTAATAACAACAACAAAAAAGTTCACTAGTAGCTAGTTATGACATCTGTGAAAGTCAACACTGGGAAAGCTTAATCTCAGATTACCCAACCAGATAACCTGTGGCATACTCGGCCAACTGTGCCGGGAAGGGCTTCAGCCAGGTTGAGGGCCACTTCAAAGCATCCAGCGTTCAAGCTCCGACAGGCTTTAGAGCTATTCCTGAAGTTGAGACCCCTGCCGGGGTGTGGCCACCTCAGCCCATGCTGTGTAACTGATGAAAGCAAGCAGTACAGTGGCCTCTGAAGACCTAACAATTGAAGATGTAATAATTGCACGAGCTTTGCTAACATGACATCAAAAGCTATGCCACACACATGCTCTGGTGACTCCTGCCCGCGAAGTTATTTTAGCAGGTAAGGTGGACAAACACCTCTTCCTTTTGTTACCTCAGGAATACTCTTTAGTTTTCTATGACACAAAGTTGGAAGACCTTCCCATTACAAGCTAAACTAAGTGACTACCCTCCCTATTACTGTATAGGATCATCAAAGGCCAAAGAATTATGAACCAAATCCGCACGAGCAAACAGGAGGGCCGTTCTTAAGATGCCTTCGAACTTACCATACACTCAAGATTCACTTCAAAAGAGTAAAAATGGATTTTTAGCCAGACGAGCAATGGCTACTCTTACCGATGCGGCATGCAGACACACCTTCCAGCAAAGGGTGTAGACAGAAGGGGATTAGCGTGGGCTCTAATTTGGTCAGAGAGCGTACCCGGCTGGGGCCCCCCGAAGTTCTCGGCGACCGAACGCCCCACCTGCCCGTAACTTCCCAGAACACCGGGTGAGTGTCGCGACAGAGCGCCGAGCCCGTCACCTGCGTCCCGGCGCACGGCCGACCCTCGTACGTACCGAGCTGGCGGCGCTGGCCGGGACCCACCGGGCGCCGGGGGCCTGCGCGCTAGCGCCTCCTCCGGCCGCAGGCTCGGGGGCCGCCGCCTTCCCCGCGCCCGAGCAGTGGGTCCGCGGGCCGGCGCCGGGCAGCCGCAAGGCGAACGCCGCCGGGCGCAGCCGCCAGCGCTCGGCCAGGCAGCCCAGGCAGCAGGCCGCGGGCGGCAGCGGGGCTCTGCGGGAGCCGCCCCTGTCGAGCCGCGCCCCCGGCGGGCGGAGGGCCACGCGAAGGGGCCCCCACGCGCAGCGCGCCACGCGCCAAGCCAGCATGGCCTCGCGGCAGCCGCAAACTCCAAACGTCGAGAAGTCAGCAGCCCCGGGCGCCCGCCGCCTGCTTCTCCACAGAAAGCCAGCAATGCCGAAGCCGCAAGGATGTCTCCATACTAATTTCCACACTCCAGACGTCGCGTTTATACAGGTGGCCCGGAACCGTCAAGGAAGCCGCCTTCACGACACTTTCACGACACCCAGCAGCTCGGGTCCCCAGCGCCCCCTGACGGCAGTCGCAAGCGCGTGTGGCTAAGGCCCGCGTGCTCGTGGGCAGTTCGCCTGCAGGCTAAGCAGAATGACAGGGAAGGAAGGCCATGAGCGAGTGCTACGTGGCCAAAGGAAGCCAGTCATCTGAGGTCCCTAGCCCGAAACCGTCTGGTGCCACGTGGCCTGCAGGCGTGGGTGACACTCTATGACCACTAGAGGAGTTTTAAAGTATTAGTGTTGGAATGAAAGTATTAAGTACTTACCCTGCTTTTTGAACACTACATACATTATGGATAGGTCCAAAGAAGCAATGAAAAATGTCAGTCATAGCAATCACTATTTACTTGGAAAAAGTGTTTACTGTATAAACTATTGTGCATTTAATCCTATTAACAACTCTAACATAGGTTCTTGTTGCTTTTTCTTTTGTAAATTTGGAAATCGGTGTACAGAAGAAACTTGTTTTTTTATATAGTTTTAAAGTTTCATTATTTTTATTTTATGTGCTTTGGTGTTTTGCCTGCATGTATGTCTGGGTGAGGGTGTCAGATCCCCTGGAACTGGAGTTACAGTTAAGAGCTGCTATGAGGGTGCTGGGAATTGAACCCAGGTCCTCTAGAAGAGTAGTCAGGGTTACTAACCACTGAGTCATTTCTCCAGCCCCAGAAACTTTATTCTTAGGAAATCCAGACTAGTAGCAAACCAGTTCACTGTTCTAACAATGAACTTGTTGTTATAAATTACACATTACAGGCACGTTGGCTTCCTAACATTACAAACATGTTCCTACCCAGGTCCTTCCCAGGCAAGGGTGATACCAGTAGAAGGGCACCCTGTCAAACCCAGAGCAGACAGTTTTGCAGTCTTTCCACTATCCTTCAGTCCAGCCTGTGAAAGCATACAATCATCTTAAAGTTCTTCTTAAAGCTCAGATTATAGATTTGAGGAGCATATTATCAAGATCATCATCATCATTATTATTGACAGGATCTTTTTTGTGTGGCCCTGAGTAGCCTGGAACTTGCTTTGTAGACCAGGTTGGACTTGCACTCACGGATTTGCCTGACTTTGCCTCCCAAGTGATGGGATTAAAGATGTGTACTACTATGGCCAGTTATCTTTAACTTTTTTGTTTGTTTTTGTTTTTGGAGACAGGGTTTCTCTGTATTGCTCTGGAACCTGTCCTTGAACTAGCTCTGTAGATCAGGCTGGCCTCAAACTCACAGAGATCTGCCTGCCTCTGCCTCCAGAGTGCTGGGATTAAAGGCGTGTGCCACCAACACCCAGCTATCTTTAACTTTTTAGAGAAAAATCTAGAAACCAGAGAAATGGCTCAGTAGTTAAGATTACTAGTTGCTCTACAGAAGACCTAGGTTAAGACCCAGGTTAGATTCCTAGCACCCACATGATGGTTCTCAATCTAACTCTAGTTCCAGGGGATCTAATGCCCTCTTCTGTCCTCCATGGGAACCAGACACACACATGGTGCAGACATATAGTCAGGTAAAACATTGAAAATCAAGAAAATGTTTAAAAATCTATACATGTTAAAAAGAAAAAAAAATCCATACATATTGAAAGAAAATCTAAAAATGGTTTAACAATGTTAAGACTTTAAACTACCACTAGAACCATGCATCTGTTTCTCAGAAATTTTGGACAATCCTAGTTAAGACCTGGGCAGAAGGAAGGAAAGCAGAGACCAGAACCTTTAGTAGTGAGACGGACAGACAGTAGGAGGCAAGCAGGAAACAAAACACATGGGGTTTGGGCTGGAGGGTTCATAATTTCTTTGGAGTTAAAAAGTTCTGTAAGAACAAGAACAGAACACTTCCCCTACCTTTGAGAGGCCTCTGCACACCTCATGGGACCTAATTTGTTGGATGACTTGTCATTTCTCTTTATTAAGATGTTTTTCTTGTTCAACTCGGATCTTGATTAACTTAGACGGTATCCATAGTTGTGATGTTCTACTCTTTACTCTCTGGGCTTTTAAGGGGGACCATCACCCTGCTTCCAATTAAACCACACAGAGGTTTATTCTGACTTATGAGTGCCTGGCTTGTTTCTAGCCAGCTTTCCTTGTCTTCTATTACCCTGACCTTTTGCCTTTGGGCTCTTCCGTTTCATCTGTCTTGCTTTCACTCTTACTTCATGGCTGGGTGGCTGACCCTCTACTGTCCTCATCATTCTCTCACTGCTTCTTCCTTTCTTCCAGATTGCTCCTTCTGTTTATCCTCTCTGCCTGCCAGCCCCCCTATCCTTGTTCCTGCCTCACTATTGGCTGTTTAGCTCTTTATTAGGACCACCAGGTGTTTTAGACAGGCAAAGAATCACAGCCTCACAGAGTTAAACAAATGCAACATAAACAAAAGTAACACACCTTACAATAACCCTAACTTTAACTATTTGTTTATTCATTTGATTTTTCAAGATAGGGTTTCTCTGTGTAGCCCTGACTGTCCTGGAACTCACTACATAGACCCGGCTGGCCTCAAACTCAAGATACCCACCTGACTCTGCCTCCTAAGTGCTGTTTGTTTGGGCCTGTGACAACAGATACCAAATAAAGAAATACAGAAATATAAGAAAGCATTCAGCAGTTTCTCCTCATAATTAGGCTTCCTCGATGTAACGGTCTGATAGGCTCATCTTTGATCTTTCAATAGTTATGCATTTCATCTTCCTCTTTCATGAAAAGCTACTATGCATTGACTTTTCTGAAATAGGCCTTTAGTTCTAATAACAGATTATCAGCTCTTCTTGTCCTTCAACATTTCAGGCTTGGCAAGATGGTGCTCACCTTTAATCCCTGCACTCAGGAGGAAGAGGCAGGCAGCTCTGAGTTCTGAGCCAGCCTGGTTTACAAAGCGAGTTCCAGGACAGCCAGGGCTACACAGAGAAACCCTGCATTAAAAAACAAAAACAAAACAAAACCAAAAAATGACAACTGATTAGATGGCTCAACTGATGGAGGTGCTTGCAGCTAAGTCTGACTTCAATTCTCAGGACTACACAGGAACTCTCCCGCCCAAGCCCAAGAAATAAACATAGAGGAAAAAAAACTCATTTAAAGGCAGACACGGTATTAAGCTATATATACAGATCAGTGCCCCTAGGTTCAATTCACTACATTACTATATTTATACTAACATCTACCATTTGCTTTCTAAAGTCAGGGTTTAGTATTTTTATGGTCTTCACCTTTCCTAAAATGGTGTTCTGAGATGAGTATTCATGAACTGGAGCTCACTAGTTCAGGCTGACCAGTGAGCTTCAGGTATCTGCCTCTGTCCTACCCCACCCAGTGCTAGGGTTACGAATCCTCTTGGCTTTCTGAGTTTAGGTCCTTATGTTTGCATGTCAAGCTTCACCAACTGAGCCATTAATCTAACCCAGTTTGGGGTACATTTAGTTGTTGTGGAATATTCCTTTGTACAATGAAGATATGTCATTATGATTGGCTTTTTAAAAAAGCTACGTGGCCAATAGCAAGGCAGAATTTTTCAGGGCAGAGAGAATGCTGGGAAGAAGGTGGAGTTGCAAGGAGACGCAGAACGAGCAGGATGGGTTCTATGGAGATGAGGTAATAAAGCCTCGAGGCAGAAAGTAAATTAACAGAAATGGGTTAAGTTGTAAGGATAGAAACAAGACTAAGCTATCAGATGGTGGCACACACACCTTTAATCCCAGCACTGAGGAGGCAGAGAAAGGCCAATCTCTGAGTTCCAGGTCAGCAAGGACTATTTCACAGAGAAACTATCTGGAAAAAAATAAAAACAAAAAACAAGATTAAGCTACTGGCCAAGCTTTCATAATAAGTCTCCATGTCATTTATTTGGCAGCTGGCTGGTAGGACAGAAAAATCTACATTTTTTTCAATTTTTCATCCATCCAGTTTCCTGGAAGTTTATTTTCAACCGGTGGCTCACAATGCCTGAGCGCTTACGTGCTAAAGTGTGTTACTACAGATATGAAGGTGTTTTAGCTAGAGGTCCAGTTCCACCTGAAGCCTCTCATAAACATGGTGAATTCTGATCTTATGGGTCTTAGCACCTTGAAGCAGACCTCAGGAAACTCTCCAGCATGTAATCCAGCTTTTCAAACCAACGTTTCTTGATATGCTTTCTCTTCTGAACTCAGCACCAGGAGGGTGATGGACACTGTCCTTTGCTGCCTCCGTCTTTTGCAGAAGTTCCCAGTACAGAAGAGCATCTGTGTGGCACACAGGTGGGAGTGTTTAGCCACCATGGTCAGTAGGCTAGTTTCACAAACTACTCCCGGGAGACTATTGTTTTGTTTTATTTAGTCATCAGCCTCCATATAGTTCTGTAGACAAGTGTTATCCAGAAAGGACTTCTGCTTATGTCAACAAATTTTTACTACTCCAAATGAGAAGCCAAGTCAGACCTACCACCCATAACCATAAAGGTTAGAAACAATAGCTTGTATTTGTGACCTACATATTTTATGAAATTCAAAGTTTAATGTTGCAAATAAAGTTTCATCAGAACATACTTATTTGTTTATGTATTATCTGAATGCCTGATAGACACCTGATATATAAAACTAAGAAACACATAAAAATATTACAGGAAAAAGTATAAATAATGCTTATGTTATTAGATAAAATAATATAAACAATTTAATTTTAACCTTCTGGATAAATTATGGATTACTAATGTACAATTTCACCACTTCTTAGCTGACTATGCTAACACTTTTTTTCTAAGAGTTTTGTGTCATGTTTCAGAACCTATTTCAGTTTTGGTAATTAAGATGCTTGAGCTATTAAACCACTAGTGGTTCTGACATGGTGACTCTGTTACATAGTCTGAAGTTGGTAAATTTTTGGGCCTTTTTTTAAGAGGTAACCCTGGTCATTCAGTGATCCGATGAAGTTTTCAAAGTCGGCAACCTAGAAGCAAACATCCAGAGTTAGCCCATTCAGTACCATCCATCTCTACACAGAGACACCCAACAAGTTACCCAGGCAAATAAAATAGTATGTGCTTCTTACAGCACTCCAAAAAGCAAAGAATCCTTTGTCTTAAACAAAAACCCAACTTAGAAATTTCATGACCTTACACCTAAACTTCCATTAGAACTCTGAAGTAAGAGCAGGTGGGATCACATCAGTTCAACAGATGAGAAATCAGAGTCATCCCTATGACCAGCATAGGACAGTTAGGAAAAGATGGAGCCCAAGTCTTCCTAGAAAAGCCCCTCTATCAAAATGACAAAAACCTTTGAGAAGAAGTAACAAAGAATCTTAAAAAGTGGTTTTAGCCAGGCAGTGGTGGTACAGGCCTTTAGTCCCAGCACTCGGGAGGCAGAGGCAATTGGATTTCTGTGAGTTTGAGACCAGCCCAGTCTACAAGAGCTAGTTCCAGGACAGCCTCCAAAGCCACAGAGAAACCCTGTTTTGAAAAACCAAAATAAATAAATAAATGAAACAAAAATAAAAAGTGGTTTTGTTTGCCAGGTATGGTTTCGCTCACCATTAATCCCAGTACTTGGGAGGCAAAGGCAGGTGGATCTCTTGAGTTCAAGGCTAGCCTAGTCTACAGAGTTCCAGGACTACCCAGAGAAACTGTCTTGAAAGACAGTGTGGTTTTCTTCTATTAATAGCAACCCTCTGAAATTATTATAAAAAACTGTTAAGTATTTAGTTTATCATACCTGAATGTTTACTTCTTTGGCAATCTGACGAAGTTGATGAAATTGAAATATATTATTATAAGTTCTTTCAGCAATGCTGTTGAGAGCAGAAATAAATCTTTTTGCTGTTGACCTGTTGCTCATTCCAGAGCCGTGCTGGGATCGCTCAAAATCCAGGTTCCCAAACTCATCTGAGTAAGTTCCTAGCATGCTTCAATGGAGAAGAAAGGATTATCTCATGTAGCATGGCTACAGACATTTTTGGACTGGGCTCCAAGTTATAACAGAAGTTGGGAATGGCTGAGAGACTTACTCAGCTACTTTGGAATGCAATATGACATAAATTGACATAAAAATACTTTGAACACAATTACTGCAATCCCAGTACTCAGGAGCTAAGGCATAGAACTTTGAGTTTAAAGACAGCCTGAAATACATAACAAGTACCAGGCTATGGAAGGCGATCCTATCCCAAAAAAACCAAAACAAATTTGAAAACATGAAATGCAAAATCGTAGAGCTGAAAAAAATTACAAATACTAAAAACATTCTGATTAATAAAAGTAAAATTTCTGAACACAATATTTTCAGCTTTCCCAGGTAAACATATCATTAACTACCACAGCATCTTTAAAGAAAAGATGTTTAATTCTAAGGGAGCTAGAGAAATGGTTACAATAACAGGCTGCTCTTGCAGAGGACCCAGGTCTAACTCCATGGCATTTCATTCTTCTGTCCTCTGAAGGCACTGTGCATATGGTGCAGAGATATGTGCAGGTAAAACACCCATATCTGCTGTGGAACAGTCTTTGTATACTGCAAATACGTATTGCTTTCACTAGCTAATAGAAGAGCTGACTGGCCAATAGCTGGACAAGAAGCCAATAGGTGGAACTTGCAGACAAAAAAAGAGCAGAGCACAAAGAAGCAAGAGAGAAGTCTCAATAGTCTCGAGAAGACACAGAGAAATAAGAGGAAATTGTTGTGCTGAAAAAAGTTAACACCACATGGCAGAGAGTAGATAAGAACTAGTTAGCAAAAAGCCTGAGCTATTGGCTGAGCATTTATAAATAATAAGTCTCTGTGTGGTTATTCGGGAACTGGCTGGTGGAACAGAAAAGTCTGACTACAAATACCCATAAAAAAAAAAATCTTAAAAATAAATACTGCATACTCGTGCTGGACTTGCAGTGATGACAGACACTAACTTCATTTCTCTTGTTTTCTCTTTCTTACAGTATCACCAAAAACACACCCATTAAAGATATTATTAACCACCCTGCAATCCAGCTCTATTGCTGATTCATGTGTACAATGGGATGCATAAAATCCCATCGCCAGTTTAACAGTTGAAGCTTTGTATCCAGTAATTATCAAGTATGCATTGGTCACCTGTTAGGAAGTGGACTCAGGGTGGTAAACAAATCTCATCACTGTTCCTTCTTAAGAAATCCTTAGGAATGGTCTTGAAAGGTCATAATCTGTTCCTTGAATAGATAAGAAACTGGATAAACAGTAATGTGCATCTATCAAGTAAGACAGGAGCACATGACAGAACAGTACACATTGTTTACTACCTTCAGCCTTAATCTAGCAGAATTATGTAATAAATTAATGTTCCTTTATTGTCAGAATTGCTTTGGTAATTATACTTATTTGCCACAGGCATCCTCCTAGGACCACATGCCTTGGTAATTATCCTTATTCCAATTTATAGATGAACACAATTTGGGCAAGTAAGGCTAAATTACTTTCCAGAAGTTACACTACTAGTGAGTGACACCTGGGATTTTAACCCATACTTCCTTGCTTCCATTTGAAAAAAAGATACTTAAAACTTTTGACATACTCTCCTAAAGTGGAAAAGCTCACAGCAACCTAGTATCAGCAGGCAGTTCTACTCTTTCTAGAATATTTTCATTTGTGTAAGAATACTCACATAAACTATTTACCAAATAAAACCATTCACTTTTCAAAATATTTCCAAATATGTATTATGCTAACTCAGATGAACTATGTCATGATTCAGATTTTTCTTGCTCAGGCTTCTGCTTCCCACCATTAATGGTGGTTTCAATGAAACAGAAGAGATAGGAACTATAAAAGGGCAAACTTTTTAAAAGAGTATATTTTAATTAATGAATTAACAAAGCCACGAGTGTGGGCCCTAGAACTGGTAAACATGGTAAGGCCCTTGCTCTCATAGATTAAGAAAGCACGGTAGTCTAACACATCTGAACTTGATGTGTTTAGCTGGCTCTCAATCTCTGATAATGCTAGGTAATCCTAACCATTTGATCAAAAGCAGGGGGCAAGCTGCAGGTTATTGCTCAAGCCTTTGGGAGCCACAGGGTGCCATTCTACCCATAAGCAGAGGAAGAAGCCACAGCGAGGCCAGAACCATAGGCCAGAACCATAGTGAATAATAAGCAAAACAAGGTGAAGCCTCCCTACTGGGAAGGGAGAAGTGATCAGCACCACACTCCTGAACAATCACAAGGTCAACATGAGTGCTAGACCCTAAAATGTCTTTGTGACTTCTGATCTGTGTCACAGTACTTTTTTGTGAGGACCGACAGGTCACAAATATCAACATGGAGACATTAATTTTGAAAGTTGGCCATTCGCTTAAGCTTATCCCACTAGATCTTATAACTTAAAATAACCTGTTTTTATTAATCTATGTTCCTCCCAGTAACTCGGTTATCCCTACTCTGTACCTTGTGTCCATTCTCTTCAGTGTTTCTGGCATAATCGGCATGCCTAGATTCCTCCTCCTCTTCCTCTCTCTCCCTGGAAATCCTGCCTATCTTCCCGTCTAGCTATTGGCCATTCAGCTCTTTATTACACTAATCACAGCAGTACATCTTCACAGTGTACAAATATCCCACAACAGATCTGATTTCAGTTTATGGCAGGTGTCAGAAGGGAGTCAGAAGGGGGTCTATGTAGCCTTTAACATCATCAAATCTGGAGAACTCTGCCAACATGCACTAAAATTAACACACTATTATTGTGTGTACACAAGCCATAGCACAAGAATAGAAGTCAACTTTGGGGAGTTGGTCATCTCCTTCCACATTTATGTTGCTTCCAGGAGTAAAATCATCCAATTTATATGCCAAGTCTTTTTACTGCACTGAGCCACCTAGTGGCCCATGGGATAACTTGCCATGGCAGCCTCAAGTTGGACTGTAAAACCCTTGTTCTTCACTACATTGAACTGTTATTCAGGGTCAGAGACAAAGTGGTAAAGCACCCTGGTTCTGGCATGAACCAATTCAGTTCTATACAATTTACTTTTGAAGAAATAGAAATTACCCACCAAGAACACCAAAAGGAAGGAAAGACGGAAGAAGAGGGGGTGGGTAAGGAGGGAGTGAGGATGGGGAAAGGGAGGTGAGGGAAAAAAAAGGGAAAGGGAAAAGATCATTCCTACCAAAATTAAGGGGCCAGCAAGATGACTGAGCAGGTAAAGGCTGATGGGAGATGTCATTCTATGTTTCTCTCACTGGTTAATGAATAAAGCACTGTTGGCCAATAGGAAAGCAAGATAGGCGGGACTAGGAGACAAGGAGGATTCGAGGAAGTAGTAGGGAGGAGTCACAATGTAGAGACTGGAGAGAGCAGACGCCAGCCCCACTCTCCAGTAAGATGAGACCATGTGGAAACACTTAGATTAACAGAAATGGGTTAATAATTAAGACAGAGCTAGCCGATAAGAAATAAGTAACAAGCCAACACTATTATATCTAATACAGTGTCTCTGTGTGTTAATTGGGGCTGGTGCCACAGTGGGACCAGACCAGCAGGGAAAACCTACTCGTAACAAAAGGCATTTGCCAGGCCTGACAAACCCTTGGGACACACAAGGAGGAAGGAAACACCTAACTTTAGTTGTCCTCTGATGACCACAGGCGTGTGCACTGCCACTCAATAGAGGTAAAATTAGTGTTAATCTTACCTATGTTTCATAATCTCAATTATATCTTCAGCATCTTCTTTAGTTGCTTCCTCTCTCAATTCTAACCTTGCTCGTGCCTATCAAAGAAAACAACCATTTCAAAATAAATGATAGTCACCATTATTTTTAAAGGTGCACTGTATCTAAACTTAATTATTCATTGTATGGGGAGGGCTGGGGGTGAATACAATCATGTGTGCAATTCCCAAAGAATAAAGATGTTTTTGAAAATTGGAAAAGTGTACAAATAGCTTAAAATATAACCAAAATTTACTCTTCCCAACTAACATTTTTTTTTTTTTCCTGAGTGTTCATTTCATGAAGTTTGGTTATAAAAAATGTGTTTTTGTCCTTGCCTTTTATTTTCAGGAAATCAGTTTATTTGAACTAAAACAACAAAGGAGTCAATCATATTTCAGGATCAAAAGAACCTTACCATTTGTTGCGGCTAATTTTAACTGCAGGGACTCAGAGTACTGTGCAATGTGACAAACAGTGCTGCTAAAGGCTGCCTATACCTACAGACCTGTCACATAATCAAGTAATCAAGACATGCGACATATTCCATGTTCCCATATGCTTATCTTGCAAGCCCAGGATTCTAGGTAATATAACCACTTTTCAGATACCCCAGGAAACTACAGTGTCATTAAAAAAATTGACAATGCTTGGCAAAACTGGTCCTATGCTAGAAAGAAATCTGTAGCTTTGATATGTTACAAAAGTGATTAAATCTTCTAAAAAAAAAAACCCTTTTATTCATCTTTTTTAATTTTTTTATTATTATTTAATGCCTTCTAGGAGAAATACCTAGTCAAGGGTGAAGAAAATTGATCAAAGGAGAAATCATAGTACCACACAAACACACACACTACACGCACACACAGCCTCTCTTACAGTACTGGAGACAACCTAGGGCTTGTACACGTTGAGCAAGCACTCTAGACCATTGAATTACCATCACCTCTTTGTTGATTTTTGAGACATGTATGTCTCATACTAAGTAGTCTATTCTGGCCTTGGACTCACTCTGTAGTCCAGGCAGGCCTTCAATTTGCAATCCTCCTGCCTCTGCATCCTGAGTAACTGAGCTTACAAGCTTGTGTTGTCAGGCTGAACTTCTCTTCCTCTGGTCACAAAAAGCACGAACATAGGAAACTCAAACCTCTGTCAGACGGATCAAAGATTCCAGCTGCCGGGTAGTGATGGGTGAGCTGCTCATGCGCTGGCTCTGCTTGCGGAGCTCTAGGTAGAAGTCCTGTAGAGCCTGAGCAGCTTCTGTGGATAGCCTTGGGTGGACATACTGCCGTGCATAACCAACATACTTCCGCAACAGCTGATGTGGAATTGGATCTGTTGTCTCTCCAGGAGCCACCTAGAGTAGGATTTTAAAAAATGGCTAAGAAAGTTAGCTTGTTCAGGTAAATAAACAAAGTTCCAAAAGCTTCTCCAAATAAACCAAACAGTATGGTTACAGCTCTCAATTCAATCATCTTAGATCAGTGGTTTTCAATCTTCTTAATGCTGCAACCCTTTAATACAAGTTCCTCATGTTGTGGTGACCCCCAACCATAAAATTATTGTTGGTACTTCATAACTAATTTTGCGACAGTTAAGAACTGTGATGCAAACTTCTGATATGCAGAATATCTTCCCAGTAGACTCTGTCCCCCGTGAAGTTCTTGTGTCAGCCCCTGTTGCCCACCCTGTCCCAGCCTCCACCAACTGTCCCTAAGGGGGGAGGGGGACACCTGCTAGCACAGGTGCCCTCTGGGTATTGTTTACCTGATATGCAACCCCAAAGGAGTTCAAGACCCACAGATTGAGAACTACTGCCTTAGAGGATTCCAAAGTAAATGTCTAGGGAATAGGAGGAAGGTGAATTTTATTGGGGAGGGGGGTAGATAATGAGGATTTAAATCTAGAGAACTGTACGTGCTAAGCACATGCTACACCACTATGACATATTCCCAGCCCCTGTTACACATGGAATTCACACATTTAACTACAATGAAACTAAATGATTAAGAAATGGGTATACCTTCAATCTTTCTGACAGCGGTTTCTCAGAAACCACTTCAAGTACAGAAGTATTTGAATCTTGACTGAGCCCACGAGCTACTGTGGCACTGCTAAGGGCTCTCTGCTTCCCAGCTCTTATTGCAATCACATGTTCAGAAAGTAAGTGGTCATGCTGCTCATTCGGCGTATCTAACAAGATAAAGACCAAATCGAATCTGGACAGTAGGGCACTCCCCATCCTAGGAAGCAGGGAAGAAAGAAGCAGCAATGTTTGGAATCAAAACAGAAAAGCCTAAGGAACTGCTTACTTGTTTACTAGTTCCACAAAGAACTTTAAAACAGTCATGCTTTAGGTTAAAGAAATAAGCTTTTACTATAGTTACATGTTCCAACTCACCAAATATGTGCAAGACAGCTGTATGTACTTAAGCCTGGCTGGATGTGGTCTTTCTTCATACAACAAAGCCACTGAGAACTACACGTTATCACTGGCAATGTTCATATGCAATAAGGCTGTCTATCTGTGCTTTCGTAGCTCTTTTCCATGGTTTTCTTCTTTCACATGTGTGAGCGTTTTGCCTGAATGTGTGTCTATGGACCAGAGATGTGCCTGGTGTCTGTGAAGTCAGAAGAGGATGTTGGGTGCCCTGGACCTGGAATTAAGGATGGCTGTAAGCTGCTACATGGATGCTGAGAACCAAGCCCAGGTCCTCTACAAGAACAACAGTGCTCTTAACTGTTGCCATCCCTGCAGCCCTGTGCTTATACTCATCTCATCAAAACACTGTATCACAAGTACTTACATGCACTTAAATGTAACAAAGGAAAGATGCTACATTCTATTTAGGCATCATAGTCAGCCAATCAATCAATCAGGAGCTGTTCCTATTTGTAACAAGAAAAATCAATCTAGAGTGTTTAAAGAATTTTATGAAACCACCAAAGAATGCTTGTGTTAAAAACAGAACCAAGTCATCTGTAGGTTTTGTTCAACAGGATTATGTAGACTTCATAAAACAGAACTGCATTATTTTACTAAGGAAATTCCACTAATGGAAGAATGACTTTGTTGGAGGCCATGATAAACACACTCCAAATCCCCAAGTGCATTTGTGTTTAGTTTTTACTTTTAAATATTTTCTTTCAGTGTATCTGTGTACATGTGTATGTGTACAATGAAGCACATGTAGAATTTATGGGAGTTGGTTCTGGACTGAACCTTTACCTATTGATTTTGCTGGCTTGACAATTTCTATATTAGATGTACACATAAATTTATTTTTGTTTTTTCAAAACAGGGTTTCTACGTGTAGTCCTGGCTGTCCTGGAATTCACTCTGTAGACCAGGCTGGCCTTGAACTAAGAGATCCACCTGGCCCTGCCTCCAGAGTGCTGGGATCAAAGGTGTGCACCAACAAACACCACCTGGAAAAATTTGTTTGTTTATTTATTCTTTTTTTTTTTTTTTTTAAACACAGGATCTCACCATGCAGACCAGGCTGGCCTTAAACTATTGAAAATCCTTCTGCATTTGCCTCCCAAGTATGGAGATTAAGGGCATGTACCACCACTCCAGGCTCAAGATATGTAAGTTATTTAGCATTAGCTGTGGATAGCATCACATATATGTAGTTTCTAAAAACTAGAGAAGATAGTAGAAGATAGAAGACAGCAAAGGGTCACTTAAGCCCATGAATTTAGGACCAGAAATGAGTAACATAGTGAGATTCCTCATCTCAAAAGGAAGGGGGCTAGAGAGGGGCTGGAGAGATGGCCCGGCACCCACAGCACTCACAACCAGCTGTAACTCCAGTTCCAGGGGGAACCAACACCCTCTTCTGATATGCAGGCAAAACATCAATACCCATAACATAAAAATAATAAATCTTTAAGGAAAAAAGTAAATTAAAAAAGAGAAAGAAATAAGCTGCCTCCAACTAGACGTAAGGCCCTACTACTTTCGGAGGTACTCTGTCTTCTCCCTTTTATACCCGTTAAGTCTGTTTTTGTTTTATGCACACTGTGTTCCTCTGTACAAAATGAATTAGAAGAGGAAGCACAAGCCAGGCGTGGTGGTGCACGACTTTAATCCCAGCAGTCAGGAGGCAGAGGCAGGCAGATCTCTGACCTTGAGGCCAGCCTGGTCTACAGAGCAAGTTCCAGGTCAAGGTTACACAGAGAAACCCTGTCTCAAAAACAAAACAAACAAAAAACAACAACAAAAGAGGAAAAACAAACACAAGGTAAACTTGGTTCTTGAAAAAGTGAAACAAAACGACACTCCTTAAGTACATGACATGGCCTTCTCACTCAGCTAAGCAAACTGGTCTCTTTATCAGTACACAAGGACCCCTGCTTCCCGTTGCTGCTTCCCGCTGTTCTGTCTTACTGATTTTTGACAGTGATAATGCTCCAATACACATTCTGCAAACATGTCTATGGAGCTGTTAACTACAATCAGGATCTCCTACGCACAGAGTGGCTGGATTAAACACAATGTACATTGTGTTTTCAACATACGGAGTATGTGAAGATTGTAACCCTTTGCCAGTCTGTGGACTATCTGTGGTGCCTCGCTCTTTTTTTCAGGAGTCACGCACATTGCTGAACATCTACTGCAGGCCAGTAACTTCTGTGAGCCACTCACTGATACACTCAAGTATCTTTTCCTTACTGACACACAGCACGCACATCTGAAGAGACTTACTTTAAATTCTCAGAAACTGTTTTGGCTTTATTGTAGTGTCCTCCAACTGGATTTGCAGCAGCAATGATGGAAGTTCTTGCAGGGAGGCTACAGACCACACCAGCTTTAGCAAGGCTAATACTCTGCTGTTCCATGGCTTCTAACAAGGCTTGATGTTGGTTCCCCATTTTATCAAATTCATCTATTCCACAAATGCCTACAAGCACAGTAGGAAAACAGACTAAAACATATTTCAAATTTGCAGAAGTTACTGCACAATGATTATTTCCACTGGCTTCTAGAATTTAAAATTATCAAATGTTAACTAACAAGAACTGCCTTTTGTTTTACAGCAAATGAAATGTCTATCATATTACTAAACCGTGTGCATCATTCACCACTTTCTGTGGGTAACACACTATGTGGTGGATCCATAAATGAAGATATGCAAGTCTTCAAATGCAACAAGACTTAGCCAGTCAGGTTAGACATGAACATCTAAGAAATGTACTTCCTGAACCACTTACGACATGCCGGATTAGGTGGTAGCTTTCTGGAGCAGAGTGTAGTTAAACTAGGAGAACTCATAGAAGGGCTTAAGAAAAAGGTGCTCCTTGAGCTGCGTCTTCAGGGGACTGCAGGCAATGATTCGGGTGGAAGAATAGAGCTCCAGTCGGAAGACTCAAACATGGCTCTGTCCAGGGAAGTACTGATGGCACTTGCAGGGACATAGAGCCACCACCAAAGGCTTTCTGAGTACCAGGGATGTTGCTGGGGATGGTTAGCACACCTGGTAGTGTGCTTTCTCCTCTTGTCCACACCATCAGAGGATTCTCTGGAGGACTGTCCTGCGGTTAAACTCACCTGTACTCACTCTGTGGCCACTTAACCCTTGCCAGCTAAGCACATGTGAGAAATAACTGCTTCTTACCTTGTTTACATTGCCAGATCTAGATACCTATTTTTGTGGTGCTGGGACTTGAGCCCAAGGTACATTAGTCAGGGCGCTCTCACATCCTTGATTCAATCCAGTGCCACTTCTAGGTTCCTATTTTATGGAACCAATTACCCTTTGTGTACCATGTCCTCTTTTGTTATCTCTACAGTTGCCCGAAGCCCAGTTATGTAGAACTTTGCTCTTCTTTCCTATCCAGTGAAGCTAATGTGAGGCTTTCCTCTATATCCTCTCACCCAGTAAGGTCAGGTTTTCATACTGACCCTCATTTTTTTTTTTTTTTAAATCCACTATCCTTATCTCATTTCAGTCTTTATCTCATTAAAGTCTTTAAAATTCCTGAGGCATTTTCATGGCTTCTTGGATTCCAGTTTTGCCCAGACAAGGAACTTTCACTGCCCTGTTTCTGCTCAGCGGCCTTGCTCCGTTTATCCTGCTCATGGTTAGTGGCTGTTCTGCATAGGCCTGTTTACACTGTTCTCTTCCTGCTCTCACTGTGAGCCGCCCTTTTCCCTTTTCTGTTACAGTTTAGTCTAGGTTGTTGATTACCTGCAAATGACTTAGGAAAGGGAAGAGTGACTGGGTTCTGTGCCACCTCTCTTCCTGTGCTGGGAGGGCTCACCCACCCACCCCGAGGAAGGCGTGAGGCTGTCCAGTGGAGCTCTGGAGCCCCCCTCCAGTGCTGGCTGTGTGCACTTCATGCTTCCTGTGCTACCCCACAGTCCTGTCCATGCTTCTGACAATGACGGCGTTACTGAAAATCTCAGCTGACTGCACACTTCCTCTCAGGTGGGAATGAGGCGGGAACAAAAATCAACCAACTCCCTCTGTTGGCTTCCACTTTTCAAAGCATAAAGTGAGAGGCAGCCAATCTTTTCTGAAAAGGACCAGAAGTAAGTATCTTAGGTTCTGCAGCCCATAGTTTACATACACTTATTTTTTTTTTTTTCCCTATACAATTCTTTAAAACTACAGGAAAAAAGTTTTAGATTTTACACTGTAACAAGACAGGTCCCACTTAGGGTTCCACCTATGGATTGAAGTCTGTAGTCCCCTGGTGTGAGCTGGTTTTGAAGGTCTCAAACTCAGGGTTCCTTCCTCAATTTCCTAAGGGCTGGGATCACAAACATACTCTCATCCCTGGGGTTCCCCCCCCCCATCATTTCTTTTTTCTTATTTTACGTATATGAGGTTTTGCCTGTATGTAGGTTTAAGTGTATCACTTGTGTGCTTGGCACCCACTGGAGTGATAGACAGTTATGAGCTACCATGTAGGTGCTGAGAAATGAACCCAGGTCGTCCTCTGAAAGAACAGCAAGTGTTCTTAATTGCTGAGCCATCTCTCCAGCCCCAGACCATAGTACAGAGTGCAAACTACAACCATCCTCAACTCCAGAAAGATAAAATGCCCTTGCCCTTGTGAGGCTTACATTTTATCTGGCCAACAAGAGGCAGACAACTGAATATGTGGTGATAACTGTTATGGAAAGAAAAACCTTTTTCTTCATGTTAATAAGAACAGATTCTGCCCAGAAGAAGGCCAAGATGGAGATAAATACAGTAAAACTATTTAAGTCACAGCTCTAAATTCCAGAGCAGAAGCTGACATCCATCTTCTTTCCTGCTTCAAGGTAACTGGAACAATTTTGAGCTAAGGAACGAATGCTCAAAATGGTTACTCACTGTACACATATACACTGAGCAATGGGAACAAGCAGTCCACAGGACAGCCCAAGCCACTCCATAAGGAACTTACCATAAGTCTCCAAAACAAACGATCACAGATGTGACAGGGTTATCAAGGGGGAGGTGTAGAAACCATCCACATTTTATCTGATTATTTAATTCTGACATATATTTGCTGTAAGATTCTGAAAATGAATTAGTTTCAATTGTATGCCAGAAATAAAAATGACAGTAATAGATGTTCAATTATTATTTGACACTAATAGTCAGTCCACTGGTTAGGACAATGCTATCTAAATGGCTTTCAAACTAAAGTAAATTCATTGAAATGAAGAAATTAAGCCAGAGGTGGCGGCACATGCCTCTAATCCCAGCCCTTAGGTGCAGATGCTAGAGTATTACCTCTTGATATAATCTCATTTACACAACCCAATGTTATAAGAAGAAAAAGGTGTTTTGTTTTGTTAGGGTTTTCAAGTTAGGATTTCTCTGTGTAACAGCCTTGGCTGTCCTGAAACTCTGTTTGTAGACCAGACTGGCCATGAACTCACAGATCTCCTTCTGCCTCTACCTCCTGAGTGCTGGGATTAAAGGTATTTGCAATCACTGCTTTGCTAAAGTTTTAAAAGCCCAGAATTAGTAATCCCATTTTTCTCTCACCTTGGTCACCAAGTACCAGGGCACCAGCTTCCAAAGCAAAATCTCCAGAGGAACTGTCTTTTGAAAGAGTTACTGTGAGTCCAGAGCTGGTGGTGGTATTTCCACAGACATACACACCACGAGGTGCCACATTGCATGCTGCCTATTAAATACAAAAGGTTTAAAAGAATCATTTAAAAGGCTAGAAAGATGGCTCAATGGATAGTTCTTGTTACCATGCAGCATGAGAACCTAAATTCAGATCCCCAGCTCCCTTACAAAAGCTGGATATAACAGGAGTGGAGATTAGCTGGCCTGACAGTTTACCCAAAATAACAAGTTCCAAAGTTCAGAGAAAGAATCCACCTCCAAGAGTAATGTGCAAGGTGATAGAAGTAAACACCTGATAACAACTGACTGCCTTCACACAACACACACACCCGCATGCACACAAGCATGTGCGCGCACGCACACACACACACACACACACACACACACACACACACAGGCACACAAACCCCAGTTCAAAAAGAAAGACTAATCATAGTCAACGGCTCAAATCCAGGGGTGTAGCACATGTTAAGTGTTCCCTGAAGTCTTTTCATTTTTGATGGACATTTAGGATGTGCGCCACAAATGTACTAGTGCCTGTAGAAGCAAGAAGCGGTACTGGATCTTCTGGACATGGAATTACAGATGATTCTGAGTCACCTGATAAGGGTCCTCTGGAAGGGCAGCAAATGTTCTCAACTGCTGAGATACTTTTTCTCCCCGAACAGGGTCACAGGGTCTCATGTAGCTGAAGCTGTCATCCTCAAACTCACTATGTAATACAGAGGATGATACTGAAATGCTGGTTCTATAAGGGTACACCACCACACAGATGTTGTGTGTAACAAGCAAGCATTCTATCAACTGAGCCACGTGCTCAGGCCTCTTTGTTAGTCTTACAATGATCTGTGAGTGGGGTGGCTTACTAAGTGATCAGAAGACAGTAGGAATATAAATGTTAAGTGGTTCCCAAAAGTGCTGGTCTCATTTTTTAAAAACCTGATCTCTAATATTACAGCTTTTAAAAATTGTTTTTAATGTTCTGGGATTTGTGTGTGTGTGTGTGTGTGTGTGTGTGTGTGTGTGTGTGTGTGTGTGTGTGTGTGTGTGTGTGTGAGAGAGAGAGAGAGAGAGAGAGAGAGAGAGAGAGAGAGAGAGTTTTACATTCATGTATAAAGTGTACCACCTATATGCAGTGCCTGTGGAAGCCAGAAGAGGGTGTCATATCCACTTGAACTGGAGACACAGTTGTGATCTGCTATGTGGTTACTGGAAACCAAATTCAGGAACCAAATTCAGGTCCTCTTCAGGAGTACCAAGGGCTTTTAGCCAGCAGGTCATCTCTCCAGTCTCTACTTTAACTTTTACTATAAACTTTGTTTCATTTATAACTAGGTAACACTTGCCTCAGGTATCAGGCTGTTGCAAGGGCTCAGAACAAATTAAAGTAGGCTCTTCTGGCCAGATAACCAAACAGGGGTACAATGTTTTAAAGGAAATAAAAAGACTGGTTTAGCTGAGGAGGCAAAGGCAGGTGGATCTCTGTGAATTTGAAGCCAGCCTGGTCTACAAAGCTACACAGAGATACCCTGTCTCAAAAACAAAACAAAACAAAACAAAACAAAACAAAACAAAACAAAAAAGCTGGGTAGTGGTGTTGCATGCCTTTAATTCCAGCACTTGGGAGGCAGAGGCAGGGGAATCTACAAAGCAAGTTCCAGGACAGAGAAAGCAATACAAAGAAACCCTGTCCCAGGGACAGAAGAGAGGAAAAGAAAAAAAGGGACTGGCTTAGTATTAAACCACAGGGAATAAAGATGACACATGTAAAGGGTGGTAGGATGAAAATGCAACCTTGTTTGCACATCAGGACCACCTGTGGGGCACTACATATATGTAAGTACTAGCTTTAGGCTGCCTGTACTATCTTCAGAGTTTCAATTACTCAGTTACTACCCAAAGCTTCATCAGCACAGGACTGACTGCAAGAAGGAGGGATTTTGTGGACATCCTTAAGAAGGACATAGCTGGGTATCACACTGAGAAAATCAAAAGCTTTCCAACAAACTACCTTCTAGAGCCATCATGAATGAACCCAAAAGGGATGCACCATCAGGCACTGGCTAAAAGAGATAGAATAGTCTTTTGAGGGTAACAATTGACTGGTCAAAAAAGTTGCTTTGGATGCAGAGAAATGGTGACGATGTACACAAAGATTTCTTACCTTTACCAGAATATTCTGAAGTACTAACAAGATGCTTAGGTATGTGTATGGAAGGAATATATGACCCAACTTTACTTCCTTTACTATTCTGTTCATTGTTGTAGTCCCATCGCAACAGACTAGCAAAGCATTACTAGGGATAATAATGGGTTGCGTGGCAGGAAGCCACAACGTATATAACTCACACCAACTCCAGTTCCCCTATACCCCTAGACAAACTAGATCCTCTGCAACCCAAACATACTATACGTTGAGAAATATATGCCAATTATTCATACATTATATAAGCAAAAGGCAAAACACTAAATAATTGACTTTCTACCTGCAGCATCTGACTCTTTCCCAAGCCTGGATCTCCAACAATCAGGATGTGTGGGTCTCCTCGAATGGGAATCCTGTTTTTGTCATCTGCGTACTTTTGGCTACCGCCAAAGAGCGCTAACACCAAACCTGCTTTAACAAGCTCGTGTGGAAGGAAAGAACAAAAAAGAAAAACATCAAGATGACTAGCAAGAGGCATTCCTGCATGGTTACAGCATGAATTGTTTAGCTGGAGATTATTTCCCCTTCACAGTGCTGATGGAGCCCAAGCCTAATTGGTCAGATGCTTTACCCCTGAGCTATACCACCAGCCAGGATACTTTTAAACATGACTGAACTTTATTTATTTTTTTACAATGAGGTCAAGAAACAAAGCTAGGCATGTCTACAATCCCAGAGCTTGAGATAAAGACACAGGAAGGTTATGAGTTCAAGGCCTTTGCAAGAACAACAAGTGTTTTTAACTGCTAAGCCATCTCTCCAGCCCCTACTGTACGGACTTTAATGTTAAGTTTATTTGAGACAAAAGTTAGGGATGCTGAAATTGGTACATGTACAAGAGGACTAAAAACAAAGACTAAAAGTATATAAATCAGTGGTATCTTAGAAATTGCTAAGAGCAACTTTGTAAGCCAGAAATCTATTCCCAAATGAAAAGCAACCATTGGTGCCTACTTTAACTTTGTGTCTACTTACTTTGTCTATTTGTTAAAGGTGTCCATTCCCAGTAACTGTCAATAGTTCCAGGGGGCTATTATTTGCCCCCCACATAATCAACTTGTAGAGAATGATGATTCATATTAAAATATTAATAACTAGTAAGAGAATCTCATAATACTTTTTAGTATTAATATTGCCAACTTGATGTACCTTTTGAATGAAGGTGAATATACTTACTTCATGACCAAAAATGACAGGACAAAGTGAGCTGAAAAATAAAATACAAATTATAAATTCTAACTTAAATAGCATAAGTGCATTAGAAGATCTACTTCACAATTTGCTTAATTTCCTTTACTAGTAACTAGAAGGAGAGCAAATTTTACATCTTCTCAACCCCACAAATTTTATTCATACAGAAACTTTATTATTAAGTCTTACTTAATCTATAAAGGGAAGAATGCTTTAAAATCCATGCCTCTCTGAGGAGGTACATTAAACACATCTTAAAGTAACTCAATACACAGCTGACCTTACAGAATTAACACTTAAAATGTTATCAGGTTTTCCACATTCCCAAAGCCCTTGTCTTATTTGAACGGCCATCTTTAGACCTGTGTAGTCAAGTCCACAAAAGGAAGACACTAACCAGTGAGCTTAGCACAAATATCACTATTTTAAGGTAGCACACAACTTCACTTCTTTTCAGTTCAATGCAGAAGGGTCAGATCAAGTGTGAACATAAGGAAACAGATCTACAAGGGTTAGAGAGATGATTCGGCCTATAGAGTGCTTGCTGCAAAAGCATAAAGATTTCAGACTCCCAGAACTACATTAAAAACCAAGTATAAGCAGGGTGATGAGGGCACATCTTTAATCCCAGCACTCTAGATAGAGGCAGAGGCAGGCAAATCTCTGAGCTTGAGGCCAGCCTGGTCTACATAGTGAGTTCCAGGACAGCCAGGACTACACAGAGAAGCTATGTCTCAAAAAACAAGCAATGCCCACCCCCTTCCAAAACACCCACAGGTATAGTGGGAAGCTGTAACCCTAGCACTAGGGAGACGGAGACACAGAATCCCTGGTGCTCACTGCCCAGCCCAGCCAATCTCTAAGCTCCAGGTTCACTGAGAGACTGGCTCAAAACATAAGATGCTTAGCAATAGAGAAACACAAGGAACATACCTGATATCAGCATAACACATGCACACAAGTGCACACAAGCCCATGCACACATGCATGTGCATGTGTGCACATACACACACACACACACACACACACACACACACACAGTATTTGCATGTGTCAATTTTGTAAGTAAGGAATAAACAAATAAAAAAAAACAAATAGGAAGGGTAGTAGTCAGGAGTAAAGTGTGAATCTTCCTCCTGTTTTAATAAATGTAAACAGATCCTGGTGTCCTTTGGAACTAATCTTTACCTTGTTCCAGTCTGCCTGCTTCCTACCAAGTACTTGTGCCTGTGACTTTTCTATGGCCATAGAAGCATCCTCAGTAGACACAAGGGGAGAAGAGAAATGCTGGGCTGCTCCTCAAATCTAGGTCCCCAGGAGGCATTGTCATTAGGGCACCATAGCCCACGTGCCATCTCTCCTCTGTATTATTCCTGCCTTCCTGCCACTTCTGAATTCATCTCCCAAACAAATGACATTTCACCAAACCATTGCTTCTAAGGAATCTAAACAGATAATCACTGTGTATTGACAATTCTAATACCATCTTCTCTGTTCTCTTGTGGTCCTCCATTCGTTATCTAGTATTGGTCAATAAACTAAAGGTTCAGGATGTAAATAATTTCAGTTCTGTAGAGTGTAGTGACTCAGTCTCTAGCATTCAACTTGTGGAAAGCAACCACTAACAACATGCAAATCAACCAGGTGCCATGTGTTTCACTAAAAATCTCCTAAAAGCAGCTGCCTTCTTTGCCAATCTGCTAGATTAGTAAAGTGAAAGGCGATTCCTTGAAACCTTTAGTTTGGATGATGAAGTCACAAAACGAAGAGAGAGAGAAAAAAGGTAAACGGGTGAGTGGTGTCAAAGAAGGGTCACTAAGAGGCTGCTTCACTGATAACCGCTAAGAATGACAGATGGCTGTTCCTGGGGTACCTGCCTGCCTGTTCACACAACTCCCATGTAGCTTTCACATGCTGACCCTTTCACAGCATTGGCTTTCCCAGAGTAGGTCAGGGTGGCTTATCTGGTGGGAAACTCCGAGAGTTTATGGACAAGAACTCAAGTGACTTAAAACTTTCCTCCGTTGGTAAACAGACACACAAAAACAGAAAGGAAGACTCAATTCTGGAGGCTGAAGCCTTGATCATTTTCTTCCTTCACCTCTCCTAGGTATGGGAACTTTTCATTCAGTCTCTTGATTTCCTCATTTCCTCAAAACTACCCCCAAAATGTCAAAATGCCAAAAGTATACTATATCAAGTATGATAAGTATATTACACACTAATAGCTACATAGCAAACTTTCTGTGTGAGACAGTCATCGTTTAAGTATCATTTTTTTTTCTAAAAAGACATAAGTATAAACCCCCTTGCCATGTATTATTTTTTGTTGCTACTACTCACTCATGTCACCACAGTGCAAAGGCACCTAGGACATCATCTAAGTGACTAAATGTCGTTTTGTTCCAATAAAGCTTTATTTATGGACACGGAAAACGGAATTTCATTTAATATTGAATAATGAAGTACTCTTCTTTTTTTTTTTTTTTTTTTTTGAACTGTTCAAAAACACACACAAAAGCCCTCACGAGTTCTGGAACAAGTGGCCTATGAACTCATTTATTGACTACTCTGACTAGTTTTTGTTTTTTTTTTTTTTTTTTGACAAGTAACCAAGAGCATGCTGACATGCACATCCACAACAAAGCTCGGGTCACTAAGACATACTTGACAATGAGCTTCAGCAGGTTCTCTTCAGCCTGAATCTCTTGGATGGCATACAGGTCTTTAAGTGAGAACTCCATCAATGTCCCATGCTGACAGACACCCTCTGCAGTCTGTGCTTTCTGTCCTTTGCTGTTGCTGACAGAATTTGCTTCAACGTACAAAAGGAACATGCACTTATCATTCTTATTCCGAGAACCTGTAAATTCAAAATACCAATGTATTGTTTTCATTTTCCATACAATTTGACTGAGTTTATGACTCAGTGACTTTACTCATTCACTTCAGGCTTTTTTAGAGACTGGCCTCAAGACTAACCTCAAACTGTGACAATCCTTCTACATCGGCTTCCTGAGGACTAGAACACTTCATCTTACACAGAAACAAGGAATTTCTAAGTTATTTGAGATGAAGAAGTAGCTTACACAGATTTAAAAAAAAGAGCCAACCTATCACTGTTTCGAGACAGTCATGAAGAAAGTTACAACATACCTTCTTCAGTGTTGGAGACTTTGACAACTCCAGTAATAGTCACTGTATCTCCTGGGACGCAACTATCTACAAGATCATGAGCAAGTTCACACTCTATTGTTCGAGGGATCCGCCCTGCATCACTCTGTGCATCAGACATCAGTTCCTGTATTCTACGGCATTCAACAGTTTTCAGTTACAATACATCTAACTTTCAGTGGTTTCTTCAACACAGTGACTATTCAGGATCTGCACAATGCTAAGGCAGATTGATTTTTAAAGAGTTCAATGGTATCTCAAAAATCACGTTAACGTTTTCCAATTCTTATGTCAGAATGAACATATGTATTCATTTCTTGTGGCATCCTGCAAGAATCCAACAAATAAGACTCACCAAAGAAGTGAAGACAAGTTTGGAGAATGCAAAAGTGGTATTAACATATGAGGTACGAGTGAAATTTCTGAAGAGCAAATCGTAAAATAGTGATGGATGAGCACAATTAAGTCCAGACTGCAAAGACAAAACTCACAAGGGTACAGAGAAGTGGCACCCAGGTTCTCAGCAGAGCCCCAAGAGGTACAAAAAGTGGGGGGGGGGGGGAGAGCAGGCAGCAATGAGCAGTACAGAAATAAGTGTTTCAAATGTCTTTGGAAGGAGTGGGCAATCAGGTAGGAAAGAGTGAGAGCTTACACCAGGCAGCAGGAGCGCTGTCTATAGAAATGGACAGGTTTCTTCTAAGAGGGGCACTAAGATGTTCATGAGACAAGCTCAACTCCAGAAATAAAGCCTTTGAGAAGCTCAAGCCAACTCAAGAATACTCAGAATAACCAGGACTCCCATTTACTGGGGAAGATTTGAGGAGGGGCTCCAATCCATGGAGAGCTACAGAGATGACCCCAACTCCCCAAACATCTCTCACCTCATCGCTGAAATGGCAGTAATTCAAGGAAGAGAAAATGAAATACAGGAGTCTAAAAGCATGTCATAAAACAAAAATGAGGTGTTCTGAGATGGGAACAGACAGAGGACAAGTATGAAATCAGAAAATGAAAGTCACCATGGTAAAGTCAGGGTGGCACATGTCCATAACCCCAGTGCTCAGGAGACTAAGACAGCACTGTGGGTACAAGATTACACATGGACTACAATTAGTCTCAATACAATGACAACAAAGCACATAAAAAGCAAACATTTCTAGAAATGATACAACAAAGAGCCAACAATTTGGAAAGCATGCAGAGAAATGAAAGGGTAAAGCAAACCTAAAGCAATGGGTAACATAAGGGAGGCATCTGACTGGAAGTCCACAGAGAAAGTAGTGGATAGTGTACTGGACAGCTAAAGACAACTCAGGAACAAAAAGTGTAAAGGGGCAAGAAGATAACTGCTCCTTCACCATTTCATAACTGCACAAGTAAAGAGACTATGGGGGCGGGCAGGGTCCAGTACCCTAAAGGGAATGAGAGTCAGAATTGCATCAGAACTTCCGCTAACATCAGGGAGAGCAAGAACTAAATACACTCAAGGAGCTGTCTGACCTTTTTTTTTTTTTTTTGAGGCAGGGGTGGTGGTGGTGTCATAAACATAATCAAAAAAGCTGGAATGACTACAGGAAAAACACAAATAAGGAGACTGGAGAGATGGTTCAATGTTTTAAAATGCTGGGGGAAAATGAGTACATATCATAAAATAGCCCACTTTTAAGTGATTATCTAAAACTTCAACAATATCACAGCCCATCATGGAGTATGAAATGAGTCAAATTGAACCACTTTTCAGTAGCAGTGGATGTAATAGATGTATCCTTTCTAGAATGCAGTGACCAATCAATTTCAAAGAGATAATTACCATTTTAAAACATAGGCTCATCAAAGAATGCCACGACACATATAATAACACCACATGCTTCTTTCACGTAACATTCTGAGTACTTACTTGATCAGCTGCCAGTCCACTGTAACTGTGAGGGGGGAGCTGCGCAAAGGAGCAAACGACTTCCCTCGACACGCAGGCACAGGACACTGCAGCACAAGATTTACTTTCAGCTTCTGGTAAACCATGACCACATCTTGAGGTAACTGAATTACAACCTCACCCATGTCTTGTTACAATCTTCAGATGTCATTCTTGGCCCTTTTCTAGCTGACACTTCTCATTTCCTGTACGTACTTTTTGCTGTGAGTAGCCAAAGCTCCCAACTCATCACCGTATCATATATCTTTTCCTTCCTCTCCTGGAATCTGGAACCTACTCAACTGTGTCAGGATGGTGCATGAGAAGCCAAGGAGGTTTATGAAAGGCAGTGTTCTGCCTACCAATTGATCCCTTTTCACAGTAGCTATCAGTAGCCCTGAGCAGACTACATGCTCTGAATTGCCATCATATGTGCAAAAAGCCAAAACCAGCCCATTAGAAAGGTGCCCAGCCAGAATACCTCCCTCTACCAGCTCTAGCCATCATTTGTTGGCAACTCCATAGAGACTAAGAGGCAGAATTACCCAGGTAAGGGTTCTTCCAGCCTTCAAAAGTAAGAAATCATGAGGAAAAAAATAAAAATAAAGTCTTATGGGCCATTTGCTCTCCAACAGCTCTGTTCAAGGGCACTGGGAAGTGTTTTCTGTAATCTGATGTGCCTTTGTGAAGAAGACAGAAGGTAGAGTCAGTTAAAGAGCATATCACCTTTGTAGGAAGACTGTACTTCCCATCGGGCAGAGGGAAGCTCTGGATCTCTCCACATGCAGCACAACGGAAAGCCATCTTGGTACAAAGAGGCTTTATGTTACCAACACGAACCACGGTCCCTCTTATAGAGATGTACTTCCCGTAGCAGTTTGCTCGGACGTTCTTGAGGTGTGTTAAGGGCTCATAGTTGTACACTCTAAAAATAAAACAATGTGTCCAGCTTATTATAAACTTTAAATTAATGAACAGAGAGGTGTACTTTCCAAGTTCCTTTTGTGAATCCATCACAGAAATCTCACATGAGTTAAACTTTATTAAAAATGAAAAATGCTAGATCCCATATGTTGCTGTCTAGGGAAAAAGTGAGAGGGAGAGAATTAAAGAAGAAAAAGGAAGCTGCTGTGGTGGCACACGCCATTAACACCAGCACTCAGGAGGCAGAGGCAGAAGGATCTCTGAGTTTAGCCAGCCTAGTCTACAGAGTGAGTTCTAGGACAGCAGGGGCTAACAGAGAAACCCTGTCCTGAAAAACAAACAAACAAACAAAACAAAAAACAAAACAAAACAAAAAAACAAAGAAAGGAAAAATAATTTCAAAAAGAAAATTCTATAGATACAGTGACTTTTGGGTTTCTAACTTTTCCAATTTTTTCCCATTTCTCTCCTTTTGTTTTTTGTCGTTTTGAGACAGACCTTAAACTCTGAGATCTGCCTGTTTCTGCTTCTCCGGTGCCGGGATTAAAGGTGTGCACCACTATATCTGAACTAACTTCTTTTTAAAGAGCTGTTACAAAATAGCTCCTATAAATTTTTGGAAGAGAAAAATAAAACCCTGCAGTTTAAAGAATTAAAAACCCTGAAAATACTACAAAGATGAGCTAGACAGCATTTATTCCGTGTCTCATGTAAACAAAGTGCACACCACTTAGTGTACTCCACAAATTATCACATTTATATGCTAGTCTTGACAAGTTCAAAAACAACCTTCACAGAGGTTTCAGGTCAGGAAATCAGCTTACTTGGATAGAAAAATACTTTTATCATGATGTCTTAGACTAACTCTCAGTAGGCACTTTGGTTATGGTGTCAAATTAGCAAGGAACATTGATTTCCTTATTTATATAAACTGAGGTTCTCATTCTGTTTCTCAGGGGTTTTTTCCTTTTCTTTTCTCATCATTTACTGATTTGTGCATGCAAGAGCACACGAGTGTACCATGGTGTGCATATGGAGATCAGAGGACAACTTGTGGGAGCTGACTCTCTCCCTCCACTATATGGGTTCCGGGGACTAAGCTCAGCTCATCAGGCTCAGTGGCAGCATATCTTACCCACTGAGCCATTTCACCAACCTAAGGTTCGTGTTCTTAAATGCTTTCCACTACTCGAAAACACGTGAGTAAGAAAGGATACACTAAATATAGTTCACAAGGGAAGAAATACAAATGACCAACAGATATTTGTAGAGATTTTCACCATCAATTAGGCACCAGGGAAAAGTAAAATAAAACTGCTTTGAGATTTCATCTCACTCAGTAAGAATGGCTATGGAAAATGATCGTATGACTCAGCTATACCACTACTGGGTAGAAACCTGAAGGATTCTGAGTGAGCACACCACAGATACTTGCACACTCCTGTTTACTGCTGTACTAGTCACAATAACCAAGGTAAGGAACTAGCCATTATCCATAGATAAATGGATAGGGAAAATGTAACACATAATGGAATTTTATTAAATTGTAAAGAATGGAATTATGACACATGAAAATGGATAAAATTGGAGATCTCTGTTAAGCGAAATATGCAAGATTCAGAACTATATACTGTATGCTTGCTCTCATACATGAAATATAGATTTTTAGACAACACACATGAAAGTAGAAAGGACAAGTCTGAAAGGAGATAGGAGGGGTAAACAAAAGCGGGTAACATAATCTCTGTGCCATTAAAATAGAAGTGGGGACTAAGGGGAGAAAGGGGTCTAGTCAAAGGCTGAAAGGGGAAATAAGTGAGGTCAGTGGGAGATGGGATGAAAATTTAAAAAAAGTCATGTTATGTGCATAAAAGTTTCACAATGAAGCCCATATGTTTGTACAATAATCAAAAAGCTACTGAGAAAAAATAGCATCAAGTTTCTCACCTTGCAAAAATATGTGGCACATTCACCATTGTTTCTCCATCATTAGACAATCCTTCCTGAGCTTGTAATTCAGCTGCATGCCGCTCAAGGTCCTTGGTTAAAACCTTAGTCAAAAATTGAAAAATAAATACTCTTTAAGCAGAACTCTCATAGAGAACCCAAAGTTCACGAACAGCTCAAAAAATAAATAAGTAAAATAAACATACTGTGATAATCAGTTAAAAGACTGATAATTGGTTATGACTATTTATTTTGCAGTAGATTGTTTTATTTGGGATCCTCTTGTACATGTACCAATTTCAGCATCCCTAACTTTTGTCTCAAATAAACTTAACATTAAAGTCCGTACAGTAGGGGCTGGAGAGATGGCTTAGCAGTTAAAAACACTTGTTGTTCTTGCAAAGGGCTGAGGTTCAGTTCCCAGCACCCATGTGGTGGCTCAAAACCATCCATAAGTCCAGTTCTAGAGGAACAAATGCTGCTTCTGACCTCTTTGGGTACTAGTCACACACAATATACACATACATATGTGCAAAACATTCACACACATAAATTAAAAGCCCTCAAAGCTATTACCCACTTGGTTCCACTAAAAAAAAAAGAAAAAAAAAATCTGTAGGGCATGCCTTAGCTTATGCCAGAGAAGGATGGGAAGGTGACAAGGCAAGATGTCTCTGTCATTTCTAGAGTTTATATACTATCCTTCTGTGGTCTTTGAAGGAGTTGAAGACAGATAGTTATGGTTATAGTCTTCCTTAGTTAAGATTAAAGATAAGTTACATATGGGACTTTAGACTCACAAAGATAGATGATGGAGTATTTTCTTAAATCTTGCTAAATGTTAATGGACTAAATATTGTTAACTGTGATTCTTATTTGATAACTGTTGTGTGATATATTTTGCTTTGTTAAGGTTAAAACCCTTTTTATTTAGACAGAAAAGAGGAGATGATGGGAGATGTCATTCTGTAAATATGTTTCTCATACTAGTTAATGAATAAACACTGTTGGCCAATAGATAGCTAGATAGGCGGAAAGAGGAAGTAGGAAGGACAAGTCAAGATGGAGAGTCTGGAGAAAGCAGAACCGCCAGCCGCCTCTCCGTTAAGACCACGTGGAAATACATAGAAATGGGTTAATAATTAAGACAGAGCTAGCCGATAAGAAACTAGTACCTGGCCAACAGCATTATATCTAATACAGAGTCTCTGTGTGTTAATTGGGGTAGGCACGGCAGCAGAACAAGACCGGCGGCGGGCGGAAAAACCATACTCTTTACAGGAAGGAATTGTGCTTAAGAGCATGTTAGAGAGAGGGAAGAGATGACATGGTTGCCTGGCTAGAGAAATAATGGACTGGATGAGTCTGAAGGCAAGACGCAAGGTGACCCATGCAGGGTTTCCAGCAATGCACACACTTGTGTGATGATCTGTTCATTGCACCTGGACTGTCCTGACCTCACCTACATTTTCCCTGAGCTTCCCCCATTCTACCCCACCTCTGAAGGCACCCAGCACTCATCTGTGCCTGCCCTGGGATCTGCTTCCCTCGACCTGGAACCACTTATGTGGGTGCTTTCAGGTGCTGTGTCGTCTGTCCCTGAGAAAAACTGATACAAGCATCGAGCAACTGTTACTCCCAGTTTACACATGGGACTCTTGGAGAAATAAATGATTTTTCTGATGCCAAAGAAACTACATGTGAGATCAGTCCTTTTGCTCCAAGTTCCTGACATCATGCGTGTTTTATATTTCATATGAAATCAGATGCCGCCTCAAAGATACCGCCTCAAAAAGGAAGTATGATTTCTGTATCTTTAATGAGATTAAACTGATTCATGTAAATTGTATGTACGCTGAACTTGTTATCTCTTAGGGGAAGTCTGCAATCCTTAAATTCTAACCAGCTTCTGTTGGTAAAAGCTAAGCACCTTTTAAAAAGTACTAACACTATGGTATCTCCATTTAAAACGTTGGCCAAATTTACCTGATGTATTGCGAGACCCATGCACGCCAATGTTTTCTCAGGGGTATCTCTTAGTTCATTTTCTATATCTGGTATCAAGTTAGTTATTTCATCATCTTTTGTCAGTTCTTTAAAATCCACCAAAATGCTTCCCTTTCTTTCTATTTCATCCTATAAAAGATTAAAATTGAAAAATAACAATTGCTTTTTTGTGGTGTTATATTGTTTATGATCTAATAAAATTTGCCTGGAGATCAGAATGCAAAGCTAGCCACACTAGTCAGCCATTGAGCCCAGGCAGTGATAACACACACCTTTAATCCCAGCAGCCACATTAGTTAGTCAGAGAAGGTGAGCAGTGATGGTGCACACCTTTAATCTCAGCACTAGAGAGTAATATATGGCAAGAGGAGACAGTCTGAGTGAGTCTGAGGAGCAGTGCAATCTGGAGATGCAATCTGAGATTCAGTGGATCACCCTTTCAGTCTGAGCATTGGTAGAGGTGAGAACTCTCTAGTGACTGGCTGCTTTGCTTTTCTGATCTTCAATCTGAACCCCGATATATGTCTCTGGGCTTATACTATTCGGATAGTATAGCTTTTTTGAGTCAGTTATCGTAACTGACCATTTAGTATGTACTTTGAGAAAGCATGGAATAGTCACATAGTGATAATTCTAAGTTCCATTACACAGCTGTATTGTAATTTTTATATACATATACTTAACAAACTTGAAATTTGTATTTATAGCAATATCTCCAAGGATGAGAAAGCTAAAGTAGAGAGAATGTAATCTGTTTAGGTCCACACTGCTGGTGAATGGTAGAGCCAGGATCAAGCTACAGCCATCCTGTTCTGGCACTCATGCTCACTAGCACCTGAAATATAAGGTCCAGTTATTGGTCCCAGGAAGACAGACCGCCAATGTTGTTGAAAGCACTCACCTTATCATAAAAGTCAATGTGCCTTGTGAAAAACTTCTCAAATGCTTGAATCTTCTCAATAAAAGGAGAGCTATTACTGTAAACTAATCCAACAAATACAAGATTAGCACCAACAATCACACATGGCAGTATTTATATTATCCTGACAGATCCCTAGAAACCATAAACTTTCCCCCTTACTTAGTTTGTATTGTTTGTATTGTGAGTACATTTGAATAAATGTAATGAATACTTGATAAATGAATACTTGAGATTCTAAAAAAAAAATAAAAAACTGATTTATGAATAACCTGAAATATCTATAAAAGCCCAAATATCTGAGATTCTTTCTACTGAATCTCTTCAAATGGTATATCAACTAAGCATTATAATAAATGCAAAAACCATACACATGAACAGCAGAGCTAAACATAACTACTGTCTTTGCAAAGTAAATTCTACTTGTTTAATCTGCAATTTTATAAATTATTTGCAAAGATCTGGAGACAGACTAATGCTTAATTGTAATCTCAAACTGAATGCCACACACACACACACACACACACACACACACACACACACACATATATTTACAAAGTTTTATAATGTCTTTAAATTTCTCTCTTACAGAAACAATGCATCTGGGTCAATTTTAAGCAAGGCATCCCTGAATTCCATCTTTAGTAATCTAAAGGTCATAGTTTTCCAAGGACAATAATGGACATGTTGGTAGTTACTGTATCCTAAAGGAATAAAGGCTCTTCTGTGAAACACATCTATCAAGTTAATAGGGAGGGGAAAGAATTCATTCACAAAGTGAATACTGAAAGTCTGTCACAAGACAGGATCTTGACCACAAGCAATATAATATGGGGGGGGGGGGAGTGGCATACAATTATAATATAAACAAGAACAAAAACCACACTTCATAAAAGTTACAGTAAACATGTAGATCACATAAAAAGACAGAAGAGCAACATTTCCACAGTTCACCAAAAAAAATGTCTAATAGGAAATGGTATTCTTTTCTACACAAACCTGAAGTGGCATTTATCTCTTGGTTCCAAGCTTATTACCCTGTCTCTTGCCATGACAATGACTGGCATCTGTGCTTAAGTTCCCAGGCAACATTAAGGAGACACTGTAAGGACTGGAAGGTGGCAAGAAGTATGAAAGAAACTATTCTTGATTTTATTCATTTTTTTAAAGATTTACTTCTATGCATATGTGTATGTCTATGTTAAGTACATCACATGTGCAGGTGTCTGCAGGGGCCAATAGAGGGTTCTTCTGGGAACCAAGCTCAGAGCCCCTAGAACAGTGCACATGCTTAGCTCCTGAGCCACCTCTCCAGTTCTTTCAGTATCTCTGCTACCTCACAGGACAGCTGTATTTCCAAGCTCCAGGACCCAAGCAACATCTGACAAGTCCTCAGTTACCAGGAACAACCAGCTTCATTCAACTGTGTTCCCAGCACAAAGTTGGATGCCTTTCCAAGTCTCAAGGCACAGCTTTGGAGGGTGCCCTGAGATTAAAGCAACACCTTTCTGTGCCTCCACCTTTGAACTCCCAACTTCTGACAACCTTGGAACGTCTTGATTTTTGTTCTGCCTCGGCCACAAGGATCAGACTACTGTGTCTGGAAATCACTACTTTCCGGGACGTTACCTCAGTGTTTCCTTTCTGCTTCTTCGTCTTCCATACACACATCTAATTCTTTGTATTAAATTCCTTTTTGAAACACTCACCAGTTTCTGTGTTCCTGATACATATATAAAAATAATGCTTCTAACAAATGCTTAGAAGAGCAAAAGGCATATATCAGATATTCAACAGAATCGTGGTAACATGTAATGTAGTATCCAGAGATGAACATTTAACTCCTGGTACTTTGAAGCTTTTTAACTCTACCTTCAGAGAAATAAAGTTTCCAGCCCTTATATGGTATAAACTGATCCAACGACGACTGCAGAAGTAAAGGCTGTGATGTCTGTTCTGAAGAAGTAGAATATTATTAAATTAGTAAAACACAAAGCACTTTTTTCCCGTCTTCCCTTCTACTAGAATCTATAGATTCTAAATTGGATATATCCTCCAGTCTACTATGCATGAATTGCCCTTTCCTTTACATTTGTTGATGCCTGTGTGTTGTGTGTGCCCAAGTGCGTTCACACACATGCCGTTGTACACATCGAGGTCAAATGACAGCTTGCAAGAATCAGTTCTCTCCAACCATGTGGGTTCCTAGGGACCTGACTGAGGGTCATCAGGCTTGGTAGCAGCTACCCTTACCTACTCAGCCATCTACCGGCCCTTTAGTTGTTTCTTTCCCAAGAGACAACAAACTGATCATTGGATGCACTTACCAGAAGTGTGCTTTCCTGTGGCTCTATTCTGGTCAGCTCTGTACTCTCTTTCTCTCCAGCTTCCTGAGAAGTTCCCACCACCTCTTCCTCTTTTCCAGCTTTGGAATCTTCCCCGCCCAAAACCTCTCCCTCTATATGCACCACTCATATCTTCTAAAAGTCAATAGCACACCTAAAAATGCATTAACGAAGTTAGAATGGGGAAATTAATGTATTATGTTTGAGACCAACACATAGACTTGCAAAGTTCCATGCTACAGAATAAACTTTATGTGTATGTAGTTATTCTTTTAATCCCCATCATGATTCAAGGTACACTACAGACGTTTATTCAGCATCAGTTTTCAAGGAACCACCAAGAGAGAAATAAAGACGGTAACTTGAACCTGTTTGCAGTGTTTGAGACTTTAATTACGCTGTACTAGCTGAACATAACCCTCACCTGTATGATACTAGGGAAATATCAAAGCTCAATCTTTGTTGTATTATCTTCTGTTTCAAGCTATCCTAAAACTGTCATAAAGGGAAATAATTCCACTTAAAAATACCTATTCCCTAGCTGCAAACTACTAATGACATATTCTTACACTGCGGTGAAATCCACTAGGAGAGCCTATTCTAAGATTAAGGGGATTTAGTTAATAGCTGACAGGTTCGCAAATAAGTAAACTAATTAAAATTAAAGTCTGTCTGCGATAGCACTGAGATAAAAATATGTCTTCAGGACCCTCAAGATGAGACATTCCATCGGCAACACTACGTTCCACATCGACCCAAGAGGGTAACATACTGAGAAAGGTGCAATTCCAACATAGCGAAGTAAGCCTGAAAAGAGCAATCCCTCACGTCCTGTCGTCCTAACTGCGGGAGTGCCCGAGTCCTCCCGGCTCGCGATGGAGCCGTGGGCGGTGCGCACTCCCACGCAGGGCTACGCGGACACCCGGTGCCAGGGTCGCCGCGCACCAGAACGCGAGACTCAGGGCGGGGAGAGCCGAGCACACCACTACGAGGAAAACTCCGACTTTCTCCGGAGTTCTTTTTTGGCGCGTCTATGACGCTTAAGGAAGCCACGCGAAGGGAGGGCGGGACGACGTGTAGCCAATCAAAGAGCTCAGATAGACGGAAGTCGCCAGGCCTCCCGGAAGCCGACCGGAGGTTGAGGCCGGAAAGCGGAAGCGGCGCGCAGCACGTGGGGGCGGTGCCGACCGAGGGGTGAGTTCCTCCTGGATGTGTGGTGCTGCTGGCGGCTGGAGCGGCAACAGATCTTGGATACGCTCTGGCGTCCATGGAGGCATCAGCGGAGCAGCCAGGCCCACAGCCTCCGCATCCCGGGGACCACTGCATCCATGACGGCGACTTCGTGGTGCTGAAGCGGGAAGATGTGTTCAAAGCAGTGCAAGTGCAGCGGAGAAAGTGAGTAAGTTGCTGGCCTTGGGCAGCGCACACCACCTCCTGGATAATCACCCCCTCCAGTGCCGCACTCTTGGTTCTTTGAATCCGGCCCCCCAGCCGTTGTTGCCACCACTCAGGTCTTCCTATCACAGAGGAATTTTCGCTCTTTGGATAGGATTTCCTCTGCCCCTTTCTCATCCTACAGCACTCTCCTCTCTCTACCTTTCATTCCTCAACCTTCTACCTTCAGCGATAGATCCCCTTCCCAGGAATTGCGTTCTTGGTACTCTCAACCCCCGAAGACGCTTTACTTAGGTTCTTAGGGTCAATTCTGTCACAGAACTTCTCCAACCTTTCACATTGAGATCTCTGCGTTATGTCTGACTCTCATCCCTACCTCCCTCATAAATTCGACCTCCTCCGTAAGAGAGAGGAGGGAGGAGACACAGAAGATTGCTTACACCTAGTCTGGCTTTCAGATAGGCAGATCTCTTCTGTCAACCTCGGGGGAAAATAATCTGTGTACTATGAGTAAGGAAAGGCAGATTCTTGCAGTGTGCAATCACTGTGAGCCCTTCATTTTACATCAAGGTATTAAAGATCCAGGAAAACAGAATTGTTCACAAGCAGTTCAATCAAGAGCTCAGAGCTCATAATTAAGCTTGGTAACTTTCTGGCAGATTTGATTAAGTTATTTAATCCTAATAGCTTATTGATCGTTGGAATTTATTGGAATACTTTGATACAAAGACGTTTTCTTTTGAACTTATAATACTGCTTTGTTATCTGCTTGATCGTTGTGCTGAGGCTCTGTGCATACTAAACAGGGGCTCTGCCACTGGGTCACATTGATAGGGAACCTGGCTTGGAGTTGCACCTTAATTCAGCAGGTCAATTTTATGTTGTTGGGTAGGAGACCCTCAAGAATCTAACAAGGTTTTTTCTCCAGATGTGTGACCTTTTGCTTGCCCCTCAGGCTGGTGTCTCCTTCTCTCCTAGAGGAAATATTTCAACTGTTGCAATTCAGAGGAACAGCTTCCACACTGTAGCTAAGGCCAGTCTGGCCTGGAGTGTAGCATCTTCAACACTATAGTTTACCCAGGGCCACAAATTTTTATCCTGGAAAAGGGCATCACAGGATTGCTATGAGAATAGGAAGGGTACACACACTGATTAACATTTGTCATTACTCAGTAGGTGTTCATTTTATTTCTTGGAAGGGAAAGGGATTTTGCTGTTGCATGCTTCCCTTTGACGTTGCAGTAAATACAGATCTGAGTGATATAGGACAACCTAATGCCCAGCCCTCAGCAGTACCTGTAAATGCTCAGTCCATCTCAAATGTGGAGGTTGCCAGTAATATTCATTTCTAATACAGGTTATTTGGATTTGCCACTTTTCTAATAGAATAACCAGTTAGACAGAGACCAAGAAGTTTTAAAAAATTGTTATCTCAATGATTATTTTGTTGGGGATTTTCTAGTGTGAGTTGCTTGAGGTGTCACAATGCATTCTCATGGCCTGGGAATCCTGGCAGTCATACCTGTGTTGAAATCTGTAGAATCTGTGAGTTTAAGCAAAATGCAGTCAAACCTGTAAAAAGTGTCCCATAAAAGGAATATCTTTTCTTTTTTTTTTTTTTTTCTAAAAGTCAGTGTCTTCCTAGCTTCTTACTAATGTTGGTATCTCTCTCCAACCTGGTTCTCTCTAGTTCTTTGCCAAGTTTGTACACATAAATAGTGCTGTTAACTATCATGAGAAGTTTTTTTAAATAAACTAGACTGAGTACAACTGTTGTAGCATGAATGCAAAAGGAGTCAATTGATTGGTTGCTTTTTCTCCCTCAGAAAAGTAACTTTTGAAAAACAGTGGTTCTACCTGGATAATGCCATCGGCCATAGTTACGGGTCAACATTTGAAGTGAGCAATGGAGGAAGTCTTCAGCTCAAAAAGAAGAAGGAAGAGCCTACTTCAGGTACCCATGTTCAATGTATGACATAGATGTTCTGTAGTTAGCCAAGCAGACTTTCTTTTAATTTGGACGCTCTCCAGGAAACTTAGCTAAAACAAGAGGTGATCCTAAAAATCATAGGCCCAACTTGAGGGGCTGATGGAGTAGAGTAAGTGTGGATAGGAACTTAGGAATAGAAAGATTGCAGATGCAGGCATGTAGCTCAGTTGGTAGTGTACTTACCTAGTGCACACAAGGCCCCAGGTTCATCTGCAGCACTCCATGAATGAGTAAAGTTCTAGAGACATGGAGAACAGAGGATCAGAGTACAAGTTCATATTTAGCTATACAGTGAGTTTGAGGCCACCCCATGCTACACGAGAACTTACTACAGGAACAAACTTGGAGGAGCTAGCAAGGTGGCTCAGCAGCTATAAATAAACACTTGCTCTTTTAGAGAACCCAGGTTCGGTTCTGAACACCCACCTGATGCTCACAATGACCTGTAACTCCAATTCTAGGGATCTGATGCCCTTTTCTGCGTTCATGCATCTAGCATACATCTGGTATACATATATGCAGGCAAGCAAAAACACTCATACACAGAATTAAATCTTTTTTTCTTTTAAAATCTTTTTGAGACAGGGTCTCTCTATATGGTCCCTGAGACCAGACTGATGTTGAACTCACAGAGATCCTCCTTCCTCTGCCTCCCTAGTAGCTCTTAAAAAAAAATTTTTTTTTTAAGAAAACATTGCAAAATCATTTCAAGTCAGGGCAAACAAGATGGCTTAGTGGGTGAAGTATCAAATCTGACATTGTGAGTTCATTTTGATCCCTGAGACCTACCTACACGGTGGAAGGGGAGGACCAACATGTACCGTGTCCTGTGTGAGCCCACACAAACACACATAAAAGTAAGTAATTAAAATGTAACTTTTAATAGTAGTTTTATATCAATATTATCATAGAACAATTTCTTTCCTTAGAGACTAAAGAAGCGGGCACTGATAATCGAAATATAGTTGATGATGGAAAGTCCCAGAAACTTACTCAAGATGATATAAAAGCTCTGAAAGACAAGGGCATTAAAGGAGAGGTAAAAAAGGATTCTTTCCCTTTGTTTGTATGTAACAAATTTGTTTATAATGCCATCCTTGAGGTAAAATGGAGTGTCAGTTAAAATGTGTGTGCAGTCCAGCACATGGGGATTTTGTTTTTATGCTTAGGAATACTAGACTGACTAATAACACTGAAAGTATTAGTAAAAGAGAAGGTAGCAGCTCGCTTGTTTTGATTTGGCCGATCTTCATCTTTCATCTCCCATTCTTGGATATCTCTTTTCCTTTAGCTTAGTTTAAAGGAGTTGTGTGAACAAGGCCCTGGGTTCCATCCCAAACACCAGAACAAACAAGTCTAAATGGAGTTGTTTGTGTTTATTTCAAACCCTAAGTAGAACGTAGAAATGTAGTTGATCTGCCCGGACTTCGTGGAGGAGGTACTGGCGATGACACCTTTGGCTGATTCTGGGGTAAGACAGTGAAGCTTCAGGGAAGCTGCTTGCTACTTTTCTTACAGGAAATAGTTCAGCAGCTGATTGAAAATAGTACAACATTCCGAGACAAGACAGAATTTGCCCAAGATAAATATATTAAAAAGAAGAAGAAAAAGTAAGTCATTTTGTTTGAAATGATTGGAAATAGTACATCTTTCCTATTTACTAAGTAAATATTGCTAAAATAAGATGTTCTAAATTGCTATCCTTCTAACTTCCCTAGATATGAAGCCATCGTTACTATTTTGAAGCCATCTACCCGTATTCTTTCAATTATGTATTATGCAAGAGAACCTGGAAAAATTAAGTACGCTTTGTTTCCTTTCAAAAGTATATTTGGGGGAAAATATGTCTTTAAGAGAGTCATGGTTTTAAGTAAAATGAAAAGCTTGCTCATCTGCATAAAGTGTCCTCCTTCCTCATAAATTGTAAGTCCTTTGACTGTCACCTCAAGCAAACAATAATCTTATCAACATACTTTTTATGAAACAGCTAGAAAAACTGTTATTAAATGTCAAGGTTTATTTAACTAAAAGTAAGTGGGTCACTTTTCTTTTTCCTTAGCCACATGAGATATGATACACTAGCCCAGATGTTAACGTTGGGGAATATCCGTGCTGGCAATAAAATGATTGTCATGGAAACATGTTCAGGCTTGGTGCTAGGTGCCATGATGGAACGAATGGGAGGTAAGTCTCGGTGTTTTCAAATTCAATAAACTACCCTGATGTGAAGCAAGAATAGTGACCTCAGTAGACCTCTATGGCTCCTGTCCCAAAGCCTTCCTGTGTGGTCTGTTTCTCCCCCACGAAGGCTGGGTGTCCTGTGTGTTTGGCCTTTCCCGCTTTGGTGTGTGTGTGGAGAGGGGGGTGATTCTGAAACTGCAGCTGGCTAATGATTTGCTGTCAGGCAATGAGGGGCCAAATAGGGATATTCTCAGGGATATTCTATCTTGGGATACACAAGCTGGCCTGTCTGATTTCTCTGACTCTGGAGGATGAAAGCATGCATCCACCCTCAGTGGGGATGAACAAGGAAAAAGCAAGCAGTCCCAAATCCTTAACCTCCAAACAAGATCACTGGGTCTCCCATGGTGTCCTGAGGAGATAAGCTTTCTTTAAGACTCCTCATTTGCTTTGGAATTCCGTTCTCTCTGTAGGGAATGGGATATTCATAGCTTTCAGGGACCTCCAGATGGGCTGCAGCATTCTTCATTCTCTAGACATGGGAGAAGAATCATAAGTTAGTTATGTAAGGATGTGGGCTTTGCACAGTCTGGATTCCCCCCATTTGTTGGTTTTGTCTGTTCAGGTTTTGGCTCCATTATTCAGCTGTACCCTGGAGATGGACCTGTTCGGGCAGCAACAGCTTGTTTTGGATTTCCCAAATCTTTCCTCAGTAGTCTTCATGAATTCCCCCTCAACAAAGTAAACAGTCTTTTAGATGGAACATTTTCTGCTGAGATGCTGTCCTCAGAGCCCAAGGACAGCACTCTGGTTGAAAAAAGTAACGGTGAACATGAGGAAAAACAGATATCTGAACAAGCCGATGAGGACAGCATGGCAGAAGCCCCGGAAAGCAACCCAGAAGAACAGAGAACAATGGAAATTATTCCTCAGGACACAGAGAATAAGGAGCCTAAAGAAAAAGGAAGCAAGAGAGACTATGTAAGAATGTCAAGAATCATTATTCTTGTAATAGCCTCGGAGCCCCAGTCAGTCCTTTAAGTTATAAGATGTGGTTAACTTTGAAACATTAGGTTTCCTAATGTTTCACTGGAGGGAAACCGGTGTGTTTGTACACAACCGTGTGACTTAGGGGCTTCTTGGGGTGACTGTAGCAGCTGTAGTTTCGGCAGAGCCCAGGTAACTTGAGCATTGACATCTGAGTGTAGGCTTCCTTGTAAACAACCCCTTCTGTTGTCGCCTAAATACCACTGCTCTGCTCTGATAGGGCAGAGCGTTCTTGTAAAACTGACTGAATGACCTCAGTGCATTACTTTCTTACTGTTCAGATTCAGGAAAAACAGAGAAGACAAGAAGAGCAGAGGAAAAGACATTTAGAGGCTGCTGCTCTGCTGAGAGAAAGAAATGCAGATGGGTACGTGGATGAAGGACACAGGACACACTAGGTGCTGGGCATTCTGCTTTGAAAGCATAGGCATTTTCTCCCCACTGTCTGCCCTGATCCTTGTGGAAAATAGAGGAAGATTTTCTCTTGGTTGTTGTGTTTTGGTTTTTTGGTTTTTTTCTTTCTTTTTTTTTTTTTTTTTTTTTTTTTTTTTAGAAAGACTGGGTCTCAGATGGTGCAGCGGAATTTTAAGAGCACACACTGTTCTTGCAAAGGACCAGAGTTAGGCTTCCAGCATCCTGTTCAGTGTCTCATAAACTGTCCATAATTCCAATTTTGGGGAGATCCAACAGCTATGGCCTCCTTAGACACCTGTACACTCATACACATATCTACCTGCATACATACACATTCATAATTTTAAAGTAAATCAGTTACTTTATCAAAGCTTTTATTTTAAGGTTAGTAAAAATAAGTAGTTGGTTGGTTGCTTTTTAAAGAAAGGCCAAGTTCAGCAGAAGGGGGAGTTGGTAGTGCTGATTTGATAGTTTCAAGGAAATCTGAACATTCAGCAATGACTAACGGATAGGACTGAACAGTCCTGTTAGGTGCAGGGGTGGGGCATTAAGATGGCTATAACACTAGCCAAAATCAAGCTAATGAAAACCCCTGTTGGAGGCTAGAGAGATGGCTAAGTGGTTAAAAAAGAATGCTTGCTGCTCTTACAGAGAACTGGTGTTCAGTAACCAGCACCCATATCGGCGGCTCACAGCTAATTATTGCTCTGGTTCCAGGGGATCTGATATCCTTGTTCTCTGCAGACACACACACACACACACTGAAAAACAAAATACATCTTTAAAGAAAAAGAGCACCTGCCGGTGGGAAGTGAATTCAAGAAGTGCATTGGATTTGCTTCCAGATGATCTAAAAGCAAGAATATCCTACGTATAGCTTCCAGGCAGCACAAACGCTTACAACCCAGTTCCTTAGAAATGAACAGCTCATGATCTCATTCTACTTTGAAGTTCTAGAATGTTGTACTTGGGTAACTCAGGCTGGCCTACTCCTTATACAGTTCAGGCCAACCTGAAACTCGCAGCAATCCTGCCTTTTGCCTCAGCGTTAGGATTTTAGCTGTGCACAACCTTACCTGGTGTATGTGATCATTTTAAAAACACATAAAACCCATATTCCTCTTGGAGGGTGTAGTGGAACATTCTCTCTGCTTTCCTTGCAGTTTGATCGTGGCCAGTCGTTTCCACCCCACTCCGCTACTACTGTCTTTGCTAGACTTTGTGGCCCCATCAAGGCCATTTGTGGTCTACTGTCAGTATAAAGAGGTAATGCTGAGACAAATCTGAATTTTGATCTCCTCCCCCCCCCCAACCCCCGTTCCAATGGTAGCTGAGGAAATATCTAACAGGATTCTGTTTTTGCCCTTAGCCTTTGTTGGAATGCTACACAAAACTTCGGGAGAGGGGAGGGGTCATCAACCTGAGATTGTCGGAAACCTGGCTCAGAAATTACCAGGTAAGCATTCTCACTGCCAGACTCCAGACCGCTGGCTCCTTGCAGCAATACTGCCAGTCGTCAAGTTGTTACATAGAGCCACTGTTTACACTGTCTGCCTGTCATTCAGAAAATACCCTGGCTTCCTGGCCTTCTTTTCATATCAGGGTGCACTGTTCTATAACTGTACAGGGCCTTGGGGATGTTTGGCTTGTTTGGCTTTTCGAGACAAGTTTCTCTATGCAACCGTCCTGGCTGTCCTGCAACCCTCTTGTAGACCAGGCTGGCCTCAGACTCAGGAAATCTGCCTGCCTCTGCCTCCCAAAGGCATTCCCCAACATGGCCAGCTAGTCCAGAGTTATTTAAACTGCAAATAATTAGTTATACTTTGCTATTTATAGAGTTGGATAACTGAAAATGAAATGATCCTGTCCTCTGCTGCAAAATCTTCCCAGCCAGTTCAGGGTTTGCTGGTGAGAGGTGTGTTATTCCACACTGAGGTGTATTCATGTTCATTCTCTCCCTTACCTGCCCCCTCTGGCAGTGTTAGATATCAGCACCAGAATCTCAGGATGCTGGCCAAGTTCTCTACCACTGAGCCACACCCCCAGACAGATACAGATACATGCCAAGGTAGAAGTTCTATAAGAGATTTTTTTAGGACAAAGGAGCCTTTAGTATATATGTATATGGGGGGGGGGGATTATATAGGTCAGTACTTACAACAGGAAAGGAACAGCCCACATCAATTCTCTGAGGAAGTTTCAGGCAGGCCATTGGGGAGCCAGGAGTAAAGGTATTCATGAAGGGACCTCCTGAACTGAGCAGGAGTGGTCTGATCTTGTGCCTAGACTCAGATTGGTCTCAGTATGGTCCCTGCAGCAGATCCCTAAGTCACAGCAGCTGGAGAATTTTTACTGCCTGTGCCTGAAGGGAAGTTGGAGGGGGCACTTCTGCATTAGCATGCCCCTCACCTGTCCTGCTGGTTGACATCTGTACCTACCACAGCAAGGATGCTGCCAAGTCCAAAGTAACTGTTTCATGTTGCAAAGGTAACAAGTGAGAAGAGCCTTTGCTGGGGTTAACCGCACAGAAGTGTTCATCCAGTGTTGCTTCTCCATATTCTCCATATACCCCACACCCCATTGTTGTCCATGAAGCTTCCTAGAGCCAGAGTTACTACGGAAACCATTCACCATTCCCCCTCACACTAACATTCAATTTGAGAGAAACAGGGCTTCAGTTATGTTTTGTTTAAAATAAATAGATCTCTGTTTTTATACTTTCTTCTGCAATGTACTATGAAGAAGTGGTCTTATTAAAAGTTAGTCATTTTAGGGCTGGAGAGATGGCTCAGCTGTTAAAGGTTAGGCCCACAACCAAAAGTTTGTCATTTTAAATCAAGAGAATATGTCATTTAAATTCTTATTTTTGTTATGTTGTCGACATAGTTTGTAAGAATGCAGAAAGACATGAATATCTTTTTTTTTTTTTTTTTTTTTTTTTTTTTTTTCCTGTCTTGGTTAGGTTTTGCCAGATCGGAGTCATCCCAAATTGCTGATGAGTGGAGGTGGAGGGTACCTTCTATCTGGCTTCACTGTTGTCTCAGATAGCCTTCGAGCAGACCCCAGCCTCAAGTCTTGTGCAAGCACTTTAGACTCACACGAGACTGAGGAGCCAGCAGCTAAAAAACAGAAATGCGTTGGATCTGGCTCTTAAGAGAGTACTGTTTGTTCTGAGGCATTCTGCAGCTGATAACTACACTTTAAATGACATCACTAAATGGTTTTTGTTTCCTATCCTAAGAATGTGTGTGTGCACCTGTCCCTGCGAAGAAGAAACAAGCCTTTTGTTGGCTTCCGGTGCAGATGGAGTTAGCCAGCACTGCAGGTCCAACAGGCAGTAATGGGTGGATACAACAGCCATGTTTCCTGAACAGTCTGAGCACTTAAAAGTACTCTGCAAATACCTTGGGGATGTCAACATCTTGAAGATGTTGATATGTAAGACTTAGTTTATATTTTAAGTGAAGAGGAATAATACAAGCTAGCTAAAACATGATGAGCAGTGAAAGGAAATTCCCTTTCATCCATTCTCTTCAACCTAAGCAATATGGATGTGTAAGCCTATGAGATTTACAGTACCAAAAAATGTCTGCCCTGTGCCCTGCAATGGAATAAGCTTTTTTAAATACTGGATTTTATTATTTTAATAGTTGACTGCCTGAGGAACTTACTTTTCTGCCTCTCCCCTTGTTGGTGCACAGAAAGGTTTAGTAGGTGCATTTTTGCAGTGGTTCACCTATCTTCTTTGTTCTAAATAGTTATTAGAACTTCTGTGTACTATTAAACAATTGGGTTTTGTGTCGGTGTTGGTATATATACATACACATAGATGTATCTGTATATGTCAACACAGACAGAATGTACTACCTGTAGTGGGGGAGAGAGAGAATGAATACACAGTTTATTTGAACTGTGATAAAGACTTGTGCAAGACAGACCAGCTCTCAGTGCGTTGGGATCACTCCTTGTCAAGTATTTCAAGTGCCTTTTTCTGGGATTACTCATGCTGGTCTCTGAAGGTCTGCTGGACTGAGGTGGGTGGCCTTTATTAGCTCTGAAAAAAAATTACTTTTCCATCTCTATTGTAAGAAATAAAATTGTCTAGAGCAACTCAAGAATCATAAGTCCTGCTCATTAGAACCTGCTCGCCTTGTGCAGTGTTCATCACAGATGCCTATTCAGTCAGGAGCATCTTGGATGACTTTTCCTAATAGCATGTGCTGTTCTGATCATGGCTGCTGTGATTACCAACTGTGGTTTTTGTTCCTTTTCCTCTAAATAATGACTTAAAGAATAAAATTTTCTACACTGAAGCATGTGTCATTAATGATAATGAAGCCACATTTATCACATTGAACTGACAGTGACATGTGGTCTCTGTGGTAGAAAACACTGGAATGTGCCACATGCAAGTCACATGTAAGGAGAATGTAATATTACATGGTGGAGACTCAGTAGGACTTGGTCACTATTAAAATGACCTCAGCTGGTATCCAAGTTCTGTTCCATTCTCTGAATCCTTGATTCTTCCCTCCAAGGGGGGGGGGGGCGGTCCTAAGGTCTGAGCTACCAGAGCCCTGCATGCCTCAGAACACTGGAAAATACCTCAAGATTCGGGAAAGGGGGGTGCTGCCAGCCATCTCACTAGCCTAATATATGAAAATATGAGTATTTGCATGTCATTTGAAAGTATTGGTTGTGAAACCTGCAACAATACAAATACTAGAGACACCATCCTAAACATCCAAGATCTGCAGCATTCGGATACTTTTTCCTGTGATCTGTGATGTGTAGCACCAGGGAGGAGAGTGGACCTAACCACCTTTCTTTGAAATCGCTCTAGGCTAACACTGATTTTTATTTAAAGAAAACAGAAGATGCTGGGGCAGTGGTGATGCATGCCTTTATTCCTAGCACAGAGACAGAGGTAGGAGGATCTCTTGTTCATGGACAGCCTGGTCTACAGAGTAAGTTCCAAGACATCCAGGATACACAGAGAAACCCTGTTGAAAAGATTGCATGGTTCAGCAGTGTAGTTTAGTGTGTAAAGGTGCTTGCTGCATTAAGCCCAGTGTTCTCCAGAACCCACATAAAGTGGAAGAACAGAACCAACTCCACATGACCATGCATTGACCACACATGTGGCCAGTGTGTACTCACACATCTACACATCATACACAAATTAGTTTTTCTGAGTTTATTTGGACTTAACTGTGAGCACAGGTCAGATTCTAAGACTGAAAAGCTACTTAAAGAACAAGGAATAAACTCTTAGCTATCCTGTTGACATTTATAAAGTACCCACAGCTTGTTGAGCCTTTATCCTTTATTCATTGGAATAAAAATTTTTGCCGGGCAATGGTGGCACATGCCTTTAGTCCCAGCACAAGAAAGTGGATCTCTGAGTTCACCCTGGTTTATAGAGCTAGTTCCAGGACAGGCTCCAAAGCAATACAACAAGAAAACAAAAACTTTTATGATGAAATTTTTTCATAAGAGGTTTTTAAATGAGTTTTATAAAGCTATACTAACTCCAGAAGTCACACGGTCCAGTGTTCCATAAGACATTTTATGTGTGTCTCTGGTGTATGTCAGTAATGGCATAGGCATGCTCTGCTGTACATATAGAGATAAGAGGACCCTGCTAAGAGTCAGTTCTCTCCTTCCTCCATGTGGATAGTCAGTCTTGAACAGCAAGTACTTTTATCCCCTGAGCCATCTCCTAGGCCCTGAAGCAACTTAAAGGGGAAAAAAAACTCACAGTAAGGAGTGATAGGCTTAGTAGATAAAGTGATTTCAATCTGTTAAGAGCAGTTTCCCTCCAGCAGTGGTCCCAGGGCAGAGTCAGTCCAGAGACTCTACTAGTCATAAAGCTGTTGGCCAATGGCTAGAACTTATTGGCTAGCTCTATCTGAAATAACCCATTTCTATCTTAAGTGTTTCCATGTTATCTTACTGGAGAGAGGGTCTGAACCTCTTACTCCTTTTGGTCCTACATTTCAACTCCTCTTTACTACCTTTACCAGGATCCTCCTTGTCTCCTAGTCCCACCTACCTTGCCTTCCTATTGGCCAACAAAGCTTTATTTATTAGCCAGTAAGAGAAAAGTATTTACAAAATGACATCTCGATCATCTCTTTTCTGTCAAAATAAAAAGAAGGGCTTTAACATAGTAAAATATATAACAAAGCAGTTGTCTAATAACCATAGTTAGCAATATTTAGTCCATTAACATCAGGAATTAAAGAAAATATTCTGTCATCCATCCTGTCTTTATGAATCTAAAGTCTTATATGTAACTTATCTTTAATCCTAACTAAGGAAAACTATAACCATAGCTATCTGTCTTTCACTCCATCAAAGACCACAGAAGGATAATATATAAACTCTAGAAATGACAGACAACTCACTGCCTGGTCAGTCACCCGAAGTTCTTCTGTAATGTTTCATCTTCAGCCTACAGGCCATAGTGTGTCTAGCAGACTCCTCAAGAAAGCAGGAAACGTTAAACTGTCCACTGGCAATTTGCCATTCACTTTTCTCTGTATCCTGCAGAATGTCTGGCAGACTCTTCCATGAAGCAGGAATCTTTACAGCAATGTCCATCTTGTTTCAGCAGTCACTTTTCTGTGGGTCCTGAATGTCCAGTTTATACAGCATCAAGTCAAACAGTCCAGACAAGAGCAGTATGTTGCTCAAATAGCTAGTCTTGCTATATTGGGAGTAAATTCCATAACAAGTTTCTTCGATGTCCATCTTCCTTTGTGACACAGGTGGTGTTGCCAGGAGCAATTATGCCTCACTGTCAAGAAAAACCCTAAACCATTTTAAATGCCATATTCTGTAGGTCTTTGAAAGGTTTGAAGAATGCCTATCCATTTGAAATATATCGCTATATATCTATAAAAAAAACTAACAAGCCTAACTATAAATTTTGACTATTATAGGTAACTATAACTTGTACTTAATTATACATTACATTTTAAATGAGCTATATAAACACAATACATATCTAAACAAGAGAAATATACATATCACAAAATTGACCTTAAATTTGTATCAATAAGTGAAAATTCATTTCAATACAAAGTATTCATTCCTATACCATAATCCCCCTTTTCCCTTTAAAAGAGAGTAGTTGTGATCATTAACCATTTATAACCAACCCCATTTAAATGAAAACAAACATTTATAGACAATACTTGGGAATTTGGGTGTCGTTTTTCTCCAAACTGCATCCTACTGGTTGGGGATGCTGTAATACCATGGGAATCCTAAGAAAACGCAGAAATACTGGCTGTAGTCTGCAAGGCTGCCTTGTCCCAGCTGTTTTGAATGTTTGATCACCTGGGACACTGTTTCAGGGGGTCTTGCTTGATCAAACCATGTTTGTGGAGGGAATCCACAGCTTTTTGTTTTCTGTAGAAACAAAAGTAGAAATTATTTTCCCCAGTAACCTGTCCTTAGACTTAAATTTTGAAGTCAAAGAATTTTTAAAATATATAAATTGGATTAATTCAGCAGCATTGATAATCAAGTGTATTTTAGCAGTTGTTGTTCCTTCCTTAGCAATTCAAAGACAACACAATAGCATACAATATCCATACTCTATGTATTTCACATCTTTAGGTGGCTTTTTTATAACTCTATTTCTTTTACTTCTATTTTTTCATTTTTTGATACAGGGTTTCTCGGTGTAACTTTGGCTGCCCTGGAATTAACTCTGTTCACCAGGCTTGCCTTGAAATCAGATCTGTTTGCATCTGCCTCCCCAGTGCTGGAATTAAAGGCCTGTGCCATCACACCCAGCTACTCTTTCTTTCTTCCTTCCTTCCCTTTTTTTTTAAGCCACTTTATCCTGCTTTTTTTTTCTCTCTCTCTCTCCCCCAATCCTATATATATTTTAAAATACACTGTAAACTTTTAGAGGTTTCTCTTTATCTTAATCGGCCTTTACTGTAAATTTTTATCTTTTTCTGGCCACGAATCTTTTATCTGCTAAACAACAACATTGTTAAAATCAAAGCGGCAGCCGTTTTAGCCAGCTGTTCGTGCACACCATTTAAATGTTAGCAGGGCCTCTTAAAAGAGCCATGTAGTTTTTTCTGTTTATGCCAAGTCAGGAAACCTCCCTTAAAGGAGCCTCTCAAAACAGAGTCTGCCCTAGAAAAGGGCACCAAGAAGACTTGCTTGTCTCTGTTCTTTTGTTACTAAAAACTCTTTTTAAGCGTTTGTCAAGTTTTAAGTGGAAGTTCTTAGTACCCACATTTTGTTATGAGCACTTTCCCACCATCCTGGTCCCATTGCCTCATCAGCCCCAAATAACACACAGAGACACTGTATTAGAAATAAAGCTGTTGGCCTGTTACTAGCGTTTCTTATTGGCTATCTCTGTCTTAAATATTAACCCATTTCTGTCAATCTAAGTGTTTCTACGTGGTCTTATCTTACTGGAAAGAGGTTCCGGACCTCTTACTCCTCTTGGTCCTACATTTCAACCCCTCTTTACTTCCTCTCCCAGGATCCTCTTTGTCTCCTAGTCCCACCTATCTTGCCTTCCTATTGGCCAACAAGGCTTTAGTCATTAACCAATAAGATAAACATATTTACAGAATGGCATCTCCCATCAGCCATCCATACATGGTACTTGAAGTTCAGAAACAATGTAAAGCCAGACACTGTAATCACAGTACTCCTATGGTAAACTGGGAAGCAGAGACAGCAATGTTGTGGGATAGTCTTTTTGTGCACTGTGAAAATGTGTGTCTGCCAAGTCACCTTCTGATTGGTTTAATAAAGAGCTGAACAGCTGATAGCTAGGCAGGAGAGGATAGGTGGGACTTCTGGGACCTAATAGGAACTGTGGGAAGAAAAGGCAAGATTCGCTAGCAAGTCATGGAGGAAGTGGGACAGTACAGAAGAGAGGTAGTGAGTATATTAATGTAGATTAATACCAATGGGTTAGCTTAAGTTTTAAGGACTAGTTGGGAGCCTAGATCTCCAATATATCTCGTTTGAAGTTTTGGTCTGTGGAAAGGGTATTGTTGGTGGTTTGGTTTGGCCAGTTTTTGTAAGTTAATTGGTATACTGATTATTAATACTGCTGAAACAAAATATCAAAGCAACTTAAGGGTTTATTTTGGCTCTCAGTTGAAGGGGAAGGCAAATGTGGCAGCAAAGGAGTGGAAACAGGTGTGAAGTTGCTGGTGGGGCATTCACAGGGACAGATGCTGGTGCTGAGCTTTCTCTTTTTCTTTTACCAAGTACAGGATTCAGCCCTGGGATCTTTTCACCTCAAGTAACCCACTCTGGATAATCCCTCAGAGAGTTGCCCAGGTGTTTGTCCTGATTGTAGATCCCCAGTTGTTGATAATATTATCCATAATTAGTCCACCCTTTGTCTACTTAACACTCTTTGTTTGGGAGGGATTTTTCTGTTGGGTATTTTTGTCCACACCTGTGGCACAGACCACGCCCATTGTGGGTGGGGACAGGGACAGATGTTACCTGGGGAAACTAAGTCTGAGGAAGGTGCTCCCGGAGCTCACTTGCTTACAGCATGGGGACAGGATAACATCCAGAGGTTTCCTTGGAACCAGGAACCTGCTGATGTTCATTTGTCTATGTTGTAAGTTATTTCTCCCTGAATAAACATCTGTTTGGCCTATCTGTTTCTCCTGATCCTTATTAAACCTCAGTAAGAGGCCATATGTGTAATGTAGTCAGAGCGTTTGTTTCCAACCTCCAGTCCTGCAACCACTTATAAAATAATCACTCTTGAGGCTTAATATTAATTACAAATATTTGACCGATGGCTCAAGCTTACCACCAGCTAGCTCTTACATTTAAATTAAACCATTTATATTAATCTGGGTATTGCCACATGGCCTGAAGCTTACCAGTGGTGCTCTGGCATGGTGTTCCTTGGGTGGCTAGATGTCATCTGCCTAGACTCTGCTTTCTTTCTCCTAGCTATTCTTCCCTCTCTTAGGCCAAAGCAGCTGACTTTTGTATCAACTTGACACAAGCTAGAGTTGAGGAAATGCCTCCATGAGATTCATCTGTAAGGCATTTTCTCAATTAGTGATCAATGAGGGAGGACCCAACCCATTGTCAGTAGTGTCATCACTGGGGTGACAGTTCTGAGTTCTATAAGAAAGAAGGCTATGGGGAGCAAACCAGTAAGCAGCACCCCTCCACAGCCTCTGCATCAGTTCCTGCCCCCAGGATATTGCCCTGTTTAAGTTCTTGACTTTCAGTGATGAACAGCAATGCTGAAGTGTAAGCCAAATAAACCCTTTCCTCCCCAACTCCCACCATTTGGTCATGGTGTTTTAGAGCAGCAACAGAAATCCTAAACTAAGATACTAGATAATGTAAATGGAGTTCTTAATTGGTCTAAGTATAAGAACCCAGCGTTAGATATAGAGGAAAATTCTGAGAGATCAGAGAGATGGGGCAAGCCATTACCACACCTTACCTCCTTAGTGTCTCAGCAGACAAAAGGGCAAGTTCCTGTTTCTCCCTGTTTATATCCAGTTTCCACCCAGCTAGCTCATTTCCCATCTGTCTGTATAGCCTTCCAGATCTGTATTGTTACCTAGTGGCAAGTGCCACTCTCTGGCCTTCAGACAGGCTTTAGTTATATAAGCAAGATATCATGACAAGATAATCCTTCACAGGCATGCCCAGGGGCTTCTCTTTGGTGATTGTAGATCCCTGTCAAATTGACATGAGCTAACCATTTGATTTAATTTAGTTTAGCTTGTTTTAGTTTTTTGAGATTTTTTTTTTTTAATGTAGCCCAGGTAGTCTTAAGCTTGATATGTGCCCTAGAAATAAATAACCAACATTGTATCAGCACAGATCCTTGCTTCAATTCTTTAACCAAGGCAGGTGTCACAGTACATGCCTATAATCCCAGGAAGTCAGAGTCATCTTCTAGACTAATTAATGTGGAATCCACGTTGCCTTTGGCCAACCCTTCAGTGTGTCCCTGAACCACAGCTAGCCCATTTCTCTCCCCTTCTGTTTGAAGTACATAGTGTGAGCTCTGCTCTTCAGCATGCACTTAGGTTTCTTCATGGTGACTGGGAAGCAGGGTTCTCTGTCTAAGGTCTGAGAGTGAGTGAGAGACACTGGGGTAAACAGCCAGATCTTTAAAACAGGAAATTAATATGAGACTTTTATCTTCAGTCTACATTATTATCATCATCATCATTTTGGTTTTTTGAGACAGGTTTTCTCTATATTGCTTTGGAACCTGTCCTGGAACTCACTCTGTAGACCAGGCTGGACTCAAATTCACAGAGATCCTCCTGATTCTGCTTCCTGAGTGCTGGGACTAAAGGCGTGTACCACCAATTCCCAGCTTACATTTTTATTAACAACCTTAACCTTTGGTATTTTCCTAAAAAATTAAAATACAGACAGACTTTGGTATTTCACTTTCACACTGATATCAGCATAACAAGGCACTAAAGAAAGTTTGTTTTGCAGTGTGGGTGGGTTCAGCCTTCTGCTTGCTTTGTTGGCTCAGCATTATCAGTAGAGCCATTAACTCAGAGAGTCCTGGAAATGGTGGGAGCCCTGTGTTTTCTGGGAGAATTCCACCATCTCCTCCAAAAATATTCAAGAGGGATGTGCTGCTCAGTTTTTATATCAACTTCACACAAGTGAGGGTTATTTGGGAAGAGGGGCTCTCAGTTGAGGAAATGCCTCGGTCAGATTGGCCTGTAGGCAAGTCTGCAGAGCATTTTCCTGATTGATGATTGTTGTGGGAGAGCCCAGTTCATTGTGGTAGTGCCAGCCCTGGTCTCATGATCCTGGATGGTATAGAAATGCAGACTAATTAAGCTATGAAGAGCAAGCTGGTATGCAGCATCCTCCATGGCCTCTGCATCAGTTCCTGCTTCCAAGTTCCCGTCCTGTTTGAGTTCCTGCTCTAACTTCCCTCTGTGATGAACTGTAGGCTGAAGTAAAGTTGCTTTGGTCATCGTGTTTTATCCCAGCACTAGAAACCCTAACTAAAAATTTGATGCCAGGGCATAGGATATTGCTGTAATGGACTGGACCATGTCATTTTTGAAAGGGTTGTAGAAGGACTTTGGCCTGGAAAAGCCATTGGGTGCTCAGAGCTTAATAAGTGGTTCTGTGTGAGCTTGGAAAATAAAGCTGAGAATAGTGAAGATGATCGAAGCTTGGCTTGTGAAGTTTCACAAGTTTGAGAGTTGCTTGAAGACTCTATATGGGCTGTTTGATATTTTGAAATAAGAATTTGTGGTTCTGGTCAGCTGGAGCAGCTGTGATTAACAAGAAGCCAGCACCAAGGTGAAATCTTTGCTTTACTGTGCTTTGTTTGTTTGTTTTTAACAAAACATCAATAAAGATTTGGGAGTCAGATGCTGGGGTGAAAGCCGGCTATCTCAGAGAGGCAGAGAGAATACATAACTGACCTTCCTCCTCCACTGATATCCCAGAAAGAAAGCTTTCTCCTGCACCATCTCAAACTGAATGTCCCTCCATTCTACTTCCTGTGTGTGTCTCTATTCATCCCCCTGACTCCCTCTTACTCTCTATGGTTTTTCCTGTCAGCTAGTTCCTTGTTCCGCCTCTTAGCCTACGGTTGACTTTATTTAATCCTGTTTACAGTATTCAAGGAGAAAGCTCTTGGATTAAACGTGTGTGCTAGGGCTGAGCCACACATCAACTAGAAACAGGTTTGATCAAATATACTGCAACATTACTGGGTCAATTGATGCCCAGTTGCAAAGACCCCAGCATTTTGGAGATGCCAGTACCATGGGACAGCCACCAAAGACAGCAGCAGCTATGTAGTTGAGTCCCCCTGAGCCTAGAAAACAAGCTGTGTGTGCTAACAAAGGCAGAACTGGAGAAACAGGAACGTTTGGAGCAGAGATTTTAAGTGAATCCCAGATGTCTGATACTGAGCTTTTTACACTGTTGCATTTGGTTTTGCTTTGATTTGCTTGTGACTGGAGAACATTTTAACTTATTTTGTTTTACAGAAGCCCACAATTTGGAATTTTATAGAGACTTCAGAGTTTTAGAGAGTCTTTGGATATTTTAAGATACTGAAGTCTCAAGGTGTTTACATTTTAAATGCTATAGCACTTTTAAAACTTGGAATGTCTTATATTGTGGTGTTGATACTCATAGGTGAATCTTGGGGATTCCATGGTTGATGGGCTAGAAGCTGTAAACTGAAATAAACCCTTTCCTCCCCATGGTGTGTTTTATCACAATAGAAACCCTAACTAATGCTGTGTGTGCGCACGCGTGTCAAGTAGAGAGCAAGGACTATCTAGCTCAGCCCATGTACTCAGCATTTCCTAGGCTATTACACTGGGCTATATGAGATATACCTGATCTATTACAGTTTATTTTTCTAATACAGACTTTGAGTGTGGATTGTTTCTTAGGTCATGGACACCAGGAACAATTTTTGACACTAGAATGTGAGGATAGACAGCTAATGTGGAAGATGATTCCAGGAAATACCTCCAGGTTTACCAGCAGGCACCAAGCTAGAGTGGGAATAATCCTACAAAGGATACATTATGAAGCAGGTTGCTGCTGAGACATTCTGGAGGGCAGAATAGAATGTGCCATAGATTGATCTACTAGGGGGAAGTGAGAGCTACCCTGCCTTGTTTTGTTTTTTTCTTTTTTTATATTTTATTTATTCCTATTTTATACATAAGTGCTCTGCATGTATAACTGCATGCCAGAAGAGGCCATCAGATCCTATTAAGATGGTTGTGAGCCACCAGGTGAGTGCTGGGACTTGAACTCAGAACCTCTGGAAGAACAGCCAGTGCTCTTAACTGCTGAGCCATCTCTCCAGCCCTGTTGTTTTTTTCTGACCTGTCTTATCATGGTTTGAATTGTGTGCTCAAAAAAAGGTATGCTGGTGCCCTAACCCCCAGGTCCTCAGAATTGGATGTTCTTTGGCCATAGGAGTATTGTGGGTGCAATTAGTTAAGATGGTATTGGAGTCAGACATGCCTTCAGTACACAGTAACTGGTGTCCCTTTCATCAGTAGTACCCTGTGAGGAGATGGGAAGTTGCAAGGAGAAGGCAGTCTGGTGTGATACTGTCACCAGCCAAGAAACATCAGGGGCCCCTCTAGCTAAAAAGGCAAGAAGGAGCTACCTCTGCAGCCTTAGGAAGCATGACTCTGCCAATACTTTGGTTTAGAACTTCTGACTTGAAGCACAGTGAGGGAATGAGGAATGAACTCCACACGTATTCCATTGGTTCTTGGATGCAGCTACTCATGATCCCACAGCCAGGAAGAAAGACCCCAGAAAAGAGACCATAGGAGGCCTTCCTGAAATGTGTCCAGCAACAGATAGCTTGGTCCCTGGGCAATAAGGTCTCAGTTCACTCAATTAACATCTGGGAAGAATCTGGCTTAACTGGTACAGGCCTTCCTGCACTAATAAAAATCACCCACAACCCTCAGGAAACATGTCTTTATCGAACAGGGGGATGGACCTAGTCAAAGCTGCTAAGGTAAGAAATGAAATGAGGAGGTTGGTCTAAGAGGGAGAAGGTGATTGTTTGATTGTCTTGGAACAAGACGCTACAAGGATGATAATAGCACTGGCCAACATTACCTATGCCTGTGATTCATGGCAGGCACCATTCTGTTTTGCCTAAATTCCGGTTAGAAATAACTTACGATACCTTTATTTTGACGAACCTGAGAACTAGAGATGGAAAAAAACTCACTAGAAACCACACAGCTGCTCAGACTCAGTAACAGTCAGAGCTCTGCATATGTGGTGGAAATCAGGCAAGCCCTGTGTTCATCTTCCTGCTGTTCATATTCCCTATCCAGAGTTCTTCTATTTATCAAGGCTTTCTTTCCAGCCCAATCCTTGACCATCTCCCCCTACAGCTCTCCAGTTTGTTGGAATATAATTATTTGTATTTCTCTTGAGATGGGTTTTCAATATATTACTTAGGCTGGCCTTGAACTCTTGCCTCAGCCTCACAAGCATCTTTCCATAGTCACTGGCTGCACAGACAGTTAATAAGGGGATTCAACTGCCTTGCTCTTGTACTGTCCCAAACCATGCTCTTTGCCAGTCTTTTTCAGTCCTGGCTATGGAACCCAGAGCCTCACATGTGCTAGACATGACCTCTACACTGAACTGTCTCCTCTTCTGCTTCGCAGAATTTTAAAAGCAATGTTTTGGGCTAGTGAAATGGCTCTGTAGGGAAGGCGCTTACTACCAAGCTGGTCGACCTGATGCTGATCACAGAAAACCAACTCATGAAGGTTGTCTTCTGACCATGCTCCCCTACCCCACAATGAATAAATCAAATGTAATTTTAAAAATTAAATAATACATTTTCTTTTAAAAATGGGTTTTTCAAGCCCGCCTGATCTTTACCAGGGTAGAAATCAGAGGTTTTATTCTCAATATCTTTCTTTATATCCTGCAATATTTTACTTCCGAAATTTTGCTTTCTTTCTGTTATACACTTTAAGACCTACAAATCCTAATGTTATCTTTGAGAATATACTTAGAAGAATGGATTTCAGAATCGCACTCTTCCTAACTAGCCCAAAGAAAGCTAAAAACCAAAAGTGATTTAGTTTCAGGTAAATCTTTTATTGTTTATGTTTCAAAGACAGTAACATGGTCATTGTCACAGGCATGTGAACATCTATTTTGCAGGAAGAATATACTACAAGTCATTCTAGTCACATAGCATTAGCATTCTGGCAAAGATAAATGGTATTTCCAACTGCAACAAACATTTAATAAATAGTAAATTCTGCTTTCTGCCTTTGGGTGAGTCAATGGCGTCTTTTGGTGAACAGCCTGTCTCTCCAACTGTTAGCCCCTCTGGTTGAACTTTTCCGCTATCTTCTGCAGTCCCAGATCCATGGCAGCCAAGTTCTCCAGTTCCTTTTTCTGGGAAACAGAAAAGTGAAGCACTGAAGTCAACCCATACCCTCCAGTTCAGGGAGCTCTAAGAGAAAGGGGGAAGTTTATGTATAGTAGAGGCTGCCTGTGTCAGCCAACATCAGGTCTTTAAGGTGTGTTTCTTCTGATCAGCAGATTCCCCAAGCAATTGCTGGGTCCCTTCCAAAAATTACCGAATGAGAAGCTCTGGGGGATCAGAAATCCCTGTGACTCTGATGTACTTATTAGGTAAAGGTGCAGTTTGGGTGGCACCAGGTGCCTAAGGTTTACGCCATGCCCAGACAGCACCTGGTACACACATCAGACAGATCTGGGACTAGGTCCCAGACACAGTCTTTTCCCAGGTTCTCCAAACAAGGCACCAAACACTGTAAAAGAGAGCCAAAGGCAGGGATCTGCACCATGCTGAGTGGTGGCTGGAAATCAACCCTGCTGTGACAAGGGTGCTCACATTCCCACAGAGAAACTTCCCACCCGTACCTGTTTCTCCCCATTATCAGATGAGTCAATGCTAAATCAGCCTTGATCCTCACCGTCATCTAATTTTAAGCAAAATCTGCATACTGTACCTCTTCCTCAGTCATAACTCTCTGGTCAGCCCTGCCCTTTTCATCTTCTGCCTCCTGGTGAGGCCCCATCTGCTCCTCTGAGTCATAGAAGTCGGGAAATTCAGCTGACTTCTTCCTGTAGTGAAGGAGCTGGTCCAGCTCAGCCACTCCATCGTATTGCCTTTTCAAGTCCAGATGAGGATCCCTGGCATAGCCTCTCTTCTCATATCCCCAGTTGACATCCTCTGAGTAGGGCCTTTTCTCCCACCAGTCATAGTTGTACTCTGGGAAGAAATTCTTCTCAGCCAGGGTCAACCCATTTCCATCTTCACCTTCACCCTCAAGAAAATTGTCATCTGGGTTGTCTTTTTTCTCAAAATCACTGTTCTTCCACTGGAGAGGGTCAAAGTAGGGGTTAAGCAGCACCCCCAACCTCTTCCTCTTTTCAGGAATGGGATAGGGTGCATATTGCCTGTCTGAAAACCTCACTTCCTCCCTGCTTTCTTCTGGGTCTAGCAGCTCTTCCTGTTGCCACCATTTCCCTTGGTCCCCTTCCTCTCCATAGTTGAGGTAGTTTTTCTCCTGCTCCTGCCATTTGCTTTGTGGATATCTTTTTGGTTTATCTATAGGACCTTCGTGAACAGGGTAATGTCCTTCACCCAGGAGCCCTTTCTCTTCTCTGCTGTCAAGAGCAGAATAGACCCCTGGCACACCTCCCCTGCCTCTGTGTTGGCGTCCCTTTGTCCCCTCATAGCCCCTCTCTTCCTCAGTTTCTTCACCGTGTCTGTTTGCCATGCTTTCAAGTTCAGAGTTGGGGTGGCCTCTCTGGTACTCTTTTTCCTGGCTCTCTTCACTCTGAGGCCTGGGAACTCTGTCCGCTTCACTTCCTCTGCCGCCATATTGTGGTCCCCGAAGGCCCTTGGGAACCTGGGAACCTGGGTAACTTCTCATTTCTTCCCCGTATTCAGGTTCTTCCTGTGAAGCCCTGTAGTGGGTTGGATGGTGGCCCCTCTTTTCCCCTAAACTGGTTGTGGCCACACCTGCCTCCTCCGACTCCTCAGAGGCATGTCCCCTCTCCTCCAACACAGGATGCTCTTCTTGAGAGGGCTTGTTGGGCCGGCTTCTCCCATGGTGGTGTCTGGGCCGTCGTTTGGCTACTTCAGAGGCTATGTCTTCCTCATCTTCCTCGGATTCCTCGCTCTGGTCGTGGCTGCTAAGCTCCTGGGGTTGTTTCTCCTGCCTCCTGGCCTCCTCTCCACTCTCCTGACTGCCTTGCTCCCTGCTGTGTGTCTTCTCATAGAGGCCCATAGAGTGTGTATCTGCTCTAGCCATGGACTCCTCTTTTTTCTTAGACATAGCGTCGCTTATTTTGTTGGAGAAGGTACTCTGTTTCTCTCCTGGAACTTGGAGGTGTCTTTCTTCACCAGCATCTTCCCTGTGCTCTCCTTTTGGATAAGTCTTGTCTTCTCCTTGCTCCCTTTCCTCTCCCCCACTCTCTTCCAAATGGTGTATCTTTGTTTCTTTGGACATTTGTTGGTTGGAAGGATGGAGGCTTTCCTGGGATTCATCCACTCCCTCTCGGCTGTGTCCTCCTCCTTCTGTCCATTTCTCATTGTCTACCTTGCCTTGAGCATCTTCTACTGGAGCTCCTGTTCCCTCCCTACTGGAAGACCAGTGGGCTACCAGGGCATCAGCTGGGTCTCTTAGTAATCGTACTTCAAACTTTGTGTTCTCATTTTCACCCTTTTCTTCACCTTTGACCTCTTTCCCACCTATAATGGAAATACAGGAGTTAGCACAACTGTAGAAATGCTTGAGGTTCAAGTACCAGCTTCAGTGATCACTAAAAATCCAGAGGACACTGGAAAATAGTTACATAATAGAGGATATATTAAGTTCTTTGAGAAGCTGATGCTATGGAAGCTTTTTTGCTGTGTTTAATGAGCTTTCTGCATGTTTAAGTTTCCACAATGTCCACCCAGCATCTCTGTTTGTGACTGTCAATGATCAAATTTAAATCCATATGTAACTTTATGAAAGACTGGAATTTAGAACCAGAAGAACTCTTATAAGTCATCTGGTTCAACCTCCATGTTTTGCAGGCATAGGCGATATGGAGACTCAAAGTGATAGCATTTAGGACCATTCTTTCCATATTTGAGTAAGGTGGAAAAGTAGGCATTGTGTAAATAAATGGCTCTAACTATAATCCAACTAAATAGCATTAAATAGCCAAAATAGGGAATCTTAAGATTCAATGGATGAGGGGCTGGAAAGATGGCTCAGAGGTTAAGAGCACTGGCTGCTCTTCCAGAGGTCCTGAGTTCAATTCCCAGCAACCACCTGTAATGAGATCTGGTGTCCTGTTCTAGTAACTAAATCATTAAAAAAAAAGATTCAATGGATGATTCAAAATTCAATTATTTGTCAGACTTAGTTATCTAGTCAATTGTGTGGACTCTGTCCAGCAGGAAATGACAACTTAATCTATCTTAGCCATGTGCTATGCATTTCAACCCACAATAGACTGTGAACTTCACAGTGGTTCCACACCATCATATCATATGATGTCATTATATCATATGAGTCATAGCCCTCTTGGTTTTTGTAAATACAATCAATGATGTTTGTACAGCAACAAAATGGCCTACCTATGCCTTTGTCAGAAACATTAGATGATGCGTGGCTGTAACTGGTAATAAGAAAGGAAAGGGCCTCTCTCCTTCTTCACTTAGGTCCCACCCAGTCCACATGGTCCTTGAAGCTGAGGGTAAGTTTCAGTACACTGGGCTGTCTCCATGTTTCATGAGTCAGTAGCAGAAGGCATAACTGACATTCTGCTGTTCTCTCCATCTTCTCCAAATGTCAATAAGCTCTGACTACATTCTCACCAATGACACCCTATGAAAAGAGGTGTGGAGATCACACTGTCTTTGTTGTTAGTTGGGAGTGCTTAGGTTTCAACCTCTCTCACCAAGTTCAGATAGAAGACCCAAAGCCAAGATCACTAGCAGCTGAGGGTCAACACCAGCGCCACCCATCATGGGAGCCACTAGCTCTTCGTGGCTCAAGCAAACTGAGACCTAATGCCTAAGACTTCATACAAAATAAGTGAAAATGTTAGAATAGCATTTTAAAATAGATTGGGTAATACCAAATGGATAAAATACTTTAGACTAAATTAGATATACTGTTGACATTAATTTCCCTTGTATTTAAGTTTTTAAATGTGACCACTAGAAAATTTGAAATTATATTTGTAGTTTATACTATATTTCTTTTGACCAGCACTCATGGGCCTTTTTGTTTGTTTTTAGACAGGGGCTTATTAGGTTAACAGGTAAGAGCATAAGAGAGAGCAAACAAGCATAGCAGGAACAGACCTCGTGAGTCATTTTGAACTGACATTTACCAAGGACCATACAAAATATTCAAGAAATTGTAGCTGGTGTGTACCTCTCTATTAAGGCACAGCCTGGCATGGTATAATGTTCTCATGTTCACAAAGCTGGAGGCATGTCTCTGGCCTTCTGTACAGACATTTGAGTAGCAGTTCATTTGTCAAAGGCCTGTACCACGTATGAGCCCACCATGAAGGCAAGAGGGTTATAAGTTCTATGCCAGCTTGGGTTATGAAGTGAATTTAAGGCAGTCTAAATAACAATCAAAAACTTGTCTCAAAAAAAAAAAAAAAAAAAAAAAAAAGAGCCCCCAGTATTATATGCAGTGCCGGGACACGGCCAGCCAATTAAGCAGGCACAAGTAAGCAAGGAGGCTTTGGGTGATACCATTGACTTCTTGTGCCCCCTTTCCAAATTCTTATGTTGAAATCCTAATCAATGCTATGATAGATAGAGATGAGACCTTGGAAGGTTCTTAAGGTCCTGAGGGTGGAGCCCTCATGATGGGAACAGGGTCCTAATAAGAGGACACATGAGAAACACAGCCTCCCTTCATGCAGAACAGTCTAAGGGGCCCATGCAGCCAAGAAGTGGGACCTTACCAGGCACTTGATCTTGTGTACTAGCTGCTATAACTGTGAGGTTACTGTGTATTGTTTAAGCAGATGGATCTATGGTATTGTCTGTAGTGCTCACAGCTGATCCAGCCAGATGCTGAGGTTATTCTTAGCTCTGCTGGGGGACAACAGAGACCACACACTCCTCTTCCCACCTGATTTAGGGGGTGAGGTGTCTTAAGTGTCAAGAACAAGTATTTTTATCTCTTTTGAGTTAAATGTGTACCGCCTCTGGCAGCTGGTGCCTGGAGCTGAGCCCTAAATTTAGCTCTTAGCCCAGCAGGTGAGATTGGGTTGATTAGGCCATAAAGGCTCTGCCACTCTCTAACACTAAAGTGTGATGCTCACCCTTGCTTCCAGGTTTAAAAGGGAGCATGTCTTATCCATCCTGTTGCAAAGTTGACCAAGTCAACCTTGGTCAATCCTCCAAAGAAATCTTGTACCTGGTAAGAAACTGAACTTCTCTAAAGCCTCTTTTAAGCCAAACACAAACAACAATAACAAAAATCACAATTCTTCCTTTCTCCCTAAATACTTATTTGTTCACTGAGTGCAGGAGAGTGGGGGTAGAGACTGGGCTTAGGATTGGACACAGGCCAAGCAGAGCATTTCCACCACATGTAAGTGTGCCCAGGAGAAAGAATACTAAGCCAGGAGAGAGAGAACTACAACAGGACAGAATGGTGTGGCCCAGAAGTGAGTTCCCTGTGACCTACACTTTTATTTAAATATCAGATGTCACTTTAAACAATCAAGATTTTAAGTAGGGTGTGGTGGTGCTACCTTTAATCCTAGTACTTGGAAGATAAAAGCAGGTGGATCCCTGTGAGTTCAAAGCCAGCATTCTGTTTACATAGTGAGTTCCAGGCTGGCAAGAGCTATGGGGTATGACATAGAGAGATCCTGTTTCAAAATAAATATAAATATGCAGACAGAAAGACGATTAGATAGGTAGGTGAATAGATAGATAGATAGATAGATAGATAGATAGATAGATAGATGTCAGACAAACAGACAGACATGTAGATAGACAGATAATTAGCTTGGGATTTAACTCAGTAATAAAATGATTACACAGTCTGAGGCCCTGGGCTTGATCTTCACCAAAACAAAAACATAAATAAATAAATAAATTTCTAACTTTTAACTTCCACTGAAATTTGCAAGGTCTAAATAGCAAATTCTGGTAACAGAGTGTGTAGTTTTCCCTCAAAGGTTGAAAGCCAAGCAATACATGCTCCTGGGAAAAGACCCTCAAGGTTACCATGCTGTGCTGCTGCCCCTAAAAAGGGGATCATGCTGCGCTGCTTCTCTTCTGCTCTGAGACTTTCTTGTGCCTTCATGGTTTTGTGTCTAGCCGGAGTGATGCTTGAAGTTGCAACCCTGAAGGAGCACTTCCATCTTCCTGGCCTTTCTGCCTCTCTCTGTCCAGTGTCCTTGCTAGGGATCTGAACCAGCTGTTCCGTTCTCAGGAGCAGGGTCAACAGACACACATTCTGAAAGCTGGACTTACCTTGACTACAGCATGAGGGCTAAGTACTTGATTTTGGAGGGGGGACATTTGGTAATTGCCCCTCCTCTCCCACTAGCCACCCACCCAGTAATCATGGCTATCTGGTGACCTCTTATGACAGACCCTTCCCTTTTGCATTCATTTGGTAAATGAAGACAGGCAAAGAGTAGCAGCAAAGAAGTAGCACTTGCTTCCTGTGATGACTTAGGACTACTGCCTGGACAAGCAGAAAATGAACTTGAGAAGGGCAGAAGCATCTTGCCTGCAGTGACTGAGAAGCTTCCATTCTCTGTTTAATGGGGGTCCTCGTGTCTGAGGATGCCCCCCCCCCAGTAACGATGATTCTGAGGCAGAGTGGGTTAACCCAGGTCACTCACCCAATTGTCCATGGTTGTTGTATCACTTTATGCACACACCCCATGTACAACAACCACGAGAGAGTGTTTGTCTTATAATGAGGGCTCTTAGAGGTGAAAAGAAAGGACTGGCTGTTTCCAGCTTGACTGTAGACTTTGAAGCAATGGAAGGCATTCACGAGAGCAGCATTGGTTTGAATTGGGTTGACTTCCCCAATGACAAGGACCATACAGTTTTGTAGATTCCGCTTACTTTGTTTTCCACAGTTGCTCTTTAGCACAGAGAAAAATCTCCACTATGTCAGAGCACTTCTCCAATCTTGACCTCCTCTCACCTTCCAGCACGTCCCCATTCACTGCCTCATCTGCCTATAAGCTAGCACTTCCCACACCCCTCTCCACCCAAATGAAGACCCATTTTAAGTTTTCTTAAGTATGAAACCAAGGAATTTAAGAACTCATGGACAGCTCCAAAACTAGTCAACTAAATTCCCTCTTTGAAAATAGAAGCTTAGCAAAAATTTTAAAAGGGACCTTCCCCACCTTCAGACAGCTACTAAGGGGCCAGAAGTCATTTTGCTGTCTCCCTAGGTAGCAGTCTAGTCAATCAACACTAGCTGTAGAATTATACCACAAGGATGCATTTGCAGGTGAGGCAGAGGTGGCTGTGCAGGCACAAAGGTCTTTCTGAAGTGTGGGACACTTACTCTTCTTCAGGACTTGCCGGCACTCAGGGGTAACAGTTGGAACACTGGACTTGGACAGGGCACTTGAGAGGACTTCAATAATGCAGCGAGTCACCTATGAGAAAACACAAAAGTGGGTTGGAAAGCTGGTGTCACTAGAACACAATTCAATCAGGAGTTCCTGTCACAGTAGGCTTGAGTGTGTGCTTGGAACTGATGCAGGATCATCAGGGCAGGGGCACAGACTGGAGGGACCATGAGGAAGCCTCCCAGGGCACTACACTGCAAAAGGAAAAAAGTCATTGAGTGGTAGGAAATAAAGATCCACTTCTAATGCTTAGAGGGAAACTGCCTGTGTCCTAGGGAGGACTAACCCCTGGGAAGGATCTGAGTGCTCACTACCAGAGGGGTATCACTTGTGGTGGTCTCTAAGGCACAAAACTTTCGGCTTTGCAAGACAACATGGGGGAGGGAGCCGTCAAAGGGAGTGAGACAGTCTATGCTGTACACGAAAGTTTAGACTCTAGACCAGCATTTCAACTTACCATTTCCTCATTGCGATTCCCGTTATCCACTGGAGCTGAGCCGACAGCTTTGAAGGAGAAAAATGGGAAATTTCTTGAGTTAATTTCTTGGAAGCTAGGTGAACCAAATTTGCAAAATTGTCCTGCCTTCTTTGAGGGAGCTGCAGAATGAATGCTTAGCAAAACCCACAGTTGGAATAATAGCACTGACCATCATTTCCTGGTTGCCTGTACACATGTACAGACTCATGTGAATACACAAACATACACAGCTGTTTCTTCCAGCAATGCCTTAAACATTTGAAAAGGAATGCTGCCTTGCAGCCCATATAAATGAAACCAAACCACAAATGAGGGGGCATCTTACCATATCTTGTGCTGGTTATGCAGTTGTCCTATATTTGTGGAAAGTTTTTTTTTTAAAGTTGTATATTCACTCTGTGCAGTATCTACATCCTATGATATAATAGTTGTTTAACTGAAATAGAATCAGATACCCTCCACAATCTTTTCACTCTGTCCACACCAATCTAAGGCTTCATCTGCCTATTCCTGTCCCATAAACTCACTTTATAAAAACACAGCTCTTAAAGGCCAGGCATGATGGTACATACCTTTAATCACAGCACTCAAAAGGGAGAGGCAGAAGGATCTCTGTGAGTGAATTTGAGGCCCACTTGGTCTACATAACTTCTAAGATTGCATAGAAAGCCACTATCTTAAAAAGAAAGGAATGAAGGAAGGAAGGAAGGAAGGAAGGAAGGAAGGAAGGAAGGAAGAAAAAAAGGAAAAGAAAGAAATATAAAAACCACAAACAAACAAACAAACAAAAAACAACCTCAAAGACAACAACCAAAAACAGGGATATTAGACTCTTACTCAAGACCTTTGCTTAAACAGTTTGATTCTACATCTGTTTCAATATTGTGTTTCCATGCATTGTATACAATTATGTAAACACCACTAGAAGTATCAAGTTCTCCAGCCCACTCTAGCTTATTAGGGTCATTTTAAAATGTTTGAAAAGTGCCTAGAATGCTATGAAGAAAGACCTCCAACTTCTTCCTCAAATATAGGTTAGATAAGACCTGGATGGCCAACTTCTGGCACTCAGGGTCATATGCCTGGCTTTGTGGGTTCTGTTGTTATTTTTCCCTTTTCTTTAGTGCTGAAGATTAAAGCCAGGTCCTCACACATGACAGACAATCACTCCCCCAGCTGAGCTGCAGCCCCAGCCCTAGGCCAGTCTTTTATGCTCCAAATGACTGCTATTTTGAGAACATACTTCGGCATTTTTCTCTTTCACCTGAAATCTGTGAAATTCTCTGGAAAGTAACCATGGAAGAATTATCCCCTGATGACAAAGAAGTCACCCTTTCCAAATTCAGCTTTCCAGATCTTCTGTAGCAATGCACCTCCACACACACAGTTCTGTCTGTTGTTTCTTCCAATGTAAAGTGAGTACTCTAACTACCCATACATCCAAAGTACTAACTCTTATCAGATTTGACGTCAAGAGATGTCTCATTGTCCTAGACAATTAGCAGCTCATGACTTACTACTATAGGACATCACTGTTTCCCTGAGGGAAGCTCCTTAGAAAGGAACTAGGATTTGCTTATGCTTATGAATTCACATTGTGTACTTAGTGAGATTGCTAAGTGACACACATTTCTTCCAATATAATGTGATAGCAAAGTAATGACTAAAGATATATTGAATCTCCTAAACTTGTTTGACTTATTTGTGTAGCAAATAAGAAATAATCAAATGGTAAAATAAAATCAAATAATAAATCTTGGAATAACTTCTGAAGTATCAGCTTCCATGAGACTATTAAAGTTTAATCCCAGATGGAAATTAGAGCTGCAAAAATAGGTTAAACATGTTCTTCTGCTAGTAAAATCATGGGCACTCCCAAATTCCACTAAAGTTACCAGTCAAACAACATCTGTATAGTAAAATAAATAGCCTTCTTCATATGACACAGATATAGATATTCTACATTCATATTAATCTTTAAAGTGCACAATACTTACCATAAACATTTGTGAATCTCTTTTTATAAGCTTTTAATGTTAGAAAATGAACTAGATGACTTCCTGAGGGATCGTTACCAACTACAATTTTGCTAAATAACCAACCATTTGGGAGGAGGAAATAGGGAAGTGACTGCTAAGATACAGGGTGTCTTTCTGGGGTGATGAGCATGTCCTGAAATTTGATAATGGGGATGGTTACAGTCTGTGGATAGCTTATACACCAGGGAGTTAGACACTTTTAAGAGGTAGGCTGCATAATGAGTAAATTATAGCCTAAAATATGAGAGGATATCATAGTTCCATTTTAGCTACTATTAAATATGAGCTTTTATTCCTTCACAGGAGATATGAAAATATTTAGCCACCATAGTTAAGTGAGTTACAAAAATGTTACTGTTCTGTAATCTAGAACAAAACATACAGCATCACTGTGATCTCTTCAGCAATGCCTATCTGAAATATTTTAGACTCGAAGAACTCTAAATGATTCAGTTTGTTTTCTTTAACCAAATTGAGAAGATATGTTAGTTTTTTGTAAGAATGATTTTTAAAAACTGAGAACATTGTGAATGCAATAAAAAATTATCTTGGGCTTTCATTTTGTCAAATGTTGAATTGAGTAATCCCTGTCCATCAAAGGTTTATATTTATGGAGTCAAATCTAATCAGGGATCTCAGTCTCAGAACAAAGCACTTTTCTCTGCGACCATTCAGAGTCAAAGAAAGCTGCTAGCTTAATTTGGTGTTGTACTTACTTATCAGTATCACAACACAAACATATTCTTCAAGTCATCAGAGATCATTGAGCAAACTTAGAGTAATTTGAAATTCAACACAACAATCTTCCATACACAAATCATCAAATTAACTCCTTCTGTTTCATCCTCCAAAAATTGACTGAAACATTAGTTTACTACTCCGGAAACACTTTTATGCTTATTACACAATCTTGTTTTTATTTCTAGAGTACAAGGAAATATCCAGCACAAATCCCATTCATAAATTAAAAATGATCAATTTAAACGTGAATTATCTCTCTCTAGAAACATAAATACAAAGCATAAATACATTAACCCTGTAAACAGACACACGAAGACCTACACACACATATATGAAATGCCGAGGGAAATGTCTTATATGCATACGGATCTAATTCGGCATCTTTATAATAATAGTGGAAATTTTGCAGGTGCCAACTGCATGCATTCCCACCCTGCTGCGGTCGCAGACAGACTACAAGACTCTCTCTAGCCTTGTAGAGTGCTTGAGATCACTGCAGAGAACACAGAATGCGGCTTTGCTTGCAGGGGCTGCACAGCCTCTGTGGGGAAAGCAGGGAAAGGCTGAGATGAGAGGCTCTTGTTTCCTCAACTCACAGAGTGAGCCAAGGAATACAAGGGACTGTAGAAGATGAAACCTAGTGTCTTCAGTGCTGGGCTCTGGGCCCAGAGCTGGGAGCTGTCCGGGGTGCTGAAATCCACTCACCGGCCAGAGCTGCAGCGCCCAGGAGGCCGAGGAGCACGGCGGTGGTCTGCATGGCCCCGCTCGCCAGCTGCGTGCCAGGAGGATCACAGCGGGTGAGGGCTCCGCAGAGCAGCTGTGGCGCGGTGGACGCAGGCCTGGCTCTTATGAAGGGCGGTGGGGGGCAGAGCCGGGGGCGAGCGGAGAGCGGGGGCGCCCCTTGCTCAACCCTGACGTCACGGAGCAGCCCCGGGGCGGCGCCATTGGGCGGAAACTCAGCCAGTGAGCATGGCCCTGCGCTGGGTCCAGCAGGAGCGGGCGGGGATGCTGGGAGGCCAGGTGCTATCTGTCCCAGGAGAGGAGGGGCAAGGGTCTAGCTCAGATTGCACGCGCCTGCGCTCCACCTACCTCCCCCCCGCCCCCCCGCACACACCTCAGAGCCTGCAGATGCGAGTTTGAGGCTGTGGATACGTGTGATTCTGGTGTGTGTAAATGATGAGGTCAGTTTTGCGTCTCCTCTGCTCAGCTGAAGATCCTTGCTTGAAACACACAGGCGGTTCTCAGACCTTTACAAGAAGAGTGATGGCTGCAAACCTAAAGTGCGCAGCCTAGAACCTATAACTTGCTCTTGGTTCAGATATTAGGTTAAGTGTATCTGTCTTCCTATCTGTGCCTCTGTATGACTTCCACTGTGGACACCTCCCACCCCACACACATAGCATATTCAGATGGGCTTTAAAAAAAAATCAGATGGGGCAAAAGGATGCACTGCAAAATTATCTCACTGCTTTAACCAGTTTCCAAGTTCAGTTCTCTCTGTAGGCACTTTCTGTGGATTAGGCCTAATTTAGTTCCCAGCGTATGTAATTGGCACTATTCTCCTCCCTCTCCCCCTCCCTCTCCCCCCTCCCTCTCCCTCTCCCCTTCCTCTTCCCCTCCCCCTCTCCCCCTCCCTCTTCCCCTCTCCCTCTCCCTCTCCCCCTCCCTCTTCCCCTCCCCCTTCACCTCTCCCCTCCCCCTCCCCCTCCCCCTCCCTCTGCCTCTCCCTCTGCCTCTCCCCCTCCCCCTCCCTCTGCCTCTCCCTCTCCCCTCTCCCCCCTTCCCCTCTTGTTGCACTGGTATTTAACCAGCTCTTCCTGATAGACTGATAGATATTTATTTATGTTGTTATCTTTTTTTTTAATCATTAGTTACTCCTTTATAATGGGGGCATAGCTGCAGGGCAGGGTATGAAGTAACGACTTTGTAGGAACTAGTACATTCTTGAAAACCTGTTCATCTTTTCTGGCTTTTAAATTAAGATAGAAATGCATTTTTAATTATGTGTGCAAGGAAGATGATAACATCTTCCAGATTATTTTTGACATGGATTCTGTTAGCTTAATAAGGAATCAGAAAAAAGCACAGGCAAGTGTCCTGCCCAGAAGAGATACAATCTGCTCTGATAACAGATTCTGAGGAACAGTGAAACTTCATTTGAGATCTCTTTGGTTAGGTGATGAAGTCGTTGATCTACTCCTACTGACAAAGTAAAAAGGAGATTTCCAGTTCCTTCTCCTGAAAAGTCTCAAATTCTTTTTGCACGTGATGAGTATATACATAGATACATCTTCCTGGATAATTCTTTTTACCAACACTGCAGTTAGAGAGAGAGAGAGAAAGCGAGAGAGAGAGAGTGTGTGTGTGTGTGTGTGTGTTTCTGCATTACTGGGGAGAACATTAGCCATGGGCATGCAGGAAAACACTCTACCATATATTATCAACCTCGGAATATCAGAATTGTCTTGAAAATGATATTTCTGGGACAACTGGTAAAATTGAAAAGACATAAAGGTTACATCACCCTATTGTGCTGTGGATAGTAGAAACTGGAGAAAGGAACATCACTGGAATTCAAACCAGTTTAATGGTGGAAGGGACTAGGGATTTGGCCCAGCAGATAGAATGCTTGCCATACTATAACAGAGCCCCAAACCTAAGTAACCCTACCCCCTCAGACCTTAACATAACTGACTCCATGATGCAAGTGCCATTCAGGCCATAAAATTCAGCCTGTAGACAGTACCACCTGCCAAAAGTAAAACAAAGGCCTAATCCATCAAAGTCCATAGTTCTGGGAAGTCTGTAAATGTACTAATCTTGCTTTTTTGACTTCTGCAGTTCTGCTTCTGGAATTCCACTTTTGGCTAACTGTTCTTGTTAACTGAAGTATGTCAACCCAGAACCCAGATGCTTAAAGTTCATCCTGAGAAAGGCTCAGGGTTACACTGGGATCCTGAACAGCCAGTCTTCTCTGGTGAATATCACAGAACAATGCAAGCCTGCTCACTGGAATGCAAACCAATTTAATGGTGGAAGGGAAGAACCAATAATTCCACAAGATTGACCTTTCGACCTCCACTTGTGCATCCCCCCCCTACACATCACACATCACACACACACACATTTACACAGAGTAGAAATAAAATATGGGGCTAGAGAGATTGCTCAATGGTTAGGAGTACTTGCTGCACTTTCAGAGGACCCAGGTTCAATTCCCAGCACCCACGTTGTGGCTAACACTCTATCTGTAACTCTAAGGAATCTGATTTCTCTTCTAGCCCCTTTGGGAACTGCACAAATAAACGCAGACATATATGTGGGCAAAACACCCATCCACATAAAAGTAAGTAAATCTTTTAGAAATTTTTCAAAAGAAAGTGAAATGTAAACATGAAAGAAACCTATTGGCAGAGAAAGGCTGGATACTCTTTCCCACCTAGGCTACGTATAAAAACAGAGGATGTGCAAGAAAGAACCTGCAAGAAGCCACAAGCCTGTGGCCCAGGACTTTTTGACCAGATGTTTTCGCTAGTTCACTATGCCATCCCCATTTTCAGGAGTGACTTTTTATAAATGTGTTTGTTTGTTTGTTTGTTTATTGAAACAAGGTCTCACTATATAGACCAGGCTGGCCCCAAACTCACAGATATCCACTTCCTTCTCCCTCCCAAGTTCTAGTTCTGTTTTCAACGATGTATTATTATACTTCCGTGGGTCATCCTGTCATGGTCCCCCAACTCCCACCTATAACTGTGTTGGTATTTCTTTGCTGATTTTGAGGCAAGTTCCTTGGATAGTCAGGAAAAAAATGTTCTTTGTTTTTAGGAAATACATATCAAGATTTCAAGTCTCAAATTTTGAGAAAAAAATATAAGGAAAAGAGAAAAAAGAAATCACTTTCATATTTTAAAGACTTTAAAAATAGATCTTGCCCTAAGTTTGTTTGTTAAAAACAGCACAGGTTACTGATCATCTGCAAATAGTGTGTGTGTGTGTCACATTGGTCCATCTGTCTTCACACTGGCAGATAGAAGCCTTCTCTATGGGGCCTTCATAGGGGCCTGGGCACCTTTGGGAGTCTGAACTGGAGCTGAAGCCTGGGTCTGAGCTGGAGCTGTGGCTTCTACCTTGGTTTGAGTGTTGGCCTTTGGTTGGCAAAGTCTACGACCCTTGGGCGTGCAGCTTCTAGTCTGCTTCCCATGCTTGAGATGAGCAATGAAAGCAAGAAGGCTGAGTTTGTGGCTGGGACCCTTTGGCATCTTGGGTTTGACCACTTTGGGCTTCACAAGGGCCTTGATGGCCTCTGCACGTGCACACATTGCCTTGGCATTGTTTGCCTGCATCTTCTTAAGGCCTTTCTTCTTAGGCTTGTTAGCAAGGCTCATGTTCCTCAGGAACTTGGGGTTGACTCCCTTGAGAGATTCGTGTCTTTGACAGGGTTTCTTGATACCATTTCCATGTCATTTTCAGGATTGGTTTTATGTGATGTGGTTCTTGGACTTGGCCATGTCTGAACAGTAACCCATGGCTGCCAAAGCACCTTAGACTAGAAGAGAAAGAAGGGATTTTGTTTTTTAAATATAGGGTATCATTGTGTATCCCTGACTAGCCTGAAATTCACTATGTAAACTATGTAAATTCACTATGTAAGCCAGAGTAACCTAAATCTCACAGAGATCCTCCCGCTCTGTCTCCTGAATGATGGTATCAAAAGAGAGAGAGAGAGAAAGAGAGAGAGAGAGAAAGAGAGAGAGAGAGAGAGAGAGAGAGAGAGAGAGAGAGAGAGAGAGAGAGAGAGAGAGAGAGACCACTATGCCTGGTGGCCAAGTAAAGAAAAAATAGGCATGGACAATTATGTATACTACAATAGCATACTATTTTTTCATTTTTATGAAACCTTAAATTCTTTCAAAACAAACAAAGATGAAAGTTTGTGGTTCAAAAGAATGTGCTTAAAAGCTATGTAAAGCAGTGGATGCTGGAAAGAGGAGATGTGCTTGGTGTGGTAGTTCCCTGCATGTATGAGGCTAGCCTGGACTGCCTAGTGAATTCCAGGCTAGCCTAGGCCAGAAAGAAAACATCGAAGGAGGAAAGGAAGGGTACAATCTATGAGAGGTTTAGTTTTCCATTGTTGACATTACACAAGGGTTAACACTATTCTTTAAAATGTAGCAATTATTTATATTTTTTAAAACTGCTATGTCTTTGAAGTAGACACACTCTGGTTTTCCAATACTTTCCCTCTCTTCTTTTTTCCCTAGAAAAACCATGATTAAACGATGTCAAAATCCTCTTTTGACTTCTCAGGTTGGGCTTGGGATAAGTGTTTTTGCTCATTAAGACAACCTTGCTAAAGGAAAGCTATTTTCATCATTGCCAGTTAGTTGGGTGCAAGGGGAGAGCCAGAGTACTAGAGTGAAGGATGCTGGGAGTAGACTGCCAGCATGGCATTTTGTCTCAGAGGAAAGGAACGAGGAACACTAAAGGAACCAGGGCCTAGACTGAGGCAGGGATGTAGTCACAGTTTTAATGATATCGTGGTCTAGCTATCCTGGGAACCCTGTTTTGAGGTGCCCATTCATAACTCCCCTATAATTTCACCTTGAAAAAAAAAATCAGAGTCTCTGTGTGTGGACAGTGTCTATCTCAGACTACTAAGCATGGGTGTGCTCCGTGTCAGGTCTGTGTACTCACTGACTTGGTACTCACTTTCTCCATGTCACTTCATTTAATGAGTCTTGTTATCTGATGGCAAAGGCCATCTGATCTTGTTTTTCATTAGAAGACTGTTGGTTATTCTCAGTCCTTTAAATTTCCTTACAAAGTTTTAAGTCACTTGTCAATTTTCACTTTAAAATCCTGCTGGGATTTTACCAGGAATGACACAAAACCACAAAACCCATATACCAATATAGGGGCAGCTGGCATCTTGACACTATTGGAAAGACATAGCTTTTTTTTTTTTTTTTTCTTTCCTGAGACAGGGTTTCACTAACAGCCCTGGCTGTCCTGGAACTTGCTCTGTAGATCAGGCTGGCCTTGAATTCACAAAAATCCTCCTGCTTCTGCCTCCCGGGTGCTGGGATCAACGGTGTGTGCCTGGTAAGACTTAGCTTTTTGATTGTTGCTAATATTCTGGATATAATATTATCTGTTAGCACAACAGAATACCAAGAAAAGAAGTCATGGGAAACAGTCTTTCCTAGGAATTCTTTCAAAGAACTGAGGAGAAATAAACACAGTTCCAGGGTCCAGTATTTAAGAAGGGCGTGGCCTTGTATGTGGCTTCTGAAATGACTAGCCTTGGAAATAAAGCCAACAATAGGAATTTGGTATTGAAAAGATAGGGATTAGAAATACTGAGAGAGCAGGTAAGGAAACTGAGAAAAGCCAGAGGTTAGTAACTGCAGGTAGCTGCTACCTCCCCAAGGATGGAAGGATATATCCACCCTGCAACCCAGAAACAGAGGCTACTTAAGAAGGCAGATCCCTGGGAAAGGCTGCTGGGCAGCAGCTGGAAACGAGAGAAGCTGCTACTGCCAGAGATGTAATGTTTTCTGTTTTCTTTCCAATCAGGGGGAGGGGGAGAAATACTTGGCTTTTTTTTTCTTTTGTTTTCTTTTCTTTTCTTTTCAAAGCTAGTGCCTCTTAGCAACTGAAGCTACCTGGAAACAGCTGGGCAAACCAGGAAAATCATTTACAAGGGCCAGTCTCCACAGATTAGATCAGAGAGAAAATTGGAAAGCAAACAGACAATGGCAAATAGGATCAAACCACCTTGGAGTCTGGGTTCTACCTTTGGATCTTATTTCCCAATTCACTAATTCAATTCATTTGTTTATGTGGCTTGCTGACTGTCCGTCCAAGCAGTGTGGCTTGGTAAATACTGAGGTTAATCTCAGTGTTAGTGGCACAAGGCTAGAGATTAAAGGTGAGAACATGACCCGTTAGGAGATGGTGCATTCATGGAAACTGCCCTGTTGGGAGATGGTACATTCATGGAAATTGTCACCTTGCAGGCACATGTCCACAAAATTCCTTGTGTTAGTAACCATTGATGGGAGATGTCATTCTGTAAATATGTTTCTCTTATTTGTTAATGAATAAGGCACTGTTGGCTAATAGGAAAGGAAGATAGGAGGGACTAGGAGACAAGGAGGAAAGAGGAAGTAGTAGGGAGGAGTCAACATGGAGAGACTAGGGAGAGAAGAACAAACACCAGCCCACTCTCCGGTAAAATGAGACTACATGGAAACACTTAGATTAATATAAATGGGTTAATATTTAAGAGAGAGCTAGCCGATAAAAACCAAGTAACTGGCCAACAGAATTATATCGAATACAGAGTCTCTGTGTATTATTTGGGGCAGGCGCAGCTGTGGGACAGACCAGAAAATTACTTGCAACAGACCATCAGGGTAGACATTAATCTCTGTGACTTTGACTTCACCAACTCGCCCCCCCCACGCCCACTCCCACATGAGTCTCATGTCAGCAAGTAACTTTCCCTGGGTAGATTTGATTCTGTAATACTTACTTTTATCCAGTTTCTTTGTCAGATAAGATTTTTGATATATTTCAAAATAATTAAGAAATGGCAAGCCTATTCACAGTCTCAAGAAAGAAATGTTTTGCTTTTTTGTAACCCATCAAACGGGATAATGTAACATCATGCAACTTTCATGCAGATAAATATTAATAAAATGAACATTTCTCAAGAAAAGTCAGGAGGTAAAGCTGTATCATTGTGATACAGTAGGGAGTGTTCTGTAGCTGGAGGTGTGCCTATGATGCATTCTTTGATGCATTTGAGAGGAAACAAGACACTGATGGGGGTGGGGTGGGGGTATGTGGGATGGCCCAGTGTATAAAGCCCCTTGCCACCAATCCCAACAGCCTGCATTCACTCTCCAGGAGCCACTTGGTGGAATGAGAGAACAGTTGTCCTCTAATGTGTGTGATGTCCCTGTCTCAGCTGCCAATAAATAAATAAATGGAGGAGGGGGATGGAGGAAGCGACAGAAGGGGTGGAGGATTACCTATGCTTTGAGTTTGGTAAGTTTGAAGAGACCTTCGTGCTTTTGACAAATTACCACTTGATGTTACTAACCATGCAGTTTGTAACAGTAGTAAGTGTTGTTCTTTTGCTACAACTATTGCCTATGAAACACAAACATAAGACTCAGCGCACACATGGAGTTTATTGAGAAAGGGGAGAGAAAGGGGGTAGCTGGTGGCCACCGAAAGCAGGGGAGAGAGAAGAGAGAGAGAGAGAAGGCAAGAGAGAGAGGCACACTTGCTTTAAAAGGGGGGCTTGCACATACCTAACTGAGTCCCCTGTGCAGCCAGGTAAAGCTTGAGCATCCCGCCCATCGTCTGGGGCGGGGTCAGCAGACTGCTGGTTCCCAACAGTAAGTATCTAGAATTAAGCGTTTTATGACCTTTGTGTATCCCTCCCATTAATACACACTCACTACTAGGTAAATTGACTTGGTTTACTAAGCACTTTCACATGTTACAACAAGGTTTTTAAATGAATGCTATAGGATCAAATGCTTAGCTCTCTAATTCTCCCTTTACAGATGTGGGAAATGAGACTAAGATAAAAGACACAAAAGATCCACAATTGTGCAGTAGCAAAAGACAGGATTGAGATTTCTTTCTCTTTGTAAAATTAAATTTTTTTTCTTCCAAAAAATAGCATATTAACTGAGTTATGTGGTGCAGTTCACAAGTCTTACACATATAGGTTATTAAAGTTTAACATATGTACCTATGTAGTTACCACCCAGATCTAGAACATTCCAGAACTGAGACAGCTCCCCCATCCCTTTCACTCAACACTCCCAACAAACAAAACCCCACTCCCAAAATCTAACACCACTGTTTATTTAGTATGTTTTAAATTTTGTATAAATGGCACCATATAGCACTAATTGTGTCTAAACACTTACAGTCAGTGTTGTATCACTGAGATCTGCCCATGTTTCTAGAGATAGCAATGTTCAAGGTCTTTAATTCTATATACTATTTCATAATATGTTGTGGAACAATTCATATATTCTGCTGTTGGTGAGTATTTGGATTGGATAGTTCCCAGCTTAGGTATACTATGAACAAGTATGTTATGAACACTTGAGTGTGAATTTGTGACATCAGCTCCTGTAGACACTACTAGCTTTCTGAAATGAGTATACCAGGGAGTAATATGTCAATGGGTGTGTGTGTGAACATCACATAATACAAATGCCATAGAGCTGGCAGGATTGTCACCTTAGTTCCAGAACATGTTGAGGCCATGGCACATGCCACTTATTTCCCACATCTGTGCAAAGTTTGTGCCCTAAGACAAAGGCTGTCCTTGCTTACTCAATGGTAATTTCCAGAGACAAGACAGGGAGGGAATTAGCCTCACTGGGAGGACACTTTCTCCATTCAGACCACACTTATTTTTCCTAATTTTAGCATTATTTTTCCTCTAGAAACTCTAGTGGAAAGACCAGGTCATTGTGGCCACATGAAAGGACACCAATTTTCACTCCAAGTTTCAGAAAAGAGCAAACAGAGACAGCACACATTTGCACCTATGTGGAAATTTGGTCTGTAATAATCTGTTGGGTGGTTCAGAGTTAATGAGAGGCCTATGACATTGTCTAATGACCAAGAAGGGACAGTGGGCAGAACCTGAGATAAGGATGGAAGCCATTTTTTCTCTCAGTGTATCCTCCAAGTTCAGCAAAGCACTGTGTGTGCAACACAGACTGAAAAAAGCTCACATGTTGTATAAAGCTGATGGGTACACAGCAACGAAGAAAAAGAAGTCTTCCTATAGGATTAATGCAAGGATTGGGTGACCTTGGGGTTCTTCCTAGTCACAAAGCAGAAGAGATCTAGGAGTAATTGTGAAGTCTGGCCGATCCTGAGAGTATAAGCCTGTATTTGGAGTCAGAGACAAGAAGATGGCAAGGTAAGGGCTAGCCTACAGAGTGAGTTCAAGTCCAGCTAGGGCAATTTAGTGAGATGTTGACTCAAACTAAGAAGTTAACAAAGATCTGTGGTATATTTCAGAGGTTGAGCATTTGCCTAGCATGTGTCAGGCCCTAAATCCAATCCCCAGTCAGATTAAAAAGAAAGTCTGTCTGGGTTTTGGATGGAAGCCTAGTTTGTGCACATGCTCTTCTAACACCCTAATACTCCAATAATGCTGAGCAGTGGGAGGCTAAGACCTTTGTCCTGTTCTCTAGGGGAATTTTTCCATCACCTAGATTCACTTCTCTGCATCTCTGGTGCCTTTGTACCAACAGCCTCTTTACTCCCTTTCTATGAAGAAGCCCTTGGATACAACAGTCTTGCTAAGGAGATGTGATATTCAGCCACATTATAACACAACCTGTTAAATATGTGGCATTTCCAGTAGCCATCAGGCTAACATAGCCATTAGGGAGAATGCCCCAGCAGTACTGCCCTGGTGGTTTGAGGGTCTCCCTTTTTTCCCCCCTCTGGCTGCTGAATTCTGTGGCCAGTCTATGCCTTCATCCCAAGGAGCCATGAAATGTAAGTTGGTCCTGCCTTGTGAGTTTGAGATATGATGACTTTGCTCTCTGTGAGGCAGCCTCTTCCTGCTGATGCTGAAATTAGTTATTTATAGGGACTGCAGAGCACGGTAACCCCAGGCAGCTCTCCCCTAACAAAACTGCATTCTGTAAGTGGAATGTTCAGGGAAAACTACATGGGAGAATTTCAGTTTTATACATCTATGAAAAAATTTTATTTCTCAATAATTCATAATGGCCCTTGAGGAACCATTGTTGTTAAATAAATGTGCATAACCTAAGTGCTCTCATGATATAATTGCCCACGTTTTTGTTTTTGGTAACAAATATGCAAATGTAATTTTTGCATTTCACACCTGCCTCCCCGTGTCTCTGTCCCTATCTGCCTTTCATTTTTTAACCTTCTCTCATATAGGTAAAAAAGAAAAAGAAAACACAAATTTTATATTGTCATATATACATAATACTGTCTAAAATTATATATCTATCTTCAATGTATATGCTCATCTCAACACAATCTATTTTGACCTGTAGAAGACATATTATCTTAAGAGGCATAAAAAATGCTAGAACATTTACTGAGCTTGGTATTTACTGTCTCCCACTCCATTCCAGGAGCACAGTGAAGGCAAACTTCACAGAATTCACAGGACAAAGAATCTTTGGCATATGTGAAGGGTTGAGTGGTACCCCAGCTCTAGATGTAAGCAGGAATATCAAAGTTTGTCAGATGAAGTCTATTCCAAAATGTGCCAACCTCTAGCCCAGAGGCAGAAAAGAAATTAAAAACCTGTCCTAGATGTTTTTATGTCAAGTTGACACAAGCTAGAGTCCTCTGAGAGGAGGGAACTTCCATTGAGAAAATGCCTCCATAAGACTGGGCTGTAGCCAAACCTGTAGGGTATTTTCTTAATTAGTGATGAATATGGGGGGCCTGAGTCCACTGTGGGTGGTGCCATCCCTGGGATGGTGGTCCTGGGTTCTATAAGAAAGCAATCTAAGCAAGCCACGAGGAGCAAGCCAGTAAGCAGCACTGCCCCTTAGCCTCTGAGTCAGCTTCTGCCTTCAGTTTCCTGCTTGAGTTCCTGCCCTGACTTCCTTTGATAATGAAAAGTGATATGGTAGTTCAAGCCAAATAGACCCTTTCCTTCCCAAATTGCTTCGGTTGTGCTGTTTCAACATAGCAATAGTAATTCTAACTAAGATAGCACCATACTCAATTTCAGCCCCAGGAGAAACTGAAGATCCAAGAAACATGGAGAACTGTCTGTGGGGAAAAGGTCATTGTTTAAGCGCCTCTGAGCCCTTCATTTCTTAGACTTCCTAAAACATAGAGGTAGCAATCTTCAAACTTTGACCAGTGATTTGCTTGAAATTCACAATTTGACCATAATACTTTGGAAAATGTTCTACCTGTGGGAATATGTGAGAAGCAGGGTCAAACTGAGTGTACACCTCCAGCTCGAGGTGAACCATACAGCACCATTTTTAGATTTGGCATCTTCTTGCTTCTAAGCAACAAAGAATTTCATGTAAGGCTCAGAACAGTTGTTGAAGTACTGAGTCATTCACTGCCCCAACTCCTCATTTTCATACCCCTTTCACATTTCTCCTAGTTCTTTACGGTGAAGGTGAGACACCAAGACCATTTGGGAGGATGATAAGGAGTAACTTGAGGCCATCCAGCCTCTTTGCGGTACTGTCCTAACAGATGCATATAAATCGCCCGACTTACATCATCTTCCAGTCAGACAGTCTAACACTGCATGCATAGCAGACACAAAAACTGAAGACGCATTTGGCACAGTGTGAGCTGTTATACAGTGCTAGTGAGTGCTGTAGGCACCAAAATGAAACAACTCTAGAGCCATTCAGAACAGCATATTCCTGAAGATGTCCAAGGTGACACTGTCCATGAATATAATTATAGACTCAGTGCAGGATACCTTTAAATAGATTTTTGTGAGATCCCTAACTTATGACCAGTGAGTTATAAACCACTCAGGGGGCCAACTCTTCTGTAATGCCCCCTAAGACAAAAATTCTTACAATGGTATCCTTAAAGTACAGGGAGCTGCTGAGAAGGGCATCTCTGTGAGTCCTCTAGAGTAGTTGGTAGGCTGGGAAGCCTTTCATAAATCCCAAGGGAATGATATTTTAATCTTTGTAACCTGACATCTTCTGGCCCAATCTCCGTGACAAGTCTCTGGACTAGGTAGTTTGCATCTCATCAGGACTAAGGAGATGTTTTCTAGGACTGCCACTTGGCTGCTTTTGCTGTTCTTATCCATCTGTCAGGCACTTAAAGGGTCAGCAGTGAGTCTCAGGGCCCTCCTGCAGACTCCATTAGAAGCCATGCAGAGAATTCAGCATCAGACCACATTTGCCCAGTCTGGAATGGGGATCCTGATGACTCATCTTAATTATGACTCATCTTCCCAGTCACTTCCACTGTTGTCTAAGATTCCATAGTGTGTGGGTTAGAATGTGGGAATCTCAGATCAAATCCCATAGAAGGACTATCTCACTACACACTTGGGTCACTTAACTAAGGTATGTGATTGTGGATACGTAGCTTCATTCCATGGGACTTTAAGTTCCTTATCTCTGTGAGGAGGGTAATGATGAGAGCCTCAGAAACCAAGATGAGAAAGCAAATGAACCAGCTTTTATAAACCCCTACTGTGCTGGACATGTGGTAACACTTAAGTGGCTGCTATGGCCACTTAAATATATCATATTTTGAGAGATGGTTCCATACAATAAATCTCAGCCTTTTAAAGTTCAATGGGCTTTAAAATTATACTTGGAGAGTTGTGCCACACTGCCTAAATCACTAGTGTTCTATGTGATAAATGCCCCCCCCACCACAGTATGTGAATGGAGATCAGAGGACAGCTTGCTGGAGTCATCAGTCTCTTACCACAAAGTACCAGGATAGAACTTGGGAAGTCAGACTTGCCTTTCTTTGATGCCTCAAGTTTCGAGTTTAAGAAGAGACACTGAAGGAGGGTGAGAAAAACTCAGAAGATGGCTAAATTGGTAATGGCACTTGCCAAAAGTCAGATGACTTGAATTTGATTTGATCCACAGATGCCCTATGGTGGAGATAACTTACTCAAAAGTTATTCTCTGATCTACACTACACATACACACACACTCTCTCTCTTTCTAAATAAATGTAAAAGTAAATGAAAATAAGGACAGGCACTGAGAATATGCAAACTCTTCTGTTCCTCCGACATTTCTTTTGGAAATGTTTAGAACATCAATGCATGACGTTGCCTGGGGACCAAGTAGCTGCTCAAGGTGACTTACTAAGGCTCCTTTTGGTGGCGTGAGATGACCCTGGAATATTTTAGTTTATACTAAAGGCTGATACTTAAGATTAAGAAAAAAAATGATGAAAACCAGACAGACATCAAATTTCAAGCCAAGCATGGTGATGTACTGCTATAATGCTACCAAAGGGTAGATGGATTAGGAGTTCAAGGCCAGCCTGGGCTACAGAGCTAGAGCTGGTCTTATGAAAAAACAAGAAAGTAAACAAATAAACCAGCCCATTCATCAATATAAGATTACATGGAAGGTGCTGGATGAGTCTTTAAACCCATTCAGGAAATGTCAGTAAGATGTCCATGTTCCAGACATTTATTGACAAAGTGTTTCTACATTAACTAACACCCCAGCATTTTTTGGACATTGCCAAGTTGCCCACTTACAGCTGACACTCAGGTTAGGCAAATACTACCCATCTCCTTCCCCAGAGTTGAGAAACATTCTATTCCATCATGGTTCTGGGGATATGACTCAGTGGTAGGTGGCTTTTCAGTTGTTCAAGGTCCTGGGTTTGAGACTAACACCATGACAAACAAGCATTCATGAGTTTCTACCTATACAAGAGTAGTCATGTTCAGCAAGCTGTTAATCTTACCCAAAAAGTTAGATCCAACAAGAACCAGCTGAAAGCACAGTGACTGTGGACTGTAGTGTTTCCAAGCAGCCATGTCAGCCAGTGAGCATTCCTTCAGTGGAAAGCTAATAAGTTATTGGGCACAGCTGAATGACTAATCCTGTAACATGAAGTCAATAAAGAGGTAAGCAGTTTTGGAAGTGGCAGACATGTGTTTCTGCTGATTGATTCTGGAAGTTTTCTTCTGGGGTTTGCATATGCATGGAAAAGAAAGAATGGAGGATGGAAGTGAATTCAGGGTACCCAATGATGAGGGTGACTTTTTCTAGCTCTTTGTCGTCTCAGATTCTGTGAATTCTAGGCTTCATTCCAACTGGCAGCAACTGTCCCTATATCAAAGGGCATTGACTGGTAGCTAAGGTCCAAACAGTTTAGTAGTACTGAAAATGAGTGTCTCTCCAGATTCTACCTTAACCAGACTGACAGGAACTGGTGCCTACAGCACCAGTTCATTTATGTTGCATTTGTTTAACTCAGTAAAGCTGTATCACTTTGACTGTCTAAAACACCTGATTGGTCTAATAAAGAGCTGCACAGCCCATAGTAAGGCAGGAGAAATGAAAGGCAGGACTGCCAGGCAAAGAGAATAAATAGGAAGAGAAATCTAGGCTTGAGAGATGAGTGAAGGGTGAGAAAAGGAGGAGAGGATGCCAAAGCCAGCCACAGAGCCACCTAGCCAGCCACAGAGTAAGAAGGAAAGAAAGATGTATAGAACAAAGACAGGTAAAGAGCCCAGAGGCAAAATGTAATTAAAGAGAAATGGGATAATTTAAGTTAGAAAAGCTGGTGAGAAACAAGCCAAGCCAAGGCTGGGCATTTATAAGGAAGATTCAGTCTCTGTGTATTAATTTGGGAGCTGGGTGCTGGGGCCCCAATGCCACACCAAATACAGTAGATTCTGTGTGACAAGTTCCACAAACTGAGGCGATAACTTTAATCAATCAATCAATAAAAAGGAGGTCTCCTGGAACCTGTTGTGGAATTCTCGGCCGGAGAAAAGTATTGAGCTGTAGTTCTCATGGCAATCTCTGCTCTTCTATTCTTTTCTCATATTAACGAAATGTTTCTGAAAGCCTATGATGACATTTTAAACAAAAGATACAAATGAGAAACTGTCTCCTGAGATGTGTTCACTGACCATGACCCTGTCTCCAGGAAAACGAGCGATTTTCAAATCATTCACATCATTCACATAAGTACAAATAGTATTGATGAAAACTTTCCCAACAATAAAACTTCATATGCTGTACATGTGTCATTGAGAGCATGTTTAAACATTTGGTAAAGGAAGCCTTTTGATAAGAAAAAAGTAAAAATAGCTCAGTATTTCAAAGATTCTCAAGAGCTGGCAACAAATAATAAACAAAAACTGACCACAAAAATGTATTAACCTGACTAGGTGGTTAGCTGTGGCTAGCCTTGAATGATTTTTATGATTTATTGTTAACCTTGAATAAGTTGTATGTTACTGTGCCTAATAACGATGATGTCATTTGTTCTATCTGGATTTGCTTCAATGAATACAATCTCTGAGAAGCTATTCTTTATCTTGGGTAAAAAAAAAACCTTGCTTGAAAGCTGCAAATTACACTCAGATTCAAACTGTCTCTGTTTCTGTTTGTCACCACCAAGTACTTACCCACCTAGTCTTCGAGAACCCTCATTCCAGGCACCCCATACCCAGCTGGGATGGTCTGTGGCACCCCAAAGAGTAAAAAAAATCTAACTACACCCAAACATACACACTCCACTCATGTCTGCTTTCTGCCCTGGTGGCCAGCCTCTCCCAGTACAATTCACCTCTGGTGCCCACTTGCTTGGTCTTAGCTTCCAGTCTCTATCTCTGGGCCTCATCTCTGTAAGAAGAAAAACTACTTTTCATTTGAGTTTGCTCCCCAGGGTTTGTTTCTGAGAGGAGCCTAAACTGAACCCACAGGCTCTTTTGATCTCGTTATTTTGCACCGTGTAGTCCACTGAGGCAATCAGAAAGCAGAGGGAGGCCATGTCTGCCAAACACTGACCCCAACCCAGGAAATTCAAGGGCACCTTTCCTCAGTAACAAAGCCCTGAGCCTTTGGGAACTGTGGTCACAATGTCAGCTGCAGCCTCACACTACTAAGCCACACAACCCTATCTTCCATTATGGAATCTGAGAGCCATCAGACATACACTGAAGTGCACAGACAGAATTCTTGCCCTGAGCCAATCCACTGGCTAACAGTGCAACTTTATGTGCAACTCTAAGCACTGGCAGAACCTAGGAGAAAAGGTGTCAATGCTCACACTGAGGTTTATACAAACTCAAATAGAGTGCTTGGTTTGCCTTTAGAATTGGGCCAGGAGACAGTAAGGGTGACACCAATACACAAAAAGAAATGGTTTCTTCTTCAATGAGGTTAAAGCTTTTGCAAACTTAGCACTTAAGATACTGCTGTTTGTCTGGGGACAGAATGTATCAGGGAGAGGATGATAAGGCATGCTTTGGTAGTGACTGTAGACTGCTAACCAAATTCAAGTGGCAGGACTTTTTATTTAGTTTACTACTCCACAGAGGAGTGCCAGAATTAGAGACATTCTATCTGGAATGTCTCTGAAGTGTGTCTTTGGCTGTGTCCCTGCTATTCATGCATTCACATATCTTACCTGTATTTAGAAACCTGGCATCCATCCTTCTAGCTAATTCCTTTAGCAGCTCATGGTCCTTTTACTAAAGTGATCCAGAGTTCATTTCTCCCCCATGAAACCCAGAACCTCGACAGACAGGGAAATTAATAGCCCATAATACAGCTCTTCTGGACTTTTGTGCAAGGAGGATGTAGGTTGAGATGGGGTCCTTTTCTCCCTCTTCTTTAGGGGTCTCGGTTTGAGTGGAGCTCCGTCTCGGGAGCTCACCCTTTGAACCAAGCCCTGCCCAATCTCAGGAAGCCGGAAAAATAGTGGCTCCTCCCCCAGAGATGCTCAAGACCACGCCTACAGGATGTTTAAATGGACTCTTACAGAAATGCCATGTGGTTTTCAGGTTCCTTCTCCTCATCTCTCTATGGGCTGGAAGACCATCTAGAAGTTTTTCACTCATTAAACCTGAACCTTTAATTCTTAATTTGCCTTAGTTTGGTTGGCTGCATTGGTGGAGAGACTTAATATCAGGCTACAGAAATCTTTCAGTCTCTCTGCTTGCCTGCATAGTTTATGTTCCTATTCTAAAGCTCTGTGATTTCACATGCTGTGCTGGCCAGTTCAGATTCATAGCTAACAGTAATTCGACATAGTCAATGGTGATGGGAAGAATGGGATAGGAGAAAAACATCCTTATGTAGTCCAGATCTAACCTTACAGTTTCCTAAGTCACAGTGTGTGTGCATAGGGTGAAAAAAAGTGAATATACCTAGAGAATAACCTTGGCCAAGAAAGATCACGGTTCATAAAATGTTCACAGGTGACTACATCATGGAGATGATAACAGCTTGAAAGGGCCCCATACTTTTACACAAGGCAGTCTAATCTAACTTCTGTAGCTCATTAACATAAATGGGTAGTAGGGCTTTGGGGACAGGAAGGCATTTGTTTTTCAGCCTTCTCATAAGCAAAGCAAAGATCACACTGTACTAAAATGCAAGGGGAAAGGTTAAAGAATTATGGATCAGGAAATCTTCTTTGGCTGATGGCAAGCCATTTATCTGAAAAGTGGTTTCAAAATAGCATTTTTTATATAAAAATTGAAAGATTTATTTTGTTATGCATTTATGTGTTTGTCTGTATCTGTGGAAACCAGAGTGTTATGCCCAAGGAGTGAAGACCCCCAAAGACCACCAGGGAGACAGACTCATCGAACTGCAAAAGCAAGGTTTATTGCTCTATCCAACCATCTTAAGGACCTCCTCTAGTCAGCTGACACAGCAGCCACCAGAGGAGGTGCCTTCCTTGTCTACTGCTGGGGTATTTAAAGGCAAAAAAATGAAGGGTTACATTAGTGGGTGGGGAGAGGTATGGGTCAGTTTCTGATTGGTTGACATTTGGGAACAATTAGGGGAATTTTTCAAAGTCATATTTTTGGCAGTGTAACTTGTTTTCCAATGCTTTTGACTGGTTGACTACAGATGGAAACATTTTGTGGTTTCTGTGGTTTGTCTCTTTCAGGTGGCCTGTTGCATACAGTTTCCAGGAACTAAGTATCCTGGAGACTAGCAGGAGGGTTTGGTCTGTCCTGGAGTTTTTTTTTTGTGTCCAGCTTTGGCCCTTCAGAGGGGTGGAGATCCCCGCAGAGCTGGATTTATAAGGGTTGGAAATCACCAGGAATGGGTGCTGTGAAATGAACCAAGGTCCTTTCCAAGAGCAGACAATGCTCTGGACCACTGGACCACCTCTCTAGCCCTTAGTACAATTTTGAATAGAAAGGAAAACTAACACAGTTTGAAAGGTGTTTCTGGACTACATCAACCACATGGAACCACGAATCTTTATTTGGACCCTTATTTCAGTAGTGAGAAGGCATTTTTGAGAGAATTGGGGAAAATTGAACATGGGCAAATGTATGGAGTAAGGTTTTTCCTCCCACCACCGCTGATCTTGTCCTGCTGCCGCGCCAGCCCCAAGTAACGCACAGAGACTCTGTATTTGATGTTATGCTGTTGGCCAGTTACTTGTTTCTTATTGGCTAGCTCTGCCTTAATTATTAACCCATTTGTGTTCATCTATGTATTTCCACGTGGTCTTCTTACCAGGAAAAGGGGCTATCATCTCGTCTCCCCAGTCTCTCCATGTTGACTCCTCCTTACTACTTCCTCCAATCCTCCTTGTCTCCTAGTCCTGCCTATCTTGCTTTCCTACTGGCCAACAGTGCTTTAATCATTAACCAGTTGAGAAACATATTTACAGAATGACATCTCCCATCAGGCAAATGATTAGCTGATGCCAAGGAACTGGCTGTTTCCTTGGGTTTATTAGTGGTATTGTGGTTAAAGAGAGAAAGAAGCTATGTGTGGTTGCTCACACTTGTAATCAGAGCACTGGAGGTGGAGTAATAAGAAGTTCAAGGATATCCTCAGCTACATACTAAAATTGAGGCTAGCCTGGGCTATATGAGACCCTATCCTCCACCCCCAAAATCTTTAGCCATAGGATATACCTGCTATAGAATTTATGCAATAGAACAATATCTGGGGTTTGTTACAAAGCATTCTAGTGAAGGGCTGCATTGTACCTGACTCCAGCCCCACATGAACCAGGTACAGTGGTGGAGGCTTATTATCCCAAATTTGGGGCCAACCTGGGCTCCATAGGGAGTTCCAGGGCAACTAAGGCTACATACAGTGACTTTGTATTAAAACCCAAGACAAAAAAGAATAATAATAAAAAAAGACAAAAAACAAACCCCAAATATCAAACCCCAACTTGTCAATAAATATATGCATATGTTCAAATGTATATATTTTAAATGTAGAGTATATGCACACATATATGTATACACACACACACACACACACACACACACACACACACACACACACACGAATATTTCAAGTAAAATAGCAATGCTACCTAAAGCAACAGCTTACATAGGGACTATATGTAATGATTGAAATCAAGGTTTTTGGTTTTACAAAGGAAGTTTTAGGTAAAAAAGCCATAATTTGCTGGAGAATGGGCTTGGTGGGTCTGTATTATATAACAAACTGATTATGTAACAGGCTGCTTTTGGCCATGGCTTCTGTGAGATGCTACTTCTGTCTCCATAGCACTCAACCCAGGGCTGCAGAGTAAATGGTGTTTAATAAACGTGGGCTAATGGACTAAACTCAGGAAATGAATTGTTATGAAGAGCAGTTTAATTTTCCATGCACTTAACTCCATGCTGCTCAATCAATTTGAAAAAGCAGGCTTCCAGATCCACCCTCCTAGGAGATTCATCACAGTGTTTGAGCTTGAGGGGATTTGGAACTGTGCTAATGTCCTCACTTGGCAGAGGCAGAAATGAGGGCCCGAGGGTTTAGAGGACATCCTGTTTGTTAATGCTACATTGGTACCTCACACCCACAATTGGACAATCCCTTCTGCCATGCTGGTGTTCAAAGGGCATGAATCTAACTACTACTCTAGCTGCTTGCTCTTAGCTTTGAAGGTCTGCAGTTTCCGCTAAGAATAAAAAGAAGTTGTTGGAATGCTTCTCCATGATGCTAAGCAGGAGACACGAATATAAAATTCATGTCCTGATTAACTTTTGCTATATCAGGTCCCTGCCTGGTGTTCGTGGGGTAAGCTAGGGAAGAAATGTGCATGAGTAAAGAGCTGAAGGATACCCTGCTGTAGGTATCATTGTACTAAGTAGTTAGGTAGAGCCCTGGTGATGGAGGAGGAATGAATGGCTTTGGAAGTTCAGGTCCAAAAGGCATAGAAAAGGCAGAATAATTGGTTGGAGCCAGCATGGCCTTCACTTTGTTGACATTCTGGAACTTGGGAGCCTCTGTGGGGGAATATTTGGAAAGATGCTGTATGGGTCGGACAAGAAGGGAGGGAGGATGAGAGAGCTGTGGCAGGGCGAGCCTAAAGAAGGGCTTAAACAGATGAAATTTTCTTTTCTTTCCTTTTCTTTTCTTTTGTTTTTGAGACAGGGTTTCTCTGTATTGCTTTGAAGCCTGTCCTGGAACTTGATCCGTAGACCAGGCTGGCCTCAAACTCCCAGGGATCTGCCTGCCTCTGCCTCCCAAGTGCTGGGATTAAAGGTGTGAGCCACCAAAGCCCGGCTGCAGATGAACATTTGAAACAGGTGTGGCAATTGGAAAGAAAGGGCAAATGCAAGAGTTTGTGGGGCTTTTTGTTTTGTTTTGTTTTGCTTGTTTGTTGTTTTAGATTTTTTTTTTTTTTTTTTAAAATCCTTCCTGTCCTTTATGGCAAGTACTTTAAAAAAAAATGGCATTCTATTATTCATGTCTTTGTATTCATGCTCTTACATAGTCCTTTCTCACAAGGCCTCTGAACTTGACCATGTACCTTACTTTGGCCTATGAGGCATTCATTGGTAAATATGATTCAAGGAGAGGTTTAAAGAATGCTTTGTGTAGTGGGAATGGAGTATGCCCTTGGAAGTTGCCCTCTACATGGTGTTCTAGTCTGTAGCTGGATCCAACAGATAGACATCCATGTAAGGTTATCTCAGACTATCCAGCACCAGTGGCTCTGCCAGGTGGACAAAACTACAGGAGCAGCCACCAAACAACTGCTTAGCCAATCATGGCATGAAGGAACCAGACCCTCACTCAGCCCCCTACTTTGGCAGCCACAACAGGCTGCAGAAAAGACCCAGCAAGATGTACACCTCAGACTCAGTAATGTGTGCTGCACACCCGACCTTGCCCTAATTACTGGGAATAAACCACCCACCAGATAACCTCCATGTGTCAAGGAACCAATCAGAAGTTAGTTGGCAGGCTCTGGATGTGTTTTAAGGTAACAGAGGAGTGCAGAGCATAGGAACCACCCTGGGAGGCCCTCCAGGCTTAGCAACCTCCCTGCAGCTGCAGTTGACCAATCAACACAGACAGACCGCCCAAGCCTGAGACTGTTGCTATGCGACTAGCAGACCCCAGACTCTCCCCTTGCTCTACCCCAATATATTCCCTGCCCTACTGCTGTTCAAGGTCCCCCACCTGGTCCCGCATGCTGTGTCGGATGGACAGGGGGAACAGAGTTAACTTGTAAAATTAAAGACTCTTTACTTTTGCGTCAGATCGGGTCTCTTGGTGATTTTGGGGTTCAGAGTTTGGGCACAACACACTAACTTGGTAACCCTTAAAATTTTTTTTTTTTTTTTGAGACATGGTAGCCCAGGTTGGTCTTGAACTTTCCACCTTCCTGCTTCAGACTCCTAAGTGCTGGGATTGCTGGTGAGCACTACTTAATGCCTGGCTCTTCATTATTAGATTGAATTTATTTTTATTATTATTTATGTGTACTAGTGAGTGTACACATCTGCCACATCTTGTGTGTGGAGATCAGAGAACAACTTTGGGGAGTGAGTTCTCTCCTTTTACCTGCATGTGGTTCCAGGGCTCAAACTCAGACATTCCGACTTGAATGGCTAGTGCTTTACCTACTGACCCATTCCTCAGGCCTTCTTCAGTTTTTTTAAACTGAATTTTCACTTTTCTTGTAAGTCTATATCATCTGCACCTGTAAGAAATAATAGATATCCTGCATATTCTTTACTCCATTTCCCTCACTGGCTTCATTATGTAAAACTATGGTATAATACCACAACTAGGATATTGCTACTGGTAGATGATGTTGGTCAGATTTCTCCACTTACCTTGTACTCAACCTTTAGTTAATGCAATTTTATCACATGACAATTCTACTATCCCACAGTGATATTACTGATTTGAAAGGTTTATTCCGTTTTATTTATATTTTGGAAGAATCAACTTTTAGTTTCACTGTGTATTGTTTCCTAGTCTAGTTTCTGTTGCTAGTTGGATATAGGAAGGACATTAGGAGTGAAGGGTATCATTCTGGACCAGGGAGTTCAGTGTGGGCCTGAGACCATCTTAAAACCTGTTAGCTCTCCTTGCTTCTCTTTCCCTATCTTTGAAGCAGTCACAGTGAGAACTTGACTACCCTATCTTTAACTACGCTGGCCACAGGGATGGCATATGGCAGAGGCCACCACTAACTGCCTCTATTTTTCATCTGTTTATTTAATTACAAAGGTGATGTATACTTTCCTATTAGAGTGTCTGCCCAGCAACTTTTTCCTTTTACTGGAAATAGATTCTTTTCTTATATAAAATATCCTGGTTAGAGTTTCTTCTCCTTCTACTCCTCCCAGCTTCTCCCAATCTTCCCTCCCATCCAGACTGACTTCCTTTCTGTCTCTCATTTAGAAAACAATAACTGGCTTCTAAGGGATACTAACAAAATAAAGAAAAACTCACACATCAGAACTGAGTAAAACGAACAGAGGGAAAAGAGGCCAATAGAAAGCTCAGTAAAAAAGAGACCCACTCATTTACATGCTCAGGAATCCCATAAAAACATTAAGCTGGAAGACATACATGCAAAGGACCTATAAGGTAAAAAGAAAGGAGAAAATTAATACATAACCAAAATAAAGTAAAATTTAAAACAAGAGTCCTGACACATTATGAGACAAGTTACCTACTGCATGCAGCCTACCCTTTAGAGTAGTTGGTTTTCTCTGTGAGCCATTGGAAGAAATTAAATTTTCAATTGTAAGTGACCCCTACTGGGGTAGATCCCTGTGCATGATGCCTCAGCCTCTCCGGGTTCCTAGGTGCATTGATCTTGATTTTGAGGGTCTTGTTTTCTTGGTGTCCCCCATCCCATCTGGCTCTTATACTCCTTTTGCCTCCTCTTTTACTGCCCCCTCGATTTTTATGTGTTGGACTATAACCTCATGATTTTGCTGTCTTCATAACAAAATGAGCTTAGAATTGAATTGCTTGACCCTCCCCCCCCCCATCACCTCCAATTCAAAATGCTCACCTCTTTTCATAGCCAGCTTCTCTTAGAGCTGTAGTCGGGCTCAGCACACTCCAGCCTCACACAGAAAATAGACACCACTTTGCTTCCTGCCATGGCCCCACTTTCCCTGGGCAGACACAACGCTTGCCCTTCTTGTATTGTGTCACTTTGTGGGGCAGGTGCCTGCCATATTTCTTGAAGAAAGCCTTAGTCTTGTGGATTTTAGCAATGCCCACTGTGTTTGCAGGAGTGATCCTAGCACTGAAAGAAAGAAGAGGCTAGAAACAGAAGCCCGTGCCTTAACTTTTATGTAGTCAGGACTGTTGGTCTTTTCTTGTTTGCACTACCCTCTGTTTTAGGAAGGACTTCTTATGCCAGTTATAAAACATTAACTATAGTATCATCTGTTACTCATAGTGTTGTTTTCACATTTAGACAGCTAATCCATAAGGAATTTATTTTTACATAGAATTTGAGATGAGGCTCTCACCATTTATTAGGTGTTTAGATAACTCATTCTTAATTCTTTATAGATTTATTTATGTGTGGAGGTCAGAAGATGTATCAGAGCCCCCTGGAACTGGAGTTACTAGCAGATGTCAGCCACAACGTGGGTGCTGGGAACCAAACCCAGATCCTCTGCAAAAACAAGTGCTCTTAGATGATGAGCCAGCTCTCCAGCTCTTAGATAATTCATGCTCAACCAGAATGTTGAAATGCTATCTTTAACACTTTCTTAGTTTCCAAAAGTATTGCAACCTATATCTTTACTCTCTTGCTAAATGCTCATACAATTTCCTGTTGTCCTAAACTACAAGGCTACAGCTTGCTTCTGAGACTCATCTATACTTTGTCCTTTGGAGCTGTCCTTTGGCCATACAGGATCTCCTTTGTCTGATGCTTCAAATTTATTCCGGGGTGGCTTCATGCTAACTCTGCACATACTATCCCACTGCTGGATGTTTGGCCTCTCTGCCATGCTTTTAAAATGTTTTATTAGCATACATTAGTCATATATGACAGAGGGTTTCATTATGACATTTTCATACATGTACATAATGTGTTTCAGTTATGCTCACCCTCCCTCTTGTTCCTATCCCTTTCCCATGGATCCTGCACTCTTCCCAACTAATTCCTGTCTACTTTTTCTTTTTTGTAACCCAGAGTCATTAGGGCTGTTTACAGAAGCACAGATATAAACACATTGAGGACATAAACACCAATTTCACTAACAACTTGTTCATATTTTCCCACTTTCCTCCTTGGTTGTTTTTCCAATGGTTTGCAAGAACTTTGTGTTGAAAACCCCTCAATTTACATATCCCATGCATCATTCTGATCTTGTTATGACTTTAACATTTTCCCACCTAAAGTTTTATGTTTTTTAATGTGTGTGTGTGTGTGTGTGTGTGTGTGTGTGTGTGTGTGTGTGTGTATGCACCAGTACAGATCTGGAGCTCAGAGGAAAATCCACTGGAGTCAGTTCTCTCCCCTGCTATGGAGTCCTGGGGATTAAACCCAGGTAGATCACCCCACTTGGCAGTAAGAACCTGTTGAACCCATTCTTGCCAGGCCAAAATATGTAGCTTTTTAGATTTTTTTAGATTTTTAAAGCAATTCTTAGAAAGATTTCCCCATTCCAAGCATCTGTCTCCCCCATATGCGTGTGTTTACTCTCTCTCTCTCTCTCTATATATATATATATATATGTATATATATATATATACACACACACACATACATATATATACACACACACATATATATATATACACACACACATATATATATTACATATATATCTCTTACACTTTTTATAATTTAGTTTTTTTTTTTTACCCTGAAACCATCTAGAATATATTTTTATATAAGAAGTGAGATGGGGAACCCAGATTTTCATTCTGACTCTCCCTTTTCCAAAGTAGGAAGTCCATTATTCCAAAACCATTGCTGACAGCTATTTGTCATACATTTTCTTTTCTTTTTCCTGTGTTGGTGATGAAGCTAGGACCATGTAGATTACATAAGTGCTCTACACCAAGCTACATCCCCAGCCATGCCTACTTTGAAAAGTCACCTTTATCATGTATTCAATTTGCATATCTGCCTGTCTTATTTAGGGTTTCTACTGCTGTGAAGAGACACCATGCCCGCAGCACCTTTATAAAGGAAAAGGTTTAATTGAGGTGGAGGCTTTACAGTTCAGAGGTTCCGTCCACTATCATTATCATCATGGCAGGGAGCATGGTGGATTACAGGCAGACCTGATGCTGGCTACATCTTGATCAAAAGGCAACAGGAAATAGGCTGTCCCATTGGGTGTGGCTTGAGCATATATGAGACTTCAAAGCCCGCCTTCACTCTTCCTCCAACAAGGCCACACCTCCCAACAATGCTGCTCCCTATGGGGGCCATTTTCTTTCAAACCACCACACTGCCATATTTATGGACTCAACCCTTTCCTTTGATGTATCTACTTTTATACTGGTACTGCTTCAATTACTAGACAGAAAATATTTCCCTATATGATACTGCTAGTCTTTTAAATTGTCTGGCCATTCATGCATGCTTTTCTTTTCAAAATAACTTTCACTGTAACAAAGAGAGGCACAGGTAGCTTGAAACGTGGAAATATTCTGCACTATTCTATTCTGCCCTGTAGTTGCCCATAGCCCTCTCCTGGAATAGTCTCGATTACTGTACCTGGAACTTCAGTGATTTGAGGACACACCATATTTCTAATTTTTGATGTATCTGGTGTTACCTACTCTATGATTCATTTTTATTATATCAGCCTTTTACATTTTAAGTACTTAAATTAAGCTGACCCAAACAGTCATGTAAAACCATGAATTAGATGTAGTATTTGTGTTTTCCTAGCTTATTGTACTGAATAGATTGGCAATGGACGAAGCATTGCCCATGTGTTTGTTCAGTTTGTGTGCTACCAGCACCCTGAGCAAACTGGTCAGTACCAACTGCTCCCGTCAGCTCCACAGACAGAATCCTTCCCGTAGCACACACCACCCACTGCACTCAAGGAAGATTCTGGTTGCACAGGTGGGTTCAGCTGTGAGAGTTACTGAGACATTCACATATAGGATATATGAACTTTTGTGTGTTACTGTGACCCAATACGACATTAAAAAAAAAAAAAAAAAAAGAAGAACCTTTACAAGTTTAGAAAGAATTGCTGCTTTGGCACTGTTTTGAAATTACTGATAAAGGATCGGTCACATGTTTCCTGAAGGAACTCATTGAGGCTTGGCTATAACTCAGTAGGGGAGTGCAGGCTGAGCAAGTGCGAGGTCCTGGGTTTCAACTCTGAGCATGAGTCATTAGGAAAAAAAGACTAATGACCTGAGCACAGGACAGGCACCTCAGATCCAGCCAGCACTTCTCATCTTCAGGATTTGATGCTTCTGGAACAAAGTGACCATCGCAAAAGCTCTGTGGGTCTGGACAACATCACAGATGATATCGTAAGTCCCCTCACAGTGTTCATGAGCTGATAAGAAGTCATGAACTTACCCCTCAGTGCTGAAACAGGCAAAACGGCTGCAGTATTCTTATCTTAGTCTTTATTAAAGGTTCACAGAGATAAATGGAAAATACCACTCTATCCTCACAGAGATCTAATTAAGGGGCAGAAGCACAGGGAATCAAATATCTTGTACTGGCCTGTCACAAACACTTACTCAGACTTAAGTGGACACACACCGTACCCTATGCTACCCAGGGCAACCCTGGCTTTTACTCTTCCTCACTATGCACTGTCAGAGGTTTCCTCTTGCTGAACGCCTTCAGTACTGACCTCAGTGAAGCTTGACATTCTTTGATATTAAAATCTTCCTTCAAAATAGAAGCCACTACTTCCCAACAGGAAGATTCAAATAGCTTGTTTGCTGCCCTTTAAAAAAATAAGCATAGAATAACCCAATGTCTGTCCATCCCCCCTCTGAATAACCCAGTGTCCGTGTCCCCCACTCCCCGTACTCCCCCAACCCCTGTTGATAGCCATGGAGACAAATTGTGAATCTCCCTGTGTCTGGATAATTTTCACCGTTCTTCAAGGGTGTCTACTGATATGCTTCAGTGCTTCAAGTTAAAACAATAAAACCAGCAACCTTCACATCTAACCTGCAGGTGTGGGTTTGAAACTGCATCCATTTCATGATTATTGGATGGAGAGTTGAACGGGAGAGAGCAGTAGATGACTGCTCGTGAGAGCGAAAGCTAGAGCCCCATTTGTGAGCACCTCTCAAGGTCCTATTCACTTGATTTCCTACTGTGTGGGACCTCCTCCAGGTGTGCCTCCACTTTCCCATGTGGGAGTGTTGCACCTCGGACCCTCCCTGACCTGGAAGCCTGTTCACACCACTTCTTTTTAGGCCTCTTTCCATTCAAGAGTCCCCAGGAGACTCTGCAATGTACCGACTTTTAGTGTGCGCTTGTCGGCTGCCCCATCGGCATAATCCACTTTCTGAAAAGCTTTGGAGTCTTATGCCAATTAAACTTCACCTCAAGTTTTTCAAAATTCTCAGTGCACAGAGTTGCCAGCTTTGGCTATTCCTCCAAATGAGGGAAATAAGCCTTTCTACTGATGTAATTCGCTTGAAGAACTCTATGAGGCTTCCAATTACTGTCTCAGAGTTCCTGGTGCCAGCTGACGTAATTCTCAAACTGGGGCTCAGGACGCAACCTGCAGAGTGGAGCATCTGCCAGTGCAAGCCGGAAGTAGCTATTTAAAGAGCTCCCTGTCAGGGTGTGCGCCTGGCCTCTGGGCAGGTGACAGCAGAGCCCTGCTCTGGGCAAGCATTTGCACTGGAGCTCGGTGCTGGAGGCACCACCAGGGCAGGAATGAGGGGCAACCTTTCAGAGAGTGACAGAGGGTGCTGGCAGTGGACAGACAGCAAAACTTACAGGAGAAGGAAAAGCTGCCTGGGCAAAGCGTTCCTTATTGCCCTTAAGCACAAATGGTCAAAGCCACACAGTGCCACCCTTACAAGTCGGACCTGAGTGGGTGGTCCAGCGCTGCCCCCTTGCCTTCTACGATGCAGCCCAGAGGAGCTGAAGAGGCCCTTTCACGTGTGGCCATCAGCTTTGCAGATGGTCCAAGTGTCCCTTCCCCACTGCTGACATAACACAGGGAGTTCTGGCTTTGGAGAGGAGCAAAGGGTATGATTAAGATGTGATGCGGTATCTGGAATTGTTTTTAAGTTTTTGCATTGCTTCAGGCCAATCAATTGGTCCCCATTTATGGCTCTGGATAAATGTTACGCTTGATTCAGCACAGAAATGTGTTTCCTCAAAACACTCATCTCCAGAAGGCTGCTCTCTGAGGCTTGTTCTCCCAGGAGTACACTGAGTCAAGGATACAGATATAAAGGTTTATTAAGAAAAGACCCCAGAGACACCAGGAGGTGAGTGGGAGGAGGGATGAACCAAGCAAGGAAGTGATTTCCTGCCAAAGTCCCAGTCCTGGCCTGGATCCCTGGAGAGTGCTCTGGAACACTCTGGACTAAGGCAAGGAACTGGGCAGGGGCTTAACCTTAGTTGAGTCAGTAGCAGCCTTGGCCAAGGTAAGTGGTGGGGTGGCACACCTATAGGCTTACTGGCTCCATAACCAGGTTTCTGGTGCCAGCCTCAACCCGGCTGTCCAGAGGACCTCCCCCCCCCCCAATGGACTCTGAGGGCCAAGCTGGCGCACTTCCCCTCCAGCATTGCTGACTTTCGCACCAGCACCAGCTACAAGTCTTTCATTACTGGCTGCTCCAAGAGGAAACGAATGATCTCTCTTGACAGCCCTGGGGTGGGCTCTTGGTCCTCTACAGAGTTGCCTCCTTGCTCCAGAGGGTAGAAGCGGGTTCCCCTGGAATGCTGCTTTAAAATAGAGCAGCCATCCCGGTTGAAGATGACCCGCGCCATCTGGAAACTGCGGAGAGCGTACTTTTGGCTCTCTTGGCCCTCAAGTTCAGAGATCATCTGAGACAGGCACTGACACACAGGGGCAGAGAGCGGATCCCCGGAGCCTGGCAGTGGATCGGCAAATGCTTCATAGAATCTGTCCAGTGAGTTCCGAAGGCCATCCTCGTCTTCACTGGTCTCCAGCTGGCCTTTCCCAGAAGGCTCAAGCCAGAAGTTCTCAGAGTCCCAGGAGCCTTCCTTTTGCTCAGTGTTTAGAGAACTGCTATCTGCAAGACAAAACATAATCAGTACTCAAACAGGCAGTCAAAACCATCAGAAAGTGGGCTAGTGAGGAGGATCAGTGGGTAAAGGTGTTTTGCTACACAACTGACCTGAGGTGGATCTCCAGAACCAAAGTCAAGATGGAAGGAGACACCTGGTTCCTGTAAGTGGTTCTCTGACCTCCACATGTGCATGGTGGCATGCCCTCCCAACATCATGCACACACACAATAATGGTGACTTTTTAAGACCAGAAAGCATACCAACAGCACAAAAGCCTCTCTTCAGCTCGACACTCTACTACTCTCAAGATACTGATGATAGCATTTCCCATCGTCCTCAGGTTACGCCAAACGTGGACCAGGAGTTCCTTATTTTTCTTTTATGTGTATGGGAGTTTTGCCTGTGCACCACCAGTATTCAGTGACTAAAGAGGCCAGAGGAGGGTGTCAGATCCCTAGGACGGACTAGAGTGTGGTGGTTTGAATGAAACTCTCAGATACCTCTCTGGCACCATGCCTGCCTGTGTGCAGCCATGTTTCCCACCATGATGAGAATGAACTAAATCTCTGAACTTGTAAGCCAGTCCCAGCTAAATGTTTCCCTTTATAAGCCATGGTGTCCCTTCATAGCAATAGAAACCCTAACTAAGACATGGAGTTACAGATGGTTATGAGCTGCCATGTGGGTGCTGAAAACGGAACCTGAGTCCTCTGGAAAACCCAGTATTACTGTTTAATCCACCTAATTATGGCATTTCCTATCAGCCTGAATAGGGCAAGACACAGTACTTTGACATTACCAGCTATCAATCCCAATACTAGATGTTATCTATGCATTTATTTAAAAGTATATGTCACCATTCATTTGTTCTTTTATAAATGCTTATGTAGTAGCTGTTGGGAGTCAGAGAACAACCTACAGAAGTTGGTTTTTCTCCTTCTACCATGTGGGACCCAGGGATTGAACCCAGGTTGTCAGGCTTGGTTACAAGTTTTCTTTCCTATTAGTGAATTCAAGGAAAAATCACGCACAAACAACTCTCTGTATCATGTGCTCCTTAATCACAGCAAGAAGGGAGGGAGGAAGGGAGACAAAAGTACAAAGCTAAGGAAATGTCCCTTCCCTCTGCTAGGGCCAGAGCTTTGGCCCTCCCTGAGTTCCTCCCAGCAACCTTATCCCTGGGCAGGAGGATAGAAAAGGAGGGAGGCAGCTGCTAGCCTTTCTAGTCCAGATGTCAGAGGAACACAGGGGGACAACCTTGCACCTTGTATTCTTTGTAAGTGCTGAGTTTATGTGAACCAACAAAAGACTGCTATCTACTGGAGATGAGCCAACTAACAGCACAGGAGACTTAGAACTGGATCTTTGTGACATAAAGGACAACTGAGCTTTGTGAATGAGGGATGTGGGTTTAGATGGTATTAGAGTATGGCTGCCAACTTCCTGATAATGACAGCTTGATTTTATCATGTAGGAGAATGTCTCAGTGTGTAGGATAATTAGGAGTGATGGACATCATGTTAGAGTTTACTCTCAAATAATTCATCAGGGCTAGGGATGTAGCTTAGTTGATAGAGCACTTGCCTAGCATGTACAAAGCCCTGGATTCTGTCTTCCATCACCCTAGTCTGATGGTACACCTATGTAACCCCAACATTTAGAGGTGGAGGCAAAAAAGGTAAGAAGTTCAAGGTCATCCTCAGCTTCACAGTTGGTTTGAGGCCAGGCTGGAATATGAGAAACCCCATCTTAGAAAAATCAAAACCATAACAATAACAACAAAAATAAAACAAATAAGAATTTCCCAACATAAATAATACATTGCAAAAGTTCTGTGTATTGTATTTGCTGATGGTGAGTTTGAGACTGTGACAAAAAAGTTCTAAAGCAAACCTTGAGAAGAAACTGCTAATACTTCCTACTTTAAACAAAAATAAATAAATAAATAAAAGCCCAGATATTAGCAAGTAAATGTCCTATAGATGGTTTTGCTATTAAAAACCAGAGAAGGGAGAGGTGGGAGCCACAATGGCAGAATGCGGGGTCTCTTGATGTTTTCCCCTACAGATAATCCTGCTGCTCAATGGGAAAGCAGAAGATGCAGAGAAGGGTTGGTGGGAAGGATGGCAGAGAAAGGAGAGTCCCAGAAAGCATTGGGGAAGCTAAGAAATTCCTGAAACTTCCCTCCTGAGGTTTCACACCCAGAGCTCCAAGAATATGGCATGTCCTTTCAACAGCTGCCCAATATACCCAGACACACAGGGTTCATGTTTTCATGTGCATTTTATTTTACTATTAGTTACACGTATGGGTGTTTTGTTTGCATGTACCGTATGCTTACTTGTGTGTGTTTGGTGGCTGATGAGGTCAGCAGGCATTGAAAACCCTGGATCTGGAGTTACAGATGCATGTGGGTGCTGGGAACTGAACCTGGGTCTTCTCCAGCCTGGTACTATGAGGTGTCTACAAAAGAGCCTAAAAACTGGCTCACACCCTATTGTAATGGGTAGTTTTTCCTGCCACTGGTCCCACCGCCACACCAGCCCCAATTAACACACTGAGACTCTGCATTTGATATAATTCTGTTGGCCAGTTACTTGTTTCTTATCAGCAAGCTCTGTCTTAAGTATTAACCCATTTCTATTAATCTAAGTACTTCCACGTGGTCTCATCTTACCAGAGAGAGGGGGCTGGTGGTTCTGCTCTCTCCAGTCTCTACATGTTGACTCCTACTACTACTAATATGTTTCTCATACTGGTTAATTAATAAAGCACTGTTGGCCAATAGGAAAGCAAGATAGGTGGGACTAGGAGACAAGGAGGAAAGAGGAAGTAATAGGGGTGGTGTAGCTATGGGACTGATGGGGGGGCATACTCGTTACACCTGTGATTTTTATGCAAATGTGAAGCAGACTACAACGAAGACATATGGCCTGAGTATATTCTGCTTGTCGGTTCTGTGAATATTGCCTCCAGGCCTTTCAGTCTCCAATTCTCTTTCAAACGTGCTTTGCTGCAACCACATACCCTTCTCTCTCATCATGCAGCTGCTATGGCTGCTATGGCCTTCGGGATGCCACTGACTCCTTGGCAGCAAGTGAAGCTGTTACTCCTGCTCTCCTGATGCCCTGCTTGTGGGACAACAGTGGATCTTCATAGCTCCACTCATCCACCTTTACCCTTATGTTCAAGCGCCACCTCAGTCCACTTGTGTATATAGTACAGATTTATAGGGCTCTCAATCGGAGCAGTGATGTCTGCTCTGCAAAGAGTCTGGGATGCAATTACAAAATGTTACTTATATGAAATGGCTACATCTATATTATTTAAATATAATATTTAGCCATATTACATCTAACTCTGATTCCAAGTGGGGTTAAGGATATAAACACCCTACAGTGTATCGGACAGTCCCGTATGACAAAGATGCCAGTGACATCCCCAGTAGCCTGCTCCTTCCAGAACAGGTGTATTAGATCCAAGAATGGATTGTGGGATGAATGGACCCACTGCACAACAGCATGTTGATTTGCCTTGAGCACCCATGGTACCTTAATTATGAATCGCCCTTTCTGTTGGTACTCAGTCACATGGCAAATTTTCCTTTCTCAGACAGTGAGCTAGTGATTTTTACTATCGTTGTTAGTCTTAGCACAAACAAATGACTCTGTACTATTTAAATAAAGTGGAACTTTTCTTATTTTAAAAATTATATTTAATTAGGGGTGTGTGTGTGTGTGTGTGTGTGTGTGTGTGCAAGAAGGGACTGAACACACTCTCTCCATGGATAACAACATCATTTGAAGTATATTAGAAGCTACTGCCTGAAAATGAGGGGCCCTGCCCTATTGTGCTACACCTCTCTGTTCTGAGCCTTGGACCTTTCTCTTTTCTTTGTTCCTCTTACTAGCCATTTCCTGGAGGCGTGACCAGGATCACTGAATGAATGAAACTTGGTGCTTTCTGCAGCCAAGCCCTACAAACCCTGAGGGAAGGTCTGATGGGTGCTCACCCCTGTCTGCAGCACTACCTGGCTTCTTTGGAGGCCCTGGCCACATCCACTGAGCTCATCCTTAAGAGCCCTGCATGTGTGGTCCCTCTGCATGTGAGTCGGTCCATTTGTTCATTACTTAAAGGCAGCTACAAACATCTACCTACTATAGCAAGTTTCACCTTCCACAGTTCTACCTCCAGCCAATAGATGATTCAACATTTACATTTCTCAATGGATTTAACAACACTCATGGTCTAATTTTCTCTGGAATGTCCTCACAGTCACACTCAGAGGTGTCTTTCGTTAAAGAGGTGCACTTTACTATTGTGGTTTGAAAAAGAAATGCTCATATATTTAAACACCTGATCCCCAGTTGGTAGCACTGTTCTTGGAGATTATGGAACTTTTAGGGGGTGGAGCCTTCTGAGATGGTGTAAGAATTATCAGTTTTAAATCAAAGGCAGTTAGCCTGGCAAGAACAAATTTATTGTACCCAAACCTTCCTCTCCCCCTGTGTATCTATAACAATCACAACAGATTGTGATATCAAACTCCTGCCAATGGGAGGAGGCAGTCACTGCCTATTTTGTATGTGTGTGGGATGGGGGAGGAGGTGGGAAGTCTCTGTGACCACCATGGCCAGCATGGAGCGATCTGTGGGAGGCAAGACAGTAGCTCTGGTCAACATGACTCAGGTGGTGTTGGCTCAAACTTCAAGATTCTGACCTCTGTTCATCATGACTCAGTAGCTGGTGTTGTCTCAAACTGCAAGAGTCTGACCTCGAGTAATTTATTTTAGACATATTTAAGCACTGCACAATTTGGAAAAAAAGGTTTTCTGGTGATAACTGACTCGTCCCATGTGCACAACAAAGCTTAAGACATGACTACACTGAAACTCTTTGTAAAGTGCAAGTGGCATCTCCCATAAAGACAGGTCCTGTAAATTGAGAAGGCAGGCTCCAGTCAAGGGTCTGGGGAGGGTCCAGTGTGGTTTGGCCACACAGATAGCACAAGGGTCACCAGGCAATTAAACACATCCCCATACTTCTGCATGGAAAACAGGTTGTATATCTTTCCCTTTAGAGAGACAGTCCCATGTTTTTAACATTCCTGGTTCCCCTAGAGCCTATCTGTGAGCACAAGGACCTGCATGCTTCCCTGGTGTTTTGCTAGGTTTGGGTTTTGAATATCTTGCCCAGATACTTTCCCTTTGATGTTCCTTTGTGCAACAGAGATTATTCTTTGTTTTTCACAACAGGCTTGAGTTCCAGACTCCCCATACTTCTATCCATTCTCTCAGCTCCCTGATCCTGCTACCCATGCTTCCAACATGGTGGACGCAACCCTCCGGAAACATACACCAAAGTAAATGCTCTGGTCTAGAAGTTGCTTTTGGTCATGGCATTCTATCATAGCAACCAAAAAGTACCCGATGTAGGTGCTTTCCTCCCTAAAATTCTTCTAGGTGTCAAGATTAACTGTCCCAGAACACAGCCCTGGACATGTGTAGGAAATTATCCTCTAGGGAGACGCAGAGAATACTGGGGAACAATGATTCAGCCAACCACCTTTTCCCACAGCATATTATTTAAAAGGGTTACAAGAGCCAAAATGGAAGCAAAAGTGTCAACTGTTCCAGGAAAACTGACCAGAAAGGAACAAGCAGGCACCCAGAATAAGACTCAGCTTGATCCGTGGAGGGTTGGGCCCAAACTAATACTTTGTAAAAAGTCCAGCCCCAATCCAGAGCTGCTTATAGCTTTTGTAGGTTGTTGGATAACAATGTTGAAACCCCTGCTTATGGGACCATCTGAGGTGAAAATTTCCATCACCACTTAGACATGATTGCAGGAACAAATATTGCAGGGGACAGGATCTGTGGTTTGACCAGACAGACATGGTAATCATTTAAGGCAGTTTCTTGCAAGCATTTTGTCTTATTTACTATTCTATTGCTTTGAAGAGACACCTTGACCAAGGCAATTCTTAAAGCACTTCATTGGGAGCTTGCTTACAGTTTTAGAGGGTCAGTCTATGAATACCACGGCAGGAAGCAGACAGGCATGGTGCTGGAGCAGTAGCTGAGAGCTTTATATCCTGATCTATAGGCAGCAGGCAGAGAGAAAGACACTGGGTCTGGTATGGGCTTCTCAAACCTCAAAGTCCTCCCCCCACACTGCCATTTACATACTAACTCCTACAAGACCACGCCTCCTAATCCTTCCCAAACAGTTCTACCAACTGAGAACCAAGCATTTAAATGTACGGGGGGACATCCTCATTCAAGACACCACACATTTATCTTCCCAAGATAAGAGGAAGGGGCTTTAAGATGTTAGCAGAACTCCATACCTTTAAAACTATTTCAGAAGTAAAAAACTCATTCTGTTCCTATACATGCCTATAGTTTCTAGGCAAGGACTGTTAATAGGCTGTCAAAATACAGAGTAGGAATATGATTTTGTTAGCTGCACACATAAGGTTTATTAAGACATATGTGTGTATATATGCATACTTCTGGATTTGTGTGTCAACGTGGCTCAAGCTAGAGTCAGCAGATAGGAAGGAGTCTCAGTTGAGGAAATGACTCCATGAGATCCAGCTGTAAGGTGTTTTCTCAATTAGTGATCAATGGGGGAGGACCCAGCCCGTTGTGGGTGGTGCCATCCCTGGGCTGCTGGTCCTGGGTTTTATAATTAAGTAGGCTGAGTAGGCCTTGGGAAGCAAGCCAGTAAGCAGCTCCCCTCCATGGCCTCTGCATCAGCCACTGCCTCCAGGATCCTGTCCTGTTTGAGCTGCTGTCCTGACTTCCTTCAGGGATGAACAGCAGTGTGGAAGTGTAAGCTGAACAAACCTCCCCAACTTGCTTTTTGGTCGTGGCATTTCATCGAAGCAATAGAAACCCTGACTAAGACAGTGCATGTATGGTGCCCACAGCTGGTTCCCTGCTGAAGCTTATTGTGTTTGGATCTGTCTCACTGAATCCCAGTCCCCCTTCTTTCATTGAAGATAGCTCTTCTGCTCCCTTGTTGTTCTTATGGAAACTGCTGGAAGGGGTGGCCCCCAATCACTGTATCAGCATCTTGAGTCCTCTTTCTGGTTCTTTCTTCTCCCCCCCCCCCATGTATCAACACCTGCACTGAAACTTTAAGGAACTTATATTCTACCATATTAATAGATCATAAAACCTGAATAAGCCTGAGCCTCCTTCATGCCTAGCAACCCTACCACCCACAGTGGATTTATAACAGTTCTTTTCAAAAACAAAATCACCAATAGGGTGTGTGGATATCAAGATATTTAATCCAAATTAACATTTCACAAGGAAGATGGCTGTGTCTGGGTCAGGTGCTTTTGAAGCTAGGCAGTCTCTGTGGGTGCTTGTTTATATCTGAAAGCCAAAGCTGGATGAATCATCCAGAGGGAAATGGCAAATGCTGCCACCCTTCATCTTAATGACAGATGCAATGCTCAAAGGACAGAGTCTTGTGACAGGCAGGCCACCACCGAGGAAGACAGTGAAAGCTGGGAAAAGATGTAAGTGCGCAGATAAAGCCTCATGTCAGTGTCCTGAATTGCAAATTATCAGGGAAAATTATGTATTAATTCTAAGAAACTAAAATATTCTGGGGCTGGAGAGATGGCTCAGTGGTCAGAAGTGCTTGTTGTATAAACCTGATGATGACCTGATTTTGATCCCTGGATCCCTTGGGGGAAGGAGATAAGCTGCTCCCAAAAGCTATTCTCTGAACTCCACATGCATGTACATATGTACATGCATGTAGACATACTCAGCCACACACACACACACACACACACACACACACACACACACACACACACACGTTTGTTCCTGTGAGAAATGGGTTTTGTTTTTTGTTTTCAAATATAGTTAGCCCAGCAAGCAATCCCTGAAAAATGCAACCTTAGCTGAATGTGTTGGCACACTGAATGGAAACCCTGTCTTAAATAATAATGGCTCAGCAGTTAAGAGCACTGGCTGCTCTTCTAAAGGGCCCTAGTTCAACTCCCAGAGCACACACATCCATCTGTAACTCAGTTCTAGAGGATTTGATACCCTCTTCTAGCTTCTGCCGTCACTGCAGAAACCTGATTCACAAACGTACATGCAAGCAGAACAACCATACACAAAAATTAAAAACCCAACTTCAAACTTTAATTCCAGTGGCCAGCTCACACTCTGGCTTGGGCAGTAAGGACCACTTGTGAGCAGAAGGGAAAGCAAGTGATTAGGATCTTAGATTGGTTTTGTTTTGTTTTGTTTTGTGAGACACGTTCTCATGCTGCCTCAGCATGTATCACCATGCCAAGTTTATCCAAGGCTTTTTAAATGCTAGGCTAGCACTCTACCAATACCTATGCCCCAGCTCCAACACTGCTATTCTGATTATGACTTTTCTTCAGCAGAATAAGGTTAAATGTGAACTGCTAATTAAGATGATGCTTGGACCTTAATCTTAATTATAAAACAGATATATGCATTTCAAAAATATTTATTTTGTTTTTATTCATGTGTGTAGTGGGTGTGTGGGTGTTTATGCAGGTATGTGTACATGAATACAGATGGCTGTGGAAGACAGAAGAGTTGGGCTTAATAAAGGGACTTTTGTATAGGCTTTAGCACAGGATCAAGAGAGAGGCAAGACACACCCAAAAGAAAGGGGTGTGGCTTCTCAGAGAAGAGTTAGTAGATAGTAAGACACAGTCAAGTGTGGGATGGGCTCCTTAAGGGAGAGTCTCAGATTACCTTTGTTTAAAAACTAGTTTTACAATTGTCATATTTAGAATCTGTGGAGTTTACAGTTACTTGTCTTTAAAAGTTTACCAAGAAACTTAAATAGGGTCACAGGATGATTGCTGAAGGACACTTGACAAAAGATTACAGTTGACACACTGCCCAGGTGCAGCAAGGTCGGACATCTCTGAGGCAAAGTTCACAGTCTCCTTTGAGATTCTCAGGTGATGTCTGGGGAAAGGAACAGGCCTTCCCCATCGTCATATACACTCAGGTTCTAAGCCTGGGTCATAACTGAACATAAAATACTCATCTACGAAAGGCATAACATCTCCATGTGAGCAGCCTTCATGGCACATGGTAATTGTGCTGGAACCCTTGCTTCTCAGTTAGTGAGGTTTGGCCAGACTGGGGTGAAGGGCTACTTGTCTTTCCCATGTCCCTACAATTTCCTTGTCTTTCCTTCTTGCTTCAAATCTATAGGCACAGATTTAACTGTAAACAAATATGCTACAATGAATGTACAGAGCTTGGTATCCCCCTCAAAGTCAGCACCCAGGGACCAATGCTCTAAAAAAAACAAAAAAAAAAAAAAAAAAAAAAAAAAAAAAAAAAAACACTGACCCCTGACCCTGCTTAGAAATGCCAGGGATATTCTGGGTATTCCCACTATTTTCAAAACTCAAACCCAGAGGATGGCATCACCCTTTTACAAAGTGTCATGAGGCATCAGTGTTGAAGCCTGGTAAACACTGTGGGTAATCAGGAAGGCAGCATGACTAAGGGCAAAAGCAAGGTTTAGCTACAAAAAGAAATGGAACCCTTTATGTTTCATAAGTTAACTTATTTTTTTGTTTTGGCTTTTTGAGTCAGGGTTTCTCTGTGTAACAGTCTTGGATGTCCTGGAATTCACTCTGTAGACAGGCTGGCCTGGAACTCACTGAGATCCACTTGCCTTTGCCTCCTGAGTGCTGAGTTTAAAGGCATGTGCCACCATCACACAGCTAATTATAAGCTAATTTCAAAAGCAATCCTACCAAAAGAATCCCAAAGTCAATTCTGAGCCACCCCAGGCAACAATCTGGGCAGATTTCTAAACTGCTGCCTTGCAAGGGAGATTTCAAGTATGGCCTTTTAAAGGTTTTTGGTCAAAGATCTGGAACCAGAAGGTCTCTGTCCTGACAGAAGAGATGCCTGTAAATTTAGAAGACGAGCCATTTGACCTTGGGCAAGTTATCCAACATCTCTGAATCTCATGTTTCCACCTATACAGTAACAGCCTATAACCTAGACAACAGGACTGCTGTAAGCACTGAGTGAGCTATTAACATAAAGCCTAGTACATATCAAGTGCTTGAGGAATAAAAGATACTTTGTGATTATTGCCATAGTAACAAGAACAGAACCCACAGCAGAGTTGTTACAACTGGAAATCAGGGGGTTTGTCATTTAACATCTAAGATTTCAAAAGGTAAGTTACACATGCCCGTGTATGTCTCCTAGGCAGATAGATGCTATGGTAAGGGGGAAGGTATCCTTGTAGCTGCTGGCCCATGCTATGAAGGGATGAGTCACAGGAACATTACCCAACTCCCAGCAGGAGGACTACGGCTACTGACAGGTCTCAAGAGCACCCACTACAAAGCAATCGTGATCCTAGTGTGGGTGGAAACAGCAGATGCCTTAGTGTGTGGGAGAGTCACACATAGAAGCCCAAGCTGGTAGAGCCCCCCAGTGGTCCCCAAGCTACTACACCCACAAGACCCCAGGAGGACCAGCACCAGAGTGGGTGAGACTGAGCTGGTTATGAGGAGGTTTCCTGTGTTTCAAGCTCAGCAGAAATCTCTGTTTTTGTGCTCCCAAGAATTCATATGGGGCATAGCTTAATTAGAGTCAGCCAGGAAGTAAGACACACTCCTTAGGAAGAGAGTGGCCTGGAGAGAGGCTCAGTGGATAAAAGTGCCTGTAGCTTTTGCAAAGGAACTGAGTTTGGTTCCCTGTACCCATGTTAAGCAGATCACAGCAGTTTGTGCTCCAGCTCCAGAAGACTTAATGCCTTCTTCTGGCCTCAGAGAGCAGATGGACAGATGGAGAGAGAGAGAGACAGACAGACAGACAGACAGACAGACAGACAGACAGACAGACAGGCACACGCACACACACACACACACTGAATGAATAAGTAAATAGGAAAAAATGGATTGATCAGAGGCAACAGCCTTCATCTTGCTGATGTGATGGTAATACTGTCAACTTGACAGGGCCAGGGAGGCAAGCCTCTGGACACTGTGACAGGTTATCTATTTTTAAAAAATTAAAGATTAATTTTTATGTGCATGAGTGTATGAGTGTTTGGACCTCTCTCTCTCCCTCTCCCCCTCCCTCCCTCTCTCTCTCCCTCTCCGTCTCTCTCTCTCTCCCTCTGTAGGTGTGCCTGGTGCCCATGGAGGTCAGAAGATGGCATCAGAGTCCCTGAAATGGAAGTTATAGAGATGGTTGTGAACCATGCCTTGGTGCTGGGAATTTAACCTGAGTCCTCTCCCAGAGCAGTAAGCAGAATCACCCCTTGGGTCCTGAAAGGGATTATGTTGATTAGGTCACAGCATTTCCTGGCCCCAGGCCTAGGAGGATGCTATCTGAATATTAGCATCTTCCTGACCACAGACACATGGGAACAACTGTTTTAAGTCCTGCTTTCAGGGCTTCCTTGTCCTGGTGGGCTGTATCCCAGAAACCCTCCTTCTTTAAGGTGCTTTTGTCACAGTAGATTATCACAGCGACAGGAAAGTAACTGGGCATGCTCTGTTCTCCCTGTGGCCCCGCCTCCTCTCCTTCCCCAGGAGGAAAAATGCTCCGGTGTTCACAGAAGGACTGCTGATGAGTCAGAACTGTGTGGAAAGTTATATTTAAAGAAGCTCAACTGAGTGGGAAATATAGACTCCTCAGCCCCTCCTCCCTCCACTCACCTGCAAATCCAAAGAGAGATTCTAGCCCTCCCTTCTGCCCCACCGAAGCTGTGGAAAAGCCCCAAACAGAATTAAAACTTACATAATTCAACCCAGGAAGAAAGCATCATAGGCAGCAGAGATGTAAGTGCAAGCCAAGATTGACTAAATGACAGAGGGGATCTATAGGGGACTGAGATGTATTTGTGTTAAAAACATGTCTGACACTTCCTTTTATGTTGTTGTTTTTTCTTATCGAGGTCTTACTATATTGCAAAAGCTGGTCTCAAACTCACTGGCTGGAGTTACTGTCCTGCCTCAGCCTAAGACAAGTGAAATTCACTTTCACTTTGCACTAATATGGTGTGTGTGTGTGTGTGTGTGTGTGTGTGTGTGTGTGTGTGTGTGTGTGTAGGTTGATGTCAGGTGTCTTACTTGACCGCCCTACACCTTATTTTTTGAGGCAGAGTCACTCACTGAATTTGGAATTCGTTGCTTTTGCCAGGTTTGTGGGACAATGATCTGGAGGAATTTGCCATCTCACTGGGCAGGGTGACAGGTACCACTGTCCGTTGACATGGATGCTGTGACTCTGAACTCAGGTCCTCATGCTTGCCTGGAAGGAGAGAATCAACTTCTTAAAGTTGTCCTCCAACCTCCATATGTGCATTGTGACATGTGTGTGAATATGTGTTTGCACACATAAAATAATGTTAAGAATGAATAGGTAAACAAGAAAAAGAAGCAAAAAGAATGTGTCCAATCAGAAAAATTACAACAAACACCTCAGCAAATGGATAAGACAGAAAACTAGACACAACTGGAAAGAGAATCTAAAAATTGTTAAAGTTATTACTTAGAATTTGGTAGAGATAAGCAAATGGAAACAAAACTAATTCTGTTAAGTAAAGGCGAAAGAGTCTAGCATGCATCTAATTGGAATTCTTGAAAGGGACCGTGAGAGTAGGAGAAATGCAACAAAAAGTGTTAAGTTCCCAGAACTGATGAAAAATACAAGTCCTTAAGTTTAACGATCACAACGCCTTATAAGCAGGATAAATGAAAGGAAATCTGCTGGGAGGCAGGAGGTAAAACTGTAGCTACTGAAGGTAAAGATAAAAACCCTGAACCCGCTAAAAAGAAAGGACATTTCACCCATGAATGAGTGGACTTAAGTTGGATGAGATGCATACACAGCATCAATGCAAGCAAGAAGGCAACAAGATAAGACCTTGAAGGTTCTACCCGAATAATTACCAGGGGCTGGGATGTGGCTCAGTTGGTAGAGTGCTTGCCTAGAACCCACTAAGTCCTGAGTGCAATCCTCAGAACTCCACACAACCAGACATGGTGGTCCATGCCTGAAATCACAGCTCCTGGGAGGTGGAGACAGGAGAATTCAACGACAAAGTGAGTCTGAGGCCAGTCTGGGCTACACCAGACTCAGTTTCAAACCAAGAACAATGATAAGAACCGCTATCAACAACAGCAACCTAGGGTGCCTCCCAAAATTAAGGAAGTTGTCAGTTTCTCAGCAGACCATCAATGAAATGATTTCTGGTCCAAGGCAGATTGCTTATATCCATTCCCAGCCCCCTCTAAATGCACTCAATCTTTATCCTGTAGAAAGGTTGAGGCCCTTCACTGCTATAAAAGAGCAGTCTCAGCCTGTTGAGATCAAGTCTGTCTGCTTCTCTGCCTCACTTTTCCTACTACCAAAGCTCAATCTCTGGGAGTTTAAAGAGATAGCATTCCCTCTCCCTCCCTGAGCATTTACAGTTAATGGTTGCTAGGGAGGGGTTCACAAAGACCCACTACTCCCTGAGGATGTATAGGCTGCTAATGGTTGCTGAATGAGGGAGAAAGGAAGGAAGGACGGAGTGAGAGAGGAAGGAAGGGAAGAAAGGAGAGAGGAAGGGATGGAAATGTGGCCACTGGCAAGGTGCCTGTACTCTTGTAAATGACTTCTCACCCATGCTCCAGTAAGTGACCCCAATGACACTCATCCAGACAGACAAGTGGACAAATAAAAACTAAAAAGAAACTAAAAAGGGGACAAGCTGGGAGGAGGGAAGAGGGGAGTGGGAGGGAGCTAAGAGACTACCAGATAGACTATGCTCAAAATACATTACATACAGGCATGAGAATGTCATAATAAAACCCTTTATTATATATAACTAATACATGCTAATAAACATTTAAAAACAAGAAGGACAATGCTCATATAAGCCCGTCTATAGAGATGCTTTCCCTGGAGGCAGAGGAGAGGACTGGCTACACTGAATTCTAGTTCTCTGATGACATGAGTTTGTTTAATTCCACACAATGGTCCACCTAGCCTCCAAGTAGAGTTTCATCCCAGATGTGACCACCTTCAAAGCACAGTTCGCCTCCATTCTGTTTCTGAATGTCTTGCTCCATAAAAAAGCAGAGCTGTTCCGGGTTCACTATCATGTGAACATGTAAGTACTCCCGTTTTGCTGATGATATTTTCCTGTGTGTGATTCATCTGCTTTATAAGAAAATACTAACATCGTCTCCCTCACTCAGCTAAGGCCTCTACTCTGGAGGCCTCTGCACTGTGGGCCCATAAACCACACAACCTAATCAAAGCACTATGGTGGGAGGGGATAACTAATTTCATTTCTCATGGTATTTCCTTTGAAAGATAATGCAAAGAAGGCCTAAAGCTCAGTTTGAAGAAAGGAAACTTTAACAATGAACTATGTTAACCATAGGAATATATATACAGAGGCAGAGGCCATGCATCATGAAGTCACATGTGGCAACATTTACTGGCTTACTGACATTTTAGAGTTGTCTGCTGCCTAAGTGTGACAGTGCAGGCAGAGCAGAGGTTCCTCCATCTTGTATTCTTGCTGAGGTCATTTCAGGCTTAACTAGAATCTGATCTCCTTGGTTCATTGGCATATAAAGACTCCATTCGACTTATCTGCCTTTTGGGAGATGTTTTCTTCAGGTACCCATAACATTTGGAGGTTCCACTGAAATTATTGAGGAGAAGACTCCCAGTGCCTGAGGTGCAGCTCCTCTTAAGCAAGGGTAAGGGTTTCCAGTCCTAGGGGAGGCCACCAAGATGGCATTCCTTGGCCCCAGGAACTGGGTACCCCTCATCAACTTGCCTCCTTCAGGGACCTCCAGAGATAAGATAAACCTAGGGTTCAGGATAAAGATAAACCTGTTTCAGAGTTCTGTCCTGTCTGGGGTGGCAATCAGAAAAAAAAATGGATGCAGTGTGAGAATTCTGGAGTCTGGATTGTGGCAGGGACAACAGCATGCATCCTCAGGATCTGGTTTGTCTTGCTTGGTCACCAATTTGTGTCCTGTGTTTGATGGATGTGGTGTCACTGTCTCTGTCCCTTGTCTGTGTTTCTGTGCTCCCATTAATCTTTTCCAGTTGCAGGTGGATGGGGAACCTTGCTCTTTCCTGTTACTGGATTAAGTCTTACCACGGGGTTGCCTGCTCTGTTGGCTCCTAGAGCCTACTAATGCTACAGCAGTCACAAAAGGCTGCTTCTTTACACCCTGCCAGGCCTCTACGCTGCTCCTGGCTGCCTCCCCCATAGCTAGCTCTGTCTCGAAGCCCCTCCTGGAGCTTGTTCTGTCTCTCCTGCCCATCCTCTTACTCTGCTCCTGACTGCGCTGTCTCAGCCCTCTCCTGTAATTTACTCTATCTCTGTCCATGGCTAACTACTTGTCTCACCTCATCTCCCTCTAGGAGCTGTCAGCTTTGTCTCTATCCCTCTCATTGGCTTGCTGGAACCTGATGCTTCTCTAAGCCCTCCTGGGAATGTGTGTATCTGATGAGTTTACCTTGGAATGGATAGCAACCATGGGGCTTGCCATCATCTTGGCTGATGACCTCATCAGGATGGAAGCAACCATGTGGCTGGAGGCCATCTTTACTAAGTTTAAAGAGAGAGCATGCCATGTGATTTTACCACCATCTTAAGGTGACCAACCGCATGGTATAAGCAAATTAAAGCAACATCCATAAAACTTCTTAGTCCTACTGAACCCCCTGATTATCATAATGTCTCCCTTTTAGGCTAAGGAGGCAACAGCAGGTCTCCAAGATTAGGGTGGATTTTTGTGCGATGATTTTGTCCTGAGAGTAAAAATAACAGATGATGATAAAACCATGAATAAGGTTTATGAAAAATAGGACTTGAAAACAACATATGTTTGATGAATAAGGTATTAAAGCTGCACCACATGCATTTATATGCAAAGATTAAAAAAATGAAACAGAAAGTTTTGCAGGTGGGGAATGCAAGCAACTCTTTTACCTTTGTAATGTTCTTTGGGGTCAATACAGAAGGGGCTGTGGTGATCAGAGATGTGAATAAAAGGCTTTCAGTGATTTTTATCCCTCAATCAATGCAACATAAATGAAGTTTTGTTTACTGTGTTCAGGAACTCTTTGATCTTTTGAAAAAAGGCTGAGTTACTGAGGGAAGCACAGAAATTTTTTTAAAAGTCTTTTTAGGAAGCCAAGGAAATATTTATGTAAATAGTTATGTAATTATGGAAATATTTAGTAAATCTATCTAGGTCAATGAATGGCTTCCCAGCAGGACAAATTATCATCCATAGAAATGCCAGTGTGAATAACAGATCTTCTGGATGTCAGCTTTCTCTCAGAAGTGTCATGGATTGAACCAGAATGTTTGTCCTTGAATGTCCTCAAAATGCAGCATCTGCAAATGTCACTGGTAGATACATGCAGCACTTCTAGTAACTTTGCCAATTCTAGTTTTTACTGTAGGTAGACAGTTATAGCCAGATAGGTCAGGACCCAGAGGACCAGGCCAGAGAAACCCATATGGAAATGGTCAAGGCAGGAAATGCTACCAGAGCAGAACCAAGTAGTCGAGGAGACAGAAGAAGCTGTCTCACTGGAAAAATCAGCCCAGATCACCTCCAGGAAAGCAGGGACAGCAGGCTTATCTCATGAGTAGAAAGTCAGAGGGCTCAAGCTTGGCTCCTCTGTATTTCCTGGCGGCACAAAATATGCTTGAAGTAACCCACACTGAACCCACAGAGAGCCTGGGGTCTGATGTCTTGGAGTTGCATCTCCGGGGTCTTTGTATTGGAGGCATCCATCTCTACACTGTTTAAAACAGAAACAGAAACTCATTTAGCCAGATGGATTCCTGGCCATTCAGAGGTGTTCCTGTGCCAGTTAGAACAGAGAAGAGCAGGAAATAGAGATGCTTTAGTTTGATAGCTTTGCTTAAGAAAAATAAGTAACTGTTCCTCCTTCCTTCTTCCTATCCCTTTTTTTCTTTCTTTTGTGCATCAGACAAGAAGGCCTTCCTGGTGGGAATAGGACAGGCCTTCCTGGTGGGAATTGGCCTTGGATGAGCCAATTCTACCTCCTGGCTTAGGACTGCTTGCCTCTGGCCAGGTTTTGAGGCCAACGTGACAGTTACGAGCAGGGTTTGGCATCCCTAGTGGGGTCTTCTGACTACAAATATGACTTAGGGAAGAGCAGCAGAGGTTTAACTTCATGACCCAGGGTCTGGCTAGGGTTTTGGACAGACTAAGATGGCAGGCATCAGTATTATTCTAGGTGAAAGATAACAGAGACTCAAGGAGCAGATGAATAATCTAGGCTGAGAAGGGACAAAATAGCACTTGGGAGGCAGAGGCAAGTGGAACTCTGTGAGTTCTACCCCAGCCTGCTCTACAGAGCAAGTTCCAGGACAGCAGCTAGGGCTGCTACACTGGGCTGGGTATAAAAGAAGGATCATTATTTAGGTTCTGCTTGGACAGACAATCACAATGTAGAGCTTACAGATGGGGGAGCCTTGAGAGGGGAGGCTTGCTGTGCAATGCTGTTACCTGAAGCGGGTTTTCACAGTTTGCTCCCGAGTGTTCTCTGTCTTCTCTCTCCATGTCTGTCTCTATCCATCTATCTGCCTACCTGCATTCATCTGCCCATACTAGCTATGTCTTTATAACAAAACTATCAGACTATAATATTAAACTGTGCGCTGACTATAGACTAAGCTTGTGTTCTGGTCTGAATGAGAAATGTCTCCCATGGTCTCAGACATTTGAACACTTGGTCCCCAGTTGGTGGCACTCTTGGGGTGGTTCAGGTGGTGCAGTCTTGCTCGAGAAAGTATGTCACTGGCTTTGAGGTTAGAAGCTTTGGTCTCTCTCTGTTTCCTGCTTGCCACCGAAGATGTGAGCTCTTAGCTTCTTCTTCTTCTCCTCCTCCTCCTAGTGTTCATAACTACATATATATAGTAGAAATATATATATATATATATTTATTTTATGTATCAATTCCAGTTCCCTCTCCCTCCCATGTCCCTCCACCCCCCTTCCATCCCACCTCTCTCCACTCCACAGGGAAGGTGATGCCTTCCAGGAGGGATCATCAAAATCTTTCAAGTCATATGGAGTTGGGACTAGGCCCTCCCTCCTGCCTCTAGGCTAAGGGAGTATCCATGGGGAATGTGCTCCCAAAGTCCATTTGTGCACCAGGGATACTTTGCTGGTTGTGGTGGCACATGCCTGCAGGATTTGCTGAAGGAGGCAGAGCTAGGAGGATCACAAGTTTGAGGCTAGCCTGAGCTCTCAGCTTCTTACTCCTACTGCCAATGGGCACACTTCCCCACCTCTGAAAGCATAAGTCAAAATAAACTCTTCCATATATTGCTTTTGGTCATGGTGTTTTATCACAGCAACAGAAAATTAACTAATACAAGCAGTGAGAAATGATAAGGGTGAGTTTGTATGCAGACAATGGAAATGCCAAGTGCTCCGCACAGAGGGGAACACGTCAACTATTTTAAAAGACCATCATGAACAGAGATCCTTATGGAGGCACTGGAAAGAGAAAATGTTTGATTAGACATGAGAAGTTGTAAGTCTGCCAGGTGGGGAAGGTAAATGTTTGCTAAAGATTATACACATGGAAAACATACATCACCAAATCTAAAGTAATTAAAAAACCCAATTTAGTACGGCAGCTTTACTCAATTTTAATAAAGCTATAGCCTTAACAACTATGAGTCATAGTCCAATGTGTCTCCAAGGCACAGAGAGAAATGACAACTGTCTTTAGAATGACTTCCAGTGAGGCAAGCCTGAGTTAATTACTCCCAAAGTGAGTGGACATAGACTTGGTTCAGTAAATGAGGCTGGACTACACTATTTCCACATACATCAAACTGTTACAGAGACATATATCCATAAGAAGGGCTATCAAAAGGCATATTTTAATTAATGACTGATTTTTAGTTTTAGTTTAGTAAATTTGGAAAGAAGAGACTAAGAGTCTTATACGGAAAAGCAATGGCTCCCCAACCCTTCTGCATCCCCCATAGCCACCACTTCAACTTACTGCTTTAGTTTTTCAGGTCTTTGTGTCTAATCAGTGTTCTCAAGGCAACACAGTAGTTTTGAACAGCACCTGTCCATCCCCACTCTGGTGGGGAAGAACGTAAGCCTCAGACAGAGGGTCAGCTTCCCTTTCCCATTCTCTAAGTATGGTCACAGCAGTTTCATTATGTAATATTCGGTGTTTATATTTTTGTAGCTACACAAAGATTGATCACTTGAACATTCTTGTTTCTCTTTTGTATGTTTGCTGTGATTTTTAGACAGGTCTCACTATGTAGCCCCAGCTAACCTGGAACTCACTGTGTAGACCAGACTGGCCTAGAACCCACATAGATCCACCTGCCTCTGGCTCCCAAGTCCTGGGAGTAAAGTGCTGGGCTTATCTGCTGTGTTTATTGTTAACTAAACTGCCCCAAATCCTGTAATAACCCTTAGTACACTTTTCCTCTGTTAAGTGACTGGGATAAACCCTCCCTTCCTCAGCCTCTGCCCCCACCCTAGAACTTTCTACCCCATTGCTCCAACCTGCTTGATTCTCTGCTCCATTCTGGTTTTGGTGTTTGGCTTTTGTTTACAGATTTCTCTGTCTCCTTAGTTGTTGCTGCTTCTTCCATATTCCTCATTTCTCACTATCCTCTTGGTCACCACAGCTCCATATTTTCTAGAGGACTTCCTTGAACAGCTCTCTGTATTGGGGGGTGGTATTAGAATGCTAATTGGAAACTCTCACATGGGTAGATCCTCCACCACCTGATCAGTCAGATAGGAAGGTTTGGGGTCTTATTTCTGGAGAGAATACTTAACCAGAGACCAAAATACATGGCATGGGGAGCAGTGTAAAGAACAGGGTCCAGCAGGTTACAGAAGGGAGAAGGTAAAGAAACAGCCCTGAAGTGGTGAGCAAAGACAGAGCCCCTGCAGCCAGAGCCACGAGAACAAGGACTAGCAGGCCAGAGGGAGGCCGTTCTAGATTACGGAAATCGGTTTTTACAGGCCGTGTCATGGGCATTCACAAAGTCAAGAATTAAAATACTCCGTAATACTTTATCAAATGAATCAAAATTAGTTTTACAATATTTTACACCAGACATAGAAAATCACCTCCAGTTTCCTTCTGGTTAATCAGGCAGGGCAACGGTTACATGGAGTCTTCTACAGTATAACTGTACAGAGCCAGCCATGTTCCCTATTGTCCCTTTCCTTGTTTTCTCTACTCTAGAACACCATGGCCTATCCCCATCCTCTGGGTAGCCATCCTCAACTCACCAACAGAGTTAGCTGGTCCCCACCAGGCCCGCTGCACTCAGAGACTCAGCAGTTTTTCCTGTCTGTATTCCTCAGGTTGTCATTTCTTGGAAAGAGGGACCCTGTCTTAGCCACACTGTTTTAGAGAGTGGGGGCCTGGTTTTTAGTGTTAAGGATAATCCTAAATAATGATCCACATATCAGCGTGAGAACCTGGGAAGCTGGTAGTGGGGTGGGAGGCAAACATCTGGTCCCAGCTGAGTCCCTAGCTAAGGCTTTAAACCTGCCTCTTCTACCTGTGTTCTCTCACACACAAAAAGGGCGATTGGGGTTTCTAAGTTTGAGAATAAATAGCAGGATGCTTGGGTTCGCAGGTGTGTGTCTCCTCAGGTTCATATGTTGAAATCCTATCCCAGGTGATGGTGCTGGAGGTGGGGCCTTCGGGGAGTGATTAAGTCATAGGGGAGGAGCCTTTATTGATGACATCATTAGTGACTTTATAAAGGAGAGCTCAGAAAGCTCTTTCAACTGCTTAAAGACATAGAACTGAGCCAGAGACCAGTTCCTCATCATACACCAAATCTGGCTCCTTGGCCGCGGACTTGCCAGTCTCCAGAACTGTAAGCAACAGACTTCTTTATTTAAAAGCTATTTAGTCTATGGTATGTTGTTATAGCCATCCAAACAGACTAAGGCATGCTGTGGAACACACTGAGCTGATCTATTTACAGCAGACTTCTACCCACAGGGTTAGAAGAAGTTGGACTGGAGTGATGAAGAGAAGTGCTACTAAGGACAGGCTAACTGTGGACTCCAGGGATTTTGTTTTTCTTGGTTTTCTTGAGACATGGTCTCATATAATCCAGGCTGGCCTTGAACTCCTGACCTTCCCGCTGGGATTACAGGCATTCATCACTCCAGCTTTGATTTGTGGGCTTTTCTTTCTCTCTTTTTTTTTATTACCATCATCCTTCCTACCACAGTCTGTAGATATTTTTCATAAACATTTTAAAGAGAGCTATTTCAATCAAAAATGTTAGGAAAATTAGAATGCAACCCAACAAGGTGAGCTTGGGATGTTTTGTACCTATATCACCAGATAAATGGCCCCTTTCCTAGTTCTCTGACAAATGCTCCAAAGTGCTAATAAACAAACAAACAAACAAACAAACAAATAAATAAATAAATGTTGAGAAGATGGCTGGGAGAGGAAAGGCTCCTCCTATGCAAGCATAAGGACCTGGATCTCCAGCACCATGTAAAAACAAACAAACAAAATAACAACAAAAAAACAGCTGATCTTGGCTTTTCATGCCTCTGAGCTGAGCACTGGGAGGCAAATACGACAGACAATAAGCCTCAGGTTCACTGAAAGACCCTGTTTTAAGTCAATAAGGTGGACAGTGGTAGAGACTCGATAGCCTTCTCTGACCACCACATGTGTATGCACATGTACATGCCTACACACTGATGTTCATGAACCTATACATATATGTATATATATATATGTGCATATATATACACACACATATATACACACACACACACATATATCACCTTTAAAAAGTACCAGAGGAGAAAGACTCAGAGACAGAACTCCTCTCCTGCTGCAAGAAGGCCCCCTCATATACCTCCTTCCTGCAGGAAGCTGTTCCTGAAGTGAGGAGGTCTGTGCTCTGGGAAACTGAAGGCCCAGTACCTTGGTAACCAGCGCAGTAGCAACCCCAGGCCCGCAAACTGGTCCTGTATCATCAGGTACTATAATACAGAGTTGGAGGCGATGACAATATCCCCTGCAGTTCTATTGGCTCAGTGCCTAGGGCAGAGACGTGCCTCGGGTGGAGTTCCAAGAGGGAAGACTTGGGGAGAGGGCTGCAGTCAGCTGAGTAGTGGTCAGGGGCTCCACAAAGTGGAAAGGATGAAGGTGCCCGTGCAAGCTGCTTCCCCTCCGCACTTTTTAAGAGACTCTCAGCACACACTCCATGATCCCGCTCACTTAGATGACTGTTCTGGATGGACAGTAACTTACAGTTACACATTTAGACAGAGGCCCCCCGGACAATGAGAATATCACACCACCCTAAACCGCAGCAAACAAACGAAACAATGCACTCATAAGGTTCAAGAAGACAGTCATGAGTGCTGTGGGCTCCTTCCAGTTGCTCACATACTTCAGAAGCCTAAAGAGGAAGAGAAAGTTCACAGGAGCCTGGCAGGAGAAACCTGGAGAAGTCAAGGGAAGAAACCTAAGAGCCTGAATCAGAAGTATCTTAGGAGCCCATTTTAGGAGGCAAAAATGAGTACAAATATTGGAGGTTGTGTGTGTCTAGAAGCATACAGGCTGGGAACTCCATGGCAACAGAGTGAGCCCACATTAGTCACACTGTGCCAGCAGCTATTGTGATCCCAGAAGCAACAAGGCCACTGAAACTACCTAGAAACCCAGGCAGAATCCAAAAGAGGCAAATCTTCAGATTCAAGGTCAAGGACCCAGGAGACACACACACACACACACACACACACACACACACACACACACACACACGTACATGCTTCTACTAGAATAATGTAAAGGGGTCCTAATGAGGGTGGAAGAAAGGGTCTGAAGGAAGGGAGAGAAGAAAGAGAAGGTAATGTTTCAAACATATAAAATGGTATATATTTTCTCTCATATGTGGAAGCTCAATTTAACTATAATGTATTTATCTATATAGCATAATAGCAGAAGGGTGAGGTTTCGGGGAGGAAGTGGTCCCACAAGAAGAAGGGAGAAGGGATGAGGAAAGGGACAGGTACATACAAGAAAGTTACAATGTCACAATGAAACCCCATCTGTACACTAAAAGCAATGAAACAACAACAAAACAATATGGGAGCCGGGCTGGATGCACATGCTCAGTGGTTTGCATAGTATGGGCAAGGGAGAGATTCTAGCATTGACTGGGAAAAAGCTCTTGGCTCCATGACTGCTTCCAATAAGACAGTAAAAGAGATTTAGAATAAAAACAAGGGCTGGAGAGATGACTCAGTAGTTAAGAGCACTGACTGCTCATCCAGAGGGCCTGAGTTCAATTCCCAGCACCCACATGGCAGCTTACAATTGTCTGTCATTCCAGTTCCAGGAGATCTGACACCCATGGCAAAACACCAATGCATATAAAATTGAAAAAACAAATTAATTTTTAAAAAGATTAGAATAAAAACAATAGCAAGAAGCATGGTTCTAGTCTGATGGATTTTTGTGTTTCACATTTATTGATTTAGGGAGACGTGTGTGTGTGTGTGTGTGTGTGTGTGTGTGTGTGTGTGCATCATGTCCCATAATGTGTAATGTCTGTGTCTGCACATGTCATGCCCCAATGTATATGCAGAGTACAACTTGTGGGAGCTCTCTCCTTCCACATGGGCTCTAGAGGTTGAACCCAGATCCTCAGGATTGACAGCAAGGGCCACTTAGCTATCTTGCCATCCTTCTGTCTTTTTCTTTTTTTAATTTGGAGAATGTTATAGACCCTAGCCAAGGTAATCCCAAGAATTAAGAAGTGGCTAGGAGCTAAAGTTCTATATTACAGTGTATTGGCTTTTGAAGAATCTAAATGCTTGAATCCCAATCTCAGTGAAACCCAGTGTGTGGAGGAAGGAAAATGGAGTTGGTGACATTCAGGGTCCACTTTCCTCAGTAAGTCTTTACAAAGTAGAGCTGGGGCCAGGAGGTGATGGCTCACATCTTTAGTCCCAGCACTTGGGAGAGAGGCAGGCTGATCCTTGAATTTGAGTCCAGCCTGGTCTACAAGGTGAGTACCAGGAAAACTAGGGCTGTTACAAAGAGGAACCCTATCCCAAACAGACCCCTACCCATTAAAGGAGGAGAAGGAGGAAGAGGAGGAGGAGAAAGTAGAGCTGGGCATGATGAGCACAGGCTTGTAAATCCAGAGCTCAGGAGGCAACGGTGAAAAGATTGTGAGTTTAAGGCTAGCCTGGGCTACTTAGGAACCGCATACACAAAAGACATGAAGACAGAAGGTGAAGAGTTGGATAGGACAGAAGCACAAGAGCAATGGTTTATAGGAACTGCAAAAAAAGGAACAACCAATAAAATAGAACAGTAATTCCCCACTGTGTAGAAAGATTATGGATGTTTATCTTTCTCTTTTGGCATATTTCCTGATCTTTTACAATGAGCATGCAAACCAGAAAACTTTGAGAGAGACTGACTGACTCACAGAGAGAGGTGTCAAGGGGATTAATCAAATGAAGACTGAGAAAGGGCAGCAATAGAGGCATGCCTATTTCTTCAAAGTCAACAGTCAATCACTTGTCAGATGTTCAGTGCGCGCCCACAATGCCTGACCTTGGATGGAGAAATGACAGGCGAGGCAATTCGCTTCAGCAAACTCTCAGTCACAAGATAAATGAGAAATGAAAAAAAGCTTGCATGCTGCTGGCTGCTCAACCTTGTTCTTTTTATAGTGGCCCCTAATCACAGACAGGGTTGCCAGGGTGAATTCACAGAACTAAATGGGTGTGGACACAGGCCTGTAATCCCAGCACTTGGGAACAGGCTTGACTATGCAGCAGGTTTGAGGCCAGCCTGGGCTACATGAGACCCTAGCTTAAATACTAAGCTAAGACTCTGGAGTTAGTCAAGTGAAATAAGGACTTGGATGAGTTCTTGGGATTCTGAAAGAGTTTGCACGGCCAATTTGCTCTTGGCAAAGCATGAAGTTCCATGTGGAGACAATGCAAGCCCCTTAACGTTACATAAGCAAACCTTAGGCGGTTACTGAGCTGTGGAGACTGGCGTTACCCCATGAAGCAGCACAAAGTACCTGGAGTCAAGCATAGCCCTTCCACATTTTCAGTGATTGTTTTTTAAACTTCTATTAAACTATTATATACATACATAATGCATACATACATACATACATGTGATCATCACAATCTCTATCAGTTTCCACAAACTGAATGCGTCCAGAATAATTAGCTCAGAGGTCAAGGACCCCAGATGGTCACCGTGCACCCTCCCATTTATGATCTTTTCAGTGGTTCCATCCACTCTGACTCTCATCACTTTTTTCTTTTTAAAAAGCACTTGTATTTTCATGTACTTGTGAGTATTTTCATGCCACGTGTGTGTGGGTGCCCACAGAGGCCAGGAGTGGTCACTTGAGTCCCTGGAGCTTGAGTTAGCGGTGGCCGTGAGCCTGGATCCTCTGCAAGAGTAGCAGGTGCTCTTAACCCAGAGCCATCAATCACCCCAGACTGCTCTCTTTCTGACTCATAAATCAAGTAACACAGGATGTGCTCTTTGGGGCCTGGGTTCTTTTACCTATCATCGCATTGTGACAGTCACTGGTGCTGTGCACTGTGACAATGTGTACATTGTCAATGATGAATCTGTACTGTGGAGAACTACCACTGATGGTCCATTTCAGGTGGGGCAGCTTCTGGGTGGTGTCCGGGGTCGTCATCAGTAGTGCTACCCACCGTCAGTGGAATATTTCTATGAACATGGGTGCATTCCTTTCAGGGATGTATCTAGCAGCAGAAGTGCTGTGCTCCAGGGTACACACACGCTCATCTTTTAGAGATACTGCACACAAGCTTCTTTGTGAATTAGGCCTGGTTCTTCTCCCGCCTGCATCTTAACATTGCTATCTTATGCCAAGTCTTGGACAAACATGATTCTCCATCATCCAGGATTAGAAGCACACAGACCATCTACCCTAAAAGTATTACCTGGAAGGGCCAGTGAGACGGCCTGACTTCCTTCTCTGGGCCCCGAGTGAAAGTAGGAGAGACGGGACTCCACACACTTGTCCTCTGACCTCATACAAGCATGCCATGTACCACATGTGTGCTCCCCCCATGCCCTACTCACACACACACACACACAAATAATAAATTAATAAATAAAATAAATATCTTCACCAGGCATGGTGGCTCATGCCTATAATGTCAGCACCCAAGAGGCTGAAGTGCAAGGACCACCAGGAGTCCATGGCCAGCTTGGACTAGTGAGTTCTAGATCAATGTCAGCTAGAGAAGGACACTGCCTCAAAACAAAAACAAAACAAACAAACAAAAAGCATAGGACAAAACAAACAACAACAGTTTCCTTCACAGATATTCCTTAAGCTTACTTTTTTCCCCCTAAAGAAGAGGCTATTGATCAAGAAGGGCAAAAGAAATAATACTACAGTTAAGAGCAAATTATATTATAAAGGACAAGCTGTTGAGTAAAAAGACAACACATAATTACAATTAACTCAAAGTAAACCAAATGATCCACATAAACCCAGCACTCACTGGTAAACTAATGAAAAAAAATTAGACAGGACTGAGCTTTTAATAGGGTCTGCTACAAATGCCACACGTCTCAGCCTAGGTGACCAGGCAGACAAGAGGCAATTAGTTTCTAACAGATACACCAGTGAAAGCCACTGCAACAGGGCACCAGAGTCAATCTTCCCAGCTCATTAGGACCATCTGCTCACTTTATTTTTCCAGATTTTCACTTTATGTAATCCTCCTTTTAGTCCCTTCAAGCTAATTGCCTTTTGCTTTTATATTTGATCAGTATCTTTTCCTAATATTCTCGGTTTATGAGCTTCATAGGGCTCTGCTATCTCAAAGTGCCTGTTCAATTTCCTTTCCAGAAGCTTTTTTCAGAATAGTAGGCCTGGGGGAAATGGCAGATGAAAAGATTACTGGGCCATGCAGGGCTTAAATAAATCAAGGATTTGAGGCTATGTTGCTGCATCCTGTCTCCCAAGGTAATCTTTTTTCAGGTTATTAAACATTGTTTGTGACCTTTAAAAAGAATTGCCCTTAGTCATTAATAATAAAGTCTGTCACGATAGTAATATAAAACAATGCCCATTTTCAATGATAAGACCTAAAGCCTATTTACATATATTCAAAATTACTAAATAGGCTTGATGTGGCCCAAATTATAATGGAATATATTTTACTTAGCATCACAAATTATGAAACTACAATAAAACCTGGTGTGGTGGCGCACGCCTTTAATCCCAGCACTCAGTAGGTAGAGGCAGGTGAAACTGAGTTCCAGGCCAGCCTGGTCTATAGAGTGATTTCCAGGACAGCCTGGGATACACAGAGAAAACCCGTTTCAAAAAAAAGAAAAAGAAACTAATTACAATAGACTAATGAGGATGGGCGAGATGGCTCAGTGGATAAAGGTGCTTGCTGGAAAAGCCTCAGTTCAATCCCTGGAACTGCGATAGGACCAGTTCCAGAGGTTATCCTATGACCTCCACATGTGCACATATGCACACATACCCCAAAGAAAATATTTTTTCAAAAAGACAAATAGGAAATATAAATGAAAATACTCACGAATTACTTGCCGTTTCTAAGACCTGGAGATTCCATGACAAGCAACACAAAAATGGCTGCCCCCATGCCCTCTGGAAAGATCTAGAGGGGACATGGCAGAAATTAAATGTGGATGTTAGGGAGGGATATGAAGACTAGCCTGCTTACACAGTTCGTGAGTAATAAAAATTCTGGGGACCCCACTGTTCATAAGGATGAATCTCATTCTTAGTTAGGTAAAGAGTGCTTGCTATTTATCTCCAGTCATTTCACTTCTAATCTTCTTTGTTTGGGAAGTCCACCTGCCCATTCATTCAGGAAACTTTAGGGTACCATAAAGGAATGTAGAGAAGTATGGTTGTCTGCCCACAAGTAGATGGTAGGGTAGCAGTTCTCAGAAGGACCAGCAAGGTCAACAGATGAGCTATACCTAGTGAGGTCGTAAACAGTCATTTGGCTATCATAGTGCCTGACTGGAGGTAGGGAGCAAGTGCAGAAATGAGGCGAGTTGGGGTGGTTATTCTCAACATTTTTCCAGCCTAAAAAGGTAGGGAATTCTGGGAATGGAAACAGTCATACAAGATGAAAGAGATGCAGAGGTCATGGTAGAGTGGGTGATCAGCCCACAGACCAGCAGAGCTATAGAAGGACAGACACAAGGGTCCCCCAAACAGTCTGGCTGTTTGTGCAGCCTGTTAAAGTGAAGTCATCTGGGAAAATCTCACTAACCTATACAAATTCCACCTCAGAGACAAGAAAGAACTGCACATGGGCAGTTGTGATGCTCAACTAATGACAATATCCAAGTAAATTGCTGGAGATGGGAGGGTGGGGGTTCAAAGTCATCCTCAGCTACATAGAAGACTCAAAAGCCAGCCTCAGCTTCATGGACCTTTCTCAAAACAAACAGACAAACAAATTATGATTAGCTCCACTATACAACCATGGTTGTATTCCTAAGGAACCTCACAACATTAAGAAATACTAAAAATAGCTATTCAACAAGGAAGGACAGCCGAGACTGTAGATAAAATGGCAATTTTTCCTGTAGGAGCTCAACAATGAAGAGTTGGATTTTGTCACTAGCTACATGTAATAAATGGCTTGACTCCAGACCAACAAGAGAATCAAAAGAAAAACCTAGACAGCAGGAAAAAGGAACCTACAGCAAGTTCACAGCCACAGACAGCAAAGAAAATCCCCCTTGTTGCCAGCTGGCCTCTGGCTGCCATCCTCACCCTCTAAGGTGTGCCCAGGCTATGAGTAACAGTTCCTTCCTCCAGGTCCAGGCTCCTTCTGGGTACCCCATCAAGCCCTCTGGGTGCAGAAAGCCCCCCCTCCAATAAATTCATAATAGCCAGTGCTTGAGATGCTAATTTCTGAAATGCTAACTAGTAATTTGTTTAAGGTCTCTTGCAGCAGATAAGCTCATGAAAACTGTGTTTAATTAAATGAGGACTACTTGTGATGTAACAGTCCCATGGCACATCCTGCTATTTGTTTTAAGTGGCATCTTGCCATCTTAACCCAGGCTCCCTTTGAGCCCAGTGAGCATGCCTACGAATATCAGAAACAACGTCCCCATTAAATACTTTCCTGCCTCAAGGAGAAAGACGGGAAGAAAAACTGTTGCCTGGTCACAACCAAAGCTTTCTCATTTGCACCATGGGCTGTCAAATGTGCCAGCTCAGCCAAGATTGTAATGAGGAATCTAGTAATGAGCTCTTAGAAACATCGCCAGGGGCCTTTGCCTCCTAGTGGGTGTGAGATAACAGTGCTGGCTGTACTGATGGCCTGACCTCACCCTGCTCTCACCCAGCATGGCCTCATACTGTGTCCCATGCACAGTAGACAGGACTGGAGGGAACAGTCTATTTCTGCATTGTTCACTGATCATCAAAGGCGTGTTACCATGACTACATGGACACTAAGTTTTTATGTGCAAAAGCACAGCTGGCAGGTAACACCTGTCAGTCAGTGTGACCCACATATTCACCTGAACAGGAGCCAAGAAAAACAGGTGCAAACTGTTGATTTGTTTTAAAGGAACACGCCTCAATAAGGTACTTTCCAAGGAAATGATTAGGCAGGCATTCCTGTGATTTTCCAGGAAAGCTAAGGTCTCCAGTGATGGCTGCAGCATCTACACAACCCACAAGAATCAAATCACTGTAAATCTGAAACACAATGTCAATACGAGGGTCCAGGAAGACCATCAAACTTTAGAGATCCCAAAACAAACCGGAGAAAGCAAACCTTAATGTCCGTGGTTGAAAACTGGGCATCTGGGGAGCAGGAGAGCAGCTCAGCAGTTAGAAGTGGTTCCTGCTCAACCCTGAAGGATGCAGTCAGAACCCAGTTCCTCTGGGTGACCTGGCTGTGGTCTGATGTGAAATACCTCCTACAGGCCCCATCTCTAAAGGCCTATGCCCCACTGGTAGCAAGTGCTGTTCTGGGTGGTTGTGAGTACTTAGGGTGAGACCTAGCTGGGACAAATAGTTATTAGGGAAGTCGCTGGCCTCTGAAGGTTATCCTGGCCCTCTGGATCTCCTCTCTCTACCCAGACCCTCATTCCCTGGGAAGAACGGCCTTGCCCACAGTGTCCTGCTTTCTGTGGGGACATAAGCAAGCTCATGGGCCCAAGCAACCATGGACAGAAACCTCTCAAATCATGAGCCACAATAAACCCTTTCCCTTTTAAATTCTTTTTGATGAATATTTTGTCACAGTAAAGAGAAAGTTACCTAACATAACGGTCACACAGTGGTTGAAATAACGTTACATGTGTCTGGGTCTAGAGGCTGTACCGCACCTAGGGAACACACCTCTGACCTTTGTACTTTGCTGCCTGTAAAAAGCATGACACTGTGGGGAGCACCAAACGTGTGTGAGGAAGCATGTATATGGGAAATCTCTGGCTTCCAACTGAGTTAGGAACTTAAAGGTGCTCTAAGAATGAGGTGCTCTTATTTTCATTTTTTAAATTCATCAAATAAGGATAACAGATTAATAATAGTCTTGTGAAAAACCCATTAGGCTGTTAGAAAATTCTATCTCTGTTTCCTTTATTTAACAGGCCTTGCCATGATGGGAATGTTCTTCATGAGTCATCCAATGTGGTGGCCACCAGTCCATGTACTCTTGGAGCACTTGAAATAGGCCACTGTGACTAAAGCCTTGAATTTTAGGTTTAAATGGCCTTATATAAGTGGCAGGGACCATACTGGATAGACTTCCCCAGAACCTCATGGTTCTCCAGCTCAGAATGGAAACTACATGACCCAAATTTTATTTCTGAGCCTGGCATATAGCATATCATCTACATTGCCAATCTCAAAAATTCAGGAAAGAGGCAACACTTGGTACTTCAGCATCTTCTGGCTGGAATAGCAAGCCTCCAGTGAACCCCAGACTAGAACTCTCCCCGTGCAGGCTCATACAGGGTAAGATAGAATAATTATGCTCATAGCATAATGTATGCATTTCAGAGACGTTTTCTTTAAATGCTACCCAATAACTTCACTGTTTAGTGGCAACATGGTCTGTGAAGACACTCCTGAGGTGGAAATGTGTGGGAGGGCAAAGCCACTTTAATTCCAGGGAGTGGTGTGGCATGCAGTGGCAATACCATGCTTGACAACGGGTTCCTGTACCGACAGTATCTGGAAAGCAGGATGCTTATTGTCTTATCAGAGGAGATATCTTCAAAACAAAAATTTAAAAAGCTAAAATAATTAACACCATGCTAAAATGAAGCAATAACCTTTCCACTTTTCAAATATATGAAATGCTTCATTAATTTGCATGGCTCGCTCAGAGGCCATGCTAATCTTCTCTGTACCCTTCCAGTTTTAGTATACGTGCTGCCAAAATGAGCACTGACTTTTCTACTTTAAAACTTTCTGAGGAGCTGGTGAAATAGCTAAGATGGTTGAGGAACCCGCTTCCAGCCCGATAACCCGAGTCCAATACCTGCCACCCACACAAAGGAAGGAGAGAATCGCCTTCCCCAAGTTGTCTTTGGACCTTCTACACACATACACACACGAGTAAAGAAAAGTGTATTAAAATAAAAGATTTTTGGAAAGTCACTTACTGAAATACATGCACATCGTTACTTATGATAATTGGAAAATTAGATTGCAGACTTTTCTTACAAAGTCAAAATGTAGTGGCATATAAATGTGAAAACGCAGGGCTGGAGAGCTGGCTCAGCAGTTAAGGGCACTGGCTGCTCTTCCAGAGGACCCGAGTTTACAGGACTCACACCAGGTGGCTTACAACCATCTATAATAACTTCAGTCACAAGGGATCCAACCCTCTTCTGGCCTTTGTGGGCATCAGTTACACACACAGTACATTGACGAACCATAGGCAAAACATCCATATAGAGAAAATAAAAATAAAACGTAAAAAGGAGGAGGAGGATTCAAAGTCAGGAATACTTTAGGCTGTCTCATAAAACCAACAAAACAATCACAAACCCCAGGTCAATCAACAGGGGCTGAGGAGGAGAATGAGTTGGTGACGAGGCAGGAAAGAGAACTGGACAAGAGCGCAGATCACTCACTATGACAGCTGGAGGCAGATGGGGCCAGGTGGCCGGGGAGGACAAAGATGTTTCGTTTTTCTGAATAAAATGGGAGAAAAACAGAACCCTAGGAAACTCCCAAAACAGCTTCCTCTAGAGCTGAAAACAAGCTGTCTCAGACTGGACAGGAGGGGGCGCCAGAGCACTGCGGGAGCTCAGCCCACAGCCTGAGACCCGGCCACATCACTCAGCATCCAGGAGGGAGCGAAAGACGCCACATCTACAGAGAAATGCCTTAAAAGCAAAGCCGTCGATCCATTTCAGGAATGGTTTCTCCCTGATGAGAAAGATACTAATTCCTCATTTGGAAAAATAAGCCAAGAAAAAGCCCACCCCTCTCCTCTCCCTTTGGTTTGTGACTTCTCATATTTTATTAAATCTGTGTTTTAAAAAAAAAAATCTTTTAGAGAGAGGATGGCACTATGTAGACCTGGCTGGCCTCAGACCAATAGAGACCTACTTGCTTCTGCCTCCCCGGTGCTGGGATTAAAGCAGTGTGCCACCACACCGGCCCAAATTCTGATTTTTTTTTTTTTAAATCAACCCAATATCTGTGTAAATATTTTACAAAGAGAATCTTACAACCTTCAGCTACACACACACACACACACCCCTTCATCTCATACCCACTGCCTTCCGTGGTTTCTCAGGCATAACCACAAAGGTTTAACAGTCCGTGAGTTTCTGCCATGTGAAGTCAAGAAGGATTTGCTGACTGCTTATCATACTCCATGAAGCGAAAGTGATGACAAAGATGGGCACTGTGGTTAAGCAAAGCTAGGGCCGGAAATGATAGGTCACCTACAACATCGACAAATTCTTCTCCAATCAGAATATGTTGACTTTAAAATTAGTGTGTGTCTGTAGGGGAGGAATGATGCTGAAGGGAGGGCCACATAGGTCGATCAGGTTGGCAAAAATGAGCAAGAATGAATGCGATCAACACAAAGGGCAGGCAAGCCCCGGCAAGCAGGCGCACCTCAGTGCTCTGCTCTCTGCTCAGAGGGAAGCCGTGCTGTGCTGTACTCTCCTCTGGGTCTGGGTCTCCGCACCAAAAGCTTGGTCTCCTGATCTGCAAGTACTGACATGGGGTCTTCTTTTGGAAGAGGGGGACGATTACAAGAGACAATACATCACCCCTCGCTGTATAGCAAGTTCACGGTCAAGAAACCTTGTCTTTAAAAAGATACGCATTCTCAGGGCTGGAGGATGGCTCAGTGGTTATGAGCATTTATTGCTACAGCAAAGTTCAGTTTCCAGCACCCACATGATGGTTCACAACCATCTGTAACTCCAGTTCCAGGAGAACCAATGCCCTCGTACACTTGCCCATATTTGTACTTTCTCCTCTTGCCACAGAAAACTGGCATTTTAATCATAGAACTCACTTAATAAGCAAAAGAAAATGTACCCATTTATTTTCTTGGGTTTTTAACAAAATATTTATTTATTTTGTGTGTGAGGTCAGAGGACAGTGTTATGATGTTAATTTTCTTCTCCTATGTGGGTTCTGGGAATTGAATTCTAATTATGAGACTTAGTGGCAAGCACCTTGGCCTGCCGGAGCCATCTCCCTGACCCTCAATTTACTTTCCTAGTGCCAGACACATTTGTCAGGATACATTTGTCAGGATATGTGAAAGCTCTTTCCTTAGGGAAAAATATATGTATGTATGTATGTATGTATGTATGTATGTATGTATGTATATCAGCAAAGACAGAAGAAAAGGTAAGACCTGCTGTAGCGGTCTTGAAGTGAACTTGTAATGGTGGCCACACACCCTTGGGCGTGGTCTCAGGCAGACCAAAGAGGGAAGCTTGAGTCATGGCTTTCCTTGGCCTCTTCGTTCTGGTGTGTCAGCCGACCAGGTAGGAAGAGTAGAGAGGCAGTGTAATTTAATACAAGACTTCAGTTCCCAGACACATCCATTTCTATTATTGTGTTGCTCAGTATCAGTACCCTCAGTGTCAGAGAGATCAGCTCAGCCTCAGTACCACGGGTGTCAGATCAGCTCAGCATCATAACCCTCAGTGTCAGAGATACCAGCTCGGAATCAGTGTTAGAGACTGTGGGAGAAATCTACAGCAGCTGAGTTTTTATCCAGTTTGTGACAAGGACAAGAAGCCTTTCTAGAAGTATTGTAGCTAGTTTTTTGTCAACTTCACACGAGCCAGGGTCATTTGAGAAGAGGAAAATTCAATGAGAAAATGCCTCTATCAGATTGACCTATAGGCAAATCTTTGGGACATTTTCTTGACAAATGCCTGAAATAGGGCTTCTTTTCTTGATTAACAGTTGATGTGGGAGGGCCCAGACAACACTATGTGCATGCCACCCTTTGACAAATGGTCCTGGAAGGATTTATAAAAGACTTATAAAGAAAGAAGGCCAAGCAAGCCACGAGGGGCAAGTCAGTGGTCTACTGAGAGAGTTCCAGGACAGCCTCCAAAGCTACAGAGAAACCCTGTCTCCAAAAAAACAAAAAACAAAACGAAGAAGGAGGAGGAGGAGGAGAAGGAGAAGGAGAAGGAGAAGAAGAAGAAGAGAAGAAGAAGAAGAAAAGAAAAGAAGAAGAGGAGGAGGAGGAGATGAAATGCACCCTTTCCTCTACAGGCTAGTTTTAGTCATGGTGCTTATCACAGCAACAGGGAAGTTAACTAGGACAGAGAGCATGAGATTTCTGTGTGGTGAGAATAGGCCTGCACTCTCAGATTCCCCTGCCCTGTGACCTACTGAGATCGCAGGAGGAACAGGCTCCATAGTTAAAGGGAACTATGAAGACCTCTGTCCTAAAACTGTCACAGAGACCACGGCCTGGGGCAGTGCTCTAAGCTGCGATCTCTGTGTCTTTAATTAGAGGAGAGAAAGCCTGTCTGCCTCTCCTCCTGCTTTTTGTGTAGATCAGCACTCAGTAAGAGTTTATTTCAAGTGTATTGCCAATCAACTGATGCTGACTACTGCTGAAGTTAAAACGGTGGTGGGTGTGTGAAGTCTTATCATTAGGTCATTGGGACTGTTTGGAGCCCGATGTCCAGATTCCCAGTATGAGATGATCTTAAATGCCGGGACATCTGCAGAGCTGGACAAGGATTTGATGGTAGGCTCATGTATCTGGCAGTATAGCACTCCAAAAAGCACAGGTTGGACAGAGCAGCTGTATACACCTACTGCCCACCTTCACCCTGCCCCCAAAACACACTTGCAATGGCAGTGAGGACAGTTGGAGACTTACAGAGTCACTGTAGATGCAGGCACAGGGGAATGCCCTCATTCACATGCACACAGGAAATATATTATGCATAATTATGTAGCTCCTGAAGTCTTGCAGCTAACTGAAGTGATCCTGAGCTTGGAACACCTGTCTACTAATTGCCACGTTGATTAATGGCAGTGTCACCCTCCACAGCATCAGTTCCCTTGGCTACTCTGGGTCTAGGGTGGTTAGTCTTTTAATGAATCATACATTTTTGACAAAAGCACAGTACAAAGACAGGAAGAAAAGAAAAACAGTGACAGTAAGACCTCACTGTAACTCTGTTCAGTGGGGAAGCCATCCTGAACACTGAAGAACGTTAACATCCTACCAGATGCCAGTAGAACACTCAAGGTTAACAACCAAAAATACTGAGTCCCAACTGCTGGGAGCTGAGTCTGCCCCTACTTGAGTTATCTACACAGCCCACGAGGTGGATGAGGTGGATGAGGTGGATGTAGCTGTTGTAAAAGGTAGGGTCACAGAGGAAACAATCCCAGGCAGCTGCAGAGGGTCAGCTGCACTGAGCAGTTCCCGGGGTAGAGCACCAGTGCTGCTGGGAGCAGGCTGGACTGTGGTCCTAGAGGCCACCGTGACCATGTGACAGCTATACCCTGCCAGATGCTGCTACTCACTCATCTAACCACAGAACTGGGACATAAAGGAAAATAGGAAAGTTAGTTGTGAGCTCAGGGTAAGTTTAATTCTAAAGATTTTCTTTCTTGTTCTCTCTCTCTCTCTCTCTCTCTCTCTCTCTCTCTCTCTCTCTGTGTGTGTGTGTGTGTGTGTGTGTGGTGTGGTGTGGTTTTTGAGACAGGGTTTCTCTGTGTAGCCTTGGCTGTTCTGGGACAGCCTTTGTCGACCAGGCTGGCCTCAGGCTCACTGAGATCCGCCTGCCTCTGCCTCCTAAGTGCTGAGATCAAAGATCAAAGGTGTGTGCCACCATACCCGGTTGTCTAAGGATTTTCTTAATGACACCACATAGACAAATGTTCTCAGGAGTCACTCCGAACCAGCGGCTCTCAACCTTTCTAATGTTGTGACCCTTTAATACAGTTCTCCATGTTTAATACAGTTTTCCACCCCACCATAAGAGAACTTTGTTGCTATCTCCTAACTCCAATTTTGCTACCGTTATGAATTGTAATGTAAATATCTGATATCTAATATGCAACCCCAAGGTGGTCATGACCCAAAGATTGAGAATTGCTGCTCTACACTGTGGCTCCTATCCATCTCAATGAACTGCATAGGTTCCCTTCTTTTGTACAAACATGTACAGCCAGATCCTTCCTATTTAGTGACACTGTTTAGTTCTTCAGTAATTGTTAAAAAGCTGTCATTTTAATCACTTATAAATACTACCTTGGAAAGAGAAGACCGCCCCCAGCACTTCTCACCTCCTCTCATGAGAAGCTGATTTGCTCCTCCAGCTCTGCAAATGCCATGGAGAGTGCCACAGCTCTGTCCCTGTGCCACAGCAACTCAGAAACAAAAGCAAAAACGCCACACTTAGGTTCCTGTGTGGGGTGTTAATCTGATGTTCTAAAACAAATGTCTTCACCAGAATCATCTCCTAACAAAACTGAACTCTAAACACACACACACACACACACACACACACACACACACACACACACACACACGGTTGTCTTCTAGCTGTTCATCACACTATTTTGTCTTTGTTATTTTTATCATGAATGTGTGTTTATGGCTAGGGACATGGGGCTGGGTGTACAGGTGCCCATGGAACCAGAAGGGGCATCATCAGATCTGGAGTTGGGGTTCCAGGTTCTGACTGCCCGACATGGGGTCCTGGGCACTGACTCCAGTTCTCTGCATGAGCAGCAAGTGTTCCTAACTGCTAAGCCATCTGTCCAGCTCCATACCTTGTGTTCTGAGACAAGGTCTCCAACCAAATGTGGAGCTTGACAAGTGTGCTAAGCTGGCTGGCTGATGAGATCCAGGGGTCCTCCTGTGACCCCACCCCAGCACTGGGAGGACAAGTGTGTTTAACTGCAGCTGGCTTTTATCTGGGTACTGGGTGGGGATTGGGACTTATCTCTCATCTGCAGAACAGGCACTTCACTGAGGAAGCCCTCTCCCCTTTTAGAGATAACTAGGCTGACCTAGAACTTGTGGCAATCCTCCTGTTTCAGCCTTTCAAGTACTTTTTTTTTTTAAAGTGTTTATGGCACATTTTTTGAGAAGGTCTTTTGCTAATTCTTAGGCTTTACATTCCTGGATAAAATCTACTAAATTGCTAATATTTGACATGCAGCAACAGAGTTTTCAAGTCTGACTCTATCAATGAAATGACAGAATAATCATTTATAATAAATAATGATAATAATAATTAATAATAACAAATGAAAACATTTACTCACCAAATGCACTGAGTGAGATACATGTATGAGGAGATCCAAGACACCATCTGTCATCTTAGTGGAGAGGGTGGAGGCAGACGGGCAGCCATCGCTGCCACCACCCTGCACTTTTCCTAGCCTTGGGTTCCCCGGTTCATAACCCACTGGGTACATAGAAACAAAACTCATATATAAGGAAGGAAAACTGGTGTCTTGGCCGATCGGCACACCACCATAGGGCAAGATGGCTGAAATCATCTTTCCTGTCACTCTGTAATGATGTAGTCCTTGACCAGAAACAGGCAGGATGTCCTAGACCTGGGAGCCAGGATGGTGGCTCATGCCTATAATCCCAGCACTGCGCAGCGGGGAGGGGAGGGCAGGCAGGAGGACTGCAGCAAATTCGAAAACCCAAAAGCCCCTGGAATAACACTGTTAGGCTACTTCTACCAAAATCCCACTGCTGGGGGGGGGGGTGCTGGAGAGATGGCTCGTGGGTTAAAAGTACTGGCTGCTCATCCAGAGGACACAGGTTCAATTCCCAAACAAATCCAACACCCTCTTCTGGCCTTCCCAGACACTGCACTCACACAGTAAAATGACATCATGCTGGGAAAACACCCAAACACATAAACAACAACAACAATCCTATTGTTTGGTTTCTCTGAAGCTAAACTTGATTCCTCATAAATTTGGAGGTGGTTTGTCAACTGATGTCTTACTCATAAGGTTAGAATAGACACATACACATAAATTACAGATAATAGATATGTTTCTCAACTTCCAGTAGGGCTGTCCCCTAATTAATACACTCCCTGTGATCTGGAAACATCATACATCACAGGTGCCCACATCCACTGGACATGCTGGATCAGCAACACAGTATGCGGTGGAATATGGGTGTGTCCCAGCAGGACTGACTGGGCCCCACCACTCATTGCCACTGGCCAACACCACAGCAGACTATACACCACTCACACTGGGAAGATCCAAATTCAAACTTGAAGCATGAATTTTACAGAATGTGTGCCAGTTTTGCACCACCGCAAAGCTGAAAAACTTCAAGCAATGGGTTAAGCTGAATATCTGTGGATGAAAATAATGACTGCTTCCCAGCCACCCCAGGGAGTGGGACATGCAGAAGGGAGGGGCCAGACCATGTGCAACAGGGAGGAAGGAAGCACAAGGCAGGCATCCACATATCACAGACCACTGAAAGTTGCACTGTTCACTGCGACCAAATACCTAGCACAAGCAACCTAAGGCAGGACAGCTTTACTTTGGCTTCCTATTCTAGACAGTGCCATCCATCATGATGGGGTGGATACCTTTGTTGTTAGATATGTGGTTACACTGTGTAAAGATAGGTCACTGTGATTGGTTTAATAAAAAAGCTAAAAGGCCAAAAGCTAGGCAGGAGGTATAGCCGGGACTTCTGGACAGACAGAAAGGTGGAGTCCCCAGCTGGATGCACAGGGAGCAAGATATTCAGGAGGGAGGTAAAATCCAGGAGTCTGTTACACTCAGGAGGCAGAGACTGGCAGATCTCGGAGAGTTGGCAGCCAGCCTGGTCTACAGATTAAGTTCCAAGACAGGCTCCAAAGCTACAGAAAAATCCAGTCTCAAAAAACAAACAAACAAACAAGCCACGAGTCATGTGGCATCACATAGATGAATAGAAATGGGTTAATTTAAGTTATAAGAGCTAATGGGCCTAGCCTAAACTATAGGCTGAGCTGCTGAGCTTTTATAATTAATAGTCTGTGTCCTTTTTTTTTTTTTTTGGTGAGATGGCAACCCAAAGAAAAATCCCCCTACACTTTGGCTGAGGCAGGCCAGTCAGTGGAGGAGCTTGCAGACACAGCATATCAGGAAGCAGGGAGAGAGCTCGCGGTGCAATGGGTTCTAGTCAGGCAGGCCCCCAAATATTCCAAGCCTCCCAAAATAGTACCACCAGCTGGGCTGGACCAAGTGTTAAAACAGGAACCTGTGGGTGACATTTCACATAGAAACCATAACAAGCGTCTCTCATGTAAGAGTTTAGTGGTGCGAGAGCTGAGTGTCATCTCTTACCCACTGCGTTCAACTCCCCCCACCCCCACACAAATGCCTAAGAACACTAGGTAAAAGCGATAAAGCCCTTAAAGCAGTGGTTCTCAGCCTTCCTAATGTGGTCCTTTCCTACAGCTCCTCATGTTGTGGTGACCCCCAACCATAAAATTATTTTTGTTGCTACTTCGGAACTCACTTAAAGCGTAGTCGTCGTCGTCCCCCATCCCCACCCCACCCCCCGCCCCGAGCCAACCCAGGCTCAAAACTATGTGGACAGCAACCACAAGAGGGCAGTGGAGTCAAACACACTGACACGTTCAAGGCAGCAGCTTAGATGTTATTGAATAAAACCTGGGAATACTTTTAGCCAATTCCACCCCAAACTGGTCCCCAAAATGAGAAGTGGCTTTGCTCAGTACATAACTTCTTCAACTTTGTACTCACCAAGTGCTTTACTTAAATTCTCTAATCACCACTCTCCGAAACAATCTCTGTGAAGCCCTGGCTTGGTTGCTTACGTTTGTAATCCTAGCACATGGGAGGAGGAGGCAGGGGTCATGAGTTTGAAGGCAGCTTGAGCTACATGGCAAGACCATGTCTCAAAAACTAAAATGTTAGAAAATAGTGATAAAGAGAGTTCTTGGGGAACCAACTGTATGACATGCTGGAAGAAATGGATAAATTGGCTTTTCAGCATTTCCTTATAGCGCTGTTACTCCACAGTATTGTTTTATAAACAGGAAAAGACCCAAAGGGCTAGAATGTGATAGAAATGGTTATCTTAGGGAAAACATGAAACAGCTCAGCAGTAGAAGTGCTTGTCATGAAAAACAAAGACTCGTTCAGAAAATGATGCTTAGAGGATTTAAGTTAAGCACGGAGTGAGCACAAAGTGAAGGGTTATAAACAAGTGAGTCTGATCCTTGCATCCCACATAGGAAGGTGAGAACGTTTCAATTTTATTTATTTATTTCTGAGACAGGGTCTAACAATTTACACCAGGCTGGCCTTGAAATCAGAGATCCATCTGTCTCTGATTCCCACATGCTCACACATGGCTACCCCAAGGGTTTTAAGCAGACCTATGAAAGCCCCAAATGCTGGAGAGGACAGCTGTGAGTTGGGAAAGCAGGCAAGTGTCTGTCCTGTAGGACAGCAAGCCAGTCAAGAGCTTGTTCATATACAGCAACCTGACTGCCTAGGATGGGCAGGTACATTTGAGAAAACAATGCCTGGAACATTATCCATGACTCACAGAATAGGAAAAAAGCCTCAGGAATAGACATAGTGCCAACTTGTTGAGAGTAAGTTCTCTGGATGCCAAGCATATAGAATCTAGTATGATCCAATGGGGGGGGGTGCAATGTAAAATGTGGGATGGATGGATCCATCTTTACCATATACAGGAACTTAAGTTGTAGAAAAAGTATGGTATAGTGAAATGGGGGTGGCGGTGGTGTCTTCTCAAAGTCTGCCTTTTACAGAGAGACTGAGACATGGGACCCTCTTGTAGAAAACGGAACTATATAAAAGCATATCTTGCATACATGCAAGAATTGTCTTGGTTTGAGTATTTTGCCCTTGGAGTATTGTGCCCATGTCTGTTACTTTTTAACTTTATAACTGCAAGCAGCTGCCAGCTGACACGGTGCTGTAAGAGCAGGATGTGTCTGACTCACATTTAGTGCAAACGTGCTGAACTCTGTGTCTAGAATAAGAGTGTGTAGGGGGTGGGAAAGCATAAAGGGAACAATGGGGACTTCTATAATGATTATGATGTGTTTCTTAAAATATGATTTCTTTTTATACTTTGGTAAATCTTTATTCAAAAGGCAAAGTTACTGCCCTGGCTAGTTTTATGTCAACTTGATACAAGCTAAAGTTATCTGAAAGGAAGCAATCTCAATTAAGAAAATGCTTCCATGATGGCTATATGCCATCATCTTGATTAGTTATTGATGGGGCAATGCCCAGCCCACTGTTGATGGTGCCAAAAAATATGATGTATTTTTTAAAAGTCAAAAATAGGAGCCAATAATAAAGCTGCTCATGTAAGCCTGGTAGAAAAAAAAATACCTCTGTTTAAGTATAAATAAAGACAGCTCAAGCTACTTGGGGTCACTTGAGCACAATCCACCCAGTGGTCAGAATTTTTCCTTGCATTGATGGCCTTCCCTACGTCAGAACCTAACCCCAAGCCAAGCCTGGGCCCTAGCATTCAACGTTGCCTGCTTAAGGAACCTGATGGGTCTAATAAAAAGCTAGGCAGAAGCTAGCCATTAGGTAGGCAGAAGGACAGGCAGGGCAGGAGGGCAAAGAGAATAAGTAGGAGTAGGAGTCTAGGCTGGAGAGGAGAGCAGAGATGGAGGGAGGTTCCCTGGGGCCAGTCAGTCAGCCTGGCAGCCGCCAGGCAGACAAGAAGAAAGCAGAGAAAGTAGGACACAGGAATGAAAGAAAGGTAAAAGGCCCCCAGGCAAAATGTAGATGATGATGAGAAAGAGGTTAAATTAAGTTATAGGGGCTAACAAGAAATGAGCCTAAGCTAAGGCCCCGAACATTCATAACTAATACGTCTCCGTGTCATGATTTGAGAGCTGGTTGGTGGCCCAAAATTAAGCCTGCTACAGTCCTTCAACTCACTATATAGTTCAGGCTAGTCTCAAAACCATCATCAACCTGCCTCAGCTTCCCAAGCGTTGGGGTTACACGGGTTCACCACCATTCCAACCTCAAGTATTCTCTTTTCAAGGAAAAAGGCAAATGTGAGTTCATAGAGAGGGAAGTTTGGACTAGTCACCTTCTAAATACAGTTTAAATAAAGCTGCAGGGCCTGTGTAAAAGGCTTTTAACTTTTACACTTTTAACTTATGGACTTTGTCATCCACCCTCACAGATAAAATCACAAATTGATGAACAAGACACTACAACCAAACCAATACATTGTATCCTTAAACCTTAAAAAAAAAAAAAAAAAAAAAAAACAACTCTAGTTTTACGTGTACAGGTGTTTTATCAACATACCTCGGTGCACCAAGTGCATGCAGCACCCACAAAAACAGAAGAGGATGTGGGATCCCCCAGAACTGGAGTTATAGACAATTGCAAGCCACCATGTGGGTGCTGGGAATGAAACCCAAGTCCTCAGAGCAGCCAGTGCTCTTAACTACTGAGCCATCTCTCCAATCCTTCTTTCTTTTCTTAACAAGTTTCATTTATTCAGTCCAGCCTTAGTGGAGAACCTCCTAAGTACCTGGTGCTGCCTGAGCATCTACTCACGGGTCAAGGCCTAAGTTGGCAGACAGAAGCTGCAGACACTGTGTGGCAACTGCCAGTCTGGCATGGGAAACCCAGAAGTGAATACAAAAAGCTCCAAGAAGCTGGATTCCGTAACGTGTCATCAGCTGTGTTCAGAAGCTCCAGGAAGGACGACAGCTCAGTGGTGACATTTGCCTAAAATACAAAGGCCTGGGCTGGAACCCAGGCACCAAAGAGCAACCTCAAAGAACAAAGTGCTAATAGTTCTGGTTGCAGGTAAGAAAATGTCTTCTGGGTAAAATAAGGGTTTCACTCCTTCCAGCCAACAGCTATAATCCAAGTTTTTGATTGTTTCCTGGTTTTGACCTAAGACAGTGGTTCCTGTCTAATGTGACATGGAACTGGGAAAGCAATGTCTTCTCCAAAGCTGGTCCACAGAGCACGGCTGGGAAGGAGTGTGTGTGTGTGTGTGTGTGTGTGTGTGTGTGTGTGTGTGTGAGTGTGTGTGTCTGTGTGTGAGAGAGTGTCTGTATGTGTGTGTGTGAGAGAGAGAGTCTATGTGTGTGAATGTGTGTGAGGTGTGTGAGTGTGTGTGTGAGAGAGAAAGTGTGTGTGTCTTTGTGTGAATGTGTGTGTGAATGTGTGTGTGTGTGTCTGTCTGTGTGTCTCTGCATCTCTGAGTGTGAGATAGTATGTCTGTGTGTGTGTATGTGTGTGTGAGAGACAGAGGGGGCTTGTGTGTGTGTGAATTAGTGTGTGAGAGTGTTGTGAGTGTGTGTGTGAGAGAAAGTGTGTCTGTGTGTGTGAGTGTGTGAATGTGTGTGTGTGTCTGTGTGTTTCTGCGTCTGTGTGTGAGAGTGTGTCTGTGTGTGTGTGAGAGAGAGATAGAGTGGGGGCTTGTGTGTGTGTGTTAGTGTGAGAGTGTTGTGTGTGTGAGAGAAAGAGAAAGTGTGTGTGTCTGTGTGTGTGAGTGTGTGTGTGTGAATGTGTGTGTGAATGTGTGTGAGTGTGTGTGTCTCAAGTGAGGCAGGAGGCATGGTTGGCCCCTGAGAAGTACTGCTACTGGAGGGCAGTTAGTAGAAGGAGCTGGGAACAGGAAGCTGTGAAGTCCTTAAGGCTTAGCACTTCACTGCCCTTCCTCAGGACTCATGTTTCTGTTTCCTTTAAGTCCTGCCTTTGAGATCTGGCCTGACCTGTATTGGAGTCTCAGCTTTCCAGCACTGTTTAAACAAAATCTCAATACCAGCCTCTCCAAGACTGTTTCCTCAGGGTGATACGGAAGTCAGACCAGTACTTACTTCTTTGGGGGGAGGTTCTAAGAATCAAAAGGAACAAGACTCTAGGGTGCACAGTGCTAGAGCTCTTGACTAACATAACTGGAAACCCTAGGTTTGCAGCAAAAGCAACAACAAAAACCACACACACACATACACACACACACACACACACACACACACAAACACCTATGACACAGCACCTACAGAGTGAGTAGGTGTGCAATAAGGGATAGGCGTTCACTGGCTTCCCTTACTGCCTGCTGTGAAATTAGGCTTGGTATCAGCCAACTACATCAGTCAAGTCTTTCCTGCACTGTAGGAAGGCAGAGCTGAACCAGTCCTGGATGTAAGCTCCCTTGCAGAGGTCAGTGAGGAAAGCTGCGTGTCTGCAGGCAGCCACTCTGCCCACTGGCTCTGCATCTAAGCGCCCTGCAGCTCTGTCTGGTGTCAGGAGCCCCACTTGGTTTTCAGATCTGCTGAGATTTCCTTTATAGACTGTTAGTCCTCACAGATGGCATTGAAATTCACAAGTGAAGAGCAGAGGAGGACATTACAGATGGCAGCATCATCCCCCAGCTTTTCAAGAATCATTAAAATCATCACCACCTCCAATGAATAAGTAACATGAGCTGCCATTCGGAACTCTAAAATACAAAGCATTTATCTATCTATCTATCTATCTATCTATCTATCTATCTATTTATAGGCAGGACCTTACTGGGTAGCCTTGGGTGGCTTGAAGTTACTTTGTAGACTAGGCTGAACTTGAACTCACAGAGATCTGCCTGCCTCTTTTGGGATTAAAGGTATGCACCACCATGCTTGGCTTTAAGTGTATTTTAAAAGGGACAAGGAACTGACAGGTAAGGTCATCTGTAAGAAGGTCAACCAGGAAATAGTTTCCAGGATGCTAGTGACTTCAGGAGGTTTTACATACTGAGATTTAGCTTTCCCAGTGTGGGAATCAGATTAGGTGGGGCAGATGGTCTTCAGACTCCTCTTGCCTGAAGGCTTGCCTGAGGACCCACAGTATAAATAAGCTAAGAGAAGCATGCAAAGATTGGAGGCTAGGATACTATCCCTCCCAAGCCTCAGCCTGTAGTTCCCAAAGAAATGCACAGCACGCTTGAAAACCAGCAGCCCTGGAACCCCAGCACTCGGGAGGCCTAAGGCAGGAAGATCTGAGTTTGAGGTCAGTCTGGTCTGTGTAGTGAGACTGTAGCTCATAAATGCAGAAATACGGGAAGAAGGGAGGGAGGAGAGAGGGAGGAGTGGAGCAGAGGGCAGCAGTCCAGGAGCCCCCACCGCTCTGCAATCCACTGCCCTCAATCACACACACTCCCAGATAGAAACCACAGCTGCCTTCCACCAGTAGAGGGCAGAGTTCAAAACCCTGTTACCGAACTGAACCTTCCTTGTAGTTGGCTGAACAGGCAAGGAAGGAATGGGGGTGGGAGGGGGAAGACAGGTGGGGGCCACGAGGGATCCAAAGCTGGAATGCACTGCCATGCAAACAAAACAAAACAAAAACCAAATCTTCAAATAAAAGCCATCAAGGCATGTGATAGAAAACCCATTTTGTTTCCAGTCATGTCTCAGAGAATCCATTCATGATCACTACCTTATTCTTCCCTTTCTTTCTGCACCCTGGAGGTGGGGGGAGGATGGGAAGGGGAGAAGTGTCATTAGCCAGTAGGTTAGATATTGCTTATATCTTCGTCAAAATGATTCTTTGACATCATTTGCATATCTACCATACAACCTGACTCTTAAAAGAGAAAGTGACATGGGAATGTGTGTGTGTGTGTGTGTGTGTACGTGTGTGTGCGTGTACACTAGTGCTCCCACATACTCACACTTAGCCATGCATGCACATGTGTAGGCCAAAGGCTGACATCTGGTGTTTTCCTTAATTGCTCTCGACCTAAGTTTTTCAAGTTTATTTTATGTTTCACTGTATGTGACGGGGAGGGCATCCGGTTCTTTCATATAAGAGCAAGTACACACAGCACTGGACAAGGGTGTCAGAACCCTTGGACCTGGGATGACTGTGGATAAGAGCAGCCTGACATGAATGCTGGGAATAGAACTTGAGAGTATGCTGACCCCTCTCTCCTGTCCCTCCCACTTTATCTTTTATCTGAACCTGGGGCTCACAACCATGGCTACTCTGGCTGACAAGTAAGGCCCCAGGATCTGCCTGTCTTGGTCCCCCTCAGCTACCACACCCGGTTTTCTACATGGGTGCTGTGCCTTCAAGCACGCTCAGCAAGTGCTTTCCCACTGAACCACCTCCCCAGCCCCAAATCCAGCAGTTCACCATTATGTAACTTCTATGATGTACTGGCTGTAAGGGCTTTTGGTTGTTTCATTATGGGAATGGAGTTTTATAGAATTACAAAGCAATACCATATGAATTATAAACAGGATAAAGCATATTTACCTATTCTTAAATATCAAATTATCTGGCTACCTTTGAAGACAGGGATGTTGACAGACTCACCCCACCACCACCAAAAAGAAAAAAAGAACCCAAGGGACATTAAAGCACTGTTAAAGTTTACAGCCACCTGCCAGCAAGGCCTTTAATCATCAAAGACTTATTGTGCTTAACACTCAGGCTTGCTGTCTGCAATCCAGTTCCCAGCACTGTTCTCAGACAAAAGTTCTAGTCTGAGGAAAGTGCCAAGATTTCCTCCACCCATCTTGCCACGTCTAAACAACTGCAGAAAAAAACCCTGGTCTGTGTTAGAATGCACTGATGGTATCTGCAGGACAAAGGTTCTGTGGGCCCTGGGAAGATATGCTAAGGGCCTACCTGGTTAGCAAGCCACAACAGAACAGAGGACTGTGCCCTAAGAAACCTTGTGACCTTGCTTTGACATATTTAATGAAGACAACTCATCACTCAATATGGCTCTTTGCTCCTGCATATTGTGTTTCCCTTTAATTCTGCAGCCAGGACAGCAAGTATCTAACAGGCAAGGAGTTTGCGTCCATTGCCACATCTAAAGTCGGGAGATGGGTGGGTCCCATTTAACAGCCCATGGAGTGAACTGGAGTTGATCAAGGAGGGAGACCATCTGAAGAGGGAATCAGGCAGCTAAAGCTCTAAGGTTTGGATCAGCCTAAAAACAGGAGTCCAGGACCATAATAAGACGAGTAGTCCCAGAGGTCTGTGTTCCTGGGCTGTTCAGACTTGCACTGCCGCTGTATTGGGAGTTTTGAACAAATAACCAAACTACCAGATTACAGGAGAGCTTGGGCTGCTGCCAGAGAAGAGGAAGGATAATCTCAGAGACAGTCACACACTAGGATGGAAATGTGTCCCAGGAAGACCTTGGCAGCAATGAGTCTCTGCCTTATCTACCGGGACAGGAGTGGGGAGGAGTTTCATGACCCTGTGCCTGTGTGAGGCAATGGTTGTTTATTTCAGCAGCACTTCCTGAGAAGGGGTTAACTGGTAACCTCAGGACAGAAACAAGGCTATTAAGGCAGATGACAGCCCAGCCTATCCTGCCTTTGTAGACCAGACTGGAACAAAAGAAACCTTTGAGATTTTTCTGGCTTACTCTTGGGATTCTTAGTTTCTTGGAGAGCGCTCTACAGACTCTCACCTCTAACAGCCTCCTCCAGGGCATGAACAGTGGTGTGCGATTAGACGCATCCGGTGAGGGCAAGAAGGCTCCATCAGCTTGGCTCCTAGACATGACTATGGGCATTTGTGCCAGAGTTGGCTTTATCCTGTGGGTAGATGGGGTGGTGGCCATGTACCCAAGGAAGAGGAACAATCAAGAGATGAAGAGGTGGAAAGGACAGGATCTTGGCTCTGTGGGTTCCTGTACCAGGTGGGTTTGGAGAAGCCTCCACTGTGTGCGGGCTCAGGACACCTGGAGTTCTGGAGAAATTTAAGATCTGATTCATGTAAATGGCATAGAAGATCAATTCATGTTCTTCCATCAGAATGAAGACCCGCATGCACCATTGGTAATCTGTTAGCTCAGGATTTAGCAGCAGACACATTAGATAGGAAAGCTGTGGTCCAGGATCAGGGATGTCTACATGGCCTTAGTTTATTTGTGGACCATCACAACCCCCATCATCTAGCAGCTTTGCTTCTCCTTGATGTTTAGCAGAATTTGGTGTGAAAAGAGAAAGGGCAGACAGAAACTAGAACTACAGCTCCAGAGGAAACACAGCTTCCAGCCTCTGACATCGCTGAATACACTTCTGTGCTTCAGTGTGGACTTCAGTATGAAATGAATTCATGTCAAAGGAGAGTGCAGATTTTCTGGGACTATAAACAAATCAGTGGTTTTGCACACAGATGGTTTTGATGATGGGTCTCAGAGAACTCTATAGAAAGAAGCTTTGTCTAAAATTAAGTTATTAGCTTTACTTTTCAAATGGCTGTTCAAAGATGTGTAGTGCCAATCATCTATGTAGGTTTGAAAGCAGAAGCTTCACCATCAACCAGGGTCATGACCGATTGGCAGATTGTGAAACATGAAGTGGCAGAGGTGCCGGTCCCATTGCAAGGTGTTCCTGTGATGTTCCAGGCTAGCCTGTGCTATGACTGAGACCTCATCTCAAATGAATGAGCAAACAAAACAGAACAGGAACCCTGAAGCCAGTCTTCTCTGGCCTACCATTCCTCCAGTGGTTAGAACTGTGACCCCACCGTGGGTAAGTCCCCCGTGCTCTGCCTATCTCATGGCTGGGCTTCAATGATGCCCACTGGCTTACCGGTTGCAGGTGTCTGCCCCTGCCTGAAGGACACCCTACTCCATCACTGTATACTCTACTCGTATTTTGCCAACTCATGCCTGGATTTCAGCTAGCGATGCTGACAGAGGGTGAATTTGATGGAATTCTAATATACCTTTCTTAATTTTCTGGCATTGGATTGAACTTGGGGCCTTGAGCATGGCAGGCAAGTGCTGTACCACTGAGCCTCAGCTCATGACCAGACTCATAGTCAGCTCCTGGATTCTATCTAACTCAATAGCTACTAAGTTCACTCTCAAAACTCCACCCCACCATACCCTGCCAGCTCTTCATGCTCACTGCTTGGAGCTAAGCACAAGCCACCTAAACAGAGCCAAGCATTCTTTCCTAAGTATGTGCGGGTGTCATAGGCCACTGCAGAGCTACCCCAATGACTGTCCAGTTGGAATACTCCTCAGAAGAGGAAGTTCTCAACCATACAGAACACACAAACCAACATCTGGTTGGTTTAGGAACTGGAGGTGTTAAGAATCTGGGCTACAACAGCAGCTGTGGGGACAGCACTGGAGATCAAAGCGAAGGCAAGCTTTGTCTAATGGTCCAGAATTGTCAGAGCAGGGTGAAACTGTTGTCAGGGATCTGCTGAAGGGCTACCAGGTGAAAAGTCACAACTACCACTACCTACAAACAGACATGTGGATATATTAAAACAAACAAACAAACAAAAAACCAAACAGGCTCTTGCACAGGAAGTACAGGAGGCTAAGCATGGTAGCATGTGCTTATAATACCAGCACTCAGAGGAAGATTGAGAAGGACCAAGAGTTCAAGCTTAGCCTCCTTCCCATAGCAAGCTCAAGCCTAGCCTTTACTACACGAGACTCCACGGTGGCACACACTTTTAATACCAGTACTTAGAAGGCAGAGACAGGTGGGTCTCTGTGAGTTCAAGGTTAGTCTAAGTCAGCCTGGTCTACCTAGCAAGTTCAGGCCACCAACTAGCATATTTAAACTTTGAATCCAGGTTTGTTGACTATAGATTGGATAATTAATAGATTGGATAATTAAGGGGCAAGAGATGGGCTTTCCAGCTCAATAATTACCATTAGCCTTAAATTATCAACCTCTGCAATCTAATCAGAACTTATAAAAAGTTTCTCATTTAAGTCCAGAGACCAGGGGCTGGTAAAATGGCTCAGAAGGTAAATCTGATGACCTGAGCTCAATTCCTAGCACCCACATAGTGGAAGGAGGAGAGAACTGATTCCTGCCAGTTGTCCTCATGTGTACATGTGCGCCACCAAAAGCACACAGTAGTCCTCACTGCTGCCTCTATCATCCTCATTCTCATAGCACACAGTAGCCCACACTGCTGTCTCTATCATCCTCAGCACCCTCAGCTCATAGTAATCTGCACTGCTGTCTCTATCATCCTCAGCACCCTCAGCTCACAGTAATCTGCACTGCTGTCTCTATCATCCTCAGCACCCACACCTCACAGTAGTCTGCACTGCTGTCTCTATCATCCTCAGCACCCACACCTCACAGTAGTCTGCACTGCTGTCTCTATCATCCTCATCACCCACAGCTCACAGTAATCTGCACTGCTGTCTCTATCCTCAGCACCCACAGCTCACAGTAGTCTGCACTGCTGTCTCTATCATCCTCAGCACCCACAGCTCACAGTAGTCTGCACTGCTGTCTCTATCATCCTCATCACCCACAGCACACAGTAGTCTGCACTGCTGTTCTCTGCAGTCTTTAAAAGAACAAAGCACATTCTACCCTCCCTGTCAAATCAAGTGTTCCTCTTGCCACTGAGCACATCTGAGCAGAGAGATCAGGCAGGGGCCCCGGAAGGAATAACAAAGACCTGCATCCCTTTCTGGTCCTCATTGTCTAGATACACTGTGTTTGAATCACCCCACACTCTGAGATCCCTGAGGCCTGGGTCCTCACCTCTGCACCCCCCAGTTTCTATACACCACCCTGTTATTCTGGAAGGCTTCTTTGAAGCCCTTCTCCGCTGCATTTCCAGGTAAGGCGTTTTTCTAGGTAAGGTAAAAACTTACTCCTCCTAGGTGGAGAAGCGGAACTGGCATATGCCTGTGTCTCTGCCATCTGTTGTATTCTTTAAGTTAGTTTGATTCAACTCTTTATTACCTGGATCAGCAGTCGAAGAACAAGGGAAAGAATGGGATTCCAGAGAACTCAGAGACTTGCTGCTGGCTCCCTGGCTGGCTCCCAGGGATGCTTCCTGACCTCTGATGTCACATGCTGTCGGTAGGTCCAAGGTACAGCTCTCCACTGACTCGATGCTGGATGTGTCTGCCTGAGATTCCATAGGCCTGCAAGGGAAAGCAAAACAGTTCCACGTCAAAGGCTCTGCATAGCAGGAGCTGCCCTAGATTACAGCCTGAGGAGTCCAGAAGACTAGCCACTCCCTTCCCCTAAGGCATAGTATTTCTTCTCCTTTGACCCAGTGTTTGAGTACCAAGTTCCTTTAACTGTGAGACAAGATAGACTTTTACTGAGAAAAATCAATCCTAATGTCAGCCAGGAGCTAGGCATGATAGCAAACATCTGGAATGCCAAAACTCAGTGGGCTGACATAGAATTACAAGTTTGAGAGCAGCCTGGGCTAAACAGAAAGAATGTCTCATAGCAACAACAGTAACATATATTATAAATGTATGTTATGTATTTCAGTTGGGAAAAGAGGCTGAGTGTTAGGACATGGGACTTCTGACCACCAGAGAACTGCTGAGGTATTGTGTTGAACAAGGACTCAACAGCAATGAGAATATCAAGGGTTTTAGTTTTTAGGTTTTTTTGGGGGGGGCTTCTGGGTTTTTAGTTGTTTAATTTCTTTCTATTTTTTTTTTTTTTAACAAAATCTCACAGCCCAGCCTGCCCTGACACTCACTATGTATTGCAGAATGGCCTGGAAACAATCCTCCTGCCTCAGCCTCCCAAGTACTGAGACTACAGGTCTGAATTACAACAGCTGCAAAGAACTTGATGAGAAGGGAAAATGTCTAGGGCACAACAGTGGTGAACAAATTTCAGATGACAGAAGTACTCGATGCAGGTTTTATAAAATGAAATACTAAATATGTCTGAAATACAGAGACCAGTTGGGAGCAAGAACACATCCCAAGTTACTCTCTAGTTATTTATCTGGTAGTGAGAATCAAATGACATATATTCCCTGCATAGCCTGCACCGGTCCTTCCTTCATAGAGCTCAGAATCTGGAGCAGTCTGAACATAAACCCATTATGTCAACTCTGAATTCAGACACGGAAGACTAGAAAGTGGGGTGGACTCAATGAAGAGCTGGTGGGAAGGCATGGCCAGGGCCAATATCCATGGACTCAAAGAGAGCCAGCCTGATGGAAAGAGGCCAGGGGTGGGACCCTCAGGCTGTGACAGCTATGAAAGGCTATGATGAAACCTGTTACTTTGTATACTAACATTTTTTTTTAAGTTTTTGCTTGTTTAAGAAAAAGAATAGAAAAATAACCAGCTTAAGTCAGGCCTGGTGGCTCAGGCATATAATCCAAACTACTTGAGAGACTAAATCAAGACTGCCAGCCTGAACAACTTAGAGAAGTCCCTACCTCAAAATAAAATAAAACCCAGGGCTTGGGAGGAGGCAGAAGAAGAAGAAGGAGGTTAGACCCACTAGCATCAGGGGTATTAGGAGTTTAAAATGAGCATGAAGGATCACTTATGCTAAGTGTGGTTGCTCATTCCAATAATCCCAGCACTCAGGAGGCTGGGGGCTGCTGCAAATTTCAGCCAGCCTTAGCTACAGTCTAAGACTCTATCTCAAAAATCAGACAAACAAACCACCACCAACATAGCATAATTTGTACACTGAGGAACCAGCCTCATGGTCTTGATTAGATAGCCACAGAGCTCTCTTGCCCAGATATCAACTCCAAGGACAGGAAGAAGCTAGCCTCTGTCAGCATCTTGGATACAGAAACTCTGTAGATGAGCTATGAACTCCTCAGAAGTAGTTTGCTGCATGAAGCACTGGAAAAAGTTCTTGTTTAAAATCTGGGTCAGTAGGTAAGAGCATTGGCTGCACAGAGGACCTGGGTTCAATTTCCAGGACCCACGTGGTGACTTACAAAACTGAAACCATTTGTGACACCAGTTCCAGGGGATCCAACACCTACCTCTGGACTCTGAGGGCAGTGCATGAATGTGGTCCACAGACACACATACAGGCATCACATAAAAATAAATTTAAAATATTCACAAAAAAATTAGTTGGGGGAGGGCCTAGGCCCTGCCCCAAATGATGTGACAGACTTTGATGATCCCTCACTAGAGGTATCACCCTCCCTAGGGAGTGCATGGGGTGTGGGATAGGGGAGATGTTGAAGGGACATGGGAGGATGGGAGGAAGAGGGTACTGGGATTGGTATGTAAAATAACATTGTTTTTCACTTAAATAAAAAGTTATTTAAAATTTAATAATAATAAAATTAAAAAATAAGAAAACCCTAGTGTTTTTTCCTTCCGGGGTCTTGAACCTGTGGGGTACTGGATTCTCTACACGAAGTTCCTTGCAACAAATACACCCATTCCTGCACACCTCTCTCATGAGTTGCCCATAGCAATCAACTTTATATTACCCAGTATCCAATTCTAGGTTGTCACAAGCTACCATGAACCATCCCAGAGGTTCTGTATGCACAGTTGGGCTGACAGGACTGGAGCCTGCTCAGTACTGGCCACAGGCAACCCCATGAGCAACAGACACTCACACCCCACAGTAGTCTAAGTAACAGAGAAGGGCTGTATAAGATAGGCCAAGGTCTTATGAGTCAAACAACACAGTTAAAGCTAGGCAGTGGTGGCGAATGCCTTTAATCCCAGCATTCAGGAGGCAGAGGCAAGTGGATCTCTGTGAGTTTGAGGCCAGCCTGGACAGTTAGTTCCAGGACAGCAAGGGCTGTTACACAGAGAAACTTTGTCATGAAAAACTGAAAGAAACAAAACCAAAACAAAACCAAAAAAAACTAGCCTAAAAGGAGACCAGAACATAATAACCGAATGAATAGAGAAAGGAGTTAAGGAGGTCCTGGAAGTCAGTTAGAAGCAATACTTTTGGAAGAAAGCATTATTTCAAATCAAGGAAGGCTACACAGCTATTAAAATGACAGAACTAACAAAAAAAAAAAAAAGAATAAAATGGTAGAACTTGAAACGTTTCAAAGACAGATGTTTAACAGAAGAGGCAATCTCAGAATAATATGAGAAGTGTATGAGAGTTCACCTTTGTCAAGTATATAGTAGATATGACCCCTACACCAAGTGCTTCACCTACAATAACCCCATGCCGCAATAATCCAATCATTACCCCCCCCCTTTCCAGTTAGAGGCAGACAACACGGCAGACAAACAGAACTACCCAAAGAAACATTAAAAGCTGCTCCCACGGAATGAACCCAGCTTGAAGGCCCCCAGCTTCAAGTCTGAGCAGCCCCAGTGCTGATCAGGCAAAGACAGCAAGTGAACAAACAAATCAACACTGACACCTGGCAAGGACACCCAGTCACAGGCTGTGGACACTTGCTCAGGCAGAGGATCAGCCAAGGTATCAGCTGACCATTCCTAAAAGGAGTGGAAAGATAAGGTTCTGCAAAAACAGAACATCCCGTCTCTCAGTCTCTCCACTGGCGTCCTAACAGCTAAGTAAGCCTGGAGCTTCAGCAGGGACCTCTGCATGGCACCCCTGGCTTCCGTTTTCATTACGTAACCCAGTGCAGGAGGTTTGTGGAAGGTAGTGAAGAGGTCACAGATGAGACCAGTATATTCTGCCCACCTTCAAAGGACATCAAACTGAGTATCATCAATGAAAGGAATACCTGATGTGATATTTCTGCTTTGTGTTTCAAATCACTTACATTAAATGCCCAAAATTCCAAGCTGAGCACTGTGCCAAAGCAAAGTAAAAATCCTGCGGAAGGCAGAACACTTTGCATTATAAAATAAGCACATGCACATCTGCTTCTAGACACACTGTCCGAGAGTCAGTAAATGTGCACAGGAGAAAGCAATGGGATAGAAGAAAAGTGGGGGTTGAACCCCAGTCCTAGCACAAGACACGTGTGCATTACCACTAAACTACTCCCCTAGCCCTGCATAATAAACTGTCATCGTTTCTCCTCTGAAAAAAAGAAAGACGGAGAAAAGACAGCACAAGAACAACATCGGCATCAACACCATAAGAAAACCACAACCCTGTGTCACAAACACACAGAGGAGTCCTCTACAGAACATCAACAGTGTTCAGGAAGGGTATGGCTCCAGAGACTGGAGGTGCGGCTCACTTATAGGGAGAGCCTGGGCACTCTCCACATACCCAAAATGAAAGGGAATGACTATATTCCAGGACTCAATGGAAGTAACCCCTGGAATTCAAAGTCGTTTTATGTTAAAAATCATTTTATTCATTCTTTTGGTTTGTTTGTTCGAAACAGTTTCATGTATCTCGGGCTGACTTAGAACTTCCTGTGTAGCTAAGGATGAAATTTAACTTCTGACTCTCCTATTTCCAGGTCTGATGTTGGGATTACACGTGTGTGCCTGGATTGTGTGACACTGGGGAGCAAATCCAAGGCTTTGTTGATGATAAGTGAGCATTCTGCTAATTCTCATGGAGCTACATCCTCAGCTGGCAGAGTTATTTTAACCTCTGCCAATCCATCTGTATATGCCTGCACATCATAAACAGAATAAAGGACAAACCACAGCAGACACACGCAAACTTTTGACAAATACTGTTTCTTGGTTACTCAACACGCTAGGAACAGAAAATGTCTTCTTCAACCATATAAAGGGTGGTTTTGAAAATCCATAGTAAAGATGGTCAGTAGGCCCAGCTAAATGTTTTTGTCTTGAAAATCAGGCACAAAACAGGGATGTCTACACTTGTCATGTCTAGTCAACATTGTGCTAGAAATTTTAAACAGCACAATTAGGCAAGAAAATGAAATGAAGGGTGTCCATATTGGAAAGAGAGCTGTATAATTATCTCCATTAACAGGACACAGAGGTAGTGGATGCAGTTTGGTGGGTGGGAAAGCACTAAGCACTTGTCTAGCCTCTGGGTTCTATCCCTGGGCAAAAATCAAACAAAACCCAAAGACATGATCTTACACAGAAAATCTTAAAGAATCCTCAAAATAAATTAGAAAATAAACAACTTACACAGGGCTGCAAGATTCAACACCAACACCCAATCACTTGTATTTATGTACATTAGTAATTAACAGCTTCAAAGGGGAATTAGAACCCATTTCTATTTATAAAAGCACAGAAACACAACAGGACTGTATTAAGTAAGCTTAAGATGTGCACTAAAGAAAAGGAAGACATTCCGAGTTCATGCATCAGAAGCCAGTATCTTAATATGGTACTATTATTCAGCAGGGGCAGTGGCACATGCCTTTAATCCCAGCAGTGGCAGCCCCATCCCAGTGAATTTGAAGCCAGCTAACCTACATAGCAAATAGCTGTCCAGCCACAGCTACATACTGAGACCCTGTCCTGAAATGAAAGAAAAACAGTAAGATAAAAAATGATGCTACTAGTGCCTAAGTTAACCTGAAATACAAGGGAAATTAGCCCAAGCCAGATGTGGTAGCACACTCTTGTGATTCCAGTCAGTGACTTGGGACACACAAGCATGAGGACCTTGAATTTGGGGGTATCCTGGACTGTACAGCAAGACACTGTCTCAAAAGGCCAAACAAAAGAAATCTCTATAGTAATGAAGACCATGGACAGTGAAACTGATGGGCAGTTGGTGGAGTACTTTACAAAATATTAAGATCCTGATCATCAGAAAAATAAAAATATGCAATAGGATTCAATACAGTTATGCATTTTTATTTATTTATTTATTTGCATTAAAGGGATGCAATTATCTCAAGTCCTGACAACAAGCCTTACAAATCCTTGGTCAAAGGAGCTAGTCACACAGTGTTTAATTCCGTTTATATAGCATGAAAATTAGATAACCATAGCGACAGACCATACTCTAGTCACAGCCCAGGACAAGGCAGGTGGTGGGCGGAGCCATGCTCCCGGGTTCAGGACTATGTTCCTCAGAAATTTGCTTTGAGCTGGTGAACAGTCCAAGGTTGTGATGATAATTGCACAATTCCGCTAAGGTACAAAACGGGTTGTAGTTTACACTATAGATTTTATGAAAACATCAAGTTACTAATATGGCTGTTTAAAATTAAAATAGACTCGAGCCTTTGATTCCAGCAGAGGCAAGAAGATCTGGAAGTCCAGGCCATCCTGATCTATACAGTGAGCTTCAGGACGGCCAGGGATATGTCGGGAGAGACCCTGTCTCAAAAAGCAAAACCAACAAAGCAACAATAATTGGAACTAGTCCTGGTCCCGACTACTAAATTCCAGACCCGATAAGAAGGGTGCAGTGGGCGGGGCTTGGGGCGGAGGGGTCGGACAGGTGCCCGGCGAGAGCCGCTCATCCCTTCCCTCCTCGCTTCCCAAGACATTATAGAATGGAGTAGAAAACAGGCAGAGATTGCTCCTCCATGTCCCATGTCACTCACCCCAGGACAACAAGAGCCCGGAACCGGAAGAGCCGGCTCCATCTTTGTTGTGGGAAAAGCGAGGTTTAAAAGGAAGTAAGTCTTTGCAGAGGCAGGAAAAGGGCAAAGCAAGGCAACTGCGGCCATTTTAACTGAGGGCATATGCCTGGCCTTTGGCAGCATTCAGATCATCTGGGCAATTTCTAGTTGCTGTAAATGCACTTGGAGGGTACCAAGGAACTGAAAAACTGTTAGCATGGAAAATGTCTTTAAAAGAACATAGAAAGAAGAAAATGGGTCTGGGAAGTCCACTCTGAAATCCAGCTGTGGGGAAGAGGTTGAGTGAGGCAGGGATGATCATAGCCACTAAGATTCTCTCAAACAGAGCATGAAAGAAAATATATTAATATCGTTGCATGGATTCTACGTGGGCTAGCATTTCAGATCCACACAAAAAAATGAGAAAGGCACTGACTATTGAAAGATAAAGTTTGAGGGGCTTAGGATATGGCTTAGCCACAGAGCATGTGAATTCTTGCCTGAGTTGGTGAGGTCCTAAATTAAACTCTAATACGTTCATCCCCTCTCAAAAAGGACACAGTTAGAAAAAACTCATCCCAAGAGCAATACAGGTCTGTTTACAGGGAAACAAAAAGAAAAGCCTGCCTTCTTGTGTGTTGTCTTTATAGGTTTAAGCAAGGAGACTGCATTTCTCCATGGGTTCACAGGAACTTTTGAGAAAGCAAGTTTGTCTCCAAGCTGATCTAAGTGGCACTTAGCACAAAGACTCCCCTCCAGTTTGGTCCTATGCACTGGGCCCTACTATAAAAAGCTAGTCTAAAGCAATTCTGTTTAACTAAACTGAGGACAATTTTCTCCCCCACCATATTCTTGAAGGGATCCTGCATGTTCTCAGCCTCCTTTAGATGCCTACCTTTGGTTGAGACTCTACACATTAGGAGTCCTGCACTTTAGAGAAATGTCTCTGAAAGTAGTGCTCAGGGGTCTAGAGAGATGGTTCAGCAGTTAAGAGCACTGGCTGCTCTCCCACAGGACCTGGGTTCAGTTTCGAGCACCTACTTAGCAGCTCACAATCTTTTGTAAGCCCAGTCTCTCTTCTGGTCTCCAAAGACACATGCATGTTGTATAGACATATATTTAACGTTTAAAAACACCCATACATATAACATTTTTAAAGTACTTTTTAAAAGCTTATTTTAAATGTGCTTGAGCCTGTTTGTGGTGATGCATGTCTTTAAAATCCGTCGCTCAAGGGGCAGAAGCCATTCTCTATTAATTCTAGGCTATCAGAGTCTAATTATTCATTCCAGGCCAGCCAGGGATAGATAGAGACCCTGTCTCCAAAAGGAAAGAGGGGGAAAGAAGGGAGAGAGGAAGAAAGGGAGGGAGGAAGGGAGAAAAAAAGGAAGGAAAAGAAAAAGGAAGAAAAGAAAGCAAATAGTACGTGGGGTTAGGCCATTCAACATTACACGTTGTGAAGATGTGTGCAGATGTAAAGACCTTATCACTTCCCTTCCAGCCCTCCACCTACACACTTTTATTTGTTATGTTTCTTTTCAACTATTTAAAGAAACTATTGTTTCTTTTAAATACTCCATGCTTGTTCTTTCTCGGCCTGAATGTTCCTTCAAGACAGCTTCGTTCCTTGGAAACATTCTTCTTTCCCTTCTTGTCTTGGTGATATTTCAGAAGCCTGCTTCAAAGAGTTCTCCATGCAGAAGCCTCTGACTTTTCAAATGGGAGTTGACTCTTCCTCCTAGGAGACCTTACCTTCTTTCTTCATTTCCCACAGAACAACAACTGTCTCAAGGGCCACCTTTTGCATACTTCTATCCCGATTCCAGTTCAGTGACTCAGGCTGATATGCCTCTGTGGTTAGGAATCGGTGAGTAATCCCTCCCCAGGTATCTCTCTTTTCCCACCCACACCTGACTCAACAATTACACTCCTCGAACATGACTTTATCACCTGTTATCAGGTGAAGCAAAATCTTGGAGCCTTTTGCTATTTTCACCTTTGTTTGACAAACAATTTTTCTACTTTACCTCTTACATGTTTTGGTGTCATTTTTCCATGACGAGGCTTGTTTTTCCTGTGATGCTTCCTGGAACAAAGTTCAGAAGTCTAGATAGCATTGTTTACCCTGTAGTCTCCTTCTGATCATCCTCTTCCACCACTTCCTGGGCACCAGGGATGCAAAATGATTGAGGTAGCTATCAAAGCAGAATCTTCAGTTGGGTATAGTGCACATCCCAGCACTGAAAAGGCTGAAGTAGAAGAATGACTTGAGTCTAGCCTGGAGCAGTCTACCTCCAAATAGAAAAGGGAAAAGAACAATTCTTAAATCAGCAAAACAGAGAATGTTAGTTAAGTGTGGTGACATTTGCCTGTAATCCCAGCATTTAGAAGGTTGAAGCAAGAGGATTATGAGTTCCAGCCCAGCCTGGGCTACACTGTGTGAGTTATAAATGGTTGTGAGACATCATGCAGGTTCTGGGAATCAAACAAGGGTCCTCTGTAAGAGCAACCAGTGCTTTTAACCACAGACCCATCCTCTAGCTCTGATTCCCAGTTCTTTGGCCATTGTTTATATAAAGGCTATATAAGTTGAGTTATGTCACAATTTTATACTTGTATGTTTATAAGATTTTATTTTTAATTAGTGTGTGTGTGTGTTATCTGTCATCATCTAAGCCACCTACTTCAGCCAAATGTCTTTCATCAGGGGGAAAAAATCACTTATTTGAAAGACCAAAAATAGCTCTTTCAAAACAGGGTGAGGTCCTTTGAAATTATCTTATCTCTATGTCATGTTGAACTTTGACCTACCTAATTATTCTCATTTGGGAAATTAGCCTTAAGAAGGGGGAAAGAAAACATTATATAAAAGTTCAAGGGTTAAGTAATAATGAATCTGAAAGCATACTATTGCTATTTCAAACATTCAGTACTGTAAAGACATAATTAGATAATAAGTTGACACAAACTGCTAAGACACTGTGAAGTTCCCCTAAATACATACATCTCTGATGATAGTTCAACTTTTATTTCCCAGTGAATTCTCAGCTCCTAGTGTCTACTTACTCAGCTGCACCTTAAATATTTATAAATAACAGAAGATTGGACTGTGAAAGTGAAAAGCATTACTAATACAGTGTTAGTCAAGTGGTAAATACTCTGAAAATACTCCATACTGGCAGAAACTACAGTCCATTTCCTGGCACACAAGGTTGTGAGGCCATAGTAAGTAGTAAGCCTATTGCAGCTTCTGTGGCTTAATAACTGATTGTCAACTTAACAGCATCTAGAATTACCTAGGAGACAAGCCTGTGGGTAAGCCTGGGAGGAACTTTCTATGCTGGTTAATTGGGATAGGAAGACCCACCTTAACTGTGTTTCATTCCATGGGCTATCATCCATCACTCTCTGCTTCCTGTCAAAAGAAAACTTTCCTCCCTTAATTTGGTTCTTGTCAAAGATTTTTGTCGGTGCCCATAAAGATGGCTGCACTCCATCTTGACACAAGGACAAAGAATTCAAAACTGTCCTCAGCAAGTTCTAAGACCTAAACGTCAAAGGTGTGGCTACAGTAGGATGTTTGGCTGTCTTATTCTAAGTAACAACAGACCTGAATCTAAGGTGTGGCTACTCCTGACCCTCAAGGCTAGGAAAGGAGAAGTTGAATCTAAGGTGTGATTTCTGAACCCTTAGAATAAGTGAGGAAGAAAAAAATCTATTTGTCCTGTATACATGATACCATGTTTCACCTTTTTGGTTAAGGTATATAAGAGTGATGGAAAATAAACTCGTGGCATTTCAGGATGGACTGATCTGCCCTCCTGACTTTTTTTCTGTGTCTCTGACTTTTCTTTATCATCTATAGCTCATCCACCCCCACCCCAATTAGGTACAAACATGGGGCTGCTCGGCTGGTTCTGATTGTAGTTCCACAAAGACAGCTTCTGACAGATTCTGTCACCAAAAAAATAAAAGTAATTAATACGATGATGCTAGGGGCACCCATGGCCCAGAGCTACCCTCAGATGTCTATGTTGGACATGGAGTAAGACTTCCAACCTGAACTCTGGCTCTCTTACTGACAATTGTATGACTGTAGCTACCTCTCTGAGCCTTGAGTTTATCATCTGAAAGAAAAAAAAAAAACAATTAATTTCTGGGACTACACATACAACCCTTGCTGGGTATTGAGTCCAGACCCATATAGATTTAGTATTGCGGAAGCATCACTAGCTTGTTTGGCTTCGACCTCTTTAAATTGTGTGACCTGGAATATTTTCATTATACCTAACATTTGTTCAGATCTCTATTTAAGAATTGCTGGCTATTAGACTGACATTTTATCAAGCTAGATTTTTTAAAATCCAATTTTTTAAATTGTAGTTCAGGGGCAGAGCACTTGCCTAATGTGCCTAATGAGGCCCTGGTAAGATCCCCAGCACCTAAACAAACAAACAAACAAACAAACCAGAACACACTACTATAAGGCTGTTTCCTCTGGAATGAAACATTTCCTTATGACTGGAGGGTGAGTGAAGGCTCAGAAAGTCTGTAAACCCACAAGAAACGTACAAGATTTTTGAGGGACTCTTACCTGTTGGGAACAGGACATTTTTTCAGTACCACAGCTTCCTACAGGTTGTGTAGGAGACCCCACTGATAGCATTCATAAGCCATCACATATGCTAATGGGCTTTTTGGTGCTGTAAAGTTACCCATGCTCCTGTAAGTAACACAACCCCCATAAAATCAATGGTCTTGAATGTAATAGTTTCCTTGGTCTGGCATTGTCCTCTCTATCTGGAGTAACTAAAAATAGTCTGTAGTTGGACTTTCTCATCAGACTGTTGGCTCCCCAGTAATGACACAGAGACTTCCTATTAATTTGGCTTATAGCTTAGGCTTGTTTTTAGCTAGCTCTTATAACTTAAACCATTTCTATTAATCTATGTGGTGCCCCGAGGCTTATTTACCTCATCTATGTACTGTCCATCCTGCTTTCGTCCTTCCTCCATCTCCACCCTTCTTCCCAGCATCCTCTGTGACTGGAAATCTTGTCTAGCTATTGGCCATTCAGCTTTTTACTAAGTCAATTAAAGTGATACATCTTCACAATGTACAAAAAGATTATTCCACAACATTTTCCCATTTTGTCTAATTAAAAGGAAAGGTTTTTAACTCTAACATAGTAAAACTACATAAAGTAAGTATAATTATCAGGTAGGAATTACATTCACAATGTCCAGTCCATTTGTATATGGTAAATCTGAAGAAAGTACTTACTCTATTATCTATCCCATATTAGTCCAAAATTTTATACCTAAACATTTTTGTCATAACTTGTATTACCATCCTAAAATATCTTTTTTAGACCTTAAAACACCTTTTCAGATCAACAATTTAAGCTTTTATGTTTCTTAACTTTATAAACTTTACATCTCTTATATAAGTTTTTTAAAAAATAGATGGTAACAAAGAAAACTGTAATTATAACTATCTTGTCTCCAATTCCATCAGAGACCAGAGAAGGATAAATTATTACTTGAATAAACAGGAAGTGCAGAGCAAACAACTTCCAAAACTATAGAAATCTGGCTGTCTGACAGTTACCCCATGGTTCCTCTGTAACATTTGGGCATTCATCCTTGGCCTACAGGCCTAGAATATCTGACAAATTTTTTTTGTGAAGCAGGAATTTTTGAAGGACTATCTTACCTTGTCTTGGCAAAGTTCAGCAGTCACTTTCTTTTGTGTCCTGTTTGTCCAATTTGGACAGCATACTGTCAGCAGTCCAAGGGCAGTTAACCCAATGGCTAACTTTTGCCACAAAAAAGCAAATTGGAGGTTTTCCAATGTCCGTCATCTTCTCTGAAGTAGATTGGTGCTGCCAGGAACAGACATGTCTTATTGTAATTAAAAAGTCTTATGTTATTAAAACACCTTAAATGCCATATTCTGTAGATCTCTGAAGTATTTGAAAACTACTTGTCTATCTAAAATATATCTGTTTGACCTTGAAAACATAGCTGACATGACCACAAATTTGATAGATATATAAGACTAACTACTAACTACATTTCTTAATTATCTTAGACAGTCTGTAATAATTACTTTCAAGGGCGAGAAATTTAGATTCTATACATGCTTGGGTTTAGAGAAGGAGAGACCCATGCTCCAACTCCAAAGCCAGCTTTGATTTTTAACTGAAATGGAACTACAAAAAGATCATTTGCCTTATATATCTGTAGAGAATAGCAGAAACAAACACTTGGGAAGATTTTATGAAATTTTATCCTGTTGGGAATATTCTATATCATTAGGCCAATTTGTTCTCTTTCTTGGGATTTTTTTCTCTGGATGAGTCATCCTTCCTCTACAAATGTCTCACGTGTTCAGTGGTCCTCAGATTCCTTAGCTGGATGCTTTTATTCCTCTGGAAAGACAAAAACAAAACTCTGCCCCAACCCTAACTTTGGGAGTTTCTCTTTTTTGACAAGTTATATCTGGTCAAATGAAAGGTATTTGTTAGTTTTATAAGTTAATTTAGATCGAATGGTCATGCTGTAGGATGAACTATCACCTCTTCTAATCAAGAAGTTTTTCCTGTTCAAATCTAATCTTTATCAATTTTGATGTTATCCATAGCTTTTCTTCTCTGGTAGATACAAAGCAAAACATCTTCTCCAACATAACACATATCCTAGTTTCCATTGAGGGAAGCACATCTTTAAAGAATACAGGCACATTTAATTCATCAGGCTTTTTTTTTTTTTTTTTTTTTTTTTCTACTATCTAATGTTTCTCTTCAGCTGTTGCTTCTTGATCCTAAAGGGCCAAGACACTCTCTAAGTAAGTTCCACCCTACTACTTCCTGTGTCTCCTGTCTTTCCTCAGTCCTCCAAAACCTCTATGGTTAATTTTAGTTGCTAATAGCTAGCTCTGTCCTCCAATTCAAAGCAGACTTTATTGCCAGTCTCTGGAGCATCAGAATGTGACCAAGTTATCACACAACAATAGTCTCTCCAGGAAGTCACACAACAGACAGTGACAAGGTTGTGGGAAAAAATTGAGGAATCCTTGCACAACACAGCATTGGTGGGAATATAAATTAGTCCAGCCAGTACAGAAAACTGTGCTGGGGTGTGGTGATTTATTATTTATGATTTATTAAAGCTTACCTGAGGATTCAGAAAGCAAAGTCAGCTACAAACTATAGAGATCAGGATTTAGCATTAAGAGGTAGATGGACCTCTGAATCCAAGACCACCCTGGGATACCAGAGAGTGAATCAGAGCTCACTCCTTTAGTCCCAGGATTTGCGAGGTATAAAAGGTAGAGGCATTCAGTCTGAGAGTTAGTCTCTAGCTACGTTGAGGAGAGCATAGCAGTCTGAGAGAATCTGAGGAACAGTGAATTCAGTGGGAGTCTGAGGATCAACCATTTGGTCTGAGCTGGGATAGAGGTAAGAGTTAGTGGCTGGCTGTTTTGCTTTTCTGATCTTCATCTTGAAGCTTTAACCCCAATATCTGTCTTTTATTTATCGTGTTACACTGGGGTTCCACAAAAATTCCAGAACAACCATATGCTCCAGCAATTGTAGTACAGTTATTTATGTAAAGGAAATGACATCAATATCTATCTCAAAAAGACATCTGTACTCCCATGTTTATCCTAGCCCTCTTCCCAATAATCAAGAAATGGGAACAAGCTACGTGTCCCTCAATGGATGAATGTGTATTTTAAAGGTACACACATACAATGAAGTAGTACTTAGCCATCAAAAACAATAGAATTCTATCCTTTGCGACCACATTGATATAGACGGAAGACATTACATTAAGACAAATAAGTCAAGCGCACAAAGACAAATATTGCATGATCTCGTATGTGCAACCACACAGTTATCACAGGGAAGACAGTGTGGTGGTTAGTAGAGGCTGGGAGTGGTGGTGGCAATCAGAGTTGAGAGTGAAAACATTTCAGTTAGGTAGGAAGGATTAGGCAAGGAAGGAATTTACCATGCAGCATGCTGACTACACTTAATGATATGTTGTACCCTTGGGAGATGCTGAGATAAGTATAAAATGTCCTCACCACAAATGGTGCCTGTGTGAGGGAGCATGTACATAACTTAGCTAGATTGAGTCATCCCACTTAAAAACATCGTGATAACATATCATTTTATTTGTCAATTGAAAAAGTATATATAGCATAGAAATACTTCTCAACTGTAATTTATTCTTTAGAGGCAGAGTCTCTCTCTAGGGCAGGTTGGAGCTTACTGTGTAGCCCAGACCAACCTCAAACACAGAGCAAACCCCTGGTCTCAGCTTCCTAAGAGCTGTGCTTTCAGAGATGAGTCACTACCTCTGGTTCTTTCTTTCTCTGATAACCACTTGCCTTATAAACAAAGACTTTCTTTTTCTTCTGGTGGTGCTGGGGCCCTTGCACATGCTAGGAAGACTGATCCATATATCCAGTCCTTAAAATGTGGGGCGGGGGTGTGTATGTTTACACAGACACACAGACACAAAGAGGAGAGAGAGAGAGACAGAGAGGGGGAGAGAGAGAAGGAGAGAGAGAGAAAATTTTTGCATTGAGAAGGGGTCTTATTGTGGAGGACTGGCTATTCTGGAATTCACTATGTAGAACAAGCTGGTCTGTAACTTACAGAGGTCCACCTGCCTAGGCTTCTCTGGAACTTTGGATTTTACTACCTCACCCTCATGAGTACTAGGAACAAAGGCTCTTGGCACCAGTCACAAATGCCTTTGAGTGATGTACTCAAGATAGGCCCCACTGCATAGACTAAGCTAGTACACAGGGAACCGAGAGACTTTGCCAAGAACTACTGGCTTCAGCTGCTTTTATCAGTAATGCTTGAGTCTCAACTGATTCTGCTGTCGTCACCTTTAACAAGGACCTTCTGAGACAAGAAAGGGCAACACTCCACGCTGGTTGATGCACAGGCTCATCTACTCCAAAATGACCAGCAACAAATAACCATTTGTTATTCCCCTCCATTGTCCCTCCTGTCCCTCCTCCTCTCTTTCCCTCTGTCATTTTATTCTGCTCCCCTTTGGCCTCCCCTCCATTCCCATAGCCTCCTGGGTGGTGCGTTGAGGGTTGTGCACTCCTCATTCTTAGCTAAGGGTAGCATTTCTGGGAACTCTAAGAAGGGCTGTGTAACAATTCACAACATTATGTGCTCAGAAGTTCTCCTGAGTTGTGCCCTTTTTGTTTTCTAATTCTGGCACCCAGGAGCTCCTTGAAGTCACTGCATAAACCCAGTAGGTGTGAGTGGAATGGGAATTTGATGACCTACACCTTGAACTTGTAATCCTCCAACCTCGGCCTCCTAATTAGCTGGGATTCTAGGCCCATGCCAGGCTCAGATCTCGATTGTTTTCTTTTTTTAAAAAACTTACTGGGAATTATTTTTGAGCCAGGCATGTTGGTTTGTGCCTGTGATTCCAGTTCTTCAGAGTTGGGACCAAGACAAAGAGCTCTGGGCAGTCCCCAGCTACATAGTGAGTGAACTTGAGGCCAGCCTGAACTACATAAGACCCTGACTCCAGGAGATCTTGTTAAAACATAGATCTGTAGCTAAGGATAGGGTCCAATGCTTGCCATCTCGGTTTTTGAAACAGGTCAATCAGTAATTCATGACCAACCTTGACAATATAGAAACTTCAGGACCAACCTGGAGATTCTGTTCGGTGTTTTGTCAGGTTGGCCCAAACTATGGTCATCTGGGAAGAGGAAATCTCAATCTAAAAAAGGCCTCCATAATATTGGTTTGTAAGCAATTCTGTAGAGCATTTTCTTGATTAATATTTGATGTGGGAGGGTCCAGCCCACATAGTATAGTAGTACCACCCCTGGGAAGGCTGTCCTGGGTTGTTTAAAAAGCAAGCTGAGAGGGCCAAGGAGAACAAGCCAGTAAGCACCAATCCTCCATGGCTCCTGCTTCAGACTCTACTCCAGGTTCCTGCCCTGAGTACCTGCCCCGGCTTCCCTCAGTGATGCAGTGTGTCCTGAGAGTTGTAAGCTGAAATAAACCCTTTCCTCCCCAAGTTGCTTTTGGTCATGGTGTTTTATCGCAACAAATGAGAACAGTGAGCTACATGAGGCCCTGTCTCAACAAAACCAAACCCAGACATAAACTAACTCTTACCCCATCATCTCTGTCTTCCATGCCCAGAGACCAAGATTCTGTGGGTTTAAGGATATGTTTGTAACAAGCTCCCAGGTAACAGTGATGTCACCTCTTTGGCCACACTTGGGAATCTCAGTCTTAGCCCTGACTCATGTGGCCTTTACACTGTTGACACTGAGCCACACTTATCATGGAGCAGGCCTGTGTGCTACACAGGATGCTACCTACATCCCTCTGCTCACCAGATGCAATGACAAAAACCTTTCAGATATCCCCAGTGTCTTCTGGAGTTTCTAACTGAGAGCCACTGCTGTGAGACAAGCACTGAGTAACAATCGTCTTTAACCTCTACATTCCTTCCCAGCAAAACCCTGTTTCCATATCCCTGGTGCCATGTGTAGGCTACCAGACACCTGCTAGGGAATGGTGATCTAACCAAGTTGAAGCCATTTTCCTCCCATCCCTTTCTTGGGGGTGGGGGGTTGTCTCATCATGATAAAGCGTAAGAGGGGTTCTTCCTGCTACAACCAGGAAAGACAGGTTCCCAGCCACCTCTGGGCTCTGGGCAGGAACACAGATACTGTTAACATATCAGTCTTTGTTCAGAAGGGCTGGTTCCCTGTGGGGAATTACATTAATGATCCCACAGAGAAGAGAAATAGGTCTTACTTTTCCCGGAAGTACCACACCCATGCCACTCTACCCAGGAGAAGAATAGCATATGGGTCTAGCATCTGCCTCCTCAGATGCTTGGGGGCCTTGGCAGAATCAGCTCTCGGACAGTCTGTGTTGACTGGGTGAGGGGCTCAGTGAGCTAGCCAGGGTCATTGAGTTTATAGCCCACCTAGACTGAAGGAGCATGCTGGCCGTGCCTCTCCTTCATGGCTTCTCTGTGCCTCTACGGTGACACAGCTGTGCCCTTGCTACCATACTCTATAAACAAAACAACCACAACACTGCAGACACACTGAGAAACTGTGGACAGAAAATACTTTTGCCCAAGGGCTGATGCTTCCCCATCAACAGCACACCAACAATGCTCTCTCCAGCCATGCACCCGAGGCCCAAAAGCCAAGGCCAGGAGCTAAGGATGTGAGGACCATGGCAGACGGCAAGTCAGGGAGTTTGTGGAACTGCCCCACAATTGGTCCCTGCTCTTGCACATTGGACTGCCTGGGCTCCTGGCTACTGCCACAGTATCTCTAAATCTAGAGCAGCTTGGTGAGGCGTCACTGTCCTATCTAAGATAAAGGGAGAATAAACTGTTCTTTCCGAGTTGTCCTGGATCAAGCAGAAGCACCTTGCAGTTTGCGCCAACCAGATCTTCCGGGCCAGTTTTATGGATGGCCAGAGGGTAGGTGACATCTTGCTCACTGACCTGTGGGGGAGATTACCACTCATTATACTTTCAGGGCTGTGAGAAGGAGGTTATCGCCAAGGTAGTAGGGTAAGACTTTTCGGCTCACTAGCAGTGTGGGCGTATTTTTATGGTGTTTTCCTGGATTAATTGACTCTTTGACAGACCGGGATACAATCCGACAGAGCTAGCCAGTTCAGCCAAACAGGGGTAAGCTTTTAAGCACTTTGTGGCAGGAGTAGAAGTTAGTAATGAGTGGGGCTAGGCCAGGAGGGGACCACACTGGGGCCACAGCAGCCAGCAGTTGGCTGGAAGTCAGAGAAGTGCAGAAACACCAGCTAGAGAATCTGCCTTCTCACGCCCTCAGCCTGTCAGCCTGGTGTACAAGGAGGAGGCCCACCTGCTGGTGATACGGTCTTCCCCAAAGAGGAGGTCCTCAACAACCTACAGGATACCATTCAGGGCCCTGAGGAGAATCCCTATGCCAGCAGTCTGTTCAGTATGAAGCTCCTGTTGGGCAAGGATTTCCCTGCTTCCCCACCCAAAGCCTACTGGCTAAAACCTTCCACCCAAATGTGGGCACCAATGGTGAGAGCTGTGCCACCGCCGTGTTCAAGAGGAACCGAGCAGCTGAGGTGGGCATCCGCCGTGTGCTGCTGACCAAACGCCTACTGATGCTCCCTAACCCAGAGTCTGCACTCCAGGAGGTGGGAACTGCTTTTGGAGAACTATGTAGAGTAGGCTACCTGTGACCCATCTGGTATGCAAGCAGCACCAGCAGCTGGAAGGCTGAGGCTACCTGGGATCTCAGCATGGTGCTGTAGCCTCCTCCAACAACCCTATGACCCCAGGGGTCTAGGAGGAGCCAAAGATCCCAGGTTGAAGAAGGATGCAGCTAGCAAGATAACTAAGCAGCCGGAGGCCAGCAGTGAGGAGACTGTCCTAGGCTCTTGTTCTTCCTTCCTCCCCTCCCACAGTGTCTAAGTGGGGTGGGAGAAGAGGAGAGGCGCACCCAAATCTAGACTTGTTTCTCTAAATAAAGCTGGAAAAGAAAATATACAAAAAGGACCTAGCTAGCTTGTAAGACAGAGACCAGAAGATGAGCTTCAGCATGGAGGGAGCCAAGAGCAGGTCTCTGATTGGCTCGTTCCCTTGCAGATCATCTTTCTCTGCTCTTAACTTAGGACCCTGCCCCTCCTGCAGACACAACCCAGTGTACCCTCTGTCTAATCAAGACTTTAGGCAGAAAGAACCTGAAAGGCTCAGCTTGGGTCAGGGGTACAGCGTGGGTCAGCCAGCTCTGGCGACAAGCAAGGCTTGTCTGTCCTGAAGAGAAGGGAATAAGAGACAGCACCGTCCAGGCTGGTTCCCCCAGGGGCAGGTTTGAGAGGAATTTGAGTACTTGTCTGGGGAGAACTGTGCTGGTTAATCGTGACCGTCAACTTGATGGGATTTAGAACCACCACGGAAACAAATCTCTAAGCACGCCGGGGGAACTATCTAAATCAGGGTAACTGAGGCAAGCAGACCCACTCTAAATGCGGGTAGCGCTGTTCTGTGGGTCGGAACCTCAGACTGAATAAAATGGGGAAGAGGAACACACACATGTATCCCCACTTCCTGCCTGGATTCAAAGTAACCGTCAGCTGCCTACTCCTGGCGCCAGCTACCTGCCATGGACTACACCCTTCAATGATGAGCCAAAATAAACCCTATCTTGTGTAAAGTTGCTTTGTCATGTATTTTATTACAGCAGCAAGACAAATCTTTAAAACAATGCACAATCCAGCCTTACCATCTCCATTCCCCTTGATTACCAGCTGGCACACTTGATATGCCAAGTCTCACACAAAAGCCAAGGAAGCCTGATGTATCAGCCCTTGCTGGCCAGCCTCCCTGTAGCAAATGAATCTAAAGGCAAATGGAAGGCACCTCTTGAATCTTGAGTGGAAGGAAGCAAATAATGAGAGTAAGGGGCCACAGCCACCAGCAGCTGCAAAATGCAAGAAAATGGGTGAACACTCAGAACCTCCACAGGGAGGCTGCCACTTTGTTGATGCACTGGCTTCAGCCCAACAAAACTGATGCTGAACTTCTGGCCTCCAAGTATATTGAAGTAAAAGGCAAGTAGTTCCTGACCCAGAATACTCCAGTGAAAGTGTCTGCCTGGCAGCATGACCGCCACTGGTATGAGGGAAACTTCACAACTATGTTTCCCGAGTGGGATGGTTTAAGAGATACTGATATATTTTACCTTTCTTGTACATCTGTGTTTTGGCTGACTTTCTTTTTGAGTTTGGAGTATGAAATGAGGATATATTTGTCAGAGTCAGAAATTCATATTCTTGCATCCCAGGTGCAAGGCCAGTAGAAGGATAACATCAAAGAGCTAAAGGAGAATAGTGTGTATTCAGAAGCACCAGTGAACTTGCCCAGCAGCTCTGTCTTCTTGCATGCACACATGCACGGTAAATAAGGAAGCATGAAAAGCTGTGCTGTACTTGTCTGTTCCTGGTTCACATGAGGGAAGGATGCCACACCCATACAGATAAACACTTGTTCAAGAAAGAAACTATCTATTCAGCTCAAGCTGGATCTTTATTGCCTTTTTCAAGTCTAAGTTGTTAACTCATGATGAAGCTTCCTAGCAGAATTTGTAATTCTTTTCCTACACCTTGGTTGCCTTTATGGAATGATGATATTCAATAGCAATCATGAGAGCCTTCAAGAATGTATTATATATTATATAAAACATTACACACTATATGTCTCATAATAGCAACAATAGGTGCTAGAAAGATGGCTCAGAGTTAAGAGCACCAGCTGCTCTTCCAAATGACCTGAGTTCTATTCCCAGTACCACCAAGCGGGATCACAGTTGTCTGTAAGTTTAGTTCAGGGGATCCATTGGCCTCTTCTGGCTTCCATGGACACTTCAGGCATATGGAAAATTGGCATACATTCAGGCAAACACCATACAGATAAAAATTATACTAACCAAAACATAATATTACCAATCATTTGACTTTGTTTTCTAGATGATGTTGATGGACACATGAACTTTATGTACAACATGTTATCAGAAGTTATTTCTAAACAATTTAGGAGAAATAAATCTTATTTTAAGTATTCCATAAGAAAGCTATTATTAAAAATATTGTAATAAGCTGGGAATAGTCGTACACACTTTTAGTTCCGGTACTCGGGAGGCAGAGACAGGATCTCTGTGAGTTCTAGGCCAGCCTGGTCTACATAGTGAGTTCCAAGACAGACAGGGTTATGTAGAGAACCTGTCTCAAAACAAAACTTATAATAAATACATTTTAAGTGAAAGAGGAGGGAATCTTATTTACATTCTTAACACCAATTTGAAAAATTAATTAATTCCATTAAATATTTTTAATTATTTAAGAATTTTATGCAACTTTGAAATATATAGAAAAAAACCCTCTAAAAATCAAGAAAATAAGCATTCCAATTTAAAAATGGAACAGAGAACTAAATAGGGAATTCTTGAAAGATGAAATACAAATGACTGAGAAATATTTAAATTTGTTCAATACCTTTAGCAGATAGGGAAATGCAAATTAAAACTATAGTGAGATTTCCCCAGTCAGACTGGCTAAGATGAAAAAAACAACAACAAACCAGAGGATGACAAATGCTGGCAAGGATACGGGGAAGAGGAATGCTTACTCACTGTTGATGGGAGTGCAAACTGGTACAGCCACTATGGAAATTGATGTGGAGGTTCCTCAGAAAACTGTAAATGGATCTGCCACATGATCCAGCCAAACCCCTCTTGGGCATATACCCAAGGGACTCCATATCCTACCACAGAGAAACGTGTTCATTCGTGTTTATAGCTACTCTATTCACAATAGCCAGGAAATGAAAACAACCTAGATATCCATCAACCAATGAACGGATACTGAAAATGTGGAACATTTACACAATGCAACATTATCCAGCTGTTGAGAAGAAAGAAAAAGAGATTATGAAATTTGCAGGTAAACAGATGGAGCTGGAAACAATCCTGAGTGAGGTAACCCAGACCCAGAAGGACAACATTACATGTTTTCTCTCATTTGTCTTTGCTGGCTTTGATCTTTAGATATGTGTGTTCCATTTGAAACAGCACCTCTCCTGTGCCCCAAGATGGAGGGGTCTTTAAAAAGGATTGAGAAAAAAAAAAGTATATATCCAAGGCCATCAAGATGGTTTATCAGGTAAGGGTGCCTGATGGCCCAAGTTTGATCCTCAGGAAGGAGAACCTGCTGTGGAGGGTGCAGTTATATACATATGCATATGTGCATACAAATAAAATGTTACAAAAACATGAAACTGTCTGGTGTTACAGAAAAAGAATTCCTAAGGCAACTCATAAAAGCAGGAGCCTGAGCTGGAGGCCCAGCATGACAAGGAGGAGCTTTGACAGTCTGGGCTGTCCTGAAAAACCAAACTCTACCAGTCCTAGAAGAAAGCCACTCATCCCTTCATCCTGAAACCAAACCAAGCTCTCTGGCCCTCTTTGTTCAAATCTTCCAGTTACTGAAAGATGGGACTCAGAGAAGAAGCCCGAGGAGGCCAGCTGCTTCTCCCCCCCTGTCTGTAAAGATGCAGTCCAGTTCCTTCAGTACAGGCAGGAAGCACTCCCCAACTTTCAGTCAGATTTCCAGAAGTCTTCAAAGCACCATCAAACTTTTCCCAGGAAGGGGCTCCTTAAGCATTGGATGCTTTGAAAAAATAAACACCTTGTAACCTATATATCTAACCCACAGATAAATAGATAGCATCAGGCATCCAACTACTAGAATTCAAAAAGGTCTGGTTACTCCTCTAATCCAAAGGTAGAGTCAAGAGGACCATCTGTCTAGCAGGAGGTTGGTATGTTTGGAGTCAGTCCCTCCTTGTACAGAGTCCTTGCCTCATCTTGCCTCGAGTGTTCAAAGGTGACCAACCACACAAAGCTACCATCTTTGCCTTGGCAGCTTTTGATTTTGTTAGTCTTTTGAGACAGTATCACACTGTAGTCCAGGATGGCTTTGAACTCACTATATGGTAGTTTAGGCTAGTTTTGAACTTGTGGCAATTCTCCTGCCTTAGCTCCCAAATTGTGAGGTTACAGGCAGGAGCCACCAAGACAGGCTGTGCCTCCTTCCCATGGTGCCCCTTGTGACTTTACTTTGACCCCACAAAGAGAATCTAGGTTCATCTGTGCCTCTCTCACTCACTTATCACCCCTGCAAAGTCTCTTTTGTCACACAGAGGACCTAAGTCCCTGAGATATGGATATGGTATGTTTGTGGGTGCATATTTCTGCCTGCCGTATGGTTATTATTGTCATTCTGTTGACAACATGAACATTCCAAACTATGAAGGCAGACCTCTCTCAGCCTACTCATTCACAGGTAGAGTGAAGGAACACTACATTATCAGAGGGAGACTGGGCCCTCTGACTGTAGACATTTGCAGCAGGCACAGTGTGGAGGAAGAACATTTGGACACTTTACCAGCAGGACTTGGTATTTCAAAGTTAAGAACTTAGACACGGAGTTGGGCCCTGCTAAAAGCAGAAGAAAGAAAAGAACAGCATAAGACTGAGAAATGTCTTTGGGCTGGTGTAAAACTGGGTAAACTAACCATGTTGAACAGAAACTTTGGTTCTGGGAGGGGAAGGAATGTTTGCATTAGGGGAAAATCAAATCCGAGGTGGCTACTGCTAGCTGATCCTTCATGCGCTTCTGCCTTCATTGATACTCGGCTTTCTCCTAACCCTCACTGCTGCTAGCCAGAGCAAGCCTCCTCTCCCATTCAAGCCTTAACTCCATTTTCCTTGAATTTAGCAAATTCTTGGGGCCCAATGAGGATACATGGTTATCGAGGTATATTATCAACAACCCTTACTTTTCTGGGCTTGTTCTGTATCGACAAAGGATTGCTTTATATTCTCACAGGGTACAGAGAAACGGGATCTGTTTTTAATGTATTCAAACTGTACAAACAGATACAAAAGGTTAGGAACATTTTTATTCTTACAGCACTTGAGAAAAATGTAAATGTATTTGATACTCAGTGATACTCCTCACCTTGCCGTTCCCCGAGTTAGGTACAGTAACACCCACATCCTTCCTTCTCTTAGAGGTAACTGACACTTCTCCCATCCACAGGTGTCAAAGGCTTCTGCCTCCCTGAACTGGGTGGGCTATGACCATGGTGGAAGGGACATGCTATGACTTCCAAGGCTATAACATAAAGAAGTATTCCTTTCCTCAGGATCCCTGGAGAAAGTCATTCCCTCTCCCAGCCTCCCATGCCTTGCCAGGAAGCCCAAGGCTTCTGTGCCCTGCTGTTCTGGCTGATAGCCCAGCTGAGTTCTTAGCCAACAGTCGGGAAGCCCTACTACCAGGGGATGTGATGCTTAGGTGATGTTTGTCGGTGGATGCTGTTTGAGGCTTCTCAGATGAGACCCAGGCACCATGCAGTAGCAGTAAACTGTCCCCTGTGCTCTTTGCAATCTCTTGACCAGTGGGCTGCTTAATCACAGTAAAACAGATAAAATAGTAGTTGTTTTAGGAGTTCTTTTAGTAGCTAGTATTCTGACATATGTAAGTACTAAAACCTGGAAGGCTTTTTAAATTTCATTTATTAGGTAGTCCAGGTAGGTAGACCAGGCTAGCCCTAAACTTGCAATCAATCCTGCTTCCAGCTCCTGAGTGCTGGGATTATAGGCATCGGCTTTGGCACACATGTTTACCAGGAAGCACAACAAGCATAGCAAGTTGCCTGAATCATACCAGTTTTTCTACCCAATTTCTTTCTTTTTTTAAATTAATTACATTTATTCTTTGACAATTTCATAATTTATATAATACATTCTAATTATTGTCTGCAACCGTCTGTTTTACCTCCCTCCCATCTCTGCACCCCTTCCCCCTTCCAAATCCCATTCCTAAGTCATGTCATTCTGTGTTGTCTTGTGACTTGCTGCATTTTACCAGGGCTATCTGTGTGGCCATGGATATGGAGCTTAGTAGGCTCCCCAGTGTGTACAGAGCTGAGTGCAATGACTCCTCCTCTCCCAGGACCTACAATGGCCAATCGCCTGTTGTTCAGCAGTAAGGGGTAAGGTGCCAGAGCTCTCCCCCACCTGCAGCTGACTGTTGTCAGGGTGACTCCTATGCAGGCCCAGTACAGATTATGTCAGCTGATGTAAGTCCATGTTTTCAATGGCTGTCATGCCCAGAAGACTGCATTTTGCTGACACTAACTTTCTTCCACCCCCTCTGTCTTGGGTGCTCACTGAACCTTACAGGGAGTGGTATAAATACCTTGTTTAGAGCTGAGTCCACAACCATTGCTCACCACGATGGAAAAGCCACAGTCTCTTCATTCACCTGTTTACTGCAAAGAGAAAAATCAATATGGCTGTCTCTCAGAAAATTGGGAATCAATCTACTTTAAGACCTAGCTATACCAGTTTTGGGCATATACCCAAAGGATGTTCAATCACACCATAAGGATATTTGCTCATCTGTGTTCATAGCAGCATTATTCATAATAGCCAGAACCTAGAAACAACCTAGATGCCCCTCAACTGAAGAATGGATAAAGAAAATGTGGTACATTCACACAATGGGGTATTGCTCTGCTGTCAAAAACAACCATGTCAGGAAATTTGCACACAAGTGGATGTAAGTAGCTTGAAAAAAATCCTGAGTTAGGTAACACAGACCAAGAAAGACAAATATGGTATGTACTCATAAGAGGATATTAACTGCAAGGTAAAGGATAACCACACTACAGCCCCAGAGAGACTAGATAACATGAAGTGCCCAAAGAGGGACACATGGATTTTCCTGGGAAGGGGAAATAGATCTCCTAGTAAACTAAGGGCAGGTGAAGATACGAACATGAGGGATTTGGTAGGGGGTGGAATAGAAGGGGACATTAATGAAAGATATGTCTTGATGGGGGGGGGGCATTTCAGGGTCAGATAGAAACCTGTTGCAAGGGAAACACCTACAAATCTAGAAGGATGTCCCCAGCCAAGACTCCTAGCAATAGTGGATAGGTAGCCTGAACTGGCCATCTCCTGTAATCAGACTGATGACTACCCTAATTGCCATTCAGTAACTGATGGAAGCAGATGCAGAGATCTACAGCCAAGCACTGGGATGAGCTCCTGGAGTCCTGTTGAAAAGAGGGAGGAAAAATTGTACAAGCCAGGGGGATCAAGGTAATCACAAAGGTACCCACAGAGACAACTAACCTGGGCTCATAGGAGCTCACAGACATTGGACTGACAGCTAAGGAGCCCGAATAGGACTGACTTAGGCCCTCTACATATGTGAGACGGTTGTGTAGCTTCTTGTGAGACTTCTAGCAGTGGAAGTGGATCTGTCCCTAAAGTTTTGGCAGGTTTGGGGAATCTATTCCTCATACCGAGTTGTCTTACCAAGCCTTAATATGAGGGGAGGAGCTTAGTTCTCAACTTGATAAGCTATGCTTTGTTGATACCTATGGAAGACCTACCCCTTTCTGAACAGAAATAGGAGGAGCAGATTTTGGGGGAGTGTTGGGGCGGAACTTGGGGGGAGGGAATGGGAGGGTAAGAGGGAGGGGAAACTGCAGTCAGGATATAAAATAAATTAATAAATTTATTTTTTTTAAAAAGCTGAGAGTAGCATTTATCCAACTTATTTCTTTCATTTTATTTTGTTTATTATACACGTGGGCATGTATGTTCCATGTATGCATGGGGAGGTATGTGTTTATTCCTTCTACCATGTAAGTCCAGGTCCTCAGGCTTGGTGACAAGCACCTTTATCCACAGACCCAATTCACTGCTCCTCAACCGATTCTCTTTGGAGACCAGAAGATAGCATCAGATCCCCCAGGAACTGTAGTTACAAATGGTTATAAGCTGCCATGTGGGTGCTAGTAACTGAGCCTAGGTCCTCTGCAAGAGCAAAAAGTGCTCTCAACCACTGGGCCATCTCTCCAGTCTCTTAGGTATCTTGACCCTGGCAATCCAATGAAGAGAAGGCCTTTTCCCTTTTCTCCAATAAAATTTGTCTTCTCCAATCTGTTGTTGGAATCCAAACTATAATGTTATGAACCTCCTAGAACAGTAGTTCTCAACCTGTGGGTTGTGATCCCTTAGAAGTGTCAAAACACAGAGTTGTTCTTAGACCATTGGAAAAACATTACCATTCATAACAGTAGCAAAATTACAGTTATGAAATAGCAATGAAATAATTTTATAATTGGGGGTCACTACAATAAGAAGAGCTGTATTAAAGGGTTGCAGCGTTAGGAAGGTTGAAAACCACTGTCATAGAATGTTTATCTTAAAATGTGTTTTTGGAAAATGTGGCCAATGGGGCAATAAAGCAAGATGGAAGAGGGGACAGAACCAGATGACAAAGCTTAAGAGAGAATTTGTAAGTCATCCCCTGGCAGATCTAGGCTTGGAGATCAGTTACTCAGCATGTACTGGAGTTTGGTCTCAAGGACTACAAGAACATACAGCAGATCAAAACAGCTTATCTTAACTTCACTTCCCCTGTGTTCCTCCATCCAAAAGAGCAGAGATACCATCAGGATGGAACCACTTTCTTGTTTGGTTTTTTGAGACAGGGTTTCTCTGTGTAGCTTTGGAGCCTATCCTGGCACTCACTCTGGGATTAAAGGCATGCACCACTGCCCAGCCTGGAACACTGCTGTGGAGGCCAGCCTAGCTTGGTACTCACAATCTTTTCTTGCTTTCTCCTCAATATCTGTGCCACTTGGCCTGCCCTGGCACAAAAGAATCCTTCTCTATTCATTTGCCTATACTTCAAAATTGTCTGTCATCTTAGACCTTAAAAATAATGATTTCCTAATGAGGGTCTTGTGAGATCAGTACTATGGAGGAAGGTATTCTTTATTCTGACAAATGCTTGTGTTGGCCCCATTCAAAGAAAGGATAATAAGGACATGATGGATGAGATGAACATTGGGGTGGGACAGATGGTTGAGTTAATCGGTCTTCAAAAGAAGTGTAGTACCCAAAGCTTGTTCATTCTTTTGTGTTCTTTGAGAGTCCTTTCTTTTTTTGTTTTGTTTTGTTTTGTTGGGACAGGTTTCCCTGTATGCCCCTGGCTGTCCTAGAACTTTGAGGCCAGGCTGGCCTCGAATTCAGAGATTGCCTTTGTGCTACCCATCTCTTCTGTGCCCCATCCTGAGTACTGGGATTAAGGTGTGTGCCACCACCACCCAACAACAAAGTCCTTTTTTGTATTATTTAAACGTTTATTTATCTTATTGTTTGGATGCATGTGTGGGTATGGAAGTTAGAGGAAGTCAGAGGGCAATTCTGGGGAGTGTTTCTTTCATTTAACTATAGGTCCTTAGGACCAAACTCATGTCATCAGGTTTTTGAAGCAAGGACTTCTAGTCACTGAGCCAGAGCCATCTTGAGCCATCTTGCTCTATGTGTGTGTGTGTGTGTGTGTGTGTGTGTGCTCACTCATATAGACCAACCTTACTGATTCCTCTGTTTCCACCTCCCAGGCATGCATTACCATGCCCAGCTATTATTATTATTATTATTACTATTACCACAATTTTTTGTTCTGTTGTGCTTTTTAAGGCAGGTTTGTACTCTGTGCCCTAAGCTAACTTTGAAACCATGGTGATCCTCTTGCTTTAGACTCTCAGTGATCGAGATTGCAGTGTGACACACATTTCCTAGATGGGAGTGCTTTTAGAGTGTGATATAGAGAACCATTTTTTTTTTTTAAAAAATAAAGCCTCTTGAAGAGTTTTGTATATCATGTATGTATGTTAACTTGTAGATGTTTTGATTGTTATAGTGTATGTATGTTATGGAACAGGAGTACGTTCCTGTGGACTTCAGACACAATATTTGGAAGTCAGTTCTTTCCACCATGGACTTTAGGTTAAAACTCAGGTTGTCAGATTTTCAAAGCAAGAACTTTTACCCACTGAGCCATCTTGCCAGCCCTAGCTTTTATTATATTTTATTTATTTATTTATTTATTTAAACAGTTGCTATTTGTTTAGAATGTTCCTGGTTTTGATTTGGAGTTTTTGTTGTTTGTTTTCCTGCTTTGTTTGGGAGGAACTCATTCAACGCATCAGGCCTCAATTTCATATGAAGCTGAGGATACTCTTGAACTTTCTATCCCCTTGCCTCAACATCCCAAATGCTGGGGTTAAGGACACACCAGTTCTTATGATCTGGAGGCTGAACACAGGACTTCATTCCTTCTAGGCAGAAACTGTGCCGCTGAACCCCTTGCCAGGCCCCAAACAAAAAATGGGCAACCAAATTCTCAGAGTATTTGGTCCCTGTTCTAGATCTCTGCCATTGGTCACTAGTGGGAAGCAGTGACTCAAATCTTTTGGATTTCATTCAGATCTAAAGAGAATTAGGACACATTAGGGGAAGCTATCCTTGGGACAACTGTGACTAAACTCAAGATCCCCTTAGACCTGACATGCACAACAGAGTCCAGCACAGAAGTTGGCTTCCGAACATTGTCACAGCTTCTAGAATGAACTTCAGTATAATAATCACGCCAGAAATGGGTACGGGGTAGATGCAGCTGAAGTTTTACGAGTATTTGGAGCAAAGTGAGAGGTTTTCATTAGTGACCAAGATGCAGCCCACCGTTCCATCTCTCTGTCGCTCTGATTCTAACTTTGCAGATCATCGTCTTTGGTGACTGCGCAATTTATTGTCAAAGAGAAGTGAGAGATCTCATAGTTATGCAGTGTATTCAGTCTGCCCATGTCTATTGTCACCATTAGTTACCACATATGTAGCATTTGATTAGCATCTCCCCATTCCTTTGCACCATCCTCCCACCTAGAATGAGGTCATGTTTTGAATTTGGGCTTAGCTATGTAAATTGCTTTGTCTAATGTTCACAAATAAGATGCAAAGCAAGGCTTGAAACATGCCTATGTATTGGGCTCATCTGTTGCTGACAGTTCTTCTACTGTCATGGGAACAAGCCCAGATTCTATTACCCTCCATCTCCTTCATGGGTCTCCCCTGTCCACCCTGTGCTAGAATCAGACTATTACCCTGATTGATGCATATGATGAACATGCAGAATATTTTCTGCTGTTTCTCCTCCACCCCTTTTTTATTGTTTTGTTTTATTTTTGAGACATAGTCTTACTCTGTAGCCCAGGCTAGCCTTAAAAGTGCTGGGATGACAGGTGTGAGCCAACACACCTGGGCTTGTTCCAGGTATCTGAAATTTGTCCTTCCAGATCCAATCTCTTTGCCTCTCCCCATTCTATTCCAGGTCCTAGATGTGGATACTCTGTGGTGTGCTTCAATGGGCCACACCCTTTGGCCTCCCCTTTGGATTTGGTCAAGAATGGTTCTGGCAGAGGAGAGTAAGACTATAGAATTAGTCTTCTGAAGTTCTCCCTACAGAGTTCTGTAGCTTGGCTGTGTCCTGTCGGGAGCATAACAACACAGAGTCATCACTTTCTTTACCCATAATTGTGGCTACCTATCATGTCTTTAGACTTAGGGCTATAAATAGCTCCCTGCTCTTGATAGCCCCACTGCACTGCAACATCAATAATGATTGCCTTCACCATCACACATGTTGTAAAAGGTTTATGAGATTCTCAACTACATCATTTACATGTTGCATTAGTTTTCTGCTGGGAAAGAACCAGGAGGCTGACTGACACATTATTTAAATGAAGCTCTGCCATCTCTAAAAGACATGCAGCTTTGCACCAACCATTGGTTTAGATCATGTAGGACTCCAACAACCTTTGCCATAAAAATGCACTGTGTACCTTTGATAAGGGGTCATCTATAGGCTATTCAATTTCCTCCTAAACTAGAAGCTACCATCTCTCAAGAGGTCAAGCCTCAGAATTAAAGAACTTGGCTCTTTGTTCTTCCAAGAACATCATGTTACCAAGGTTGACAAACTGCCGGAGCCCTTCCCTGCTGAATTGCCACATGGTGAACTTAGATGACCCATCCTTTCCTGATCTTTCTCCCAGATCTGCGTCTAGGTCCCTGCCTCCTGGCATGAAATCTGCAGTGACTTGGCCAGGGGTGACTATCTATCTGGCCTCTGCCCCCTTGGTTTTTTTTCTGTGGGACTTAGATAACATAATACTTGTCACCTTCAGATTTGCTGCTCCTCTAGCATTACCACACACTTCCTGTGGCATCTTAAGGCTCTTGAAGAAAGAAAAGAGAAGGGAAAATTATTTTAACATCTATGTATTGGGACTTTCTTGAGAACTACTTAAGTTACTATTGTTACATTACTATCACATTAGTAGGGTTCCTGCACAGGAACTGGGACAACACAGACATATGCAAAAGCCTAATTTTAGGTTCAAATTATTTGAAACATTGTTTCAGTTTAGGTTCTCTCAGAAGCAGATCCTGAAAGTTTGAGGTATAGGTACTTCAAGAGGGTGATCTCTGGATGCTTGGTCGGGGAGAAAGGCTAGGGAAGCCAGTGTGTCTGTCACTGTGTGGCATTCTTGAACAACAGCTGAAGTGGGGGGGGGGGAACTTGTAGGATTCCATCCATACATCCATAGCTTGGTGCTCCACCGTGGACACATCCGAAAGGAAGAAACTTGTGGCACAGGAAGCTATTGGCCTATAGCAGCCAAGACATAGAGAGACCTGGGGAAAGACGGAGGACAAGGTGCACCTTTCCAGAGCATGTCTCCAGTGACCGGCTCCCTCCAACAGGTCCTCCAATGCCATCTCATCATGAACCCATCGAGGGATTTATCCACTGATGAGTTCAGAGCCCACAAGATCCAATACCTCCCCTGAAGCCCATCAGCTGGCAATAAAACACAGGGGCCTTCAGGGACTCTTCAGCCTCAAACCATAAAATAAGTCACAACTGGAGGTAGTGTGGGTTCAGTTAACTAGGGACCTGCTGAGCAACTGAACGGAACATGCCTCAGGGTCATCATACTGAAGAGAGGCCAAGCTGGGATTTTCATACACCGTATGGACTGAATTTTTGCCTTCTGCCCCCAATTCCTGTGAGGTCTAATTCCCCGATACGGCTATGTTTGGAGTGGCATTTAAAGGAAGTAATTAGGTTAAATTATGTCATAAAGGTGGGGGGTAGGATTAGTGTCCTTATAAGAGACAATAGAGTTTATTCTCTCTTCCCTTTTGCTCTCTTTCCATCTCCTTCATCTTCCTCTTCTTCCCTCTCTCTTCATCTCCTTCTCCCTATCCCTCCCTCTCTCTCTCCCCAAGCACTGAAGAAAGGGCATGTGAAGACGCAGCCATCACAGCAAGTCAGAAAGAAAGGCACTAGACACGGAATCAGTCCTTTGACCTTTGACCTTGAACTTCTAAGTTTCAGAGGCGTGAGAAAGTAAGTTTAATATATAACACACAGTCTACGGCACTTTGTCAGAGCAGGCTGAGAAACCTAACACAGGCACTGTCTTCCATTCTTACTGACTAAGGATTTCCCTTGGGGGGCACTGTGGAGACTTGAGGTGGCAAGCTTTGTCAGCACCTCAGAACTTTCCTCCCTGGCTGTAGGGGAAGCAAAGAAACATGGAAGGCCTCACAGATTCTGCGGGGGCCATTGTTCCCAGTCTTCAAATGTTATGCATCAGTACATTGATTATTGTCTTCTAGATGCCATTTTGTATATATTTAGGAAGTCAACATGGACAGATGTTGAATGTAAATGATAAGGCATTTAAAATAGGACTAGATGTGACAAAATTGTTCTACAGATTTATGTTAGTCTACACTCCACAGCAAGGCCAGTGTCTCCACCTGCTTTCTGGCTGCTTATCAGATATATCGACCTGCCAGCCTGGCAGGACAGTGTCTCATCCTCATCTGCAAACCTCTTTTGTCAGTTCATGCATCAGAGCTCTACATCAGGAGCATGGACGTGCGAGAAACCTCCACGGCTGTGGAGTCTTTGCTGGTCTGGGCATGAAGCAAACAGTGGGTCAGAAGCTGAGAAAAGCTGTGCTAAGCAGGTGTGGGGTCTCATTCCTATAATGCTAGCATTGGATGGCTGGAACAAGAGGGTGGTGCCGGACGGAAGGCCAGTTTGGAGAGGCCCATAGTGACCTAGGGTCCTAGGACAGGGTGAGGCCCATAGTGACCCAGGGTTCTAGGACAGAGTGGGCTATAGATTGGAACCATTTCTGAAACAGCAAAAACAGAACCAAAACACACACAAAAAAAGAAAACCATGTGTGCTTTTCAGGGTTCTTAGGTATTATCTTACCCAGGTCCAGAACTTTCACTAGGTTCCATCCCAGCCACTGTATTCATCGTCAGAAAAAGATGGTGACAGTCAAACAATTGAAAAACATCATCTGCTGTCACCTCCACAGCGCCCACAGAGAAACTGGATTTGAGATGACTGCATAGAGAGGCCTAGAGAGGGGTCAAAGGGAAGTTTACAGGACATTTTGAAAGAGATGGGTGTAAGGACTTGCCAGACAAAGAATGATATATGGACAGAATTATAAGATGAGGTCTCCAGTAAACAAAGAATTTGTTTTGAGATTGAATCCCACGTATCTCAGATTGGCCCCAAACTCCCTCTGTAACCAAGGATGACCTTGAGCTTCCAATCCTCCAGCTGCCACCTTCTGAATGTTGGAATTGTAGGTAAGTCCCGCTACACTGAGTTTTATGCAGTGTTAGGAATGAACCAGGGCTTGGTGTGTACTGGGCAAGCATCCTGCCCCCTAATCTACATCCTCTAACACTTTAAAACATTTTAGCTCCTAGAGTCTGACATTGCTTGAGACTCTATGTCAAGAATTGCCTTACTTCCACTTCCTGTATGCTGGGCAGGTAGGTAACAGGAGCCTGCAACTGAGGGAAGGATTAAAAACCCAATGACATGTTAATATTTCTTTAAACCACTGGTGAGTTAGCAACAGACCAAAGAAATACTTCCTAGGCCTGTTTAACTCTCCGAATGTCTGTTAGCTGGGAAGTAGCAGCTGAAGAACTGAGCTGTGGTTTGGTTTGGGTAGTCTCAAAAGTCAGGGACACAGTGTCAACCTTTTTTTTTTTTTTTTTTTTTTTTTTTTATGAAAGCAAATGTCAGTTGTCAAAGCCTGGCCCGCTGATGCTTCTGATCTTCTTCCGTGTGGGCTGGAACTGAGCTGCCCTTTCAGAGTGAACAGAGAGTGAAGCCAAGTTCCTGACAGAGTAAAGTTGGTCCCTGTCACCTGTGAAATCTAAGGAAATGCAATCTTTCATTTTATTTATCTACAGTTTATATAAAGTCTCATTATGTTCCCATAGTTATCTCTTACAATCCTGTTTCAGTCCCATGGGTGCTGGCGTTACGCATAACCACACAGTCTGAGGAAGTTTAAGTTTTAACTTGGACTAGAATTATAGTGGTTTGTGTTGCCTCCAAACTAGTGGAAGGGAACCAAAAATTTCTATGGGGGAAGACGCCTTCATGCTGTGTCTCAAACGATTCCTGTATGAATTCAATGTTTAACATGCAAATACAACAGCACACAGAGAAACAAAAGTGATATGAACAGGAAACACCCCAACAGAAGCAGACCTACAAATATTTGAGATATAAATTATCAAATTATCAATTATAAGAAATAAGATTTGCTTTTTTCCCTACATGTAAAGACAATAATACACATACACACACACACACACACACACACACACACACACACACACAAACAACTTGACAAAACTTAGCATGGTGGCACACACCTTTGATCTCAACACTTGGGAAGCAGAGGTAACCTGTATGAGGTTGAGGCCAGCCTGGTCTACACAGAGGTTTCATGCCAGCCATGGATACACATTAAGATCCTACTTTAGGGTAAATATCATGACAAGAAACAGTAAAAAACGAAGCAAAGTTCAAAACCCTGATAGAGCACATGGAAAAGAGAAGCCTTAAGTATTATCACTCTACTTGATCTATCATGACAAAATAGCATAGGTTGTGTGTCTTAAAGAGTGTAAATTTAGGGCTGATGGTAGAGTACCTTCCTATTGTGCACAAAGCCCTGGCTCACTCTCTAGTTCTTCATAAAACTGGTCCATGCTTGTGATCCTGACACTTGGGAGATGAAAGCAGGAATTCTGGAAGCTCAAGGCCATCCTCAGCTACATAAGCTGCTTGAAGCCAGCCTGGTGTGCTAGTCAAGAGCTCAATGGTGGTTGTCTTATCCAGAGAGATCAAGAGCTGGGCAGTTGCCCAGTCCACAGTTGGATCTCCCAGCAGCTGTCATGGTATGGAAGGCCTTGGGAATCCCTGTAGAGCCACAGAAACATGATGGACTCGACAAGAAGCTTCTATCTTAGTTGATTCTAATCCAATCAGGTTGACAACCAAGATAAACTATGTGTGTGGAGGAAGTAAGCTGCTGAGGGAGGTCTCTCAGGTTTTATAGCCTTGTTCCACTTCCTGTTCTCTCTGTCTGCTTCTTGTATGTAGATGAAGACATGAGCAGTCAGCTTCCCGTTTCCCCCACCATGCCTTAACTTCATGGCTGTTTGGACTCTCCCCTCTGGAATGGTAAGCCAAAAACAATCATCTATAAGTTGCTTTTAGTCATGATATTTTATCACAGCAACAGAGAAGCAACTAATACCACACACACACGTTCACATATACATGTTCAGACATACATGTGCACACACATACAAAGAAGGCTCCACAATGAGATAAAATGTGGTATTTGTCTTTCTGGTTCTAGTTTACTTATGATCAGGTCTACCCATTTTCCTGGAAATAACAATTCATTTTTCCATGTGGCTGCATAAACTCCATTGTGCTATATTCCTTTTGGTATATTCCCAGAGCTAGCATAGGAATATAAGTTCTTGTTGCTTCATTTTTTAATGTGTGGAATGTGGATACTTTGCCTGCATGTATGTCTATGTACCATTGATGCCCAAGGAGGCCAGAAGAGGGGGAATCACATTACCTGAAACTGGGGTTATAGTAGAGACCCTTGTGAGCCAAGTGTGGGTCTAGGAATTGAATCTGGGTCCTCTAGAAGAACAACCTGTACTCTTAACTGCTTAGCCATTCTCCAGCCCCTGTGGGTTTTTTTGTTGTTGTTGTTTTGTTTTGTTTTTTGTTTGTTTTTTTTGTGTGTGTGGGGGTGGTTCTTGAGGAATTTCCACACTAGTTTCATAGTGGCTGTAGCAGTTTCCATGGCTTTCAGGAGTGTGAGATTCATCCCACCACCACACATCTTTCCCAGCATTTGCTAGTTGTTTATTTTTACTTTGGTTTCTGTTTTTGTGAGACAGAGTCTCACTCTGTAGCCTAGGCTGGCCTTGAACTTTCAGCAATCATTTGTTCTCAGTATAGTATGCATTATACTGGCAAATTTCACATGCTGTTTGTGCTTATGCAGACTCTGGGAACAAGAGATTGGCAGCCTCTCAGACTTGAATATGTCCTTGAATGTCCTCCAAGTCTCCTTGTCCTGGGACAGGGTGACTCCTTAACTCTGGGGCAGGGAGAAAGGGCAACAGTCAGTGGCTAAGGGTATTAAAACGATTTCAGCTTTGCAAATGGCTGGAAGGTAAGCCATCTCCACTAGAACTTCCTATTTCCTATGGCTTATCGCACGCTGTAAGAATGCCTGCAGTGGGAACAGGAAGGTAGACGCTCACCCGCAGAGAGAATGCTCAGCTCTGTGCTCCCAGTCCAGAGCTCCAGACCGCTTTCAGCAGGGTTTCCCTAGTCATTTCTGCCAGATGTTTTGTGTTGCCTTTGCTTGCTCTCCCAGCCAGGTTACTCCAGTTGCTCCTGCTCAGCATTATGGTGCTTTTACCCATCCACTGTTTATTGTTTGCTCTTGCTTGCTGCATGCTTAATAAACTTACTCATCTGGAAACCACATACATGAGTACTGTAAATCAAATCCACATGGAAGACAAGTGTGAGCCACCACACTCAGCTTGCATGTCCATGTGTGTAAGACGTATGAGTGTCAGCACTCACCTGCCATGGCACGCACATGGAGGTCAGAGTTCAACCTTTGGGTGTCCATCTTCTAAATAAGTTCTGGTTTACAGGGATTCTTGTCTCAAACAAATAAGTGAACAAAAACTGACAACAATAACAACAGAGAAGGATTTTGTTGTTGTTGTTGTTGTTTTGTTTTTAAGAAAGAAGAAGTTAAGTATTCCTGTAGCTGGAAGGTTTATTATATCTAAAAATCAAGATGCAAATGCAATCTTTGATTACACACACACACACACAGAGAGAGAGAGAGAGAGAGAGAGAGAGAGAGAGAGAGAGAGAGAGAGAGAGAGAGAGAGGGTCTTGCTGTGTAAGCCTAGCTGGTCTCAAACTCAGAGATATTCTCTTGCTTCTGCTCCCTAGGATTAAAGGTATGTGCTTCTCATGTCTTTACCTCTTCCTCCTCCTCGCGCCCCCCCCCCCCAGCCACCTCTTGGTTTATTTTTATTCTCTGAGTATATGTGTGGGTTTGTACACATGAGAGTGATGCCTATGCATGCCAGAAGGGGGCATTAGATCCCCCGCTGCTGGACATGGATGCTGGGAACTGATCCTCTGGAAGGACAAGCAGGATCCCTTCAGCAATGGCCACCTCTCCAGCCCCAGATTCCTCCTTTTTCAGGAATGAGGACAGTATCTTTAGAACAGAGACTTATTAGCTGGATGTACATCTTTAATCCCAGTACTCAGGAGGCAGAGGCAGGTGGCTATCTGTGAGTTTGAGGCCCACCAGGGAAAGATAGTAAGACCCTTCCTCAGACAGAGGGGGGGGGGGGGGAGAAGAAACACACACATTGCATTCTTCTCAATTTTAACACCCAATGTTAAGAAAATAGACAAATTGTAAGTAAGATGTTTAAGAAAAAAATAAGTTGCATCCCTGTGCATACCAATGACAAACAAAACAGCAAAATAACAACTTTGAAGGGGATATAGAGACTGCTCTGTGGTTAAGAGCAGTTGCCGCTCTCATTGCTCTTCCAGAGGATCTGGGTCAGTTTCCAGCCTCCTCACAGTGATTCAAAACCATCTGTAATTCCAGTTCCAGGGCATCTGATGCACATGCTTACATGTAGGCAAAACACTCATACAGTACAATAAAAATAACCAATATTTAAAAAGAACGTATGCAGCACTCTCCGGGTACGTACCCACGGAAGGCTTATCACATTTTCTTCTGCCTAGATTCCAATTAAAACATTTTAAATTTATTTTCATTCTTATGTGTATGAGAGTTTTGCTTACATGTATATGCACACACCCTGAGTGTACCTGGCAACCAAGGAAGCCAGAAGAGGATGTCAGATCCTAAGAAACTGGGGTTGTAGATGTGGGTACTGGGAACTAAACCCAGGTCCTCTGCTGGAACAGTCTTTCCAGCCCCCAGATTTCAATTCTTCATTAAATTAATATTGTATAGATTAAAATCCATGTTATCTGACTAATTAAATTGCTTTAACTTTTTAGTCAGAAATGTGTACTAATATAAGGGTCAGGTTTTAGTGGCCCAAGAAAGTCATGCAGAACCAAGTAGCTGAGGAGAGCTGACACATTAGATAGCACTACCTGCTTATTTCTGGAAGGTTCCACAGGACCAAGAGCCAGCAGTATCACTTTCTGTCTGTTACCTCTCTGAGACGGAGTCCTTGCTCTGTGCTGATCACATTACTGGGGTGTTCTATTTTAGGTTAACCTTGAGCAATTTGGTAGCTGAAAAAGAAAACTTGACTTTAAAAACAGGCTCAAACTCATTATGTGGCCTGAGCTGGCCTTGTACCTGTGATCTCGTATGTTCTGGGATGACACATAAGCATCACCATATCTGGCTATTTGTGTTTTGCTTGTTTTTATAATTTTGGTGTGCAAACCCAAGGCCTCAAGTTAGGGAAATGCCTTACTGCTAAACTATGTGTGCCCTCAGTCTAACTTGGACGCATTTGCTAATTAAGCAGCTGGCCTACAGACTTCAACAGGACTCTGGGAATAAGATGGGAGAGCTGAAGCGCATCTGTTTCCTGGGTAAGGGGCAATGTCACAGTGACTCTCTGTGCCCCTCACAGTTGTGCAGTTCAAAACACGCTGTATTTTCTCTTACATCATTTGACAGTGGGTAACTGCATGAAGGGATAGAATTCCCCAAGTTTAACTATCCCTGAGCTGCCCCCAGCATGACCTCCTTTTCACCTGAGAAGTTTTTACAGGACCCCAGACACATAGGCAAATAAAATAAATTTACAAATCAAACACATACTGATAAAGTCGTAAAAATATTTTAAAACAATTATTTGGAAATTGAGTGTTATCACAGCACTTGGAAGTCTGAGGCAGGAGGATTAAAATTCTTTGGTACTCATATTATTTTTACCATTTATAAAAGAGTTAAGCAAATTTGTACAGAAACGAGCTGGAAGTACTCACTTTTACATCAAGAGTTCAATCTTGGCAAACATTTTCTGCTGCAAAACACGTCCTCAGTGTTTTTCAGAGTTGATCAATTCTCTGTTCCAATAATTATCAACCGAGAACATGGCTTCAAATAAACACAGAATATAAAACAGCAGAAGTATGGTTAGGGCCATTTCAGAGACAACTGGAAATTCTTTTAAATTTTTAAGGTATTTTTAGGGGGCTGGAGAGATGGCCCAGGAGTTAAGAGCACTTGCTGTCACTGCAGAGGGCTTCAGTTTGGTTCTCACACCCATGTCAGGCAACTGACAACTGCCTGTAACTCCAGCTCCAGGGAATCTGACACCTTGTTCTGGACTCTGGCACACGCAGTGGCATGTGTTCACACAGACACACAGATACAGATGCATGAGTAAGTCTTTAAAACAAGGCTTTTATTTGTTTGTTTGTTTTTTGAGACAGGGTTTTTCGGTGGCTTTGGAGGCTATCCTGAAACTAGCTCTTGGAGAGCAAACTGGTCTCAAACTCACAGAGACCCGCCTGCCTCTGCCTCCCGAGTGCTGGGATTAAAGGCGTGCACCACTACCACCTGGCTAAAACAAGGCTTTAAAAACAAAATTTACTTTAAATTTTCTTATTTAGTGTGTACCTTGTGTGTGCGGGTATGTGAGTGTGGGCACATGTGTGTACAGTATGTCTGTGAAGGTCAGAGGACAGTTTCTGAGAATTGGTCCTTTCCTTCTGCCACATGGGATCTGAGGATTGAGGTCATAAGGCAGCACATTTTGTCATCGATGGCCATTTACCAGCTCAATTGGAAATTCTGCCCTAAAACTAAACTAAACTGCACGTACTGATTCTTTTGGCCAGGTTTTTGGAGACAGGGTCTCACTAGGTAGCCCCAAGTGGGCTTGAACTCACAAAGATCCTCCTCTGCCTACCAAGTGCTGAAATTAAAGTCATGTGCCACCACACCAGACTTTATGTAGTGATTTTTTTTTAAATGAAACTTGAGTCAGTAACTCAAACAGCATTTTTTAAAATCAAACACTTAACACAATCCAATCCCAAAACTTACACTAATTTAATGCTAAGGAATGACAGTAGGAAAATATTAAGTGTCGTTGCTTTCTATAATTAAACCGCTGTGTTTCTAGAACAGCAAAAACTGAAAACACTGCAGTCAGTAATAAGCGCCTGGCGTCTGAGCTGGGTTGTTTGGGGCAGTTCTTGCTGGCCTTGTATTTCAGGGCACAACCGCTCACACAGTGAGCACAGAGCTCCCACCATCAGTGTGTTCAGAACCAAGGCTGCGATGAAGCTGCACAGTACAGCAAAGTTCAGCGCTGCCAGAAACATCTTGAATTTATGATGTATTTGATTTTGAATTAAGTTTTTGTTCTTGGGGTTCAGTAACCTTTCACTGTTTCCAGATGCTTCCAGATGCTTCTATGCCCCTCTCTACCTTCAGTTCCATAACCCCGTATGGAGCCATGACCCATAGTTTAAGACACTAAGTTCTAGAGAACCTCAGGGCAGTTGTCCCTCTGTACACCCCACACCCCCCCAGCCCCATTCATCCCGTTGCAGGCTGAACTGATGAGATGCACTGCCTACAGCCATCCAACACCTACTGTTTATACATTCTAAGGAAGACTTAGGAGCCCGTAAGAAATTACAAATGCAAGGAGGCCAGGAAGCCTTTTGTTCAGCAGAACATCTGTGCTCAGTTCCTTTTTCTCTCCCCTCCCTCCCTCCCTTCCTCTTTTTTGTAATTTTCAAGCATTCTACCACTGAGCTACATCCCAACATTTTGATTCCTTTCCCTAAATAAGTTCTTCTTTTTTTTTTTTAATATACTGAAAACAAAAAATTTAATTCTAAACTCTTCGGTCAAGGTTAAGCCAATTCCTTTTCAGTGAATTTACAGAGACTCACCAGCTTCTGCCTCCTATGCCGAAACATCAAGCTCAAAACATTTTTTTTTTTAGTCAAAAACAAAACAAAAAACTTAGTTCAGGAGCAAGTTGGATTGTTCATCTTCTTGGAGAATAAATGTATTGATTTAGTTACAGCATGCAATGTGCCTTGGGATTATAAAAGAAAGGAACAAGTTTGGCTGTAGCATTGATTTGTTTGTTTGTAAGATTCATTTTACTATTTTTAATTATGTGTAGGTGTGTCTATATGCATGTGAGTATGTGCATAGGAGTGTAGGTAACGTCAGAGGACTCGGATCCCTGGCACTGGAGTTACAGGTGGCTGTGGGCCTCTTGATGTGGGTGTTGCGTTTTGGGTTCTTTGCAAGAGCAACAAGTACTCCTAACTGCTGAGCCATCTCTCCAACCGGCTCTCATTCAGCTTTGCCTGGTCTAGAACTGACTCTGTATTGAAGGCTGGCCTGAACTCCTGATCCTCCTGCCTCCACCTGACCAGTATTGATTCTGTATCTCTGTAGCTACTGATTAGGTCTGGAATAACCAACTTGTCCACGACAACACCTCGATTCTCAACTATAGTCTTTATAAAACTTTCCCAAGTCACAGTTCTGCAAACAGCCCTGAACATGCAAGTGTGGTATTGGTACTGTGATAGTTATCAAACTAGCGAACGTGTAATTTAAGTACAGACACTGTGGTAGTTGAGGATCCCACAACTGTAGAAGCTCAATTCAGGGATGACAGGATATGGGGAAACAATGTCAATTTCTCAAACCTCTACAGTTTTTCTTTTTCCTCTGCCGAGCAAGCCTGGAGCACAGTAGACAAATCAGACTTCAGGCCTCATGCATCCAGGCAACTCCAGCCTTTATGTGTTTTGGCTTCCTGAGATGTTTCACATCTCAAAGTAGATCAGTCCACTATGAAGGTCCCAGCATGGAGCAGCTGTCCAGCAGGGATGCAGCCAACACTGTAATTTCATCTCTATTTTAAGATAAGGTAACTGATGGAGAAGGGTAACAAGATCACCCAAGGCATCACACCACTAGACAGTAACAAAACCAGGATTTGTAGCAAGTGGCACCCAGGAGGGAAGTGCCGGGTGTGCCTTCTGTGACTGGCAGCCCTGCAACTGCCTGGACACAACCTGCTTTCATATTATGAATGCCAATGTATCACATTGCTTTTTCCATAAATTTCTTCTCCTGAGACTGAAGGATTTAAATTCAGAATTAAACACACACATCCTGCAAGGCAAAGGGCTTTGCTGAAGGCCTCTCTTAAAGATAAAAAAGCCAGCAGAATCAGTTGCCTCTCTCATGAGGTTTTGTCTTGGAGAAACAGATAAAAATTTATGTTCCTATCAGCCCTAAATAGTAAGAAGGGTTACAAACAAATAAATAAAAAACTTATTCTGGGGATAGTTCAACTCTTTTTTCTTTTTTAATAGTACAGACAATTTATGACCTAAAATTCACCGTGTAGAACTGCATGCTGATCAAATGATTATTTTCTACAACCTAGATTTTGGACCTATGCTTTACTTGAAGTATCCTAAGAACACATATGTACTGAGAAGTCTATGTATATAGATGTCTTAGTCACTGTTCTCTTGCTGTGAAGAGACACCATAACCATGGCAACTCTATAAGAAAGCATTTAGTTGGGACTGGCTTATAGTTTTAGAGTACACTCTTAGTCTATTATCATCATTACTAAGAGCATGGTGATACTCATGGCACTGGAGCAGAAGCTGAGAGCTAAATCCTGATCTTCAAATCAAGAAAGACCTGACATGGGTTTCTGAAACCTCAAAGCCTGTCCCCATTGACACACTTCCTCCAATAAAGCCAATCCTTCTAATCCTTTAAAATCGTGCCACTGCCTGGTGACTAAGCACCCAAATATATGAACTTATGGTGGCCATTCTTATTCAAGCTATCACAATAGACATACTTTTAGCCAGTTTTTTGTTACCTTGTCCTGACACAGAATTTTAAGTCAATAAGGTAATAATGATACAGATCCTCTAGTCGTGGTGGCATATGCCTGCAAACCCTTCACTCATTTGGCAGGACACACACATACACACACACACACACACACACACTCCACTCTCACACTGACTGATGAATCTGTGTGTGGTAGGTACCCTGAGATGCTTAGGGAGTTCCCACAGGGTGTTGCAACATGAGAGTCGCAACATCCTTATCCCTATCACGTTATGGTCTCAGATGGCTAAATTGCAGTCGCCTCTTACCCTCTGGGACTCCTCTCATCTTTCAAGTCAGATACTCAGGGAGAAGTGCCTTCTGGCTTAGTTACATTCTGAGTCAGTGATATCCCTTAGGGACAATAGGAATAAGCTAGCTAAGAGAAGCAACTGGGGGGTAGTTAGACGTAGTTTGCAGTAGACTTATCAGCTATGCAATCCAGGGCAACTGAATCAACTACTTTGATTCTACTTTGAATTCCTCTGGAAACAGATTCTGAGAAGACATAAATATAGGCAATTCACCTGGCAAATGATCAACAAAAATATTATTAGGGAAGTTGGAAGAACTAAGATCAGGAGAAGACAGAAAAAGAGAAAATACTTCCTAAGCAGAACACACTGAAGACAACTACAGCTTGATTCCTTTGGGAATTCTGGAAAACTGTATATTATGGACACTTATGAGTGTTCCCAGCCACAGGCCAAGCGAGTTGGGTCTGTTGGTCAATGACAAGGGAGGCTTGGGGGCCCAAGGGGACATTAATTTGTTTCTACTTCTGGCTTCAGAGTAGGCTCTGGAAGCCAGGGAAAATCCTCTGACAAATGGCTGTACACGTGGGAGTTGGGAATCTGGCCGTGGATCCCAAAAGTAGTTAAAGTGTGAGGACACCACACGTAAAGCAGCTGGCCATTCTGCCGCTTCTCTGTCATCAGTAAAACTCCTGCGCCCTCACTGGAGCAGCTTAGTCAGCGTTGGCTGCTGTCGTTAGAGCCAGTTAGAGCGGTAGCAGAGCAGGGATATCCATCGGGAGAAGGTAATGTCAATAAAGAGGCCTCCAGAGATGACTGTGCCCTGCCCCCCATCCCAACCCCCAATAAGAACCAAGCCGATTTGCTGATGCAAAAATTTGAGAGAAAAGATTATTCTGGGTTGTTCAAGTGGCCTCAGAGTCATTATAAGGGTCCTTAGACAGGGATGCAGGAGGTTCAGATTCGGAACAAGCGATAGTGTGCTAGAGACAGGTCACAGTGGTGATATAGGGGTCCAGGTGAGGAGGGGGAGTGAGGACTGCGTAGGAATACAGATGGCTTCCGGCACTTTCGAACTCTCCCCCTAGAGCTCCCCCGGGAAGGAACACAGTCCCGAAGACAGATTTTAAACCTCTGAGCCCAGAACTGTCAAGATAATAATTCAGTTGTCTCCAGCCACCAAGCCTATGGTAGATTGCCACTGGAGACACGGGAAACTACCTGGAGAGCACACTAAGAAAAGGAACCGCTAACACATCATTAACCCCTGTAAGTCAGCACTAAGCCCCCACCCCACCCCAGGAACCCTGCTCTGTCAGCTCTTACCCCAGCTGCTGCTGTGTTTGCTACATGCATGCCCTTACATCATTTTACCAGATGTATGAAAGGATGGCCTTTCATACTTTTGTCCTGTAGCTTACAAGAACATTTTTAAATTATTTTCCCCACTGCAGCCTTTCTATACAGACAGCCAGTTGCCTTCTGGAAAATAATGTTTGATGGTCAAAGCTTCCACTCCCCACCCATGAAAGACTGAAGGCTGGTGCAGTTCACTAAGGCAGACTACATAAAACATTAGCCTTGGACACTGTAAGTCTGGCTGATTACAATGGATTTTTTTTTTTTAATCCTGTCTGTTCCAGTTTAGTAAAGCCATTTGATTACTCCAAGGAAGGCTCTGTGGGATTTCCACTGTAGAGGTTGCAGTTGAATTTTTACATCCATGTATTCCAGAGATGACATTTGCAGAGATAGTCGTGGAAAGGCCCATTGCCTGACTTTCTGGAACCTTCTCCAGCTTGGAGGGAGAACAGGACCAGGGTTTGGATTGTTGCAGCACTGAGTTCTCTCAGCAGCTGTGTATTAGCAGAGAGCAACTCCAGACTCCAGGCCAGGGGCAACACAACCACCACACCACGAACACAACAAAAGGGCTTTGTGTTCTAGGAGAAATTCTTGACATTTGGATCAAGACTCCCAATTAGCTTGCGAGTCAGTGTGGTTTTATGCTATCTTTCTCTCTCTCTCTCTTTCTCTCTCTCTCTCTCTCTCTCTCTCTCTCTCTCTCTCTCTCTCTCTCTCTCTGTGTGTGTGTGTGTGTATGTGTGTGTGTCCCTTCTTCCCTCCTCCCCTTTGTTTTCTTTTACTTCCAAATCATACTATATGTAAGGGGAGAAGACAATTGTCTTATCACTTCATTCAAGAAAGAAAGTATAACTTTATCTCCCACCCCAAAAGCCAGGACTCAGCCAGACATGATCCCGAATGCTCTTAATCCTAATACTCAGGAGCTGAGGAGCCAGAGGCAGATGGATCTCTGAGTTAGTGGCCAGCCTGGTCTATATAGTAAGGTGGAGGGAGGGGACTTGAAGGTGTCCTCTGAGGTCCACATAAATGTCATGGCACATGCATATCTGCAAACAAACACACACACACACACACACTCCCTTATACACATTCACACTAGCACTAAAAATAAAGTTTTCATGCCTGTAATCTGACTGATTAAGAGGCTAAAACTGAAGAATTTCTGAGAGTTCAAGGCTAGCCTGAGCTACATAGTGTACATAGTGAAACTCTTTCTGAGAAAACAAATAGGTTAAATAAGTAAATAAAGTTTTGTTTTGTTTTAAAGGCCAAGACAGCTGAGCTAGTCATGGTGGTGCACACCTTTAATCTCAGCACTGGAGAGGCAGAGGCAGGCAGATTGCTGTGAGTTCAAGACCGCCTCATCTACGTAGTGAGGGCCAGGATAGCCAGGTCTATGTTGAGAGACCCTGTCTCAAAAAAAAAGAAATTAGATAGTTGGACATAGTGTTTTATGCTTGTAATCTCAACACTGAGGAAGTTTAGGGAGTATTGTCATGAGTTCAAGGCCAGGCTGAGCTACACAGTTACCGTCACAAAAAAGAAAAACAAAATATCAGCAATAAAGGGGTCTCAGAATTCTCAACACTGTCATGCTTTGAACTCACTATATAGCTGAGGATGGCTTTGAATTTCTGATCCTCTTGTCTCCATTTAAGTTTTATATTATGGGCATCTATGAATTCCTGATCCTCTTGTCTCCATTTAAGTATTATACCATGGGTGTCTACCACTCCCAGCTTCACATATAAAATTCTTAAAGTTTTGTTTTGTGAGTTTGGTATTTGTTTGAAGCAGAATGTAGACCAGGGTACTTTTAGCCTTCAGAATACCAAGGTTACATACAGGTGTGCACCACCATGCCCAGTTTCTTAAAGGGTTTTCAATTAATGATTTTATTGTGAATGGTTCAGCACACAGCATAAGAAAATATATTCAGGAAAAAAAAGAAAGAAAGAAAATATATTCAGTGATTTCTTCACCCCACCCTCTTAACCCTTCCGAGAACTTTCCATTCACCCAGGTTTTATTCTGCCTATGCCAGTCTGCCCCCCAAAGTAAGAAAGAGGAGGCCCAGAGACTGCAAACACCTTGATCCAAGTCCCCCTACAGATTTTCAGCTAGGATTCAATCCTGAATAAATTCACAAACCTCATTAAGAGCAGCTTCTCTAGTATGAGTCCCCTAAGATCCAGGGAGTACCCATCTGAGGCCCCTGGCTACCATGATACAAGGCGAGTGATGGCCAGGCAGAAGTAGGTATGATAACCCAACCAAGTAATGAATCCCGGTTAATAGAATTGTACAGATTGGTAGCAAACCCATGTCAAGAGGAAGCATTGGTTTTGAAATGAGCTTTCTGCCAATGTGACAAGCTAATTTATTAAGATCTCCTGTAAACTTCACTTGACCACTGGTTAAGAGGGCCTCTGACTACTTGAGAGAGAGAGAGGTAGCCAGCTGGGTTTTGTTGTTTGGTTTTTTCTTTTCTTAAAACTTAACATGATTGCTTTTCTCAGCGTTACAGAAGATGTTTAAATAGTTTTATGGAAACTTTGCATAGTTCTGTGTATTGTTCAGCCTTTCTCTTGCCACATTGAGACCTGTTTGGAAGGATTGGGACCAAGGCCATTTTGTTTATTGCGGTGGGAACCTGGGGGTTGTTTGCAGCCGATTGGTAATAGTTTCATTTACAACAAAGCTCTGTGGTATCACTAAATGTTCACTGCTCCATTTTTTTCTTTTTCTATTTTCAAGATTATAATTTATAGCATTTCTCCCTTCCCTTTTCACCCTCCAAACTCTTCCATTTACTCATCCCCACTCTCCTTCACATTTGTAGCATCTTTTTTTTTTTTTTAATTAATTGTTATTGCATGCATATGAAGTAGGGTTTTTCTTTGGGCCAACTGCTCACAAATAATGACACAGAGACTTTATTATTAATTATGAAAGCTAAACCTTAGCATAGGTTTGTCCCAGTAGCTCTTATAACTTAAATTAAGCCATATTTTTATTAATCTACATTCTATCACATGACTTTTACTTCTATCCCATTCTGTGTGCCTGATTCATTCCAAGTCTTCATGGCATCCTGTGTGCCTCGGTTCCTCCTCCTCTTCCTTTCTCTCTCTCTGCCCGGAAGCCCCTCCTATCTCTCTGCCTGGCTCTTAGCCATTCAGCTTTTTTGTTTGTTTGTTTTTTGAGGCAGAGTTTCTCTGTGTAGCTTTGGAGCCTGTCCTAGAACTCACTCTGTAGAACAGGCTGGCCTTGAACTCACAGAGATTCACCTGCCTCTGCCTCCTGAGTGCTGGGACTAAAGGCATGTGCCACCAATGCCTGGCTCTGCCATTCAACTTTTTATTACACCAATCACAGCAACATATCTTCACGCAGTGTACAAGTATTTCCTAACATGTATGTATGTACATGGTATACAGATGCATTCCTAATTATAAGCTCTTTGGCCCATATAACACTGCCCATTTGGCATTGGACAACCATTTATATGCTCTCCCTCTTCTGTTCCCAGCACTCCTCGGTTGCCTTTGATTCTTTGTATAGGGGTGAGACTTTTCTCCACCCAGTTGGCACCTTCTTTGGTGCCGTCCTTGTTCAGCTCTCACTTGAATGGTCATGCTGGTGGGAGTTTATGGGTGTTCACTGCCTCCATTTTGAAGCTGTTTGAGCTTCAGACACCTATTGTATACATTTTTTTTTTAGAGACTAAGATTGCTCCTGTGTATTCTGTGTATTCAGGTTTAAAAAATGTAATTTTTTAAAAATAAACCTTCACATTCTGTATTTTAAAAAAAAAATCCATGGAGCAGAGGACCGAAAGATGGGGGGAACACCCAACAAGTAGATGCTCAGCCTTCACTGGGTGCTGCTGGCTGGAGCTTCCTGGCCTCTCCTTGTTGTCAGAGAGGAATGGATGCATACTAAACAGGTGCCTGGCCTTTCTTTTCCTTCCTAAAGGGTTTTGAATTCTTTTCTTGTTGTTGTTTTGTGACACTGTGGGTCAAACTGAGACTTTTTAATGTTTGTATTAAATGTTAATATTTGGGTTTAAGTGGACTGGAGAGACAACTCTCCGGCTGCTCTTCCAAGAGCTTAGGTTTGAGTCCCAGAACCCACACAGTAGCTCACAACCTGCTGTCACTCCAGTTCCAGGGGATCTGATGTCCTCTTCTGACCTCCTCGGGCACCAGGCACACACATGGTATACAGATATATGTAGACAAAATACTCATACACATAGAACAAAACAAAACTCCCAGGTCTGAGGATCAAATAGGAACATGTGATTGAATGTCTTTGAAGGCTGTAAAATATTCTGCTTCTGCGACAGGATAATCTATTGAAATACAAGTTTGTTTTTTTTTTTTCCATGTGCTGTTTTGTTTTCTATGTGTAGCTGATCTTCAGCAGTGGTAAGGTAAAAACAGCTCCTATAGCCAGAGGAGGCTGAGGGTCTTCGAAGGTGGATGTAGGAACCACGCCTCTCTAAGAGACACATAGGCCTCCCTACTATAATTGAGGGAGGGGACAATGGATGGTACCTTGCTCCAAACCCATCTTAGGATCCAGACACATCTCCAGCTGCCAGGAGTTTCAAGCCTTAATGCTTTATTAGGCAAGAAGTGTTTGCCCTTCCTGGAGCAGCCATGTCTAAGGACTTGTTACCTCGGTTTAGCACAGCTCTGAGGGGCTTCCCTGGTCTCCTGATGGTATCAGTGGCTGTATGTATTAGGAGGACATCACAGCCCAGCTTTCCCACATGCCCAACTTCTTCCAAGACGTGTCCTCAAACATACTTCTCAGCTTTCTATGGGCATTTACTTATCTCAGGGCAGCTTCAACAACACCTGGAAAGGGGCCTCCCAGAATGCTGAGAATCTGGATCTTATTCCCAGCTCTTAGCCCTAGTACAGAGAAGGCTTCATAAGAAAATGTGCATATGTTACACTGGAAGAGAAGCTCTGTGATAGCTAATATTATTTCAATTTGACAAAATAAAGTTATATAAAAGGAGGGAACTTCAATTGAAAAGATGCCTCCATAAGATCAGGCTGTAAGGTATTTTCTTAATTAGTGATTAATGGTGGGGGGCAGCCCACTGTGGATGGTCCTAACCCTGGACTGGGTTCTACAAGAAAGTAGGCTGGACAAGCCATGGGGAACAAGTCAGTAAGCAATACCCCGCACCATGGCCTCTGCATCAGCCCTGTTTGAATTCCTGCCCTGACTTCCTTCCCTGATGCACCACAATAGGGACATGATTTTTGATCATGGTATTTCATGACAGCATTAGAAACCCTAACTAAAGCAGCTCTGTATCACTCCAAAGATATAGTAAAATTCTTCCCAAACTCTGTGCAGTTGCTTCTGCCTCTCTTTAGAACATAGATAAAATTACATCCCCATTAGCCAATAATGTGTAACCTCTCCCCGAAAGTCAACAGGCATTTATTAGGTCTACAGCAGAGCCTCAGTGTCTTTCTCTGGGTATATGCCTGCTGTCTTCTGGGGTTTACAGCAAATGTTTTCAGAGTCCAATGTCCTCATGTTTCCCTTGGCACCTAAGTAAATTCCCAGGGTTATTTCCGGAACTCAAATAAACAAGCAGAACCTCAGACTGAACTAAGAGAAAGATAACCTCAGACAACCTTCCCTCCCCCTTAGGTACAGAGACCTTTTAGCATGTGGCTCCGAAGGGTTGTTCTTAAGGTATTTATGATTTGAAACACATCTTGGTGCAAAGCCTCAGAATCAGCCAAGAAGGATGTATAGGGGCCAGTCTCCCATGTAATTGTGTCAGAAGACATGATAAAAAGGAGGTCAGTTTTGTGACAGGGCCATCAAGCAACCCAAAGGACCCTAGCAGGTCAGAAGAGCTGTATACAAATGAGCTGCCCTGGAGTGTGCTGTTGAGGTTCCCACACTAGTATTGCTAACTCCAGAAGATATGGGCAATAAGTGCAATAGGATTTCATTTCTCTCTAAAGCAACCCCAAGAGGAGGTTACTGATGCAGGTAGTTTATTGGATGGGTAATCGCAGGGAGTTAAAATAAGAAGCAGGGAGAATGAAGCAGAAAGGAGAAAAGCTAAAGCAAGGTATACTCATAAGCCAGTTACCACTCAGTATTGTTGGCGCTTCATAGGGAGCCACGGGGACCATCAGAAGCCCCGCTAGAGGTCAGGGGCTGCCATGCCGAACCACACACGGGTCCCACTCTCCATCAGATGAGCATTGTTCCTAGGTGTGTTAACACCCATGCACCTTTACATTGTACCTGAATCTGACTCAGTGGCCTTATACTGTCTTAGAGAAAGTAGAGGTATTTTCCATGTTGGCCTGATAACAGAGGCTGGCAAAGTTTGTGGAACTATCTATCCAAGGTGCCCTGAAGCAGGTGGGTGGTACAGTGTGCCAAAACACCCTCACAAACATCTGCTACAGGTGTCTAATACAAATATAAGCGCAAGCTGGGTGTGGTGCACACTTGTAATCCTGGTACTCAGGAAGCAGAGGTGGGAAGATTGAGAGTACACGCCTGTCTGGTCTATGTAGCAAGTCCCAGGCCAACTAGGCTGTATGGTAATACTTTGTCTAAAACAGCCAAACAAGCAAAAATATAAAGTGTGTCAAGATAGGTGCACTTGGGTTACAATGGGGCAGTATAGGCCTTTCATATGCCAACTTTCCTTGGGCAATCTCTGCCTTTCTCTCTTTCATTGTCATCAACAATAGTCCCTCAGAGATATCTATGTCACAAGCCCTGGACTCTGTTAGGACTCCATGGCAGAAGGGAATTAGGCTGTTAATCAGCTGTCTTGGAGATGGGGGATTATCCTAGATTACTTATTTTGTCTAGAGAAACCATGAGATGGCCCAGGTGGTGGTGGTGCACCCCTATAATCCCAGTGTAGTGGGACATTCACTTTGTCTTCTTCTGTGGCACTGACCACATCCATTGGGGGTGGAGCCAGGGGCATAAGGAGGTCTGAGGAGGAGCTGGGGAATGCTCTCTTGCTGGCAGGATGCAGAGAGAGCATCCGGTGGAACTTGCTGGTGTTCATCTGTCTAGGTTGTAAGTTATTTCTCCCTGAATAAACATCTATTTGGCCTATTTGTTTATCCTGATCCTTATTTAACCGCAATATCCCAGCACTCGGAAGCAGAGGCAGGTGGATCTCTGTGAGTTCAAGGCCACCCTGGTCTATGGAGATAATTCCAGAACAGCCCAGACTATTACACAGAGAAACCCTATCTCAAAAGCAAAACAAAACAAAAAATCCCCATCAGATGTTGTCAGATTTTTCTTTGAACTACCAGCTCACAAGTAACAACACAGAGACTTATTATTAATTATGAAAGCTTGGCCTTAGCTTAGTCTTTTTTCCAACAAGCACTTTTAACTTAATTAACCCATACTTTTAATCTATGTCCTGCCACATGGCTGGTTCCTCCCTTCCATACTGCATATATGCTTTCCTGCATCCTTGGAGTCTGGCTGGCTACTCCATCTTTCTTCTTCCCAGAGTAAGTCCCGCCTATACCTCCTGCTTAGCTATTGGCCATTCAGCTCTTTATTACACCAATCACAGCAATACACCTTCACACAGTGTACAAACATCCCACAACAATGAGGGGCTTAGGAGTAGAAAGGGGAGGCTGAGGTGATGCACTTGTAATCACAGTTCCTGGACTCTGCTAACTATGGGAGGCTGGGAGATGTAGTCTGCCATTTCTCTCTGTCCCTTCAGGAAAAGGAGAAGAGTCCATGGACAAAGAAGCAGCTTAAGCCTCATGAATTAGGCCATGAAGCCCTTCCCTTTGTGAGAACTGCAATTTTATATCCATGCCAGCAGATTTTCTGTGGAAGCAATAATTTCTTTAAAACAGCCCTGCTCAAATTCTGCTAAAGAGCCCACCATGAACCACATCCCCCGGAACTCTTAGATCTAGACCATTGTATGGGGGTGGTAACAGCACATAAAGAACACAGAGACAGTTTGGGTGTGGTATTGTGCCTGTGATACCCAAACTAGAGATATGGAGGTGGATCAGGAGTTCACGACCAGCCTTAGCCAAGGAGATGGCTGGAGGTGGGGGTAAAAGCATTTGTTGCCAAGGCGGACCACCTGAGTTCACTCTCCAGAACGCCCATGGTGGAAGGAGAGATGACTGTCACAAATTGTCCTTTAACCTCCATGTGTGGGCCTTAGAGTACTCTCTCTCTCTCTCTCTCTCTCTCTCTCTCTCTCTCTCTCTCTCTCTCTCTCTCTCTCTCACACACACACACACACACAAATATTTTTTTTTAAAGATTAGAAAGGTACAACTTTTAAAAATATGTCTAACTTGGAAGTACCATGGGTATTGTTTGCTTGCTTACCTCTTCACTAGTAACAAAGTCACAGTTTTTTGCTACCATCACTGTGGCTTCTTATATTCATCACCGAAGGAAAAGGCCTCTTTGTCAGAAGGTGAAAATAAGAGCGGTTCTTTTCCCATCCATGCTTCTGGACCACCTGACCTCTACCCACAGAACTCTTGGCATCCACCGACCTTCAGGTTCAGAAGTCCTGGATTACCATTCCACAGTTCCGAAAAGTAAGCCTAATTAACTTTAAAAATTCACATTAAACTTGGAAAATTTTTGTGGTGATGATTAGACATGGAAAGCCTTGCAAGTGCTAAGCATGTCTTCTGTCCTGAAGATAGACCTCTACCCCAAGCACACATTATAAAATACTAATGTAGATAATAAAATATACAATGTAACTAAGGCCTTCTGCCACACCCTTATAGCCCCAATACAGGCCCCACACACACAAGATCACTTCCCCCAACTCTGTCTGTAACTATAGTTGGCTGATCACTGAATACCCACATGAGACATAAACCTGCCAGTTATATTCCTTTGTGTTTACTGAGGGCTGACACTGTGCCAGATTCAGATTCTTTGAAACCATTATCTAAACTAATCCAATGAGGCTGCAAGTATCTGCTATTTGAATCATAGATAATAAGATAAGAGATAATATTGAGAGCAATAAAGTAACTTGCCCCAAGGCACCAAGAAAGGAGGTGGTGGAGTAAGTCAGTGAATACCGGGGGCATCTGTGCCTCTGTATGCATGCCTGCTTCTTTCCACCTGCAGCATCTTTACTGCCCCTGGAGAAAGCGCTATGATGTCCCACCCATCTCTCCTGGCCTCACAGTTCAGTTCACAGCTGCCATACTGTCAACAGATAGTACCTGCTGCTACCCCACCCCCACCCACCCTGATTGCTTTCCTAAACTGTTGGTACCCTGCTCTGCAAACACACACACAGCAGGGAGTTTAATGCCCCCAAGAGAGCTTTAACCGATGATGCAGGCAGCTGATGTATAAATCCCTCATGCCCATGTCCCTTGGGTAAGGTGAGGCACAGCCTGCCCAGTTTCCTAGCATCCCCAAGAAGGATTGCCCTCCAGATGGATGCAATGACTTGCTCTGTAATTTGCTTTTTGGAGTTCTGTCATTCCCCCGGTTTCACTCTCCCATCTTCTACTGAAGTTTCTTGGGGTCATCGAGGCAACCATGTGCACTGGCGCCCACCTCAGAGTTTGCTTCTGGGGGGATTCGACATGCCTTCCAGAGCTGGCGTTCCTTTCTCTTGGTGACATCGGTTCTTCCCTTCTCTGCTTGGGACACACCCCCTGAAGGAAGGCTGCACAAACTGCCTCGAAGTGGCTAGTTTAATACATTAGAGTGTAGGCTTTCAGTTATTGCTGTAATAAATAATCTCGCATATACTGGCTTAAAGCAGCACCCACCTTCTATCTCCCAGCACCACAGGTCAGAGTTCACAAAGGCAAGATGGCATAATCGGGTTGGTTCTGAAATGTTACATCAAGGTTAGGTCCCTTCCCAGAGCTCTGGGGATGCATTCAACGCTTCTGAGATTGGTGGCCAAATTCTAGTCTTCCATCCCAGGTTCCATGCTCATTCTGAGCCAAGGGCCATCTTGGCTGTTGGAGGCTTTCTGTAGGCCTCGTAACACTTTCCACATGGCCTCTGAAAAGCAGGTCACATCTTTGTCACAGCGTCAGACCTCTGTCTTTGGCTGCTGTCAGTGGAGAAAACTCTCTGCTTATAACCATATGATCTAATTGGAGCAAGCCAGGTACTACAGCTTCCATTAAATACCCTTGGTGCCTGGTAAGGTGTCGAGCCCATAATCCTAACCAGGTGGGTGAAAACTTTGAGGTCCTAGCTAAATAGCATCCAGGATACACTGACAAAAACCCAAAGGCTGGAAATGTAATTCAGTGGTAGAGCATGTGCCTAGCATCCTCAAGGGGCTGCTTGCTCTCTAGCCCTGCAAAATCAAACTTTCTTCTGCAAAGTCCCTTTTGTCCTGTAGCATATTTATAAACCAAGGGAGGTTGGAGTGGTCACAGACACTTTGGGACTTGTTCTGGTTTCTACACTCATCTTCCTCAAGTATCAATTATCTATTTTTTATAAAGAAGCCCCTGAAAACTTCATGAGCTAAATCATTTTGTGTCCCTAGGATATTGTGGTCAAGGCTGGGCTTTTTTCCACTGTTCTTACCTAGGTTTGCTCATGCAGCTGTATTCACTGATAACCCAACCCTTTTGCCTCAAGCCTGGCCTCTCCTATTCATTCCCTTCTTTCTTTCTTTCTTACTTTCTTTCTTTCTTTTTGTCTTTCTTTTTTTTAACTTTTTATTTTTATCTTTAATTACATATATACACACACATCTGGGTATGTGCACATCAGTGCAGATGTCTGTGGAGACTAGAAGAGTGTCAGATCTCCTATGATTTGACTAATGTGGCTGCTGGGGGTTGAACCGGGGTCCTCTAGAACTGCAGATGGTACTTGTAACAGCTGAGCCATCTCTTTGGCTCCATCTCTTTTCTTGATAATCGAAACCAGTAGTTTTCAACTGTCCTAATGCTGCAACCCTTTAATACAGTTCTTCATGTTGTGGTGACCTCCCCAACCACAAAATTATTTCATTGCTGCTTCATAACTGTAATTTTGCTTCTGCTATGAGTCATAATATAAATATCTGATATCTGACCCCTATGAGAGGGTCATTCAATCACACAGGGGCAGCAACCCACAGGTTGAGAACCACTGGTTTAAGCTCAGTGTCTTTGCATGGTAGTGTGAGAGATGGCAGAGCAGTTTTCAGGAACATCATGGTATTGTGTTCTTCTGCCCATTGTTGGTCTAAGCATGTGTTAAAGCCTGCCCCAAATTGGCCCCACCAATGGAATCATCTCAAGAGCAGAACCTGAATTTCTGGTTATTCTAATAGCTTTCCCTCCTTGAACTTGCATATGTAGGTACACAACACTTTGGAAGTGAATACATTTAGTAATATCCTATAAACTGTTTTATGGTTTGTTTGTTGTACCAGTGTGTTACGTTGTGCCTGTATTATTGGATTAGTATCTGTTTGAGCCTCCAGCAAACTTTCTGGATAGCTGTGTGAGAGTGGAAATATTGATGTCCAGGAAACCTTGGCCCAAGGCCCCAGGTGTAGTAGGTAGATGCTTCAAACCAAGAAAATCTGATAGGATTCTGAGGTGTGTCCCATCCTGCTTCTGGAAAAGCCCCTGCTGCCTGGTACTAGAATCCCAATTCCCACCCCCTCACTTCTTTGTCCTTGCATCAAGTCATAAGGTAAAGACTTGAAGCAAAGCCATTACTTACAGCTGGGACCTTCACAGCTTGTCATTCTCCCTGTGACCCTTGTGACCCCCTACAGCTGCCTTAAGGGATTTCTACTTAGCCTCAAACTTCCTGTGTGGATTCTGCCTTTATACTACTTTTCATGCTATTATTAAAAATATCACTAGGCTCCAGTCTGGCTTACTTGATAGGACACACCCCAGATAGTACTAGTAGCCTGAAACAAGCCTTTCTAACTAGCTGTATCCTGTGCCAGCCTTTTGAGAAAAACAGTTCTACCATCTAAATAAACTTCATGCTGAGGCCAGAGATTTTCTTTTTTCTTTTCTTTTACTTTTCTTTCTTTTTTTTTTTTTTTTTATCTTTTTTTCCTGATCTTTAATATAAGTAGTTCAAAGCATCTCAAAACAAGCACATTTATATCTCAATTATAATAATTCTGAGTACTTTGTTTGCTTTTGCCTATGTGATACTCTTATTGTCTTCTGATGAAATGAAACGCAAATGTATCAGGCACTAACTGATGTCACTCAGTCTCTGTGTTGATAATTTGGCAGAGCTGGAATTAGAGTCTGAACATGTGTTTTATGTCTGTGAGTTTCTTCTGCATAGCAAAGAGCAAGTAAAGGTTAAAACATATATATTCATTTATTCTAAAAATGTTTATTCAACAACTCTAGTGTGGCAGAAGCTGCATCAGGTATGGGAGAATAAAGAATGGCAATCCTGGTACTTAAGGAGCATAGAGCCTGGAGAGAGAAGCCGACAAGCAATCATGACCTAGATTTAAAACCTGAGTGACTGAGCAAAGTGAACTGCACCAGTAGAAACCAAAGTCAAAAAGGAAAGCCACTTTAAGAAACAATGTCCTTGATAGGAGGTAAACTACAATTTGACAGAATGTAGGCTTTATGCAAATTGAAATGCCTTCAGTGAGTTCATATGCAACTGACATTCAGGAAGATTCTCAAACAGTGATTTGAGTGTTCTTCTGAGGTCAAAAGTCTAGAAGAGAAAACAAAAAGACAAAAAACAAAAACACAAGGAGTCATTAGCAGTGTCCACCATGGTTGGATTTAGGATATGTTTCATTTTGTAAGAAGTTTCAACTCAAGATTTCTGTTATTCTCACCACAAAGATTGAACTATTTTGAAATAAGAATAGCTAAGCAAATGGTTTCAAACATAAAAAGTCCTTTGGAAATATATGGCACTGTAAAATGAAAGATACAGTAAGATAACCGCACTGGTGATGTAATATTCCTGAAGTTGGGTATCTAACATCAGGTGAGTTGGCTAGAGCCATTTTATGATTTATTGCATAGCAATGATTCCTCAGTACAGCATTATTCAAAAAGATACTCAGATTTGAATCAACTTTCTTCTGTTTTTGATCATTTAAGGAAGTAAGTCTATATTGGATATTAATTACTCCCAGAATCAGCTGGGAGGACTTGATGTGAATGAGGCCAATTTTTGCCAGTTTGCCCTGTTGGTGACAAACGCCATGTAAAGAAAAGCATGAGGGGTGTTGTTGGCACTCCTGATCAAATCCAGATTCTTCCTCACTTGGTGACAGTCACAATAGGAACTTGAATCCTGGTGAGCAATAACTATCTAGAGAATGGAGCTGGAAGTTTTCAGTTGCACTAGACTCTCATAATATGACAGAGTACTGACTCAGTTATCTGCTTATGTCCTTGAAGATGCTTTCCTTTTCTTTCTTTTTCTTCTTATTTTATATCTTGGAAGACAAAGGGATTTTAAAAAGTACAAATGACTCACTCCACCAAGATAAAGGAAATTCCCAATGTGATGAGTGTTTAGTGAGATTGACTGTCTCCAATTTCTCGTAGGTGTTCTTGTCAACCAGAATACAAAGTTTTGCTCCTGTTTTTATTCCCAATATAACTTTGCTTTGCAGCCGAGGCCAGAGATTTTCATTTCCTAATTCTAAGGCTTCCTATACCCCTGCCACCATCCCCCCCCCACATCGCCCCACCCCCTCAGCCACCCACACACCAGTTGTCCAATACTTGAAAGCAAACAAAAACTGGTTTCCAACTTGTGCTTAAGTCTGGGGGCCTCCTAAGGTGTGGTGCCCCACTGGTGTTGTATTCCCCACTGGTCTTAGTGAATGAGTCAAAGCATCCTGTTTTAAAAAGGTGTAGGTAGAGCCAGGCAGTGGAGGTGCAGTTTAGGGGCTGGTGCTTAGACACCCTGCAATCTGGCTGATCTCTGACTGGGAATGATTAACTCTATCTCCAGAGTCCTTTCCTGTGGCATAGTCTGATTCCCTAGGTTTTCCCTGTCTCCCAAAGGCCAGAATATTTTTTTAAAGGAATTTCCCGATCTTTAATTTTATGGCCACTTTCCTATTGTGCATTTCTTGGGAGGGGCCTTTCTATATATTCATTCCTGTGTTTTCAGGAAGCCTTTGTTTTACAACTCCATTTTTTTTTTTCCTCCAGCAGACACTTCCTTGTTCTTGGCAACTAGAGGGCCAAACCTCAAGGCATGCATAGAATTGTAAGTTCTGAATTCCTATGTCATATTTCTTTTTTCAATACAACCAGACATTTAAAGTGGGCATCAGTAAGCAAAGCTCAAGATGAAATATGGGTTGCTTGTCTGTAGTCATATTAGCCCTCACCTCCCCTCTATCTGTCTTGCTAGGTTCCCAGGTCCAGGCCTGTCTTAGGGTTTCCATAGCTGGAATGAAGCACCATGACTATAAAGCAAGATGGAAAGGAAAGGGTTTATTTCCACATAACTATGCACCATTGAAGGAAGTCAGGACAGAACTCAAACAGGGCAGGATCTTAGAGTCAGGAGCTGACACAGAGGCCACTGCGGTGAGGAGGGTGCTGCTTACTGGCTTGCTTCCCCTGGCTTGCTCAGACTGATTTCTTGTAGAACTCAGGACCCCCAGCCCATGGATGGCACCACCCATGATGGGCCCTACCTCATTGATGACTGATTGAGAAAATGCCTCACACGTGGATCTCATGGAGGCGTTTCCTCAACGGAGCCTCCTTCTTCTCTGATGACTCTTGTGTCAAGTTGATACACAGAAACATTTAGCACAAGGCCCTAGGGCTATCGGGGCTGATCATGACCCCTATACTCATAGGGGTGGAAGGGCCTGGGCACTGACGAAACCTTAATTTTAATGGCTCCATAGTCCAGAAGATGGTTCATTTAGCAGTAACGTCTGTGGCTTCAGCTTTCTTGACCTGGGTAGTTGTGAACCCATGGCATAATGCCAGCTACCTTCACAGCCATAGGAGTAATGAAAATCACCACGTCGGTTCCTTCCCAAGTTGGTTCTAGCACTTGACCCAGACAATATCACTGGGCTGGAAGAAGAGGAAACTGGTGGTGGACTCTGAGGTTGGCTGGGTCTCCTGGATACTCCAATGAATAGCCTTTATGGAGATCTCTGGACCTGAGAAAGAAACGGCTAGAGAGTTCTGCCAACTGCTGGTCTCCCAGCATGGGAAGCAGTGGGAGAAGTCTTCCAAACATTATCTCATAGTGGTAAATCCCTCCCTTCACAGGGGTTTAGCAGTGGGCCCAAAGCAAAGCAAAGGAAGGTCTGTCCATCCTTCGATGGACTCTAATGAGAGTTTTGTTAGAGTTTCTTTCAATGTCCTTTTTATTTTTTTTACCTCCCCAGAACTCTGAGGTTAGTATATTTTAACACAATGAAGTTTTCCATCTATGCCTAAAGCTTTAGCTATTCATTGAGAGGTTTTAGCTATGAAAGTCAGACCATTATTGGACCCCATTGCTATGCAGAGGCCAGATCAGGGGACCAGCTTCTGGAGGAGCTGGGTTTTAGTTACTATTTGAGAAGGTTTAGTCCAGAAGCGAACATTTCTACCCACTCCTGCCTGTGTGGAAACTGGGGTCTCTGACTCTCTTGAGTCTGGTTCTCCCAGAGAAACAGGTGTATACTGTCTTGGAGCTGAAAGATGGTTCTTCAGCCTCCCATTGGCAGAGGTGAATCAACCCATCTTTGCTTTTAAATGAACAGAACCAGAAGGAGGTCACAGTGAGCAACTTACATGAACCAGGTTGTCCCAAGGATTTAAAAATTCTCTAACTCTATTTAATGAGACATTAGATGCTGACCTCCTGTCCTTCCTTCCATCAAAGGTTTTCCAGGAAAAGAGATTATAAAAGGGCCACCGAGGAACAGTTGCCAGAGTTACAGACCCTGGACTAAAGAATGTCGGCTAAGAAAATCCTACCAGCTGAAAGGAGGCAAAAGGGGCGAGTCTCAGAGAGGTGTATTCCAGGGTAACAGGGCACCAAAATGTCTGTCTCTTTGAGCCAGGCAACATGGACCGCAGTTTTCTCCAGGGACCTTAGGTATTGTTTAATCTGGATGAGGTTAGCTGAACTCCAACTGGTAACAGTGGCTTCCAGTTTATGCAAAGGGTCATGTCCCAGTCAGTTCTCTGTTGTTAAACACCTTTTGAACTATCCCCAGCAACTGGGACCTACTTACTGATGGAGGATGTCCTTCTTTATATATGTTTCTCTTATTGGTTGATGAATAAACACTGATTGGCCAGTAGCCAGGCAGGAAGCATAGGTGGAGCTATCAGATCAGGAGAATTCTGGTGAGAGGAGACAGAGGCCACCAAGAGACACCATGATGCCAAAGGAGTAACATGACAGATATGGGTAAGCCACAGCCCCGTGGCAATACATAGATTAATGGAAATGGGTTAATAATTAAGACAGAGCTAGCCAATAAGAAGCCTAAGCCTAGTTTAATAATTAATGTCCCTGTGTGCTTATTTGGGGCTGAAGGGTGGTGGTAACTCCCCCCACCCCCAATCCCCTCAACCTACCCTCACCCTGCCCACCCACCCCACCCCCTGACAAGGAATGGTAGATTTTGAGTTTTCCAATTACAAGGATCATTGGTTGAAAAGAAAATATAAAATCATGAAAGAGAAAGGAGTGGAACTTTCTCTTTTCCTTTGACCTCAGCTCAGGGGAGCTTTTCCCTTCCCCGGGGCTGCTTAGAGCAGGAATGGAGTGGAGGGGATGCTCATGTGCTTAGATGGCAGGGGCCCGGATGAGAGTCCCAGCCTCTCCCCACTCCACACAGGGCCAAATGACCATCATCTGGAGTCAAACGTCAAAACAAGCAAGTATTCCCTCTCCCAAATGCAGCAGACAGGTGGAGGGTTCTTTATTTGTTTTTTTATTTGTGTGTGTGTGTGTGTGTGTGTGTGTGTGTGTGTGTGTGTGTGTTTTGGGGGTATGAATAGGGGGATAGTTTCTCTGGGCAAACTAGAAGAGTACCCAACATGGAGCACAGTTCTTAAGCCAGGAGATTCTCACACCAGAGAAAGCCATGGGCCCATACAGGGAAGCAGAACACACACACACACACACACACACACACACACACACACACACACACACAGAGAGAGAGAGAGAGAGAGAGAGAGAGAGAGAGAGAGAGAGAGAGAGAGAGAGAGAACAAGTGTGGCCACCATACATTCATACACCTGAACAGATGGGGAATCCAGTGACCCCTCACATCCATATGGTTCCTGGACACTAGATCAGCAACCACATCTGACCTTTCCTATGTGTCCAAACAAGGCAACTTAACCAGACTTAACATTCTGAGATGACAGAGCAGTCAAGTTTCTAATTTGTTTCCTTTTAAGGGGGCAGTCAGTGTCAAACCCCTCCAGAGCAATTAATCAAAGGGATCCATGAATGCCTGGAATATCTCAGGATATACGCCCCTTAAGTCCTGTGGCCACTGCTCTAAGGGACTCTGAGACCTCCCCCCCCCCACCCCATGTCTGGTGGTCTAGGCTCTGGGATCTCAGTGAGACCTCCAGAAATGTTGTGGGGTATTCACCAGAGAAGACTGCTGAGACACAGGTTTAAGGCAATAGAAAAAAATCTGTTAGCCATCCAGTGACTACACTGGGTGTTCAGGGTCTCAATGTAGCCCTGAGTTTTTCAGCACAAAACAAACAAGCAAACAAAACAACAACAACAAAAAACAAAACAAAAAACAAAAAAACATGTCCTAGGTTGACATAGTTCAGTTAACAAGAGCAGTTAGCCAGAAATGGAACCACAGAAACCAATAAGTAAGGTTAGTATATTTACAGACTTCCCAGAACTATGGACTTTGATGCATTGGGTCTTGGGTTTAGTTTTAGCAGGTGCTGTCTATGTTCTGAGTTTTATGGCAAGAATGATACTTTCATCCTGGAGTCAGTTCTGCTAAGGTCTGGTGCCTTATTACAATAAGGCTAAGCCTTTATTTACAGTAAAGACATTGACTTCCCCTGCAACCCTGGTGACCTAGGGATCTACCTTACCAGCTGTAATGCCATCCAGCGAACATCTAGAACCAGTCTAAGATCTCATTTACTGAAAAAGCAAAGGTTCCTTACAACTCCATGAGATGTAACTTCAGCAGCCACCACTGACTGTATTTTATTTATTCCCAGAATGCCTCCACCTCTGTTCATCTCTGTGCTTATCTCTATGTTTAATAAAATCCTTCAGTGAACTCCAACTCTGCTTCATACTGGCTCATACTGAAATTCTTTTTTGAAGAAGACAGTACTCTGTTTTTATGCTCCACACCCCACCTGTACCAACAATAGACTCGTTGTCTCTCTAAATAACCAGAATTTAAATGGACAGTGTTATGTGTTTAAAAAAAAAAAACCATAATGTGTTTGCTGTTTACAAGAAAACATCCCTGTGTTGTGGATTTTTTAAAATTAATTGGTTTTGAGACAGGGTTTCTCTGTGTAGCACTGTCTATCTTGGAACTCACTCTGTAGACCAGGCTGGCCTTGGACTCAGAGATCTACCTGTCTCTACCTTCTACATGCCGGGACTAAAACATACACCACCACCACTTAGCAAGTAGACTTTTGAGTAATTTTATTTTTTCCTACTTGCTTTTCTTTATTTTCTACAATAGTCACATTTTACTTTTATACTTACTGTCTTAGTGTTTCCATTGCTGTGAAGAGACACCATGACTGCAGCAATTTTTATAAAGGAAAACTTTATCTAAGACTGGCTTACAGGTTCAGAGGTTGAGTCCATTATTTGTCATGGCGGGAAGCATGGCAGTGTGTAGGCAGACATGGTGCTGGAGAAGGACTTGAGAGTTCTTACTTCTGGCTTGGCAGGCAGCAGGAAGAGAACATGAGCCACTTGGCCTGACTTGAGCTTCTCACACCTCAAAGCCCACCCCAGTGACACACTTCCTCCAACAAGGCTACACCTACTCCAACAAGGCCATGTGTTCTAATCCTTTCAAATAATGCCACTCCCTCTGAGCCCATGGAGGCCATTTTCATTCAAACCACCACACTTACAGAAAGGAAGGGACTATCTCTTCCCCTGTTCTCTTTTTCCAGTGTTTGATTTTCAAGACAGGGTCTTGCCCAGTTTGGGATCAGGATTTCAGTAAGGTCTGACTTAGACTATTGATGTATATATGACTATTGATTTAATATATATGTTCTTCTTGGAACTGCTTTATCAGAGTAGGGGAAGGAATGGAATTGGCTTAAACCTACTCCCTGTTGAGGAATTCATTGAGGACATTTCAAATGTCCAGGTAAGATTAACACAAAGAAGGGAAGAAGCTAAAAAAAAAAAAAAAAAAAAAAAAAAAAAAAAAAAAACCTGTCCCTCTAAGCCTCACTGATCTTATTCTAGCTTAGGAGGTTGTCAGGGATCCACTTGGCTGGTCAGGGGCAGCCATGCTTTGTGTGAATCTCCATGTGCATTAATGCATTTCCATACTTTTATCTCCTACTTTTAAGAAGAGATCTAACCACTGACCTCTATACAAGCACTGTGGTATGTGCTTGCACACACACACACACACACACACACACACACACACACCCAAGCAAATAAGTAAATGTAATTAAAAGAGGGGGAAAAAAAGAGGGTTCGGAGAGACAGCTTACTGGGTGGGAGCTCCTGCTGCCAGGTGTAATGACCCGGGTTCAATCTGTGGGATCCATCCACTACAGCCAATTTTATAGGTTGACCTCTGGCCTCTATGACCTCTGTGGCATGTGTTCACATACATGTTCATGCAAACACACACACACACACACACACAAAACAAACCAAAAACCAAAACACTGGATGGACATTGTGGTTTTGTGGTGATATCTTGTTTAATATTCTAACAAATAAAGCTTGCCTAAAGATCAGAGGATAGAGCTAGCCACTGGCTAACCACAGACGTCTGAAGGTCTGTAAAGACAGATAGGAAATAAGATGACTGGCTGGAGAGAGGAATATAGGTAGGATGAGACAGGAACTCTTCACTTTGAGAATTTCATAGAGGTAAGAGCTCTAGTGGCTAGCTGGTCTGCTTCTCTGTCTAAACTCCGGGCTCTTTTCTTTTCTTTCCTCTCCTTTTCTTTTCTCTTTGTTTCTTTGTTTTGTTTTGTTTTGGTTTTGCTTTGTTTTGTTTTGTTTTTTCGAGACAGAGTTTCTCTGTATCGGTTTGAAGTCTGTCCTGGAACTCGCTCTGTAGACCAGGCTGGCCTTGAACTCACAGAGATCCACCTGCCTCTCTTCCTGAGTGCTGGAACTAAAGGTGCCACCAAAGCCCAGCTAAACTCCGGGCTTTTATTGTTAAGACCAATTAGAACTCATGTTACAAGGGTTGATGTCTATAACAGCTGTTGGAAGGCTGAAGTAGAGAGTCTCAAATTTGAGGCCAGTTTAAACTACATAGTATTAGAAACAAATAGTAGGGGCCAGAAAGGTATCTCAATGGTTAAGAGTACTGGCTGCACTTTCAGGACCCTGGTTCAACTCTCAGCCCCTACATGGCAGCTCACAACTGTCTGTACCTCCAGTTCCAGGGTTTCTGGCACCCTCACACAGACATACATGCAGGTGAAACTCCAATGCACATGAAATTAAAAAAAAAAGTGAGCCCACTGGGGCAGGAAGTTCACTTGGTTTTTATTGTAATCCAAGTAGTGACTGTACTCCCCTATAACATGAATATTAAAACCCAGAGATAGATGTTGGGGTTTAAGCTTCAAGCTGAAGATCAGAAAAGCAAAGCTGCCAGACATTAGCTCTTGTCTCTACCTCAGACCAATCCTGTCTCCACGGATTCTCAGAGTACAATCCTCAGAGGCAATATGCTCTCCTGGCTGGAGATTAATCTCACATAAGACCCTTTGCTTTTTCCTTTTATACTTTCCTAGTGCTGGGATTAAAGGCATGTGATCCCAAGTGCTGAGATCACCTTTGTGTGAGCTGTTTCTCTTTTAGACTAGATCAATTTCACGTAGCTTAGTGTGGCCTTGAACTCACAGAGATCCATCTGCTTGTCTCTTGAGTCCTGGGATTAAAGGTGTGTTCCACCACCACCTGGCCTCTGTGGCTGTGGCTGGCTCTGCATTTTGATCTCTGTTGGCTTTATTAACTCATAAGTAATATGTCACCACACACACACACACACACACACACACACACACACACACACACAACACCACCACCACCAGGATTTCTCCATCTTTTCTGACTGACTAATTTAGCAGTCTGGGCAGAAGCAGTGGAAGGAGGGACAGAGGAATATGTTGCTCCAGGTGGCTAATTTCTGGAAATGCAGCAAGGGGTCTTTATGTAAACAAAAGTTCTACCAGGTCTGGGAGATTAAAAGATTTGCATAAAAGTTTTATAAGGTTCGGGAGATGGAAAGTGAGAAAGATTTATGAGATCTTGGCCTTTGGTAGGGTAGCTACTTTTGATAGAAAAAAGAAAAAGTTTCCTCACAATAGTGAGACTGTCTCAAAACAACAAAAATCACAGATCACTGACAAATTATATCCCACCCACCCCCAACAAAAGAAACCAAGCAAACAAGCAAAAACCCAAAACCCCTTTAGGACAGCTTTTCCTAAGGTCTCCTGGATGAGTTTATGAATAGCTCCTATTTTAAAGTGGAAGCTTCCAGAAGCTGACTCTGGGACAGACATAGTCACATAATGCAGAAAGATGCTTTCTTTAGTGGTGATAATGGGATGTATCAGCTGCTGACAACTGAAGCCAGTTAGAGTGACAGTCTGTGAAGCTCAATCAGCGGCAAAGATAGTTAGGAATGCTGTTACCATAGTGTGTTCCCACCAGTAAGTGATGTAAACTCTATGCTACAAGCGAAGCAATCCCAGGAATCATCAATAATAGGGGCAATGAAAGAAGCGAGGGAAAAACTGTCAATCAAGGTATGTCAACAAATGAGTTACCTGCAGGGACTTCTGCAGGCTACCTGTACTGCTGGATACATGGCCGGCCACCCATCAGTCTGGTATCAAAGGCAACAGCGGTACATTTAAAGTATTTTGGTTCAGAGGGATGTTTCAGTGGTTGTGAGTAGATACTGCTTTTACGGAGGATCCAAATTCATTTCCCAGGTCACAAAGGATAATTCCCTCCTCTGGCCTCTCTAGGAACCTGCATATATATGGTGTATATGAGCAAGCAAACTTTTTTTTTTTTAATTAGCACAGAGAGACATGCCCTTAACATGAGGTGGAGTGTATAACAGGTCCTCAGACCTTAGCACAACTGACTTCCATGATGGAACTCAGCGCACAGACAGCACCACCAACCAAAACAAAGACCTAATCCATCAAAGCCCACAGTTCTGGGAAGTCTGTAAATGTACTAACCTTGACTTTTGGTTCCTGTGGTTCCATTTCTGGCCAACTGCTCTTGTTAACTGAAGTTAACCCCAGGACATGGGTTTTTGTTTTATTTTGTGCTTAAAAGCTTATCCTGAGAAAGGCTCTGGCTACACTGGGATCCAGAACACTCCATGTAGTCACTGGCTGGCTAATAAAGACTTTCTATTAGCTTCTCTGCTGGATACCCCACAACATGAGCACCCAGTGCCCACCCCAGAAGCACTCCCAGGCTAGTGTCTCTGTTCACAGCCACCACTGTGATCACCTATTGGGACTTCATCAGCCACGAAGAGCTGTCCTCTTAAATCTACAGGATCCCAGAGAGCTTGGTCTGACTATGATTCTAGGTGGAGGGCAAGATGGTCAGTAGGATAGAGGACAGCATTAACAACAGGTGGAAATGCTTCCAAGGAAGGCCCAGAGGGAAGGTCCAAAAGCACAATCGTCACCTGTCTTGGTGTTGCCACCATTGGCATAAAGTATTTTGTGTTTATTTGTTTGTTGGTAGAATTTTGATTTATCTTGTTTTGTGACAGGTCTCACATGGCCCAGGGTAGCCTCAAACTCATTATATAGCTGAGAATGACGTTGAACTTCTGGCCCTTCTGCCTATACCTTTCTAGTGCATCACCACAACCAGTTCTCATGGTGGTGGGAATCGAACTCAGGGCCTCAGATTACCTAGGTAAGCATTCTATCAATAAACTACACTCCCAGCTCCCCCTGAAACTTGCTACACATAGCTGGCTGTTCTTCTTTTCTATTGTGTCAGCTAGCCTCTATCCATTACTTCTACAACTGAAAAAAGATTGTTTGTAGTTTAAAAAAAAATTCTTAGCCAAGTGTGGTGGTACACACCTTTAATCATAGCAGAGGCAGGCAGATCTCTGATTTTGAGGCCATCCTGATCTATATAGTGAGTTCCAGAACAGCCAGGGATACATAGTGAAGACCAGTCTCCAAAAACAAAAATTAAAATTAAAAGAAATCTCAGCCAGGCTAGGTAGTACATGCCTGTAGCCCAGCTCTCAGATCTGACTGAGGCAGGAGGGTAGTTGAGAGTTCCAGGCCACTCAAGACAAGAGAGTGAAATTTTGTTTCAAAAATAAGTGAATAAATACATATAAACTTTCTGCTGGAAAAAAGAAAGAAATGTCAATGCTAGCATTTTAAAATGCTAATTAGTTATTAATTTTATGTGTCTGGGGTCACTCAGAGATTCACCAATATGACCATGAATAGATTTCAACAAATAAGAGGTTTATTAAATACTGGCCAGGTTCATATCAGAGACTCACGCTCTGAGTATGAGCCAAATGACATTAGTCAGGGGTTTATAAAGGCAAAAACCACAAGGCTATAAACTTCCTGCTTTCGTTCAGTGAGGAGCAAGCATACATCCTGCCTACGGACTTCCTGCATATCCTGTGCAGTTGGGGCAACCAAGCAAAAATATTCAGCTTGCTATCTTACATTAACAACAGCCCCCAGCATTCCAGGAGATTATCTGTCCTTGGGCAAGTGAGGCTTACAAGTTAAAAGCATTTTTGATTTCTACATCTTTTAGACACAATAATTTAAATTTAAAACATAATGTTAGCCATCACTTTGTACATGAGTGTTTTGTCTGCATCTATGTTTGTATATCAACTTGTGTGCCTGGTACCCACACAGACTGGAGTTACAGATGATTGTGAGTTGCCATGTGGGTCCTAGGAATGGGACCTGGGTCCTCTAGAAGAGCAGCCAGTGTTGACTGCTGAGCCATCTCTCCAGCCCCATTGTGCTGGCACTGTTTTGTTTTGTAATTTTAGGGGCGTGATTTTTCTTTTGTACCGCTCTATATTTGTTAAAGATTAAACATTTCAACTGGGATGTAGGATGGAGTGGCACACCCCTTTAATCACAGAATTTGAGAAACAGAGGCAGGCTGATCTCTGAGTTCAAGGCCAGAGCAAGTTCTATGACAGAGAGAAAACCTGTCTCAAAAAAAAAAAAAAAAAAAAAAAAAAAAAAAAAAAAAAGCCAACACTAAATCTTCCAGTACTTTAATCTGGACTTCTGAGCCCAAGAACTATGAGAAATACATTTCATTTTTTTTTAAAGATGTGTTTGTTTATTATGTATACAGTGTCCAGTCTGCATGTCTGCCTGCAGGCCAGAAGAGGGCACCAGATCTCATTATGGATGATTGTGAGCCACCATGTGGTTGCTGGGAATTGAACTCAGGACCTCTAGAAGAACAAGGAGTGTTCTTAACCACTGAGCCACCTCTCCAGCCCCTGAGAAGTGCATTTCTGTTGTCTACAAGCCATGGTATTCTGTTAGAACAGTCTAAACTTGCTAAGAGAATATTTGATAATTCTCAGCTAGTAAGTTTAAAACAGAATGTTCTATGATGACAAAGGCTCATAAGTTGCCTTTTGATCACATTATGTCCTCTGTTTAGTTATGGAAAAATGAAGAACAGCACCAGTCTAAAAAGGACAATAAGTCTGTTTCCTAACTATGACACCTCAGGCCTGGAAGTCGCATTCTCCTCCCTCTTTTTTATCGCCCTTATTTCCCATGCACAGAGAGGCATTTTATACCATTTGATGCTCTAAACACAAACTAACACTCAGTGTTCCAAGCCTTGCTTTTCTCGCACGGGGAAAAAAAAATGTAGAGCTCATTTCAAAAGTGCCTATGTTTCTCCAGGATTCCTCAAAGGTGATAAGCAAGCACAGGAGGCCAACACTGTTTTGAGTTTCTTCTTGTGAAATGGGTTGGCATGAAGCAGCCACTGTGTGGTCTGGCATTCAGGGGACATGAGTCAGAGGTCAGAGGAGCCAACCAGAGGTGCATGGTGTGTCAACAGCTTTCCCTAAGTGTTTCCTGGTCAGCTTTGCCAGGATTTTACAGCTGTTGCTAGAGCTTGTGAGGCAGGGGGTTGTAACGAGCATGCTTAAGCAGGGAAACAAATTAAAATAAGGATACACAGTTTCTGAATCATTGGATTAGCAAGGTTTGCAAGTCAGATATTAACTGAAGTGAAAGTGGAGGATCAGAAATGAGGACTTTCAGACCCAACCCTGGAAGTGAAAGTTGAAATTATTACAATAGAGAGCAATTCTACGGAAAGGAAAGTTGAATGCAAACATATACATATGCAAAGTATGAATATGCAAGCTTGGGTATGTGGGTACATTTGTGCATAAATGCATGCATGCAAATGCACACTCAAATAAGATTCTTTCACATATGAATTGGGCCCATGCATACAAGCTTGCTCAGTTTAGGAGAATGGAATGAGGACACACTAGGGAGGAGTTAAAATGGACCTGTGAATTAGTGCTGCAGTTTTCAGCATGGATAAATATCAAAAGTAAAACGGTGCTGGGTGTGGTGGCACAGGCTGTAATCCCAGCTACTTGGCAGGCATACACAGATTTATAAGATCAAAGCCAGCCTGGCCACAGAGTTCAAAGACATCCTGGGCAATCTAGTGAGACCTGGTCTCAAAAAGAGAGTAGAAGGAAGCCTGGAGGAGTAGCTTAGAGGTGGAACACTTCCTTGCTTCTACCACTGCATGAGGTCCTAGGATCAGTTCTCAGCACTGCAATCAAACAAACAGTAACACCAGTGAATGAAGAAAGCAAGCTGAAAAGCCAGAGTAAAGGTGATACATATCAATTTGTAAAACACAGAAACAATGGCTTGTGCTGGGAACACAAATTTCTCCATTATCTCTACCCATCTCTGGCCTTGGAAGCTCTACAGAAATCATGGCACCTCCCTTCCTTCCACCTTTATTTTTATTTATTTAAATTACTTCTTTTGATTTTGATTTTTGAGAGATTTGTAGCCCAAGCTGACCTCAAACCTGTGATCCTCCTGCCCTCGCCTTCTGAGTGCTAAGATTATGAGCTCTCCTACTTAGTTTTTATTTGATTTTTGAAATGAGATCACACCACATTGTTCAGGATGGCCCCGTGCTCCTGGTTTCTTTCAATCTCCCTGCCTCTGTTTCCTGAGTAGCTGGGATTGCAGGTGTGTGTCACCATGCCTGGCTTCTTTTTCTGCCTTTTGTTTGTTTCATGCAATGGAACACACATATAGGAAGGAGTCTAGAGGGAAGCGAAGAGGGAGACTGGTGGACTCTGGTCTCTTTCTCCTGTCGATGAGCCTGCCTTTGCGGGCAGAAGCTGTGGACCACAGCCACTGTCAGGGGGCTCTGTACAGTGATAGGCAGACCTTTCTGGGTTCTGTATTGCTGATTGTAGCCACCCCAAAGGATTCATACCCCTCACTGTGTCTCCTTCTTAAACTTCATGTTTGCAGGAATCCTTCATTGAACAGGCCTCTCTTCCTATTGTCTGTGGCCTTCCAGAATCTTGTTGATGCATAGGAATGTGGGCAGACCTAGGAATATACTGTTCTCAGGAGCTAAAATGTAAATGAAAAGAAATAGAAGAGAAAATCTGGCAGGAGAGAGACAGCATTGTTAGCAATATTTGCAGTGTTATATACTAAAGGTGATGGTGCCCACCTTTAATCTTAGTGCTTCAGAGGCATATGGATCTTGAGTTCGAGGTTAGCCTGGTATACAGACTGAGTTCTAGGACAACCAGGGCTGCAAAGAGAAACCCTGTCTCAAAAAAAACAAAAACAAACAGACAAACAAAACAACAAAAAACCCTCAGATATTTAGATAGATAGATAGATAAATATATAGATAGATGAATAAATAAATAAACTACATCAGAAACAACTGTGTTAAAACTGTTTAAATCTGTTCAATCTAGGACAAGAGTAGCATATGAGACCCGAGGTAAATTGTACAAAATGGACAATTCTTCCTTTCCCTGGACACCTTGAGTGGACTCTTCCCAGGACCACTCCAAAGACACAAATCCCACAGAACTGAGGTGGGTCTGTCCTCAGCGCCTGGAGACACTGGGAAACACACAACTGCAGTGAAGAGGAGCGAGATGAAAGCAGGAGAAACCGGACCCTGTCCATCAGGCTAGAAGGTGAGCACTAAGCTGAATGTTGTCATCATTGTCATTGGAGGTGCTGGAGAGAACACTCAGGGCCTTGTGCACTCTGGACAAACATTCTGTCTCTACGCTGTACTCCAGTGTAGGCAGAGTTCTTCATCAGGACCGCTGGCCAGCTCTGCCCCATCAGCTGGCTCCCAAATAACCACACAGAGATTTATTATTAATTATAACTGCTCAGCGGATAGCTTAGGTTTGTTTTTAGCTAACTCTTACAACTTAAATCAACCCATTTCTATTAATCTATGTGCTGTCTGGAGGCTCATCTACCTCATCTCTGTACTTGTGGTCCTGCTTGCTCTTCGTCTCGTGCTATCTCCTGACTCTGCCCTTCTCCTCAGCATTCTCTCTGACCCCAAAATCCTGCCTAGCTGCTGGACTTTCAGGCTTTTCATTAACCCAATCACAGCGACATATATTCATGCACTGTAAAGGAATATTCCACACTCCACCTCTGAGTTTTGAAATAGGGTCTCAGTATATAGCCTAGGCTGGTCTGGAACTCAAACCCATCTGCCAACCCCTCCCTCCCCAGGACTGAGATTACAGTTGTATACAACCAAGTCCAGTTCTTACACATTGTCCTTGTGAACTAAGACCCAAACTCACTTGTTTGTTTCCTTGTTGCTGAGGAAGTTGCCAATGTAGGCAAAAAGTAGACACAAAACATGTACAAAAATTGTATGATTTTTCAAAATTCTTCAATGTTGGCCTAGGGTCTAGAATAAACCTTGTATTGCCTTGCCTAAAGTATAGCTGAGAAGGTGTGCCTAAGTGGGTGTGAGAGTATGTAGGTATACATACATGTGTATGCATATAATGTTGAGGTTTTAAAATAGTCTCATTGCAGTCAGATACAATGGTGTTCATCTGTAATCCTAGCACTTGAGATGCTAAGGTAGGAGGATTTCTATAAGTTCTAAACTACACAGAAAGTTCCAGACCAGCTACAGAGGAAGAGCTTGCCTTCAAAAACAAAAAAGAAGGCAGGGATATATTGCTTTATATTATATTTATGAAAGTTATATTTATTGCTCTACAAAAGTAAATGACAGTTGTAAAATCTGCTGTCCCCCCACCATAACCTCCCTTGCTCTAAAATGAACACTGCTGGTACTAGAAAACATAATCCCACCATCTGGAAGACTAAGGTAGAAGGATCATCATTTGAAGACACCTGACTGGCCTGGGTATATAGTAAAGTCCTGTCTTTAGAAAAACAACAAACAGGGCTGGAGAGATGGCTCAGCAATAAAAAGCATTGAGCACTGACCTGACTGCTCTTCCAGACGTCCTGTGTTCAATTCCCAGCAACCACATGGTGGCTCACAACCATTTGTAGTGAGATCTGATGCCCTCTTTTGGCCTGCAGGCATACATGCAGGCAGAACACTGTATATACAATAAACCTTTAAAAAAATTTAAAACAAACAAAAAGCCATAACACTGTTATTAAAAAGTATATTTTATGCTTGTATAAACACATGCAGGTAGATACATTTTTGTATATGTGTATATGAATATATATGCATGGTGTTTGTGTGCATGGTGTAAGTCCAGGTGTGTGCCACAGTGCAGTTGTGTAGATCATAGGACAACAATTTTAGATGCTGGTCCTCACCTTCCACTGTGTGTGAGACAGGGTCTCTTGTTCCCTGATATGTCTGTCAGACCAGCTAGCCCCAGACCTTCTGAGAATTCTTCTGTCTCCACTGCACAGCTCACCACAGGAATACTGAGACTACAAATGGAATCCAACCTAATAGAGGCTCCAAGGATTCCAATTTGGGTCCTCACATTTGCATGGCAAATGTTTTATTCACTAACTCATCTTCCCAACCCTAGATATATTAGTTATAATGTCAAAGACTTGACTATTTGCTTGGTCTCCAAAACTTTATTTTTCTTTTTCCTTTTGTTCTTTGAAACAGGATTTTTTATGGATCTAATTAGTCTAAAATTCATAATATAGCCAAGGATGGCTGATGAGGAATGGTCTTCTGTAAATTTTTATCTTATTGGTTTATGAATAAAACACTGATTAGCCAGACAGGAAGTGACGTAGCTGGGCAGAAAGAGGATCTAAGAAGGAACAAACAGGAAATCTTCTCTGTGGAGATGCTAAGCAGTCATGTATCAGGCAAAGGAGTTTCAGGCCCAGCATACCCCAGTAAGATAAGACCACATGGAAATACATAGATTAATAGAAATGGATTAATAATTAAGACAGAGCAGCCAGTTGTGGTGGCACACATCGGTAGGATTTGCTGAAGGAGGCAGAGGAAGGAGGAGGATCACAAGTTTGAGGCTAGCCTGGGATACACAGTTCACTGCCAGGCCAGAAAGTTCACAATATAGATGGCTTTGAGCATCTGGTCTTCTGTGATGACCACTCTTGGTTGTCAACTTGACTATATCGGGAGTGAACTATAATCTAGAAATGGAAGGCACACTTGAGATCCAGATCTTGAAGCACAAAGACAACATGCCTTTGGTCCATATCTTGAAGCTAAATGACACTCAACATTAATCCAGACCTTAAGATGAGAAGGCACACCTGTAATCTGGGCCACACCTTCTGCAGGACACCTACATAAGAACAAAAGAAGAAGCAATGGTGTGTGTTCCGTCTTCTCCAGCTTGCCCTCATCTTTCAGAACATCCATTCCTTCGCTGGCATTGGAGCCTACTTCATTGGAATTCCAGTATATACAGAAGGTCAACTGGGACTCACAGCCTTGTGGGACTGAACAACTACTAGTTTCTTGGACTTTCCATTCACAACAAGCAATCTATAGCCTGGAAGTCATTTCAATAAATTTGTGTGTGTGTGTGTGTGTGTGTGTGTGTGTGTGTGTGTGTGTGTAGAGAGAGAGATTCATTCCATAAGTTCTAGAGAACCCTCACTAATACAACCTCCAATGTTCCACTGACAACTTACTTTTTAAATGAACTACATTTATTTATTTATTGTTGAGGCAGGGTCTCACCATGTAGTCCAACTCATACGCATCTGCTTGCCTCTATGTTCTAAGTGCTGATGCTAAATGTGTGTGCCACCATGCCTGGCAAAGCACCGACTATTACTCATTTTCACCAGAACCCAATAATCAGGAATTTCTGAGCACGATTTGGCAGTACTCATTGGTCACTCGTGCCAGATTTTGTCTTGTTACTGCCTCTAGGTCTACTCAAATCTTCTTTGTAGCTGTTACATGTTATCAAAAAAAATATATGAATCATAGCTCACATAGGCACTCTCTCATGCAAGGCGTTGTGCTGACTCTAGCTTGTGACTCATGCCTTGTTTTGTATTTGGCCCTTGATTTATATGAGTAACAATTTCTTTGGACCAGATCACTAAAACTTAAAGTGCTATGGCATGTACTTAAAACTGCTGACATATGCCTTAAACTGTCTTGTTAAAGACTCTGCCAGTGTTCAGTTTCACGGACAGTGTTTATCCTTACAGGTACTGGACACCATTAGTCCTTTGAAAGTTTTGAAGAAAGTACACCTCCTTACCGACCCTGGGAGTGGTACACTATGCCTGTAATCCCAGCACTTGAGAGGCTGAAGCAAAACCATTGCTCTAAAGTCAAATCTGGGCTGCTGTCTAAAAACACTCCCACCCCAAGCACAAAGCACAGGGACTGATGCACGTAAGCCTAGAATTCAATAGGCTGAGGCAGAAGGATCCCTATTTTGAGGCCAGCAAAGGCTGCATAGTAAATTCAGAGTGTTGGGACTATAGTCCTATTGCTTTTCTTATTGGCTTATATCTATGTATATAATGACTAAAATTCCTTTTACTGGTGTACATATAAATATCTATCTTTGGAATGGGCATGGAAGGACATGACTTTAATTCAAGTACTTGGGAGGCAGAGGTGGGTGGATCTCTGTGAGTCTGAGACCATCTTGGTCTATGTAGAACTCCAGGACAGTAGGGCCTACATAAAAAAGACCTTGTCTCAAAAAGTAAGATAATAATATTAACAATAAATGTCTCTTTACCTAAATCTACTACTCCCTTTTAAAGCCCCTGATCAGCTGGATAGTGGTGGCACACACCTTTAATCCCAGCAGAGGATTAAAGGAGAGGCAGAGGCACGCAGATCTCTATGAGGTTGAGGCTAGCTTGGTCTACAAAGTGAATTCCAGGACAGCCAAGACTGTTATACAGAGAAATCCTGTCTCAAAACAAAAACAACATAAAATCTATCTTTTTTTATTTTTTGAGGCAGTCTCACTGTGTAGCTCTGGGTGGCCTAGATCTACAGACCAAGTTGGCCTCAAACTTAAAGATTTCTGACTCCCGCCTCTGTCTCTGCCTCTCTGGTGCTAACTCTTTTGAATTAATTTTTTGGTGTCCTTTGATTCAAGACATGTTTTGTTTTCACAACACTAAATTTGTCAGTTTTCTCTTTGACTTTTGAATTAAATCTTGTTTCTACTTTAAGGAAAAATACATTCATTTCTGTTAAAAAAAAAAAAAATAATGCTACCATTCTATGAAAGAAAATTTAGCAGGAATGACAAATGCAAAGGAAAGGCAGGACTGAAGCTGTAGCTCTGTTGGTAGAGCGCTTGCTTAACATTCATGAAGCCCATGGATTCGATTTCCAGCACTGCATTTATGGGGTATGGTGGTAGATGCCTGTAACCCAGAACTGTGGAAGTGGGAGGGTCAAAAGTTCAAGGTCATCCTTAGCTGCACTGAGTCCAAAACCAAGCTGGAGTAAAGAGGAGGAAACACAGTCTCACCTGCATGTGGTGTCACCCAGCAGAGGGAGGGGGAGTCTCACAAGTCTGAGGCCACCCTGGTCGATGCAGATAATTCAAGGTTGGTCAGGATTGCTTATCTAGAAGCTGGCTTTTCTTGTTTGTTGTTTGTTTGTTTTGTTTTGTTTTAATTTGGGTTGAGGAGGTAGCACAGAGGTTAAGACTGTTGCAAACAAGCAAGACGATCAGAGTCAGATCTGCAGAATCTATCAACTTGCCTGTAATTCCAGCCTTGGAAGACAGAGACAGGGGACTTTGGAGCAAGATGGTTATCAAGGTTAGCCAAAATGGGGAGTTCTGAGCTTGATTGAAAGATCATGCCTCAAAAGAATAAGGTAGAAGAGCAATTGAGGAAGATTCTTCACATTAGCTTTGGGCTTTCATGTGTACCTACACACACACACACACACACACACACACACACACACACACACACGTGCCCACATATATGCAAACACATGCACAAATGCACATATAACACACACACATAAAAAGAAGAAAAGGAAAAGAATACCCAAATTGCTGGTGTTTTCCATGTTTCTATCAACACTTTAACATAAGAACAGATACAGTTCACATACAAGTAGGTATAATTTGCAATACATATGGTGTAATATATGTATGTTTGTACTGAAGATTTAATGGCCCTATATATGTACACATGCTAGGCAAGTGTCTTACCACAGCCCCTGATATAACTATCTCTTTTCTATTAAAAAAAATTAGACATGTCTCATTATGTAGCTAGCACCAGCTGACTCCTGCCTCAAACTTCTGAGTACTGAGATATATAGATATTACAGATATACATTGCTATGCCAACTCTTTTCCCTTTGGTGCCAGAGATTGAACCCAGGCCTGGTAAATAAATGTTCTACTACCGATCTAAGGCCACAACCCTGATCAGATCATCCTTGCAGAACAAGTGAACCACCGTTCAAGACACTCAAGAACACAAGATCATTGTTGTGACTCAAGGAAGCACAAGGCCCTTAGCAGGCTGTCTAGAGAAATGTAAAGGCTGGAGCATCTGCCTCTGATATCAAGATGAAAACTGGGTAACTCCCGGAGGAGGGCAAAGCATCCTCTTTGCAGTGAGAAGGCTCTGCTCGCACTAGGATTCTCCACCCTAGATGGCTCTGGTCACCCCTTGTGGTGGAAACACATGGCCGGCCATGCTAGGTTGCACAGGACTCACCTAGGCACAGAAGCATGTCTTGTCTAAGTTTGCCTGAGGCCCTAATTCTCATGGGTCTCATTTGCTGTCTTGCCACAGGCACTGAAGAAATGAGTACAGACTTTCCGATGTTTTCAAAGAGAATGTTACAGTAACTGAGCTCCTGGGTTTGTTAGGAAACTGTGACTTGTCCCACTAAGGTTAAAGATGGGAGCATATGTAGTGGGGAAAGGATGCACTGTAGAAGCGTAGTTTCACTCTCAAGTCAGACTTCTGTGCAGCCACTATCACGGGAGTGCAGAAGGATGCCATGCTCCATCACCACCTGCTTCCACGTTAGTGTGCGTGTGTGTGGCATGGGGCCTCAGCTGCAGCCCAGACAGGGGTGGAACTGCTTATGTTGCCTGACTTTGCCTCCTGAAAAGCTGGGGTTACAGGTGTTCCCGGGCTTATTTAGGGTTTTGGTTGCTGTGAAGAGACATCATGACCACAGCAACTCTTATAAATGAAAACATTTAATTGGGGTGGTGGCTTACAGTTTCAGAGATTCAGTCCATTATCATCATGATGGGGAGCATGGCAGTTTGATATGCAGGCCACAAGAAGTCAACTGACATACTGGGCAGTATCCTGAGCATAGGAAACCTCAAAGCCCACCCCCACAGTGACATACTTCCTCCAACAAGGCCATACTCACTCCAACAAAGCCACACCTCCTAAAAGTGCCACTCCCTATGAGATTATGGGGACCAGTTACATTCAAACTACCACACCTACCTTCTGGAAGGATGCATTGTGACATGGCCATGGTATGAGTGAGAAGGGGGAACAGAGGATTAGAACCTTTGTTGAGTGATGGTTTATGACTGTTTGAGCATATGACTGTTTGAGAGGTAGGAGGATCTTTGCAAGTTTGGGACAACCAGTCTACAAAGCAAATTGCAGTCCAGCCAGGGCTACATAGTGAGTTCCCCTTTCCCACAAAAAAGAATGGAATTAGAACCCCTAATACAATCAAATTCTCATACCCTTGTCCTCTGGGCGTGCCTTGATATATCAACACTGCTTAAAATCCTGTTAAGCATTCTCCAAAGGGGTAAACCAGGCCTAGGAAGACATGTTGTAACTCATATGTAGATCTTCACACTGAGTCTTTAAAATTGCATGTTTACATTGAAGTACCTGTAGAGTCCAGGAAACTAGAAAGGGCTCACTGGGGGAAAGGGAGGAGAACAATTTTAAGGGACAGGGGATAGCAGAGTACAGGTTATAGGAACTAGGAACGGGAAAGAGAATAATTGTGAGGAAAGTTTAGGCAAGGGGAGGTGTGGGAGGATAGGACAGAGGGGAGGTTTGGGGGAGGAATGACAAGCTCTAGGGATGTTTGAAAAGCCATATGGAAATCTGAATTTTTAGAAACTTCCTATGTATTCATATATGTATATTAATATGAAAGAGTTTAATTGGAGTTAACTCTATACAGAGGACTCATCCCAGAAGCCATAGGCTGCCAAATAAAAATCCCAGTGCCAAGTGTGGGATACCTCCTCTTGAGTTGTGGTCAAAGATACTCCAGAGACCCCCAAAACAATACAGACTATTGCCATTGCTCTTAGTGTTAACTGGATTTTAAGACCCTATTGTTGAAGACTCCACATATCTTGTTCACATGACACAGAGAAGTCAAGTTGGTACCAACCAGGAAGCTTCCTTCCTGCTAGCTAACTCTCATAATACTTGAAGGTGCTATGCAGCAGGCTCCTGGGTTGGGTGGGGTGAGGGCATGGAAAGTCATATCCAACTGTGAATTACATGAACTGCAATAATGACCAGCATAGCAAGAAATGTGCAGGATGCAATAGTGGCATGAATGTTTTGGTTGAATTTCAGTCCTACTCCACAGGAAGAAACATGTGGCTGGTACGAAACAGTTAATCAAGAACTCATGGTTGGTGAGCTAACCAGTCTCAGGAGAGAGCTTACTACTGTTATTTGCTAGATGGACATTGTATTCAAATGCCCTTTAAATTTACTACTCACAGATTAGTGCAGTTCTCAGACATCACCACAGATCACTGGGTGTGATGGTTTGAATAAAAATGGCCCCTATAGGCTATAGGCAGTGGCACTATTAGGAGGTGTGGCCTTGTTGGAGGAGGTGCATCTCATCCACTTTCTGCCGCCTGCAGATAAAGATAAAGAACTCTCAGATACCTCTCCAGCGCCATGTCTGCCTGCATGCCACCAAGCTTCCCTTCATGACAGTAATGGACTAAACCTCAGAAGCCAGCCCCAGTGAAATGTTTTCTTATAAGAGTTGCCATGGTCATGGTGTCTGTCTGTGGGTAACTGAGGCTGTGGAAGGAGACTTCTATGTAAATGTGTAACTTTTATTCTACTAATGGGGCCATGATGTTAATGATCTTTAACAATCAGTCAAGATCGCAAGGTCAGTGGGTTAAAGGCTTTTGAAATATCTGGTTTCTCCCAGCTCCAGATTGCCTGGAAGGACAGTGACTTAGAGTTTGAATAATCCCTTCTGAATGTTTTACCCCAGCTCTTGTGACACTACTTTGAAGGTTGTGGTGCTGTAGCAAGTGGTTCTGAGTGATGGAAGTATGTCGCTAAGGGTGGGCATCCGAGCTCCATCTTCATTTCTGACTCAGCTTCTCAGTGCTGGCTGGACACATGATGTGGGAGCTACTGTCCCAAGGTTCCACTCACCATGCTTTTCCCACCATGATGGACTGAGAGTCCCCTGGACCTCTGAGCCCAGATGATTCTTTCCTTCTTTCTGTTCAATATCATAGGAAATTACTATGGGGCTGGAGAGATGGCTAGGGGTCTGCATGTGGCTGCTGCTAAGCCTGACAACCAGAGTTCAGTCCCTGGGACCCACATGGTAAAAGTAGAGCATCAACTCCTTTGAGCTGTTCTCTGATCTCCACATGCATGCTGAGGCATACAAACACACACAAATAAATAAATGTAACTTAAAAAAATTAATACAGACTGCCAGAATAATCATAACAAAGTCTCATGGGGTAATGAATAAAGGATTCCAGAAGCCAGAACTCTAAGATCGAGGTGCTACATGACCTAGCAAATAGGTGGCCACATTCCTACTGTGTGTTTACATGGCTTTCCCTCAGTGTGTTCATATGGACAGAGAGAGCCCTAGCTCCCTCCTTAAGCAATGCTTCCAGATGAACACTCATCTTTTGTGACCTCATAACTTTATCACCCAAAAGCACTATCTCCAAATATAATCACTGGCGATAGGGCTTCAGCCTTAAGAGTTTGAGGTCTCTACAGTCCACAGCAAAGAGTAAGCAGCCCCTCTTCATTGTCATCATGGAGCTCCTAGTCACCCACTATAGAAGCTGTCAGTTCTGAGGCAATGGGAATTGCAAGAAGAGAAGGCCTGAGGGAAGAGCTCTTACTGAGGATTGTCTCAGAGTCATGAAGGTTGAACGTAATTTTTCTACACTGTGACTCCAGTTACTTGAGTCCCTCCATCACCAACTTCCCGTTGCTTTTGGGAGAATGCCCAGACTCTGCCACTGCAGAATCACTGCCTACTCTATCATTCAGCCTCTCCTTGCCACCTGCTGAGGCAATCCTACCGAACTTTATCTCTGGATCCAAGGAACTCCCTTTCACCTTTAGGCTTGTGTAGTGGAACTTCCCAGAACCCTGATCCCGGCAGGCAGCGGCTCTATCTCATCAATTCCATCTCATCCCATCTCCTCCGTTTGTGCTGGACAATGCCCTTTCTCATCTTTGAGGTCTCAGCGCAGAGGAGAGGAAGTCTGGAATCTATAGATGTGACATGTTTGTGCACGTGCAAACTGTATCCCTAAGAGACACTGAACTGAAAACTGAATCTAAGTTTAGGTGGATTCCAAGTTCTTCTCTCTCCCAAGATCCTCTAAAAATAGCCCAGCCCTTAGGAAATCTGCCTTGCTCTTAACACAAAACAAACATGCTCAGATCTGAATCCAACAGAAAAAGGCTCTACTGCCTGGGAGAAAAACCCATGGCTCCTAGTGGAGTGGGTAAGGAAGTGTCTGAAATGATTTGCCTTCCTTTTAGAGTTTGTCTCCTCCCACACTCCTGAGCTCTGCCCCCAAAACAAAGTGAAACAGGTGATCACCAAGGAGAAAAATGCAGAGTTGCACTCTGTGTACCTCATGTTCAAGAGGGAGATTCGGATGAGCAAAGAACACAGCAAAATTTATTTCACATCAGCAGCTGATCATATTCAGTCTTACCCAGCAAAGCTCTCTCTCTCTCTCTCTCTCTCTCTCTCTCTCTCTCTCTCTCTCTCTCTCTCTCTCTCTCTGTGTGTGTGTGTGTGTGTGTGTGTGTGTTGCTAAGGGAGCCAGATGTGATTAAATAGTTCTTAGATTCAGCTTCCATAGACTGTCTAACGTTGAGTTGGAGTCCTTCTTTGGTGTTTAAAAGCTGCAGAAGGATTGCTTCTTTATATTTTTATTCATCTATTAACTTTGTGTGTGTGAATGTATATAATGTATGTATGTGCTCCAGTACTTGAGTGTGCACATGTGCACCAAACTGGAAGTCCAAAGACAACCTGTGGGAGTCATTTCTTCTACATACCATATGGGTCCCAGGGATCAAATTCCAGGAGTCCGGCTTGGTGGTACATACCTTTACCTTCAGAGCCATCTTGCCAACATTAAGGTGTTTTCTTCTGCTGCCTGTGTTTGTAATTTTATTTAAAATTCTTTTGTATCTTTGAGGCAGTCCCACATAACCCAGGTTGGTCTTGAAACCACCGTATAGATGAGGATGACCGGGAACATCTTAGTCTCCTGCCTCTCCCTGCAGAGTTCTGGGACTGTAGGTGGGCAACACTATTCTCAGTGTATTCAAGGCTGTGGATTGAACTCAGGACCTCATGCGTACTAAGTAAGCACCCTACCAAGTGTGCTACATCCTTACCTGATACTTCTGTTCTCATGAGGGAAAAAAATGAGCTTGGTATTTGTAGGATTTTATTTATTTTATCTGTAGTACTATACTAGTATACTGGCTAGAAGGAGGCGATGACCACCAATGGCTCACATGTGCCCTCTGAATTCTGCATCATTGTATGAAAGGGAGATCTTGAGAGCTGCAGATACTGCTGTGCCTCCTCCTCCTCCTTCTCCTTCTCATCTTTCACAGGGTCTCACTGTATCCCTGGCTGGCCAGGAACTTGTTTTATAAAGTGTAGGCCCCTGCATGGACCCCCGAGGCGCCTTGAGCAAGCCTGAAGCTATTGGTTGGAACTCCTTGCCCCAAGGCTGTTGTTGGTACTCTTTCCGTTTTGATAACACACCTCATGACAACACACACCTCATGACAACACACACCTGGTAGGGAGGAGCAAAGCCTAAAATTCCTGTAATTTTTCCACTGTGCTATACGTCAGTATTTAAGCCCGTTCTTGCCCCTCAATAAATGGCATTCGGCATTTGGCGTTCCGACATTGCCATTGAACGAATGACCCGCTGTCTTATCTTTATTTCAATCTCTAGGCCTTCGCCCGATTCCTGGAATAGATCGTAGCGTGGGCACTACAGTAAAGCAAGGTGGTCTGGAACTCATAGATTACCTCTTTGCCTCTGGAATGCTAGGGTTAAAGATGCTGAGCTGTAGTTACCACACCTGGCCTCACAACCTTCTGGTTCACAGCCTATTCTCCTGGTTTTTGCCTGTTCTCCTTGTTGTCTTTCTGTTTACCAAAACATTCATCATGGAGGTGACTATACTGTAACCTTTCTAAGTTCTTCAAAGTGAACAGTTCTTTCCCAGCACTCAGGAGGCAGAGGCAGGCGGGTCTTTGAGTTTGAGACTAACCTGGTCTAGTTCCAGCTAGTTCCAGGACAGACTCCAAAGCTACACGGAGAAACCCTGTCTCGAAAAACCCAATAAATAAATAAATCATGAAAACAAAGTGGACAGTTCTCTAGTGAGACTCTGAGGCTACATTTTGTCTCCTTAGCTGCCCAATGAGGTGTATTATTGCTTCCTCCCTGCCTTCAGTCCTCTTAGTTACTCATAGGACACACATGGATAAGCAGATGCTACTTAGAGATTGTGTCTTTGTTTTTTTTTTTTTTTTTTTTTCCTAGAAATGCCCTTCAGCAACAAGTGCTGAAACAGTCAGCAACAATGTAGAAGACAGAACACTGGCCTCTAAAAGATCTGAGCTCAGATTTGTGATTTGTTTGATCTGTTTGCTGTTGCTAGAGACTCGGTGACTTAGGAAGAAAAGAATTATTTTTGCTCATCGATCTGTGGTGACTTTCTTACTAGGAGAGGTCATCAGTGGCACAGGGTTTCATGTGGCAAAGGAGGAGGACATGCTGGGGACCTAGCCTTATGGGCATTGGAAGAGAGCTGCTCCCCAGAAAATCCAGTCAGCCCCAGCACTGGCAGGACAAATGGGTGACAGGGGAAAACAAAAACAAAAAGCAAGGAGGGAAAGAAGGGAGGGAGCAAACCCATTGGCCCACGATCTACTGCTCATAGAATGAGTTGATGTGCTCATGAGAAGCAGAGTTCTTTTTCTTTCCTTCTTTGTTTTTTTCCCATTTTTTGAGAAAGGGTCTCGTGTAGCCTATACTGTCCCCAAACTCACTATTTAGCCCAGGCTGGACTTGAATTTGAGATCTTCCTTCCTTTGCCTCCCAGGTGCCAGCATCCCAGGTGTACACCACCACACTCAGCTTGAGGGCAGACACTGGATCACGTCTTGAGCTCTCACCTGGTCCCGAATTTTAGCCTCCAATCATGCAGGTGAAGTTTCAACATAAGCATTGGAAAGGAAAAACCTGGGTGACATCAGTGGACAGTGGAATGCTTATCTGAAAAGTAGTCATCCCTCGGGGCTATACTCCTTCCTTCCTTCGTCCCCTCCCTTTGTCCCTCCTTTCTTTCCTTCCTTACCACACTGACTGCACCTGAGCCACCAGGGTGTGGGAACACTGGGATAGAGATCCAGGCCCTGATCTCTCCCATACTCCCTGATACTACACTCACATGAAAACACCTCTGGAAGGCCTCCCTCCTTGCTGGAGCCCTGGGAGAGACTGCCTCATCACATAACTTCTGCTTTGCCCATTCCTTCCCTTCTTTCTCCTGAGCACTGGTCCCTAGGGCTCTCTCAAATAAATCTGTACTTCAAAGACTATCTCAGAATCAGCTCCCAGGTTGCAAATCTGCATCTCCTAGATCTGCATCTCCCAGAGGAGGTACCTTCCCTATTTTTACAATTCTTTTTTTTTTTTTTTTTTTTTTTTTTTTTTTTGGAGACAGGGTTTCTCTGAATTGCTTTGGAGCCTGACCTGGAACTCTGTAGACCAGACTGGCCTTGAACTCACAGAGCTCCACCTGCCTCTGCCTTCCGAGTACTGGGATTAAAGGCATTAAAGGCATGCACCACAAATGCCCAGCTTACAATTCATTTTTAGAGTGAATTTTTTCCATATTTAACCTTCCACTTAAGACACTATGAAAAGCCTATCTCCTCCCCCAGTACCAACCATGCTGGTTCTGAGTTAGGAACAGGAAACAATGAGAAAAACTTTCCTAACACCGCAAAGGTTAAGCAGAAGTTTTCTGTCACTGGATATGGATGAAGAACACACTGTGGCTTCTGAGTTACTGAGATTGTGCGAAGAGCATGGGGAAAGCTTATTAGACAGCATGGCAGAACAGAGGCAAGAAAGAGTCATGAAACCTGACCTACTTGCCCAGCCCCCTCTGCAGCCAGCCTTCCTCTGCATTTCTCAACTTATAAACCAATGACTTCACTTCAGTATCTCAGGCAAATTCAAATGTCCTAGTGAAATACACTGTCTGTGCCTCTGACAGATGGAAAATGCTGAAGGAAACTGGCTGGGGTAGCACAATGATTCTAGTCCTAACACTCCAGAGCTAAAGTCTACGGAATTCTGAGATCAAGACCAGCCTGAGCTACATTGCAAGACTTGTTCTCAGTAACCAGGCCCATTATTCTATAGCAGTGAGGGAGTAGAGGCAGGAGGATCATGAATTTAAGACCAGCTTGGGCTTCACTAGCCTGGGCTACATGGGACCCTAACTCAAGAAAAAAAAATATGTTCTCAAATTTTACTTATTGCAGTGTTTCTCATGTTTTTGTGGATAATTTATAATAGTGAAGACGATTTCCTTTAACCATGACCTCCTTAAAGGTACAAGAGTTCTTCATGCACCTTAACTAGGCCTTTGAAGATTGATCTGGAGTTGAAAACATCAAATAATTTCAAAGCTGCAGTCTTTTTACTTATGTTTATTTATTAGGGTGTGTGTGTGTGTGTGTGTGTGTGTGTGTGTGTGTGTGTGTGTGTGTAGGTGTGGGTGCTAGGACCAACAAGTATACAGATCTGAGGACAACTTGCAGGAGTCCATTTTCTCTTTCTACCATGTGGGTCACAGGGACTGAATTCAGGTCTTCAGGCTTGGTGTCAAGCACCTTTACCCATCAAGCTACCACTGACCTTATAGGTTTGTTTGCTTTTAATGGAAATGTATAATGCATTGTTCTAGTTAGCATTTAAGGGTCAAGTTGACACAGCCTAGGCTCACCTGGGATGGGAGTCTCAACTGAAGAATCGCCCAGGTCAGACCCGGCTGTAAGCATGCTGATGAGGTATTGTCCTGATTGTTAATTGATGCAAGTGAGCCCCCTGTGAGCAATAACATACCCCTGGGCAACTGTTCCTGAACTACATTAGAAAGCTAGTTAAGTATGAACCAGTAAGGTCAGCAAGCAGTGTTCCTCCATGGTTTCTGCATCAAGATCCTCCTAGAGTTCCTGCCTGGATTTCCCTCTGTATCAGAGGACTGTGACCAGGAAGTATAAGCCAAATAAATCCTTTACCAACAGCCCCCATACCCCAACTTGCTTTTGAAAGCAGTTTTATCATAGCAACAGTAAGGAAAACAACACCTGCAGACAGACAGACATACGAATACTCAAAGCTTCTCATGTGCTGGGTACCATAGTAATGTTTTAGTTGCAGGATATTTGTGTGCTTATGTCAAGTGTGAGCTCCCTGGAGACTCCTAAGAAGGCTGTGTAGTTAGCACCATTACTGCACTGTCAATTACTGGAGAATCTGTCTAGTGAATTTCAAGAGTGCTGTGTAGCTCACACAGAATTTGATAGCTCTTCATTAACTCTGAATTTAATCAGAGTTAAAGCAGCAGAATGCAGCTTTGAGTCAAGGTTTTTTGTTTCCAGAAAGCAGGAAACAGAATGTATACAAGATATGTAGTCTACACAAAGATACAGACACAGACACACATAAACACAAAGATACACACAGACACACACACTCAGACACATATACACAGAGACACATACACACAAACACACAGACACGCACATGCACACACAGAGACATGCACACACAGACACACACATGCACACACACACACACACACACACTGCATGGATTTTGGTTTCTTGAAGTCATCTAGATCGGTCTCTATTGTGCCAATCGTGGAGCAGCTTCAGCTGGGTCTCTTTTGTGCTGCTGAGAGCAGTTGTGGGGAAACAGCAGTTGGATTGCAGACCTCTGATATCCTTGAGGCCTGACAATTACACATTAATCCGGGAAGGGCGAGGCGGATCATGAAAAGGAGAGAATGCTGCCTATGGAAAAAGGTGAAATTTTATATTCTTTGGACAGCTACAACTTCGAAAATTATAGGGTGTGTTTCGAAAACATTTTACTTCCTCTTTTTATATTTAGATTCAGACTGTGCTAAGTTGTCTGATGTTTTTGTGTAGGGGAAAGGGGATTTAAGACAGGTTCTGAAGTAGCCAAAGCTGGACCAGATCCTTCTGTCATTTCCCCAGTGCTAAGATCACAGGCAAGTACCACACCCAGAGTCTGTATATTATGTATATCCTTTACCCTGAAGAGATCTTCAGTGGTTAAGAGCACCCACTACTTTTGCAGAGGCAACACCCTTTTCTGGCTCAACGGTCACACACACACACACACACACACACACACACACACACACACACAGAGAGAGAGAGAGAGAGAGAGAGAGAGAGAGAGAGAGAGAGAGAGAGAGGAGAAAGAGAGAAAGACCCAAAATGAAATGAATCTTTAAGGAAAAAACAAAAAACCATGGAGCAAAGATTTTAAAATCTGAGATGATGAAACTACTACAGGAAAATAGGGGAAATAATTCAAGACACAGGCAAGAACTTTCTGGAAAGGACTATAAAGTGCTGCTCCAGGTCAGACAACAGGATGTGTGCTGCTCAGGGAGAAATGGACCAGAATTCAAAACTAAGTTCTATGGACAAGGGCTGGGGTTCAATTTATAGAAAAAAAAAAAAAAGGTTTTGGTTTTGAGCTTAGCAGTGGTGGCACTTGCCTTTAATCCCAGCACTCAGGAGGCAGAGGCAGGCAGATCTCTGTGAGTTCAAGGCCAGCCTGGTCTATAAAATGAGTTCCAGGACAGCCCAGGCTGTTAGACAGAGAAACTCTATCTTGAAAAAAACAAAGAAGAAAAAAAAAAAAACTTCAAAAAAATCCCCACCGGATTTTAATATTGTTAATTACACCCATGTCTGTTTTCGGCTATGTGTATGCAGATGCCTGTAGAAGCCTAAGGTATGAGACTCCCCTGAAGCTTGTGTTGCAGGCAATTATGATAGGTCTGACATGGGTGTTGGGAATTGAAGTTGGGTCTGCTATAAGAGCAGTTCAGCTCCTAACTGCTGAGTCATCTCTCAGCGCCAGGCCGGGGTTTTGAGTTTACTGGAGAACAAACTCTGATGGACAGGAAAGAATTGGCAAGGTTGGGATACAGGACCACTAAAGTAGAAAACAAACAAACCACAAAGGGGGGGGGGGACCAGGAATAGCATTGTAATTTTTTTTTAAGACAGGGTCTCTCTGTGTAGCCTAGGCTAGCCTGAAACCTGCTGCTTAGCTCAGCCTGGCCTCAAACTCATGATTCTATGCCTCAGCTTCCATGTGCTGGAATTACAGATGAGTACCACTGCCACATCTGTGCGGGGTCTCGTGTAGCTGAGGGTAGCTTGCTGTGTAGCCAAAGATCACCTTGAGTGTCTGAGACCCCTGTCTCTGTCTCTTATGTGCTGGTATCGAAGAGAGTCTGACAATGTGGCCTGTCAAGAGATTGGGGAAGTAGAACCTGTCCAAGTGTTACCACAGTAAAAGTTGAGATGGACTAAATGTCTGTCCTACTTATAAACGGTTGCTACTGACAACATCTCCTGTGGTTTCTCTCTGGTTTGGTGTGCCGCAGAAGGAAAGTTCTTTTCTTTCAGATTTCCTGCCTAGAACATACAGGTGGAAGACTAGGGGTGTAGCTCAGTTGGTAGAGTGCCCGCCTACCAAGCATGAGGTCCTAGGTTCAATCCACACCAACATATAAACAAGCCATGGTGATCCATACACATGTAAGCTCAGCACTCTAGTGACACAGCCACTTTGAAGTCAGCATGGGCCATGTGAGACCCATTCTTTAAAAAAAAAAAAAAAAATGGTAAAATGGTGATTGTTTCTAACTAAGTCATTTTAAAATATAGGAAAATTCGTTTAAAGTAAAATCTTTTCTGTTAAAAATACCTTATTTTATGTGCAAGAGTGTGCCTGGTGCCTCTGGAGACCAGAAGAGGGTCCCCTACACTAGAGTTAGAGCTGCCATGTGGGTGCTGGGAATCAAATCTGGGTCCTCTGGAAGAGCAGGCAGTGCTCTTCACTGCTGAGCCAACTCTCCAGCCCTGAAAGAAGGAAACTTCAAATCTGTTCATCAACTCTAAAATAAGAGACTTAGTCAGTGATTTTTTTTTTTTTAATGAAAGAAAATTTACTAGAGAAGCCTTTTAAGGAGCCCACACACACTCTCTCAGGCATGTCTTGCTTTCTTCCTGGGTGTCTTTTCTCCTAATTTTAGCTCAGGCTTAAAAATCTATATTAATGTCATTTTAAATAACTCTAATTCTGTCAGAAAGAGAGGTGGGAAGAGGAAGTAGGGGAATACAGAGGGAGGAATGTGGGAGCAATACCAGAGTCCTCTAAGTCCTTCCAGCTCTGGAACATTTGCACTGTGCGTCTTGCTTTACTTTCCTAACAGTCAAAGAACTTGGAGCAGGCCCATTCCTACAGGACACAGTTAAAGAAGGCTGGATCTTGGGACTGGCCAATCTGGCTGACTCACAGAGTGTGGCAATCTTCCTGTCTCCACTGTTGAGTAACAAAAGGAGAGCTGTGTTTGTGTCTCATGGCTTTTTGTAACTTCCAGTTCACCAGATGCTTCGAGTTAGAGATGGGACTGATGTAATGTCCCACAGAGAAGTGTAACAAAAGCCAGTAGGGTACCTCATGTCTAATAACCCTAGCACTCAGGATACAGAGGCAAGAGGGTGTCGTGTGTTTATGGGCAGCCTGGGCTGCCGACCTTGTCCCCGTAAAACCAAAAGGATGAAGATGAAGAGAAGGAATTGGGAAGGCGGGGGTTAATGGGAAGCTCCTATCCCCTATAAAAATAATTACTTTCACAAAGAAGAAAACAAAAAGCAAAAACAGTCTTGAGATATAGTCTGCTTAGCTCATTTATGAAAATCTCTTAGGTCAATAACCCGACCTTTATGCTAAAATTAAAGTTTCTGACTAGATATAGTGGTGCACTCCTTTAGTCCCAACACTGGGCAGGCAGAAGCAGGCAGATCTCTCTGAGTTTGAGGCTAGCCTGGTCTACATATTGAGTTCCAGGCCAGCCAGGGCTTCATGGTGAAACCCTGTTCAAAAAAAGAAAGAAAAGGAAAGGAAAAGGAGGGAAGGAAGGAAGGAAGGAAGGAAGGAAGGAAGGAAGGAAGGAAGGAAAGAAGGAAGGAAGGAAGGAGAGTTAATTAGTTAAAGTGTCTGGGCTGAGGTTGGAGCTCCATGGGAGAGCATTTGCTGAGACCTGAGGTTAGGCCTCAGCACCAGAAACAAAAAATGACAATAGTACTATTTCTTTTGTGTTAGTTTGAATTTTCCACTGAGTCCTGAACCAAAACTTCACGAAGATGTCTGGAGAAAACACAGAAAGGATTTCAGCTCCACACTAAACTTTCTTCCTTAGAGAAATTAATGTAAACAGGGTTCATTTCCTCGAGGACGTGGGAGTCTGGGATCTTTGACCTTGTGGTATCTGGCGACTCACTTTTTCCTTGATGTAAAATTCAGTTTATTTGTATGAAAATGCTTTGCTGACAGAGCTCTGTTCCTCAAAACATACAGGTCTTCCTAAAGACTATCTGCCCACTCACCACTTTATGGCTCTCCTGTTTCCCAAATCTTCCCAGGGCTGGGGATCAAACCTGAGTCCTTGCACACAGCAGGTGAGCACTCTACCACCGAGCCACACCCCAGGCTCATAATATTATATTTTTGTTTTCTTGGAGGATGGTTCTCTGGGGACTCTCTTGTGAACTAGATATTCAGGATCAACAAAGTCAACAAAGGTGATTTGTGCTTTTCTGAATGCTAGAAGCAGGTGAGGTGTGCCCATGCATTCAATTCTGCTGAAAACTTGGCTATTGATCAACATTCCCACCAAGTGACTTCAAAAGCATAATTATGCCAGGTGTGATGGTGCGTACCCATAATCCCACCACTTGAGAGACTGAGGCAAGAGGCTTTCAACTGTTAGGCCCACCTGGACTGCAGTCAATATACACAAAACACTAAAACAAACTCAACGGCATGATTATTAGACCTGTTGTCACTCAGTACATATGACAAAGGCTCTTGTGAGAAGTTGTGCTCTGGACAGACTCTAAATGCCCTCCCCATCCCTAAACGAGTTGCTGTACTGGTGTGACCCCCTTTTGTTGGATTTCTCAGAAACATAAGAATTATAAGAGCCCAAACCTAATCTACAGTTTCATTCATGCACTCCCGTGGCATTTAAATTGTGTTAAACTCTTCTGCTCTGGTTCCCGTGGCCATCTCCTGGGACCATGGTCTTAAGAGAGAAGGAGAGTAACAACAGACTCTAGTGAGAAACACAGGAAACCAGGCTTACCGTGAGAAAATTCTTCCAGTGTCTACATGCTCAGTTGAGTACAGCTGTGTCATCGAGAGCCCAGCCTACAGCAAAACAGGAACTGGGTTTCACGGAAAGGGTCTCAAGACATCCTCATTGTTATTGTCACGTGCCGATGTGTCTTATCAGCATTTACATTTAAGTGTTGTTGTGTATAGTCAGTTACATGCAGCAGGATTTCCAGGTAGGAAAGTGGAAAGCTGTTTTCCTTTCTTTTCTTTTCTTTTCTTTCTTTTTTTTCTTTTTTTTTTTTTTTTTTTTTTTTTTTTTTTTTTTTTTTCAGATCTAACCCGTTCCTTAAGATCCTCAATTTGCTCAGCTGTAGGAAAATTGGGCTAGCCTTAGGGCAATGGGATTTACTGTGGTGATGGATTAAAAAAAAAAAAGTCAAGTCATAATGGAACAAAATGACTTAATTTCAGATAGGATGGGCAGGGGAGGCCACTCTGAGGAAGTAATAAGCTAAGATCCAAAGGACGAGAAAAGATTAGGGCAAGAGATTCTAGGAAGGGTTGCTCTGCAGCTGTGTGTGACAGACGGAGCCAGCAGGCTGCCCGGGCCCCCAGAGACCCTGCCATGGTATGCACTGGCGCCATGGGGGCACATCTCCCCACGTCCAGCCTGAACATCTTTGGGGACTTAAGGAAGATAAACAAACGTCAGCTCTAATACCAGGTTTTAAACTTTGCCATGATCATGTCCTGTGCACTCATTCAGCAAGAGTCCCATCGTGGTGGTGCTAAGGGGCAGTACCGAGCCAGCCTTTTCCAGGGGAGTTTTGCAGTTCCTCACAAACTTCCGGGAGGACCCTATCAGAGCTGAGATAATAGAGACATCAAGTTTCCGACTAAAGGGGACAATAATGAAGTTGATGAAGGAAGTCCGAAACTGGCTGGAGAAGAAGGGCGTGGGCGGAAAAGCGCTAGGGTTCTTACCTTACATTGATATGGCCACCATTATAATGAATGACTATCCAAAATTCAAGAATGTTCTTTTTGGCTGGGATGGGAGCGTATGTGTTACTAAAACGTGAATCCTAACATGAGAAGCCGTCCCTGGGACCAGATTGAAATAAATTCTGTTGAAAAAGAGAAAAGCTAATATATTTCAAATGTTCCACTTTCTGTATAAAGGGAAACCAGATGATGTTTTTGTCTTGTCCAAATAAGTGATTCATCAGTAAAAGGAAAAAAAAAAATGTGTTTCTAGGAAGATGGAACAGTGTATGTAAAGACCCGGTGGCCTGTGGCTGGGCAGGATTAGTGTTGTGAGCCCGTGACATAAAATGAGCTTGGGAAGCCAGTTAGAATTCCTGAAGCTGGAGAGATAGCTCAGTAGTTAAAAGCTCTTGCAGAAGACCCAAGATGGGCTCCCAGCACCCATACCAGGTGGCTTACAGGGCCTGTATCTCCAGCTCCAGGCGTTCCAATGCCTCTGGTCTCAGTGGGCACCAGCACTCATGTACACATACATACATACATACATACATACATACATACATACATAGTTTTAGAAATTAATTTAAAAAATTCTTGCTATATAGCCCTGGAAACCTAGAACTTGCTATGATGATGAGGCTGAACAGAAATGTCTGCCTTTGTCTCCTAAGTGCTGAGGGTAAAAGAACAAAACAAAACAAAAATCTTAAAAAAAACAAAAAGAATCCCTTTCAGAAACTTAGAGGGTTCTTCAAGTTTCTATCATCTATCTGTCTGTCTGTCTACCAGTCTATCTAATGTTTTTGGAGACAGGATCTTGACTTCTGTCTCCCAAATGCTGGTATTATAGATATGTCCCATCATGCATGAGTGTCAGTTTATTTTCAATTCTTTGTGTAGTATGGATCCACTAAAGTGTTTTGTGTAGATTCTAGTGTAAAGTGGTTTCTATTTTCTCATATATATCTGTTTTTCTGTGGCATCTAAATGACAGATGGTGCTGTTTTGAGACAGGTAAGGTGGAGCAACAGGTTTGGATGGTAAGGAACAAGGGCAGCAGGCGGCACTTCTGGATGGCTGTGGATTCCCTAATGAAAACATCAACAGCACAGTTTGGATATAGTTACCGCAAGCTGCAGGGAGAGATCAGGGCTAGGGACATAAATCTCAGCATGTGGCATCTGATGCCGTCGAAGCTACTGAATTGGATAAGATCACACAGAAGAACACAGATAAGACGCAAAGCTCTCAAGATCCTCAACATTCGGGGCTTAATGGTGGCAGTACGCAGGTAGACAAAGATGTGACAGACAGTGACAAAGGAACATTCCTGGTACTAGGAGAACATTTCCAGAAAGAGTGGGTGATCGACTGATTGGCATTGCTTAGATAAGAAAACTCGAAAACAGAAACATGCGTGGGGTTGGGCAACATATGCCTGTGATGAAAGCAGATTAGGTGAGGTGACGGGAGAGCTGGCCAGAGGGAAGTGGAGACGAATAGAGAGGGCACGCTTCCAAAAGCTCAGGCCCAGATGAAAGTCGTTTTAAGGCCTTTTGCTTCCCTGCACGTTGTGAAAGAACAAAGCTCTAAGGTTACTGTCAGATTGCAACCCGGTGTTCCCTTCCTGTTTTGATCACAAAGTCCGCTTTGCTTCAGTTTTCAATTAGGGCTTACCAGAAAATCATCTCCTTTCATCCCAGCACGAAGCCTGAACACGATTGTTCTGCAAAGTTAACTCTTAATGATATTGGCACACGTGAGCTTCCTTGTTGAGTGGGGATATCATTCTGGCAACCCTGATTTCTTGTTAGAAGTTGAAAACATCTTTCTATCATCATGAGGCCAATTAATATTTCAAGGGAAATATTCTTCTTGTTGTAGTTCAGCCAAGAAATTGAAAATGACCAAGCACGGACAGCCCACTTCTGTTGTCTGTGCAGGAATAACAGAAAAACGAGGAATTGGTGTCGTTGTCCCCTCTGTTTTCGTTCACTTATCTCCTGCAGCCACGCCAGGGACTGCCAAACTGTTGAGTTGTTTCACTCCACTTTCAGATCCAGGAACTAAATCAGCACTTCCCCCTTTTTTGTCTGCCCTTGGGTCTAACGCTGCATCCCTGCATCATTCTCCTGACTTTGGACCAGCTTAGTTACTCAACCATCTCTAAACCTGTCAGTGGCTACAGCTGACCTATGGGACGAATAGACACCATGGAAATGAAATGTGATGGATTCCAAGACTAGGCCAAAAAATCCAAAGTGGCCTTTCACTTGCTTTCTCTGGATTTTGTGCTGTTGGGGAAGGCAGTCACCATGTCAAAAGAACACTGAAACAATCCATGGATAGGTAACCAGGAAGAAGATGAAGCATCTTTCCAAGCTTCCTTCCAAGGACCAGGATCCATCTTGGAGCTGAATTTTCCAACCCTAGCAGAGCCAACAGATAGCTACATACCTGGCAGCTGTCTTAAGTGCTCTTAAAAATTTGGTAGCTACAGAGGGCTTCACTGAGATTGAATTACTGGGAGCAATGTTACAACCTCTGAGACAAGTTTGTATATTTTAACGAAGAATTTTTTCAAACTCAGGTGTGTAAAAGGTACATTTTAGAAGACAATAATGGATTTGAAGGAGCCAAGGCATAATGAGCATTGTTTTGTTTGTGTTTGTTTTTTGAGACAGATTCTTATGAAACCCCAGCTAGCCTTGAAATCCTAATCCTTTTATCTCCACCCTCCAAGTGCTGGGGTTGCATGTGCTGGGTTTGAGGGGGGAATCGTTACTGTATTTTGATATGTTTTGGGATGTAGGTTATGGGCAGAAGATGCTGACAAGTCCTTGAATAGGTCTCAATGTTGCTTTAGAATAAAAAAATCCCTTAGTTTGTATTTGTCAGAGCTTCTTTTCTCTCTAGACTTAACAAACAAACCAAATGAACAAAACCCCCAATCTTTTATTGAACTAGATGACTTCGGTAATTTAAAATAGCCACTCCATGGGAAGCCAGTCACCAGGTGAGATGTTGTTCTTTGGTGCTCTGTGCTGTGAAGAAGGAAGGTGAAAATAGAGATGCCTATTCCAGCCATTCCAGCTGAGAGGCCACGCATGAGCAGAGAAGGCATCATGAGCATGTGGTCCAGTCAGGATCAGCTCCGTGAGAAACCCCAGGTCCCCAGCTGAGCCTGGTCAGCCAGCAGCACTGAGGGAGATAATGAGATGGTTGTTTGGAGCCACTACATTTCAGAGTTTGTTCTGCAGCAAAATTAATCTGAGGAATGAAAGAGGGAATTGATTAGAGGAACAGTAGGAATCCTTGTGAGGGCTCCTGGGCTTCTGTGTGTGACAGAGATGTTTGTCTGGCTGTGTGACTTTCTGTAGCTTTGTTTCCCAAGGCCAGGAGCAGAGTAAGAGAACAGTAGAGCTTCTGCATGATTTGTATTTTACCATAGGGTATGAAGAGACGTCAAGCACCCAAGGAGTGATGGATAGACATTTAATAAAGTTGGGTTTATTTATTTGCCTTTTAACCAATTTACTTGTAGTATAGGAGTTGAACTCAGCAGTCCCGTCCCCTGTCCCGCGCCTCCCCTCCCCATCCCCACATAAGAGTAAGGCAAGTGGGCTGGAGAGATGGCTCAGTGGTTAAAAGCATTGGTTACTTTTCCAGAGGACCTGGGTTCAATTCCCAGTGCTCACATAGCAGCTGACAACTGTCTAACTCCAGTTCCAGGAGACCTGGCACCCTCACACAGACATACATGCAATGCAGGCAAAATACCAACACACATAAAAATAAATCTTAACAACAACAACAAAAGAGTAAGGTGAGCATTCCACCACCATGAAGCTATATTAGACTGGATTTGACATTAAAGGAAAACAAGAGTCCAAAATAGAGGTGTGGTTCCTAAAGACTTGTCTAGAATAATGTTACCCAACTAATTTCACTTGTCAAAGAACAGTAACCATAACTGAGACCAGCAGGGATACCAGCAGGGATACTACTAACAACAGTGATGACTGATCTCGAGCATTTCCTCCTCTTAACTCCCAGCTACCTTGCTTTATTCATAGCTGTGTCCCTTCAGTCTAATCACTCCTGTACCCAGTGATTCCCAGTCTTGAGATGGTGACATCCAAAGGCACAGGGGCTATTGTGTTCTTTTGAACATCTTGTAACTCTTTGCTCCGTGCTCAGAGAAGCTTTTTTTAATCAAGAATGTGTAGAGGGCTAATGTTTAAGAAGAAATATCACTGGGCAATTGTGTCAAATGCTTTTATTCCCAGCACTTGGGAGATAGAGGCAAGCAGATCTCAGAGAGTTTGAGGCCAGCCTGGTTTATAAAGCTAGTTCCAGGATAACCAGGACTGTTACACAGAGAAACCCTGTCAAGAAATATCAACTGGTTTTATCATTAACTTTTTTCTTACACATGAAACAGTTACATGTACTTTCAAAACAATCAGTCACTATGGATTTTGTAGTTGTTTCTTTTGGGTTATGATATGGGGGATGGAACCTAGAGCCTGACATATGCTGGGCAAGTGTTTCACCAATGAGCTACACCTCCAGGCCTATGCCACTTTGATGTGCCCTCTTGGTCAGACCAAACCCTTGTCCTTGGGTTAGTTCTTGACTTGGTAAAGACTCTATTGTCATAGAGTTTAATCTATGGCCTCAAGTCATGATGAGAAAGCTTCATGGAGGTGGAGAAGCACAGGATATTTTTCTTCAATGTGAGGTTCCAACAAGGACTTGAGGCTAACAAGGGAATGCACTTGTGAATGGAGCTGAGTACCCCTGGGCTGAGCAGGTGGACAGTCCAGCTAAAAATTGGACATTTGTTTTTGGAAAACAAGGAAATGACGCTGAGGTGTCAGTATGGTTCCTTTAATTGCATTCTCCATGCATTCACTATCTTGAAGCTGTTCTAATTGGAAAATAAGAATGTGGTCCGTGTCTCACATTAAGTAAAAGTAGTCTCTATGCTTGCTGAAAATTTCAAACTGCATGATCACCACTCCCAAGCTGAAGCCATCCAGTACGGTAAGCAACTGTGACTTCAGAGAAGGTAAAGAGTAATTTTAACAGAATGAAAGATCTGCATTGCAAATATGTTGACTGGAACAGACAGATGCTCACACAACAGTCCAAGTAATCTCACCATGTATCACCAGAACCCTCTTGAGGGACAGAAACAAAGAAAGGTAAACACCAGGTTCTGTCTGCAGAAGGCCTGGGGCCACTGGGCTGAAACTGGAAGTGTTTTCATTCTTGAAAAATGTGAGGAACAAGGTCATTTTCACATTCCTTTAAAAGCACCAATTTCAAGCACAGCCTACTGATGTGTTCCTGCCATCCCAACACCCAGGAGGCTGACACGAGAGGATCACAGAGAGTTTGAGTGCTGTGGCTTCTATGACCTACCTGGGGGAAGAATTCAGATTTCCATGGCTTACCTTCCGGAAGGTGGAAAGGAGAAACAAGAGGCCAGGGGAAGAGCAGAAACCACCTTAAGCTTCCCAGGCTGCTTCTGAGACCTTCACTTTAAAGTATTGTTTTCTGAACTCCAACATTTGCTTGTAAAATCAAAACAGCTGACTCACCCAACGTCTTCACAGATGTGACACGGGGAAAGGACCTTGAAAGGTGAACCAAAGACCAGGCTTTGGTATGCATTCCTTCAATCCCAGCACTCAGGAGGCTGAGGTGGGGGATTGAAAGCCCAAGAACAGCTTGGGCTACATAGCAAGACTCTACTACTGCCATGCTACCTCAAGCAAGGAAGCTAGAACCAAAGCTGTTCAATACAGACTTGATGTTTGACATCCCCTTCTGTGTAAATATTGTCCCAAAAATTAAAAGTGACTTTGTAACTGTGGAGAGTTGGTAGTAAGACAACAACCTAAAGCTCTAGAGAATGAATTTAAAATTGCAGATCGCAGCCCAGTGAATCTGTGCAAGAGACAAGCCAGAGATCTTTGTTGCTCTGGCTAGCCTATAAATTGCTGCATAGACCAGGGTGGCCTAGACTCACTGAGATTTCCTTGCCTTTTGTCTCCCAAATGCTGGATTAAAGGAGTTTACCAGCATACCTGGCTCCACTGAGAGCATTCTCCAACCAAAGAACCTTAGGGAATGGATGGGACCACAGATGCCGAAGACCTCACTTGGAGCTCATCAAAGCTGTAGAATCAGAAGCTGCATCTGGGAACTACCAAGTAACAATCACATCTAATAGGACTTCCCAGTGATGCCCCTGGAAACTAAAATTTGAAAGATGTTTCTCAAGGATGGTTGTATGGTTTGAATATTCGTGTGCCACAAGGCTTGAAGGTTGAAATGACAACCCGAAAGGTGGTAATAGTAGAGGGTGGGACTTTTGGAAAGTTATTAGCTTATGATGGAGGAGCTTTGGCACTGAGATTAGCGCCCTTATAAATAAGAGACTCTTGAGAACTACCTAGGAACCAGGAAGTGGCTCTCATCAGTTAGCTGCTCCTTGATCTTGAACGTCTCACCTGCATAACTAACTATGAGAAGTAACTCTATTGTTCATAAGCCACCTGGTCCATTGTGTCTTATTATAGTCACTCAAATAGATGGGCATCAGAGTCTCCAATGAACTAGAACTAGCTGTAGCAAAGTATTGGTACTCAGAGCTCTGAGGAATGCTCAGAACTGTACAACCTGGAGTTGCAGGAGCAGAGCCTGGTCAGAGCTCCCCATTACCTGGATTTAGTACAACTGATCTGTGACTCTGGCTTCCTGATTTTGGAGCTTGGAGCATAGTTCACTGATCCAGTGCCTGCCTAACCCATGAAAGGTCCTGGGTTTGGTTAGGGGGAGAAGAACCATGTATTTTAGGAAGTATGTTGTGTTGTTGGCTCACCCTGCTTTCAGCCTGCCTACACACAACTCTTTATGTTTATGGCTTCCTGTTTCTTCTGTCTAACTGGAAGTACTGTCTGGTCACTAGCACGTGGATTTTTTTTTTTTTTTTTTTTTTTTGACAGGGTTTCTCTGTGGTTTTGGAGGCTGTCCTGGAACTAGCTCTTGTAGACCAGACTGGTCTCTAACTCATAGAAATGTGCCTGCCTCTGCCTCCAGAGTGCTGGAATTAAAGGCATGGCCAGCACTGCCCAGCAGCAGGTGGAATTTTTATGTCCCTGGAATCAGCCCTCTAACAATGAGTTGGCATTGAAAGATAAACACCCCATCTTCTTTGCTTCTCAGCCTATACTACATGGCTCCAGCTTATAGTGCTCACAGAAGAGCCAATTGCTTTTTCAGAAAATTTGGTAAACTGTTGGGCAGCTCGTCCTATCTTGGCATCTGGTGATGCCATGTTGGTAGCTGGAGATGGCTGTGGGGAATATTCATACTGGGATGGTTGGCACATGCAACACTTCAGATGCTTTTATGTTCTAGAGCCCATTCTTAAGTGTGTACCATCATGCTGGTAATTTACACACTTCCTTTTATTTATTATTTTTTGAAACAGGATTCACTGTATAGCCCTGGCTGTCCTGGAACTCTGTAGACCAGGCTAACCTTGAACTCACAGAGATCCATCTGCTTCTGTCTCCCAAGTGCTGGGACTAAAGGTGTGTGCCACCACACTCAGCCCCCCACCACACACACACACACACACACACACACACACACACACACACATAGTCTTTAACCTAGGCTGGCCTGGAACTTGGTATGCAGTTGAGGATGACTTCTGTCTCCATTCTGAAATGCAGAAAGATTACAGGTGTGCATCACCATACTAGGTTTAAAAACAAACCCCCTTCTCTTAAGACAGAGTCTTACTAGGTAGCCAGGATAACTCAAATTAATGATCCTCTTTCCTCAACATGAAAATGCTGACACATTAGGTGTGTGTTTCCAAGTCTAGCTTTTGTTTTTAGTGTTCTCTCTCTTCCCTTGTGTGTATGTGTGAGAGAAGACAAGGGGGGGGGGACAGGAATTGAACCTGCAGCCTTGCGCATACTAGGCTGGTGCTCTGTCACTGAACTACATCCTCAGCCCTCCTTCACGTCTTTGTTTGTTTGTTTTTAGAGAAGTTCTTGCTAAATTTCCTAAACTGGGTTTAAACTTACTCTGTGGCCTAGGCTGACCTTGCATTTGTGGTTTTCCTGCCTTAGCTTCCTGAGAAGATGGAATTATAGACCTACATTATTATACTAGGCTTTCATCACAATTTTAATGGGCATTTTACTCTTTTAAAAGTAGAGATAGCAGCTGGGTGTTGGTGGCACACGCCTTTAGTCCTGGCACTTGGGAGGCAGAAACAGGTGGATCTCTGTGAGTTCAGGGCCAGCCTGGTCCACAGATCAAGTTCCAGGACAGGCTCCAAAACAAAACAATATGGAGAAACCCTGTCTCGAAAAAACAAACAAACAAAAACAAAACAAAAAAGTAGACATAGCAAAAAATGAAATGTGAACAAATAAAATTAAAAAAATAAATAAATAAAAGTAGAGATAGCAGAGCATTGTAGCTCCTCTCAGTAATCCCAGCATTTGAAAAGCATGGACAGGAGGATTGCTGTGAGTTCTAGGCCAGCCTAGGCTACAAAGTGAGACCCTGTCAAAAAAAGCAGAGATAAGTCAAGCATTGTAGCACAGTTCTGTAATCTCCCCCTCTCCCAGTAGACTGAGGAGGATCATGAGCCCAAGCTACATAGGAAGGCACTGTCTCAAACCAAATAAGGATCCCCAGAAATGCAGGGATAAATGACACCTGTCAAAGGACTATGCTGTAAATGTATTTTCATGATAGCAGTGGGATGGCTAAATGGTTAAAGGTGCTTATCACAAATTCTGACAACCTGAGTCCCAAAACCCACTCCTAAGGGTTGTCCTCTAACTTCCATGTATTTTATATGGCATGTGAATGTCCCTCCCCCCCCCACACACACAAATAAATGTAATAAAGTTTAAAACTTTGTCTCCCCGAAGACTTATTACCCCTCTTGTGTATCCTCATTTTTCTCCTTGGTTTATGAACGTGTGTAATGGTTTCATCATCTGCTTGTACAGTGACTTTGGGGGAGGTTATTCTTCTAGTCAAAGACTATTTAGGATTGAATCTGAAATGTCCCCTACGGGCTCATGTTGTGAAGGTTCAGGTCTTTGACAGAAGTTTTGATCCCTGTAGTTTCTTAGAAACAGAGACTGGATGGTGACTGGGTTGGAGACGTTGAAGGTTATGCCAGCTTCTGGTTCTGCTCCAGCTTCCTGTGCTTCCCAGACGGAGGACCGATCCTCTGCATCAGCCCTTGACAGACCCTCCGCCTCCACTCGTAACAGACTGCATTCTCTGAAACCAGGAATCAAGACAAAGCTCTCCTCCCTCCAGCTGTGTTTAGTCAGGCATTCTGATCACGGTAGTTCATTAAGAAACGAATGCAAGGCCGGGTGGTTTTATAATATGGAAAGAGAACTTCACTCAGTGAGCAATGAAAGGGGAGTGAGCCACTGGCAGCGAAGTAGTGCAGACCACGCTCTCCAGCTTTCAGGGTTCGCTCACTGCTTTCCACACCACACATGTTCTGACTGCAGTGGGCGTGGCCTAGTTATTTACAACCTCCCCTGTTATATGTTGTTTTGTTTTTATTCTTATTTATTTATTTATATTTTGAGAAAGAGTTTTCTCTGTGAGTAGTCCCGATTGCCCTGGAACTCCCTCCATAGACCAGGCTGGCCTTACACTCGCAGATATCCACCTGCCTCTGCCTCCGAGTGCTGGAATTAAAGGCATGTGCCACCACTGGCAACAACTATACAGCCCCCACCGAGGACCCTAGTATCTGCTATGGGTTGATGGATGGTCTGTTCCAGTCCCAACTCCCATACCTGTAAATGTGTCTTGATCTGGAAACAGGCTCTTTCCAATGTAATCAAGGTAAGGTTAGGCTATTAGGGTGGATCACAATTCAGTGTGGCTGCTATCTTTATTTTTAAAAAGGAAGAAACAGGCACACACACTAGGGAACAATATCACAAAGGCAGATGCATAAGGAGAACTCTGCCAAATGGCAGGCAGGGATCGAAGGGACGCTTCTACAAATCAAAGAGTGCCCCCAAATTGCTGGTACCATGTGAAGCTACATCATGGACCCAGAGAAGAGCCTTCGGAGGAAGTACCTACTTTGGATACGGGGACTTGAACTTTTCAGCCTCTAGAATGCTGACAGAAGTAATATCTTTAGTTTTAAACCACTGAGCATTTGGTACCTGTTAAGTCTTACAAAATGTTATTCTAATAAAATACGGTAATTTCTCTAAATTATCCATTCTTACAAAACATGGTCCTGTAGAAGAAACCTAGTAACTGATTAATAAGCAGCTACTACACAGGGTAAGCATGACAGACAAAATTGTGTTAAAAATCGTCAGTCTGGGTCCTTTGGGGCAACAATCAGCAGCATAGAGGTTTTGTTTTTGTTTTGTTTTCTTGTTTTAAAGTTCACATCAACACCCAGATATGTTGTACTGATTACATTTGTGTTTCCCTAATGAAATTGAAACAGCTGTAAAGCGAAATTCCTTTTTAGGGGCTGTTTTTCCATGCTTGGAATTATTTTGTATTAAAGCTGGGGAAAACAGGCCTCGTGACATGCAGAGCCAAGTTATGAATCAGTGCATCTCATAAAAATCTGAGTTGTAGCCAGCCCAGTAAATCCATGGTCCTTCAGTCTAGGAAGTGTAGCAGCCAGGAAATACTGAACAGGATCTTCAGGAAGAAGGGCCCTGATCTATAGTATTTCCTGGTTCCTCACCCCCCAGTGAGACCAACTCTGATATTGTCACTCACATGTGCTGGGGTGCAATCATGTTCTTTCAGGAGAGAGTTACAAGGAAAAGTGATTTAGTCAAGGTCCTGAGCATTTAATAACTGTGTCTGACACATAGGGACACAGTGGGGTCTGAATATTTCTTGTGAGTAGGAGATAGGGGAGAGAAATGAGTTAGACAAATTTATCACTAGATGGGAAGTGCAGATATACTTCTAAGTCCAGTCTGTTGTAGGGTGCTCCCTGGAGCACTGTGCAGATAGGATTGTGGGGCTCCTCTTGCAGGGTGGGCATCGAGAGTGAGGGCTGTGTGTTCACCACACCATCCTTCTCTCCCTCAGCATCTGGCGTTAGCGATGTAAAAATGGGAAATGACTGGAAATAAGCAATGGGTCAGCCTTCTGAAACCACAGCATAGTTTGGAGTAGTGTCCTTTGCATACAGAGAAGGGGGGGGGGACTCTCCAGGAAGGTGGGCCGAGGGGTGGAAGACAGCCCTGGAGGAGTCTGGACTTGGCTAAGCCTTGCTGTACCGAGAGTCAGAGCTGCTTGGGTTTTTGTTTGGTTTTGTTTGGTTGTTGAAATGGGGTAAGTGCTCCCCCACCAGCCCTCCCACTTTGTATTTTGACAGTTTTGCCCCCAAGTTCACTAGGTTGGCTTTAAACTTGCTCTAAACACAGGCCCTGAACTTGTAATCATCCTTCCTTAGCCTCCAATAAATAGCTTTACCCCTAGGCCTGGCTCTTTTCTTCCTTTCTTTAGGACAATATTTGAATTTTTTGATGCCATATTTTTATATATAGTCATATGAATTAATTGTGTGGTGTCACTGACAAATCCTAAGAGGTTTGGGTAATTCTGCTATCAGTGGTCCTTGGACTGTGACTTTAATTCGCTGTGTAAGGAACACAGCAATGGTGCTCATATAATCTAAAGATGACATTCCCTTTAGCTCATTAGTGCAAGGACAATCAGGGATTTGTTTCATTAGCTTAGAATCCAAACTTAAAGGCCTAGCTGGGTCAAGCAGGAAATATGAAATATATGATTAGGATAGTCAGGGAGTTCACACAGCATAGGGCAGGGCTGTATTAAGTGGAGCCATGCACACACACACACACATAAAATCATACCAGCCCTAGTGTGGTGGTATATGTCTTTAATTCTCAGCACTTAGAAGACCGAAGTAGGTAGATCTCTGTGAATTCAAGGCCAGCCCCATCTATATAACATAAGTTCCACGAAAGCCAGGGCTATGTAGAGAGACTGTCTCAAATTAATTAATTAGTTATTTATATATTTTATTATATATTATACATAATATATAGTTTTGTTTTCTATTTCCTTCCTTCCTTCCTTCCTTCCTTCCTTTCTTTCTCTCGTCCTTTCTTTCTTTCTTTCTCACAAGATCTCCTATATCCTGGATTGGCCTTGCATACCTATGTAGTCAAGAACCGCCTTGGATTTCTGATCCTGTTGCCACTGCCTTTCAGGTGCTGGAATTACAGGACCTTGCAACCATATCTGACCCAAGTCTGGGGGATGAATTGGGTGTGGCGAAGCAAGCCTTTAACTCCAGGAGTCAGAAGGAAGAGGAAAGTGAATCACTTTGAGTTCCAGTCTAATCTGTTCACATAGCAAGTCTCAGGTTAACTGAGGCTTCATAGTGAGACCTTGTCTCAAAGAAAGGAAGGAAGGAAGGAGACCCACTGTTTTATCATTGATAATGAAATAATGACAGCTAGAACTAACACACTTACTTAGAATGTCTCCTGAACTTTTCTCTGTTCTCTGTAGGTGCATTTACAGCTGCTATGTGCCAGGCCTGATGCTGGGGTGTGATGATCCGTGTCTCTGTCCCAGCTCCTCCTTCCTGGCAGCCTGAGTCTAGGAGGGCCCAGCGGCAGACAGGGCAGATAAGCACAGTGGTGTCAGTTCTCACTCTCATTTTTGTTCTATAGGTAAAAGAATAAAGGAGAGGGTGAGAATCTGCAAGTCAGGAGTAGACAGCAGAAACATGGCCTCTAATCTTCTCATCAAAAACATGCACATAATTAATGCACCAAGTTTGCCAAGAAACCCTGCCTCCCTGGGTCCAGTCCCAGCTCGCTTTGGCTGGTGGCCAGACTGCACTTGGCAAATGGGTATTTAAGCCCAGTGCATGGTAATAGCACTCTTAAGAGTTCTTTTGTTCACAGGCAGGATATATTCTGAAAACAGTAGCTCATTTTGAGGAAAGTTGTCAGTATTTTCCATAAAATAAAATGACAACCAGTCAATTGTTGAATCGTTTTAAGAAGTGTCCCCCAATCCCTGGCCAGGCAGGGGTGGTGCACACCACCTGTGATCCCAGCACTTGGGGGACAGAGGCAGGTAGATCTCTGTGAGTTTGAGGCCAGCCTGGTCTGCAGCTAGAGTTCCAGAACAACCAGAGCTGTTACACAGACAGACCCTGTCTCAAAACACTATTGAACTGTAAGGATTTTTTTTTCCTCTGAGATAAGATCTCCTATAACCTGGATTGGCCTTGAACACCTATGTAGCCAAGAATGGCCTTGAATTCCTGATCCTGTCACCAAGGCCTGTCAGATGCTGGGATTACAGGAGGGTACCACCATATCTGACCACATCATGGGAATGACTCCATAGCTTTGCACAGGCCTGATAACCCCATGTTTGATCTCAAATATTTTTGATCTCATTATTTTTGTTGTTAAAGAAATCTAGATGGGTGGTTGGCATCTGTGATCCTAGTACTCCTAGGAAGAGGTGGGAGGAGAAAGAAAAAACGTCAGAGAAGCTTATGGCCAACTAGCCTGGAGTTCAGATTAGCAGCAGAGTGAACTGCACACATGTATAATGATATATGCACACTCATACACACATAGCACATATATTATGCATGTATACATGCTAAGAAATGTGTTTTCAGCTGAGCAGTTATAAAATTAAAATATCAATAAATTCTGAGAAACATTAAGATATTCTATATACTGAAGTTTTAAACACTCAACAAAGTTTGTGTGGGTGATTTATTTGTGGTACTGGGAGTTGAACCTATCTATGGTCATGCATATGCTAGGAAGGCATTCTGCCACTGAGCTGTGTCTCCTGCAGTCTTTTGATACAAGGTCTCACCAGGTTTCCCAAGCTGGTCCTGAACTTACTTTACAGCCCTGGCAGGCTTTGAACTTGTGATCCTTCTGCCTCAGCCTCCCAAGTAGCTAGGATTGAGCTATCAGGCCTGCCAAATACTTAATTCTTTGGGTATTTTGTTTGTTTGTTTTGATTTTTGTTGCATTTTGTTTTGAGATAGGGTTTCTCTACATGGTTCTGGCAATCCTGGAATTCTCTTTGTAGGCCAGGCTAGCCCCAAACTCACCTGAGATTCACCTGTCTGTGGATTGCTGGGATTAAAGACATATGGCACTATGCTTAGCTCAAGCTTAAATCTTCATATAAAAATAAACAAATTTTTATTTGTCTTTAATAGTGAAACTCTAGGTATACCAAAGAGTTACTTTAAATAAATTACTTTATGACTTATTGCCAGTACATTTCTGATTTGTATACCTATTTTACTTTTTATTTTATTTTTCGGATTTTCAAGACAAGGTCTCGCTCTGTCCTGGAAATCGCTGTGCAGACCAGGCTGGCCTCAAACTCAGAGTTTCACCTGCCTCTGCCTCCAGAGTGCTGGTATTAGATAGAGGTGTGCATCACGATTGCCCAGCTTTTATGTTTTTAAGAAGGAAGAGTTTATTTTGTCTGTAAGTTCGAGGGTATATAGCCCCTTATAGTGGAAAGCCATGGGTAGGTGGCTGCGTGGTAGTGGGAGCATGTGGCTGGCTCCTCACCTCCCTGCACCTGTTTACCTGTTTTATACCCCAAGCCTTGTAAAAGTCTCCAGTAAAAAGGGGTCATGAGCATTGCAAGTTCAAGAGGCCTTGACCTACAAGATGCACTCCACAGTGCAGGCTATGATTTAGGACTCGCTTGGAGTAGCAGGGCCACTGCGAGGTACACAAACCACATAACTGATAACGTGGAGAATGATAAATACGCTGATAGTAGAACTATAGTGGAATGTGGAACAAAAGATAAGTACCAATCTTTTATCTAGGCCATAATACTTCTAGGAAAAAATGCACACAAAACAGCCAATAGTAGCTATAACCGACAAGGGAGGAAAAAAAATATACATTAAAAAAAAAAAAACAGTATTTGGGACAAAAATACAGACTTTTGATATTAAACTCAGTAAAATAGTGGCCACAAAGGCCACTAACAATGGTAGGAACAATACTTGGTGTTTTGTTTAAAACTAATGTCAATATTAAGTTGTTTTTACATTAAAATGCATATGAGAAATTGAATCAAGTAAAACAAATTTCAGTAACCTCAAAGTGGAGCAGTTTAGCAACAAACAGTCTAACTCCACCTCTAGGAGCTTAATTAAGGAAGTAAACAGGCTCCCTGTAATTCTCTGTCAAAATTCATTAGTAGCAATAACTCTTTTACTAAAGATTTATATTTATAATGTCACAGATGGTGATGGGCAGAACACAACTCCAGGCCTAGTTACTAAATTGAGAACTTTTCCCATAAACACATTTAAAAATGAACAAGCAAAATGAGATTATGTACTGATTCCAAATAACTGAAAATACATTTCATTATTTCAATAAATAAAATAGCAAATGTTAAGTATTTTTGTGAAATTTAAAGTACTCAGTGCCCTTTTGGTAATAATAAAGTTAATCCTCAAATTAATCTCATTAAGAATGTGTTTGAGGAATTATAATGGCCCTCACAAGGAGCAGGAGCAAGAGGAGGGAACACGGGGCCAGGCCTTGTTTTAGGACCTATGGTGGCAACACTAGGACCCAGATTAGCATGAAGGGTGCTGTCAAAGATTTTATAGGCATGACCATAAAACAACATTGCCAGGAATCTTTTCTTGACCTGTGTGGATTCAGGTTTCTTTGTAAATCATCTCTAGTTGCTGGCTGGTTATCTTGCAGAAATCCCGCTGTTTTTGGCCCTAGGCCATCCTTCAAATGTATAAGCAGTTATCCCAGTGTCTGTAGGGAGTTCATTGCAAGACGAACTAGGATACCAAAATGCTAAGGTTCCTTATATGATTAATATAGCATCTTCACCTAACTAATGCATATCCCCTTATTTATTGTGTGTGTGTGTGTGTGTGTGCGCGCGCGCATGTTGTATCCATGTATGTGTATGTGAGCACCGCATGTGTATCTGGTACCCTTGGAAGACAGAAGAGGGCCCTGGAGCCCCTGAATTGGAGTTATGGAAGGGTGTGAGCTGCTATGCGGGTGCTGGGAACTAGAGGACAAGCCTTCTTAACTACCAAGCCGTCTCTCAGGCGCAGCATACACCTTTATTCTTAAATTATCTCTTAGTGTCTTACCTAATACATTGAAAATGCTTCATAAGTATTTGCTATACTGTATTAGTTAGAAAAAAGAACACATTCATAAATGTTTTCCTAGTTCTCATCTGTGGTTGCGTGAATCTGCCCATGCTGAACTCCAGTATATGTTGGGCCAACCTTTTTTTTTTTACAATTTTGAGACAAGGTTTTGTTCTGAATTCTAGCTGGTTTGGTGGTTTGGTATCCACTATGCAGCCAAGGCTAGCCTCCTGCTGGTAGCAATCCTGACTTCCAGAATTCTGGAATTATAGAGACACTGCAGACCCAGATGTTTTGTTATTATTTCAAGAGGAATTAGGGAGGAACATGGGTTAGGTCTGCCATCTTTGGCCATAAATATTCCACAATAGTAGCTTGACTAAATGGTGATTACAGATGAATAGAGATCTACTACATAAACATTTAAAGGAAGTAGACTTTTGAAAAACTTCATCACTCAAGTATGACTAACAACAGAGAAATGAAGTAAATACCAAGCGATTAGCGGCTATACAGCTCTGGACCTTCAGTAGCTCCTTCAAAGGATAAGGTGGTTTTATTTGTTGTTATCGCATTTGAAGTGAAACCCAGTTACATAATCTTAAATTAGAAGCTACCTGGTGGTTGATTTGGGGCTGGAGGAAAATGAGGGTGAGAGACTTAGAAAGAAGGGTAGTTTTGGGAAACAATGAACAACTCTGGAGAGGGAGGGTCTCTCTGACTTATTTATTATTATTTAACTTATGTACTGTTTGTGGCAGCAGGCTTATAGAAGTCACAGGGTGTTGGGTCTCTCCCATCCTGTGGATTTCAGGGGTTGAACTCAGATCGTCAAGCATGGTGGTCAGTGCCTTTATCCACTGAGCTATCTCGGGGGCCCTTATTTCAGCTTTAATGATTTTTTTGTTTGTTTTGTTTTGCAAGATGGTTTCTCTGTGTAGCTCTGGCTGGAACTCACTTTGTAGACCTGGCTGGCCTCGAACTCACAGAGCTCCACTTGCCTCTGCCTCCCGAGTGCTGGGATTAAAGGCATGAGCCTGCACCGCCACAGCCGGGCTCTCCCTCATCTTTCTTTTTGAGACAGGGGAAATCCCTTTGTAGCCTCAGGTTGGCCCCGAACTCGTTACCTTCCCGCCCTGACCAACCTCACGGATGCTCCGATTACAGATGCACCCTCATGACCCGCTGTCCTCACACGTGTCGGACCAGGGGGGCCGTGAACCCACCCAGGAACGCGCAGCCCGCCCCCGGCGCGCGGCCGCCGATTGGCCAGGACGGGACCGGGCGTGACGTCATGCCCCGCCCCCACCGCCCTTCGACCCCGCCCCGCGGGGTGGGCCGGCAGTTTAGTCTAGGGCAGCTGAAACCGGTTTGAGAGGAGACTGTAGCTGGGCTCCGCGCTGCCACCGGCCACCTAAGGGAGCGCTGGCGAGGCGCGAACGCTCGGCTTAGTCGGCCACGGCCCAGGCTCTCGGCGCGGCGCGGCGCGGAGCGGCAGGTGAGGGGGGCCCGCGGGCGGCGGTGCGGGCGGGCGCTCACGCGGCGGGGCGGGCGGGCGGCCTGGCGTCCCGGAGCCGCGCTGCGGCTGGAGCCCCGGCTGTCCCGCGCTGCCGCCGGCGCCGCGTCCCTCCGAGCGGCGTGACCCAGGACCGCCTCGGAAATACCGGGCGGAAAATTGGGGAACAAAGAAACGGCAGCTGGAGCCGAACGAAGCCCCCCCGTGCCTCGCTTCCTCCGCGCCACCTCAGCCACCTCGCGCCGGCCCTGGTGACTCGCGCCGTTTTGACAGCTGCTGATTTCCCCAAATCACCTAGAATTAGAGCCCGCAAAAGAAACTCCGGTGACAGTGCAGTGGGGTGGGTAGAGCCCCGGGCTGCTGTGGAACTCGGTCGCCGGTGCCCTCGGTGACGTTTTAGGGTCTCGGTCCTCTTCTCGGTGTCGCCGGCTTGGGGACGGCGCCGGCCCCGTAGTGCTTCTTAAGCCCGGTCCGGTCAGAAGTGGAGGGAAGGCCGGGAGTTTGCCGGGATTCTAGGGATTCCCCGACTGAGCGAACCCAGTGGTTGGTTGGGTCTGATGTACCTACTCTCCGTACTCCTGTCCCCTGCCGTCCTGCTCCTGCTCACTTACTCTACCCTTCAAGCTGCTGTTTGTTACATTTCTAACACTTACATAACGAAGAAATAGGTACAGGCTACTAGTCTTTCCTCCCCCCTTTGCCCGGTGTCCTAGAAATAAACCACAAAATAAAACAGGTAAACTGCATGCATTGGTTTAAGTACTGGGGGGAGATCAGTGTTTTAAATGCAGTTGAAAATCTGCAAAGAAAGATGCAGGGAATTTGGACCCAGAGAATTAATGGACACAAAAGAAAACTGAGTGATATTTGGTGTGGACAAAAAGTTGGTGGGCGATTCAACTTTGTGTATAACAAAAGCGTACGATAAATACATATGAAAGTAATATCAGCATATAATGAAATCACTTGGAGAAAGCCTATTGCATGTCTAAAGTCTAAAGCTGATGAAAATGTTGATTTGGCTTAATGAAATCTCATTCTTGTTTAAAACCCATTCTTGTTTTAAAATATTGGCTTAAAGTATACGGAGGTCTGAGAAATGGGGCCAAATGAGCTCTCACCAGCATGAGCAGAAATCAATATGGGCACTTAACCTGTTTCTTGATTATAGGACATTCTGAGGATCAAAGCTGTTGGAATCTAGTGAAGAGCACGGAGAATTAGAAACAGCTTTTTTTTTTTTTTTTTTTTTTTTTTTTTTTGAAAAGTTTAAAAGCAAAACAGAGATGTTCTTTTTGGCCAGAAATACACGCTTTAGCTAAAAATACCCACCATCAGTTCAGCAGTAAACTGAAATGTTCCTGTACCCTTGGTTAGCTTATATCTCCAGTTTGTCTCCCAAGTTGGTACATTGGTTGGCTCCACTGTTGATCTTTTTAACAAAAAAGAGCAAACTTTATTTTGCCAGGTAGGGTGAACTGAAAAGTTTTAATATAAATAAGTTACAGTAGCATTTGAAAAACCCCTTGAGTCTTATAGCAATGTTAAAATGGGCCTGGCCCTTTAATCCAGGCATTTAAGAGGTGGAGGCAAGCAGATCTCCGAATTCAAGGCCAGCCAGGGCTTCCAGTGAGAACCTGCCTCAAAAATAAGAAAGCAAATTAAGTTAATTTCTCAAATTCAGCTGAAAGTGCTGTGTATAGTATTTACCTCTAGACAGTACAAGTTGGAGGTTGTATTGGAAAAAAATTACCAAAGCCCAAACAACAAAAACCTCTCCAGAAGTGTAGTGTGTAGTAAGGTGATAGGTAAGCTAGTTATCTGTCTGATCAGGTAAGTATGTACAGTGGCTAGTAGCATTCTTTACCACTTCATGTGTATCTGAAAGATATTTTTGGTAGATGTGTAAATTTTGAGATTCTCAGTAGAAAGGGACTTTTGAAAACTATTACTGTGTTTTGGAGGCAGTTGGGTGCCAAAGCTACATGCTTCAGTCCTGCACCAGAATTTTGGCCTCTGTCCATTGACAAGTAAGCTGCATTGAAGCAGCTCCCCAGGTGGCTATTGAACTAGATTGCAAACTTTTGACAATTCAAGTAGATGAGGGTGCTTGTCTTCTGGGGTGGTTCTGTGTTTGCTTGGGCACGTGCGCGTGTTTGTGTGTGTGTGTGTGTGTGTGTGTGTGTGTGTGTGTGTTTTGCACTGACTGCAGTTGTTCACTGTCAGGGTTGCTATCGCTATTTCCCTCACAACTGAAAGCTTTGTTGGTTCCCCTTTTATTAAATATACAGACTGTTCCTGGTTGTCCTAATGTAGTAGATATCTAGAGCTAAGTTTGTACCCATTGTTGATTTGAATACATGAGAATAATTACATGTGACTTACCTTACATTGAATGAATTGCTTATTGCCAGTTAATGAATAGTTAGCTTAATACCTACTCTTTGGTCTTCTAGATGAGATTGCCCTTAGTTTAGAATTGTAAACACTGGGTTACAGTTTAGGTTATAGTTTAAAATTGACAAGCTAGTTAGACTCTAAGCAGAAAAGGATGCTTGCTGAAAAGCTGGAGTTCTGAGGGCCTAAATTTGATCTCTAGGGCATTCATGGCAGGAGAAAACCAACTCATGCAAGTTGTCCTTTGACCCTCATGTGTATACCTTGACCCTCCTTCCCTCCCTTTCTCTCTTTCTCACACACACAAATGAACTGAGGTTGATTATTCAGCCATATTGCTCATTTATGGGTTTAGGCTGTTCCTTAAAATTAATCAGTATGCCTGGGTGATGGTGGTGTATGCTTTTAATCCCAACACTGAAGAGGCAAAAGCAGGCAGGCAGCTCTGAGTTGGAGGCTAGCCTGGTGTACAGAGTGAATTCCAGGACAGAGCTGCAAAGAGAAGCACTGTCTTGAAAAACAAAAAACAAATAGACAAACAAAAAATCTCAAACCCCCCAAATCAGTATCTTTAAAGATTTGTTGTTGTGTTTAGGGATTTCTTGATATAAATTTGGATCTGTTAAATTGAAAGCTGCAGTGTTTACAGTGAAGGAACATTTTACTTATTAGAAAATGCTTGTATGCTCAGAGTGATACTCAGGTTTTTGTAAGCCATTGATGAAAGAACTTATCCAAGTGTTCAGGTAGCAAACTAATCTACAACTGCCAGAACTGTCTTTTTTTTTTTTTTTTTAAGACAGTGTTTGTTTTGTTTTGTTTTTAAAGACTTATTATGTATACAGTGTTCTGCCTGTATGTACACCTTACATTCCAGAAGAGGACACCGCATCTCCATCCCCCCCCCCCAACAGAGTTTCTCTGTATTGCTTTGGAGGTCAGAACTGTCTTTATGTGGAGATGTTCTTTAACAGTTCTTTCTAGCACAAGATGTATTCACATGAGTAGATCTTGTTTACTCATAGAAACAGAAAATCAAATAGGATTTTTATAAATTATTTTGCTCATGGGCAAGTTTTTCTCCTGTGTAGTCTTGGAGTTTTTATCAAAAACAGAGTGGCCAAATATGGGACTCTTTGTCCAAGTATAACATGATACTACATTATTAATCTTTTTTTACCTATGTATGTAAAAATATATATAGGATAGTGTACATTCATAAAATAACTTTCAGCATTACATTTTCTAATTGGTGTAAATATGACAGTGCATCCATAGTGTATCATTAATATTAATTGTGGACTTTTGATTACTTACCAGCCCTATCTAGGTATTATAGGTCAAGTTTTTGAACCTGAGACCTATTGCTGTTTTGAACTGGACATTATTTGTGAAGGGCTGCTCAGTCACTGTGTGTGTGTTAGCAAAACTATTGGCCTCTGTACACTAGATTCTAGAAGCATCCTTATTTATAAATAAACTGAAATTTAGGTGGTAAATTAAGTGACATGACAATGAATAAAGATGTGACTGGAATTATTTTAGAGACCTGGATCATTCCTGCACAAAAGTCTTATTTTTTGGATATTTGAATTGTTATGTAAAATGTATCACTGTATGAAGAATGTGTTCTTTGTTTAAATTTAGTAACTATCTTGAGATGTATATGTCTATGCATATGTATATATTTTTAAAAAGCAATTCCTGCCTTCCCTTAGTTATTTAAGGTAGACTATGATAAACATACTTGGCTAAGTCTGGAGGCAGGAAGGAAAAGTTAGAGAGAAAATATGAATAAAAAGGAAAAGAACTCAGCCTTAGACGTGTAGGTTTCTGTGAATAAAATCTGAAGTGAGGAAGATTGTTCTCCTTGGGTAAGACATAGCACTGAAGAAAATGAAAAGCTAGAGTATCAAGATGTGACTTTTGAGTGATGTTTTTAGAAAGAATGCTGTGGCCACATGAACATCAGATCAAGTGATTTTTGTTGTTGTTGTTTTGTAATAGATTATATTTGAGACTAAATTTAAAGAATCTGAGTATACTGGTCCTATGAAGAAAAAAAACTCTGAAAAGGCTTAATTTTGAGGAAGGGTTTGTGTGGGTGTCAGGTAACATTGTGTATTAGAAACAGTTTCATAAGCTTTTTACCAAACAGCTAATTTCCCTACATTGAGCTGAAGGACTTCAGTTGTTTTTTGTTACTAAAGTGGAAGTCTCTAGTTGAGCATTTTCTGTCTCTAGAGTTTTTTTTTTTTTTTCCTTCCACCCTAACCCAGGCCTGGTTAGGAAAGATAGGTTGAATTAGCACAGCTGCTTATCAAAACAGAAAGTATGTGGCAAGAGAATCTTGACTCCCTAAAAGTAAAGTTTAGATATTTTTGATCCACCCATTCTTGGATTTTTTTTTTTTTTTTTTTTTTTTTTTTTTTGGTTGGTTGGTTTGTTTTTGCTTGTCTGTTTTGCAAAGTAAGTGTGAACAAACTATAAGTCTTTTTGGATACTTCTTACTTAATGCAATCAGTTTGTATATCAGGACTCTGAAACGATTACTTGAATGTTTTGCTTATCCTTTCTTTTTAACCTTTTTTTTCAAAGTTATTTATTTTTTTAATGAAGGAAGACTGTAGTTGAGGTTTATTGTCCCACCCGCCATTTCCCAAATACTGACTAGCTCTCACAATTAAATTAACCCACTTCTATTCTATATTTTACTATGAGGCTCGTGGCTTTTTACCTCACACCTTGCTTCCCTGGTAGCTATATGGTGTTTCTCTGATTCTGCCTTCTTTCTCTTTGTAACTGTTTGGATTTTCCACCTAGCTATATTCTGCCTGTCCAAAACAGCTTTATTCATCAACTAATGAAAGCAACACATATTCACAACATACAGAAGGACATCCCATATTAGAAGATGTAAATTAAAGTTGAGATAAAAGGTAGAGGGAACTAGGGAGAATTGGAGTGGGTTATGGATATGATCAAATTGTATAAACATTTTCAAAGTAAAATTTTAAAGGTTTTAAAACTAAACTTATAGAATGCAAGGAAAGTTGTTTGAGTCAAGATCTCTGGCTGTCCTGGAACTCAGAGATAAGCCTACCCCTGCCTCCCAAGAGCTGGTATTATAGGTGTGAATTAATTAAATATTTTTGTCTTGTTTTGTTTTGTTTTTGAGATAGGGTTTCTCTGCGTAGCCCTGACTGCCCATGAACTCCTCATAGACCAGGCTGGTCTTGAACTCTGTAGACCAAGGCTACCTCTGCCTTCTGAATGCTGAGTTTAAAGACATGTACCACCACTGCCTAGCCAATTAAATATTTTTTAAAAATAACATTTATTTAAGTGTATGTACATAGAGAGCACAGGTCAGAGAACAACTTTCAGGAATTGGTTTTCTTCCACTTTTACTTAGGTCCCGCAGACCAAACTGAGGTCATCAGGCTTGGTGGCAAGTGCTTTTACCCTCTGAGTCATCTCATTGACCCTTTTCTTTGTTAGTTAAGACATGGACTCATGTATTGCAGGTCAGCTGCCAAGTCACTGTACAGTATGGAATAACTTTGAACTTCTAATCTCTCAGTGACACTATGCTAAGTTTATGTGGTGCTGGGGATTGAACCAAGGGCATTGTGCACTGGATCAACTAAACAACACTCCTAACATTGTGTGCTGATAGTAAAATACTATTATCTTTGTATACAATTAGTGACTATTTTTCTTTTCTTCCCCAGCAGAAATTCTAAAATAAAGATGACACCTTCTCAGGTCACCTTTGAAATAAGAGGAACTCTTTTATTACCAGGTAAAGCTTTACTCTAGAATGTTTTTTAAAAATTAAGTGGGCATTTTTCTTTTCTAGATTTTTAAAAAAGTAATCATTAAAAAATGTTTCCCTTGTTTTATGTGTATGGGTGTTCTTTTGCATGTATGTCTGTGCACCAGGTGCAGTGTAGAGGCTAGAAGAGGGTGTTAGATTCCTTGGATCTCCTGGGACTGTTGTGAGCTAGCATGTGGGTGCCTGGAATTGAACTGGGGCCTCTGAAGGGCAGCCAGTGCTCTTAACCTGAGCCATCTCTCCAACCCCTTCTCTGCTTTATTGAAACAGAGATCATATCTGCCCCAGGAATGCACTTTGTAGGATTCTCAGCGTTGTCCATCAGTGTACCTTCTCCTCAGGGGATACCTGTGCTCCACTTGGCATCTACATAAAATAGTCCAGCAGCATGCTAATTTGGTGCAGTCCTGTTCTTATCTCTCCTTTCCACAATTGCCACAAAGACCTTGATTTTCTTAATGTTACCTTGTCTACCTCTTTAAAGACAGGGTATTTGTATTTATGGCAGTTCTGGAATTCTGTTGACAAGACTGGCCTGGCCTGGAATTCAGAGATTAAAAGTGTATGCCACCCCACCTGATCAGTGTCACTCATTTAAAATTCTGATGCCAGTATTACCGACCATACTACCTGAAACCTGATATCGTATTTTCTAGCCCAAGGATATGCTGCTGGTCTATACCTGTGTACTTGTCTTGCTTCAACCATATTCCCTCTTGGGCCCAATTGTCAAATGAAAATTTTAGATGATATTAACTTGATTTAGGTCTTGCCTGTCAGACATATACTTAGAGCATAAACTCAAGATTGTATCCACCCTTTATGGTATCCTATTTATTGTTAAGAAAACTGAATTTAAACAAGTCGCTGGTGGCACATGTCTTTAATTCCAGCACTCAGGAGGCAGAGGCAGGCAGATCTCTTGAGTTTGAGGCCAGCCTGGTCTACAGAGTGAGTTTCAGGAAAGGCTCCAAAGCTACTCAGAGAAACGCTGTCTTTCGGTTTGTTTGTTTGTTTGTTTTTGTTTTTTTTTCGAGACAGGGTTTTTCTGTTGCTTTGGAGCTTACATTGGCTGCCTTTCAGTTCCTCAGTCTGCTGTTCCACCCCCCCCCCATTCCTCTTTTGAGAGGGTCCTACCTCCACCCCCCAATTCTGATTTCCTCTGCCTGGATGTGTGACCCTTAACTCTCACCTTTATCAAGGTGAGGGCATTTGAGAAATTTCCTCAGGTTCTGGTACTATTTTTGTCATATCTTCTAGAGACTTTTAGAATTCCTTGAATAATTTGCCTTGTAGATAGATGGTAAACTTTATGAAAACATGATCCTATCCTGATGCTGAGTCCCTGAACTTAGGACAGAGCTTGGGACAGAGGAGGAACATAAATGTCTACAAAGAGTGATTGACTCACTGTGTAGCTCTCCTCCCTCCTTTCCTCCCGTCCTCTCTCTGTTTCTCTGTGAAACAGTCCTGGCACTCACTCTGTAGACCAGGCTGGCCTCGAACTCACAGAGATCTCTTGCTTCCTAAAATTGGAAAGTTTCCTGTTTGGAAAAGCCTGACAGCTCTGATTTCTCTAGGAGAGGTGTTTGCAATATGCGGGAGCTGTGATGCCCTGGGAAACTGGAATCCTCAGAACGCTGTGGCTCTTCTTCCAGAAAGCGAGACAGGAGAATGGTGAGTGAAGAAATAAATGCCAGGTCACACAGTCATGGTGACATACAAGTTATAAAACTGGGGACTACTGAGGTAGTCAGTACATAACTTTTCTTTTAGTTTAGTTTTTATGAAAATTGTGATGTACACAGTTTTAAAGAGTAAAATCTCTTTACGTTTCTGGAAAAAGAGATTCCTTAACTTTTACCATCCTCAACCCCCTTTTATTATGTTTTTGTTGTATGTATGTATGTATGTATGTATGTATGTATGTATGTATGTATGTGTTGTTTGCCTTCCTGTGTGTGTGTGTAAGTCAGGACAAGTTGCAGGAGTCTGCTCTCTCCTAGCATCGGATGAGCAGGCTTGGCAGCAAGCACCTTTATTCACTGAGCTGTCCCAGAGAACCCATCTCTCCTGAGAGGCCTCCTCTCCTACTTTTGGATGAACTGGGAATTAACCCAAGGTTTGCATACACTGAATTACATAGCCATTTCCCTTTGCTTTTTATTTTAAGATGGTACCTTGCTGGCTACCCAGGGCTGCTCTTAAGCTATGAATGACTGTGAGACCTACTCAGCCTCCTCAGTTATTTGGACAGGCTGGTGCCACTGTACTAGCTTTACCAACCACTATGTTTCTAAATAGCAGGCTTTTTTCCTTTAAAACAAAATTTAGGTATTGTCTCTAGGTTTCTCAGTCTTTTTCAGTTCATTGTTGCTTCTCTCTCCCTCTCCCCCCGCCCCCGTGTGTGTGTGTGTGTGTGTGTGTGTGTGTGTGTGTGTGTGTGTGTAGGAATCAAATACAGGCCCTCATACATGCTAAACATGCATACTGCCATTGAGCTGCTATTATTTTGAGGCTGCTCTTGAACTGGAGACCCTTCTGCTTTAGCCTTCTGAGTGCTGGGATTTCAGGCATCCACATCCACATCTGGTATATGAAGTATTTTTGTTTTCAGGAAAGTGCTGGGGATTGAATTTAGGGTCTTTGTACATGGTAGAGGAGTGTTCTACTACTGAGATCTTATTCTTTTTTCACTCGTTTTCTTTTTAAATTGTATTTTTAAAAATTTATTTGTATTAGTGTTTTGTTTATAGATCTATTATTATTTATTTGTGTGTATATATGTATGAGTTAACTTGTGCCATGGCATGTGTAGACTAGGCTCTCTTCTATGTTGTGAGCCATCATGTGGTTACTGGGAATTGAACTCAGGACCTCTGGAAGAACAGCCAGTGCTCTTAACCTCTGAGCCAGGTCTCTATCCCTTACAATGTGGGTCTTAGAGACTGAATTGAGGTTATCTGGCTTGGTGGCTAGTATCTTTACTCTTTTTGTTTGTTTTTGAGACAGGGTTTCTCTGTGTAGCCCTGGCTGGAACTTACTCTGTAGACCAGATTAGCCTTGAACTCACAGAGATTCTCCTGCCTCTGCTTTAATTTTCTAATCTTCATGGCAAAGTGATTAGGTAGAATCAACAAAAGGTGACACTTTTTTTTAGTTGTGGACATTTGTGTTACTGGTTGTCCTAAATTATATGTGTACATTTAGTGTCCCTATGAGAAATACCAGCTGAGATGATTTTTAAGTTATTAAAGAACAAAGGACAGTTAGACTTGAAACTATAACTTGCCAGTGTTCATGGCTCACTTGTGACATGAAGGCTGTACTCCAAAACCTTTTTACTAACATGCATCATTTCTGGGTAAGTTGGAAGAGAAGACTGACAGTATGTATTGTTTTGATTTGATTTTCTAGAATTTTTGTTCTATATGTAGCTAGTCCTTCTCCTCCTTCTCTTTCTTCTTTTTCCTCCCCCCCTCCCCTCCTCCTCCTTCCCATGTATTGCTTTGGATCCTGTCCTGGAACTAGCTCTGTAGACCTGGCTGGCCTTGAACTCACAGAGACCGCCTGCCTCTGCCTCCCGAGTGCTGGGACTAAAGGTGTGCACCACTAATGCTTGGCTCCTTTTCATTCTTTAGGTCTCAGCTGAGATATTTTTTTCAGTGAGGATTCTGTTCCCAAAACTTCCTCCCAAATTTGGAGTAGCTCTTTTTTCTTTTTCCCCAACTCAGGGTCTTATCATGTAGCCCAGGCTTGCTTTGAAATTGCTATGCAATCCACCGAGACCTAGATCTCATATTTTTCTGCCTAAACCTTCCAAATTCTAGGCTTACAGACTTGCACCTTCCCACCTGGCCTTGTTAGTTTTGTGTTTGTGGTTTGCTCATGTATTTGTCTATCCACACAGAAAAGCAAACTCCTTTAGGATGGGGTTATTACTGTATTGCCACTGCCTGCTGGGCAAACCTGGAGTAAAATCAAGGGTAGGGTGTAGTTGGATTTTTCTTTGGGCCACTGATTTATAAATAACGACACACAGGCTTACTGTTAGTTGAAAGCTCGGCCTTACCTTAGGATTGTTCTCAACTAGTTCTTATAATTTAAATTAACCCATTTATATTAGTCTACATTGTGCCATGTGGCATTACTTTTCTTCCATCCTGCACATTCTGTTTCCTTTCTGAGTCTCCTTGGTGAATCAATCCCACAGGCCTAGATTCATCCCTTTGACTTCCTCTCTCTGCCTGGAAGTCCTGTCTTTTCTCTCCTGCTTAGCTAGTAACCCGTCAACTTTTTGTTACACCAATCACAGCAACACATCTTCACACAGTGTACAAATATCCCACAACAATAGGGTCCTTATTTGAGAAGTTTTATGAATTATGAGTTCTTTATACATTTCATTTTGATATTGATAGTATGCTTTTTCTTTCTTTCTTTCTTTTTTGTCCCCAACCCGTCAGTATGTTATGGAAAGCAGCGATCACTCTCAGTAGAGGAGTATCAGTTCAGTACCGCTACTTCAGAGGGTGCTTTTTGGAACCAAAGGTATGTTTTTCTTTCTTTTCCAATTTCTTTAGGACTTTCAAAAGCAACCAATTTAAGTTTGAAAACATTACAAGTAAAATGAATATGCTTTGGTCATATAGGAATAGAACTCTCAATAATATTTTAGTACAAGTAAGTACCTCCTTCACAGACAGACATTGTCATGGGATTTTTGAAAGACTAATAAATAGTAAGTATGTTTTGCAGTGTTTTATCCATTGTTATCTAATGCGTGCATCTTCTGTAACTTTGTAACTAGTACCTATTGCAGTTTTTCTGTTATATGGTATAAATACGTCTAAAGAAGTGTTTAGCCAGCTTTAAGCAAGTTACAGTTTTTAAAAAATATTTCACGGCAGTCATCTGTCTCTTAGTGGCTGCACTGTTTAATGCCTACCAAAAGCAAAGTGATTTCTCTTGGAGTTTCTCATAGATGCTGCTGATTAGTCAGGGTCTTCTCCGAAAGCTTTGAGCATCTATTAATTCTCCATCTGTGTGTTCACAGCTTACTATTTTAGGATTGTTTTCATTTTCAAAAAAGGAAAATGTTAACTTGTTTCCTTAGTTTACAGACAGTTTCTTTATGAAAGGATTCTTTCCCTTTGAATTTTACCTTTGCCACACTTGTGCATGTGAACAAGGGTTTAGCAGGGATGCAGGAAACAAAACATGGACTAGGCCTTTGGGGAAAAGAAAAGCATTTCCCTTGGAAATTATAGAATACTATTATTATAGATGAAAACTACTAGCAACCACTGTTACTTTACTCTCAGTTATCATAAAAAAGTGACAAATCCACTCCAGCTGTCTTTTGCACTTATTACGTGTTTTATTCCAGAAATATTTTGTAAACACTCAGTAATTGAACTGAAATTACTTTGTGGGTGGTCATTGTTTTGGCTTATTTTGACAATAGTCTAACAACAAAGAACATCTGTTTATTTGGTCTAGAGGTACCTCATGGTCAAGTCCTCCAGTAAAAATTAAATAATGTGTATGAATAAACAAACCATGGCACTAGAGCATGGTTTGTAGTCTGAGAACCCTGGTATACTAGAAACTTTGTGTAATGGGGAATTAAATTTTATTTGGAAAGAAGGATCTGGACAGTGGACTACAGTGAGTCCTTTGGGCATAGTTATGTAAAACTATTGTCAACACAGGCCACAGTAGCCAACCTGTGGTATGGTTATTTTCATGGAAAATGTAACCAAAGGGAGCAAATCAGTCCACTGATGCCTCTTGGAAAATTGGCAGGAAATCTGCCTAGCAGTAACCAACTGAGTTTTCCCTTGTAATACTTGCAAAAGTTTACAGTATATGTTGGTGAGTGTGTTTCTTTAAGTAGGTGCTTGCTCTGTATCGTGTACACATGTACCGTGTGATGCAGGGGCTGCCCTGGTAAGTATGTTTTTCATGGATTAGAGTAAATAGCTAAATAAAATCCCATGTATATGGCTGCATTCTTTTTCCCCTTATACCAGGTTAAAGTGACACTTCTAAAAGTTGGTGGCCCTTTTTAAAATGAAATATTTATTATTATTATTATGAAACTTTGTCTTAACAGTGTATTGCTAAATGATAGACATGCAAAAATTCTTGAATAATGAAAATGTATGAATGAGTGGAACCGTATCTTATGAATATTATGGCTGACAGGAAAGCTGAAGTGGGGGATAAGTGGGTCACTAGGCAGGAGTTTTAGGAGGTCTAGCTAGGCAAATGAGCTTGTGACTGCTCTTCAACTTTAGATGGATGCCAGCTTGGAATACAGGCTTCGTGGGTCCCATTCATTACTAAATTTTATTGTAAGCCAATACAATGTCACAATTCATGTTTTTTTCCCATACTTTGCTTCTCCTTGACATGTTCTTTTTTAGTTTCCTAGAGTTGTAAAGTCCCTTTTTTCTCTGTTTTTCTATTTTTCTTTTTTCTTTGTGTGTGTGTGGGCACTTGTCTATCAGTGAGTTTAATTGGAATTGCTTACAGGAGCATGAGTGAAGGGTTATTTATAGGAGAATGAGCAGCTTGCCAGTCTTTAAGCCACTAAAGGCAATGCCTGTCCCTAGCAGCATTGATGATCTGTGAAGCACAAGGAAGGGAGGCATTGTGAGCTCCTTCTCCCTTTTCTGTTGTTTCTCAGAACAAGATGTTAAAGTGATAAATTCTAGTAATTTTACAGGTAGCAACTGTAAATATAGCAAACAAAGGTGATGGACATTCCTAGAATGGAAACACAATGTGGGTCTACACAGAGTCCATTGATTTCACATCTTCACTAAATATGTATTTTAAGAAGAATTGTTTCATTTATGAGTATTTTGCCTGTGAGTATGTATGTCTGTGTAGCATGTAAGTGCCTGGTACCCCCAGAGGCCAGAAGAGGGCATCACAGTTGGGATAGGAGTTATGAATGTCTGTGAGCCACTGTGTGACTACTGGAAACTGAACCCTGGGTCCTCAGGGAGAACAGCAGTGTCTCAACAGTTGAGCTATTTATTCAGCCCCAAACTACTTTTTTAAGGAATTAAAAAAAAATTTTTAAGGAATTAAATTTTAAATTTAAGGAGTTGATTAATTTAAGAGTGTAATGTTACCCAATTTTTATTATGCTTTTTGAAAAATTAATTCATTTTTGTGAAAACGGACAATTACATTTTCATTAAAAGTATCACAGTTTTTATAATGCTGACACTCATAATTTAATTATTAACTCATATTTTGACCTTCATCTCTATGCTTAAGCAAGTCAGTCAGCTATAAGATAATTGTTCATTTTATAGTAGTCTAGGTTGTCCCTTTTTAGAACACCTTCTTGATATAATAGTATTGCGTATTCCAAATTCATTACTGTTAACTTGAGGGCTACCTTCCTTTATTTGAATCATGTAAGGATGACCATTTTCTTATACTTATGTTAGATAATAAAATGTTGGTATTGTAGAAAAAAATCCTGTCTTCATATATGCACGTTATTAATTGTGGAAAGAAAGGCATCAGTAAAAATTCAATTTTAAAGTTTGTTTGCAAGCAGTGTCCTTACCTGACTCACAATTTTACATGCTGACCTATTAAAAACAAAAGCCAAACTCATCTACATGTTGTTCTTTTATTTCTCCTTTTGTTTGTTGTAGTTGAGTGGTGTTCAGCTATTTAAGAAAGAAACAAGTAGGGCTAGAGAGATGTCTCAGTGGCTCAGGACAGTTGCTGCTTTTCCAAAAGACCTTAGTTTAGTTCCCAGCACTTCAATGGGTAGCTCACACCTTCAAGGGATCTGATACCTCTAGCCTCCAAGGACACCTGCACTACAAACTCACATGCAAACACATCTGTACATAATTAAAAATAATTTTTAAGAGAGAAAGCAATAAGTAAATCTTTTCAGAAATTAATGCAAACATTTGTTTGTAATACATGTTTAGAGATATTTCCATAGTCATGATTTCATATATTAAATTGTGAAGTAACTACAGGTATTTATGTTAATAAACTGCTTGTTATTCTTTCTCCAAAGATAACCTACTTTATTTCAAAAGCTTAAAGTTTATCATATCATTGGCAGAATGGAATTTTTCTTTCTCAAAAATTTAAAGAAAGATGATTATATTTAGCACTAGTGTATTAGCATAAAGAATTGTGTGTTTTTTGAATCATGACTGAGATTTTAAATTTCCCAATATTTCAGTCTTATATTTTAAAACCCATCAGTGGAATTTAAGTTTAAGATTACATTCTCTAATGTAAAAGTCATGTCAACAGCTTAAAAGTAAATGTACTTATTTTAAAACTAGGGGTTTTGTTTGTTTTTTGAGACAGGGATCTTATTTTGTAGCCTTAACTGGCCTGGAACTTGGCTGTTTAGATCAGGCTGGCCTCAACTCAGATCCATCTGCCTCTGGCTCCTGAGTACTGGGACTAAAAGTGTGTTTTTATTTTGTTTTGTTTTTACTCTCTAACACTTTTGTGTACCAGCCAACATGTATCAATAGTGGGAATTCTTGTAGACAGAAAGTCGTCTATTAAACTGGCCCTTTGGACTATTCCTCATTATTCAAGTCTAGGCAATTGTATATGTGAATAATGGATTCATCATTAAAATTGATGGAAGTCAAGGTATTAAAATTATTACTAAAATAGGTTTCCTATGCAATATATAATTCACAAGACTATTCTTAGGGATAGATACTTTAGTCATTCCATAGAGTTTTATCTTGACACTGGAACTAAACCAAAGCAAAATAAACACCCCTTTCTACCTCTATTTTTATCCCTGTTGGTAGTTACATTTGTGGCACTCTTTTTAGTCCACACTATCTTTGAAAGAAAGGTAGTTTGGCTACCAGGAGGTAGGAGAAGGATGTAAGAGAGAGGTGGAGTGAATTTGAAAAGGCTTAGATTAGTTTATTCTGTGCTTTAATCACTAAGAAACATGCCTGTTTTTTTAATGTACATTTGCTTCTTTTGAGGATTAAAATAAGACAGATATGGCTGCATGCATGCGCGTACGCATGTGCATATACATACACCCACATTCAATAAATGTAAAAAGTTTAAAGATAGCTTTATGCATATAGCAGATGATGCAAGATTAAATGTACTATAAAGTATATTAGAAATATAATAGTCACCATATTTTAAGATGACCAATGTAATGGTAAAGAGGTATTGTGAAAGAACATGTCATTTAATATCTCAGAGTTAGTGATTTGAGTAAACCTCCAGTGCTGTTGTAGTTTTTAAACTGTTTATAAATTTTAGAAAAGAATTTAATGTGTTTGTTTTTAAGTTTTGGAATTAGTTTAATAATATGCCTGTTTTGTTGGCTACTGATTATTTGGCATACTTACCAAATAAGTCAACAATTAAATCCAATAAGATTTGTGGAATACTTTTATGGAAGAGCCATATAATTTACACAAAGAAGCTTGTATACCCCAGGTTCAAAGATTTATGTTGGTAGTAATTATTCTGAAATAGTGTAATAGTGGGTAATTTTTATATTTCCCTTTTGCTTTTCTGTATTTTGTTAAAATTATCAGAGGATAAATTCTATAGAGTTGAAGTTTCAAAGTCTGCTTTTAAAATGTATCAATACTTTTTTGACACCTAATTTTAAGTATGTAAGTCTCTTTAATCTGCTTTATGTTTACTCAGAGGGTCTTTGCTGTTGGTTCATTCCTGTTCTAAAACTGTGTATTAACAGCAGCACATGATTGTTTTTACTAGTAAGGAAACTTGACAGCAGCATAAGGAATTATTATACTATAATTTTTAAATTTGAAACATAAATCTCAAATTTGATGTTAGTTTCCCTTTGCTCACAATTATTCTTCACACATGGCTGTTCTCTTCTAGGATTTCTTGTGCTCTTAGCAAACATGTGTTACTATGAGAAATGTAGTAAGTTTAGTATTCTTAAGTAGAGGATTTTGCTATACCTCTAGCTTCCTGCAGTAATGTGTGCTGAGTGATCATGAGATACTTGTTCTTGCCCTGCTCTCATGGGCTTGTTCAGGCTGTATCCTAAACATGACATCTTTAAGTATAGCAGGGGAATAATTTGAAACATTTGGCATACAAAGAAAATATAAATGATGTTAACTTTAACTTACAGTAGAATTAATATTAGTGCAAAGTTCATTTTTCTTTAAAAGAAATCAACATACTGTAGATAAATTTGTAAATGGGTTTAAGAGTTTTGTGTGCCAGTTCATCTCAGTTCTTTTTATTTATTGCTTTAACTCATTTTTATTTTGTAATATTTCATCATGCTTTGTGACCTGGGTACATGCCTAATTTGGTACATAATATTGATAACTAGCAAGATTAATTTCTTGTTTCTTGGTCTCATATTTAGTGTAAGACTTAGGCCACAAACATCTAATGGAATCATGGGTAGAAATAAGATATAAGAAATTATTGCAGACGTTTAACTTTTAAATTGCAGACTATCGGTGGTCCATGTCAAGTCATAGTTCACAAGTGGGAGACTCATCTACAACCACGATCAATAACCCCTTTAGGTATGGGCATTAACTGCATCTGTTTGAGGCGTATGCATAAAGTTACTAATGTGCTGCACAGTGGCTTAAGGACTGAATGCATTTTTATTCTGAAGTTTAAAATCATTGCATTGTCAGTACCACAGATTTCACTTAGCATTTCATGGATCTTCCAAAACTAAACAGTTTTCATAGCCTTTCTCTATAAACTACTGGAAATGCTTGTCTACTTATTTTATTTGGGGGATTTTAGGCTATTATAAGACATTTCAATTGGAGCTGTTATAAAGTTAATAACATTCTTCTTTACTGAGAACTCATGGCTTTATTAGCTTTCTTGCTCAGATTAAGAGAGCATTTTAATAAAGAAATGATCCAAAACAAAAACTCTCAAAAGTTCAGTTTTTAATGCTATTAAAATTATATATATATATATATATATATATATATATATATATATATATATATTTAAATACTAGTAAATACTTAAACAAACAAATGAATTTACATTTCTTTGTTATAGTTGACATATTCATATAATTAATTTAAACTCCCTTTTGGCTGTGCTATTATTTATATTCAGAAGGTTTTTTTTTTTTTTAAATTCAATTTTCTGTGCTGAAAAAAAAATGGCATTCTTCTTCATACAAGTGTTTTTTATTTTTAGTTCACTTGTCTATGCTGAAAATAGATCTTGACACTTTACAGAAACTACTCACTTGTATTTGTCAATTGAATCAGTCTGAGAAGTACATGTTTAGTTCCAACAGAAAATCAAAATTGAGGAATAATAACTGGTTGTGGGTTTTGTAGCTTAGATTAGGAAGTGGTGGGAGTTTCTGCTTTGCTCTCTTTAAAGGACACATCTTGTTAAATAGTTGTCTCATTCCATCTTCCTTATTGGGTTTTCTTTTTATGTTTTAATATGTTTTTGATAGCAGCATCTTTAGAATTACAGTAGTCCCATACTGAAGTTGGAACTTAATGATAATTATTTTAAACCACAATTTGCATTTGGATGCACCTTGAAATTAAATATATTTTTGCATTGTGAGAAGTGGAATGACTTTATTTCTGTTCTCGTAGAAATTAAGGTTCTGCCTTGGTGCAAGGTGATGTAAACTTAAAGGTGATGTGTAGTCTGCTAGACAGTTGTTAGGAAACACCCCATTTATTATAACAGATGCTTCAGGCTTGCTTAGAGAAGGCTGAGAAGAGTACTAAGAAGGAAATGTGTTTCATGTTTTACTAGATATAGCTTTGCAGCTTTTTTCATGATCTTGAACTGTTAGTGAAGGGCTGTGCTAGCACATATTCTTGGTAGCTCTCCACAGCTCTGTATGTACAGGTAAGTGTATGCTGTTTATAAAGCTTTTGGCTGGCCGCAAGAATGTTGGGGTTTGAGGAGATTCACACTTAGTTAAGTTCTGGATGTGAACCACATATGAATAAGCATTTTAATTGTGCCAAGACTGTTGGTTTGAGACATAAGCAAGATGCTCTTGTCCAGCAGCTTGGTCAGTAGGCTCATGCATGGTGGGTGTTGAGCTTCATCCCAGTCCTCCAGGGCACCTTCCTAGGGTCTTGTCTGTCTTTGTGAACAGTCACTCAAGTCTGTGGGACCAACACTGCTTGCTAGCTTCCTGAAAGAGAATACTTTATTCAGGGCCACAGTAAACATGCTTATTCACTTTAGGCTGCTTTATGTTATAGAATTACCATTTTAAGAGTACTTAAAGTAAATTCTCAGTTGTTCATTTGTTCTGTAGACATCATAAGTTTTTAACTAGGCTTTTTATTTTCCTTGAATTCCAGAAAGTGAAATCATTATTGATGACGGACAATTTGGAATCCACAGTAAGTGAGACTGAATTTTAAAAACATTTTATTGATATGATTAACCTGTTGCAGTAACCGCTTATTGGAAATAATGTAACATACTGAGACCACACAATGCAAGGTTGAAAACAGAGACAAATATATTTTGTTAATAATAAATAGCTTCAAGGTTTTGCTTTTTGTGTTTGGTCATTTCACATTTATGAGCTTATATAATGAAGTTTACTGGTAGAGGAGATGGATATGCCAATTTCTCTGATTGAATTAATGACACTATACCCATAAATTGGTACAGATATTTTTTAAAATAATATACATTATTACTATTAAAGTATTAGCATACTGTTTCTTTTTAACATTTATTATGTTGAAAAAAATAATGGTTCCAAACATTTAAAGAGCTAAATGTTGCTTCCAGGCTGAATTTGTATATTTTATATGTTTAAATAATGTGTTTACAGTAAATCAGACATCCAGAATGTTCTAGTAATTCTGGCTAACTCTTTAAAAACTAATTTATAGTAAAATTGAAAATTCCTTATCATCAAAATATGTGTAAAATGTTATTGTTTTTATACCTTTCTGTTTCTGTAAGTTTTTTATCCTCAGAATTCAAACTCCTTCTAGTGGTTAGAAGTACCCTGGTCCATCATACTGTCATACTGTCTAGTCTTATCTTGGGTGCTGTTCCTGAGGGTCAGAAATGATCTGACCAGAGATGAGTTGCTGAAGAATGCCCTTTAGAGGATTTACTATATGTATTAAACACAGGCAGTATATATGCTATGACAGTGTTTGAGAAGGAATTGAACCTTTCCCCATTACTTCGTTAAGAAGTATTATGTTAAAAAAATAATATAGTCTAAAATGTCTCAATAGCTTTAATGCTTATTTTTAAAGTTTTGTCCTGTTATTTACAAAATATAATAAGCTTTTTTTTTTTTAAAAAAGAATTTAATAGAGAATGACTTTTTGTTGTTTTTAGGTTTTAGTTTTAGTTGAGACAGGGTTTCACTATGTAACCTTGATTGACCTGGAACTTATAGAGCTCTATCGGCTCTATTTTCTAAATTCAAATTCTGTGCCACCACTCCCAGTTAAGTAAGTTATTTATTTATTTATTTATTTATTGTTTTTCAAGATAGGTTTTCTCTGTTGCTTTGGAGCCTGCCCTGGAACTTGCTCTGTAGATCAGGCTAGCCTCGAACTTACATAGATCCACCTGCCTCTGTCTCCCGAGTGTCATGTGCCACCAACACCTGTTGGTTTATTTTATTTTTAATTGTGTGTTATCTGTGCACCTGAGTGCTGGTGTCCACAGAGGCCAGGAGAGGGTGGCATATCCCCTCAAGTTGGAGTTACAGGTGGTTGTGACCTGTCTGCTGTGGGTGCCGGGACCCACACTCAGGTCCTCTGGGAGAGCAGATGTGCCCTCTCCAGCCTCCAAAGAATAACTTTTTCATCAGCTGTAATGTATGACATGGTATTTGTCATGTTAGTTACTTTTTATTGTTATACATTATAGCATTTCTGTTTTTGTCTCTATCTTCTTTATTTCCCAGTGTCATATTAAATTCAGTTTTTAGTTTTCAGGATAGAAAAGTATTTATTTGACTTTATCCATTTTTACAAATAATATTTGAAATTTGAAGATTTTAAAACATTCTTAACTTATAACTCAGGAGAGAAGCCTTTTTTAAAAAGTTCAGTTGATTTAAAAGGCTAGGTTGAAAACAGCACCACTGGTATTTATGAAAATTTTACTACCTTTATTAGTAAGTAACTTCAAGTTATCAGTATTAAAAGAATGTTATTACACCATCTGTTATGGTGGCACGTATTAGTGTGAGAATCAGCTGACTCAGTTTGGTTCTTCTCATTTCTCAAATCTTCAATACTAGTCCCACATTCAGTTTTAGTTGGATATGAAGTCTTTCAAGTTTTGTATTTATTTGTGTGCTTGTTTGACCAGGCTGTCCTCCTATCCTCCTACCTGTGCCTTTCTGGGTACATGCTCAACAATAATCCTTATCTATCCATGTATCTATCTATGTGTGTATGTGTTTATCTATGTACATACGTACCTATCTATCTGTCTGTCCGTCCGTTTTTCCATCTGTCCATCCATCTGAGATAGGTCTCTTGCACTGTAGCTTTAGCTGTTCTGGAACTAACAGAGACTTGCCTGTCTCTGCCTCCTGAGTCTTGGGATTAAAGGTGTGCACTGCCATGCCTGGCCTTTAATGGCAATTCTTACAGATTTACTTAATCTACTCGAGTTGCAAAGTAGCTGATAGTCTTTTAGCTTTGTTTCTCTAACTTCAAATGAAAGTTCCTTTTTTTCAGTGGTGCATTTAATATTGCTTTTAATTACAGTTTATACATTAATTACATGTAATGCTGGGAAAGGACTGGAATTACATAGTTTCAGTGTATTGAAATATGAATGTGAACTAGAATTGTTAATATGTATTAAACTTTACTGGATTGGTTAAAAGTGTGTACTTCATTTCTCCTTCCTATTTATCCCACCAGATGGTGTTGAAACACTGGATTCTGGATGGCTCACATGTCAGACTGAAATAAGATTACGTCTGCATTATTCTGAGAAACCGCCTGTCTCAATTACCAAGAAAAAATTCAAAAAATCTCGATTTAGGTATGGCTATGTGATTTTATTACTTACACTTTATTTTTGCTATTACTGTAGATTTCTGACCTTTAAAATTATAGAGTTCTAGGACAGTGAACTGTTTTCCTCCCTCAAATTGCTACTGTTACATATATTTATATTCGTTTTAACTCTAAATTTGCAACCAGAAAGAGTGTTTTTGTAAAAACAAGTGGTCTCTAGGCTCATGTATTTTGTAGTTTCTGTCATTTAACCTTTTATACTGTGGGCATTGCTTTAAAATCAATAAAGCAAGTGATTTGTGGTGAGAGGCAAATGGCACAAACAGAAAACGATTGTTAGAAATGGCCTTTAGAGCCCAAATTTTCTTACGAATTTTAAACTTTTTGACAATGAAAGGTAACATATATCCTGCCAGCTCCAGATTCTGCTGCTTTCCTTCCTCTTCCTCCCCTCCCTGCTTTAGGGATAGATGGAAAAGTCTTGTAAAGATAGTTAAATTGAACATAAATCTGAATAAGCTGGCTTCCTTAAGATAAAGCCTATCTTGATGTCTAATCATGAGATTTTGGAATCAAGAACTCTAGGTTTTGATATCTAACAAGCAAGCTTTTCTGGTATATCAAGCCTGAGTAGAAATGTCCATTTGCAGTAACTGGAGACCTTGATACTATCTTTTTAGTATAATTCATAATATTATACCCTATAAATCTTTAGTTGTTTTAATTACCTAAATATGTAATAATACATATCCCAATCACAGATAAGATCAAGTGGGTGACTGCTAGAGACCTGCTTCAGGGGTGTGTGTGGGGTGTTCAGGTTCCAAAGAGGATGTGTAGCATTGGAGGGGGCTGCTGACATGATCTGAGGATGACTTGGGATGGGTGCCAGCAGCATTATTGAAAAAAGAATACACCTTTTTATACTGTAGAGTTGCACATAGGATTAAACGTGAGAAAGGGGGCAGGAGATCAGAGGTTGAGGAATCAAGCATTGATCTTCTTAATGGAAGAACCACAAGTTCCTCTTGGGGTGAGGGTTAACTTTTCTTTGTAGCTGTAGAACTTTCTTCAAGCCCCTGAGGGAATGGGGACCCTTATCCAAATGCTTGACTTTGAGAAAAGGACTTCTGGGACCAGATAATCCACTACAATTTAAGAGTAATTTACATTTCTTGAAGGTATAAGCACTGAGCTATTCAATAATTGTGCCCCTTTGTGTGTTAGTGTTAATATATTGGTCTTTTCCCCTGCTACACTCCCATAAGGGAAGATCCTGATGCCTTACTCTTTTGCCATTATACTACACTATTCTGATTTCTCTATACTTAATAATTACCCTTGATGGTCTCAGGCTGTGGATATGACTTGTAGACACACCTTGGGATCAGGTGTGTCTAATCTCTAACTTTCTTGTTCTTTGTGTCATTTGGAGGGTACAATGGGATTCTTAGTTCCAAGGTGTCAGATATTTTTTTTTTCCAGAGAATTATTTTTGTTGTACACATTTTTATCATTTACCAAAGCCACACAAAATTTCCCAAAGGGAAAGGCATTAATAGAATCATTAAAAATGAAAGTAAAAAGGTGTGGAGAAGTGTGGTCTGCAATGTTAAAATGCAGCAATGGTTGACATGCAGTCCATGACAGGTAGCACTTTAAACCCTATATATTAGCTGTTGTGATTAGAGAGAATTTAATTTGTGTGCCTAGTCATTTAACTTCCATTTTTAAAAGTAGTCTGTTATGTTGTTTACAGATTGTTTTAAAAGAAGGGAAAATATGTTAAACTCTTTTGGAGGTGGGGATTGGTCATAGTATGCCCAAAGAGGCCGTGAACTTCAGCCTCCTCTAGTGCCTAGGTTATAGACATGCACCACTCTGCACAGTTGAATGAATTGTCTCACTAGAGCAAAACTTTAGATGGCTTACTAGGGCTCCTTTCCTCTGCTGCACTTAAGAAGTAATTAATGTTGGGGGTCTGATTTGAATGAAAATCAGTACTGTGTCTTATGCCATTCTTGTTTATATATAAATCATTTTGAGGGTTTAGATTGCTACTTAGCATATTAGCCTTGAATTGAAATATTTTCTCACAACCCTATGCAATTGGACTCTACAAGTTAAATGGTTTGATTCCTGTTGAAATGAATGTGCATACCTAGAAATAGGTATCTGTTCTGGTCATCTTTTTCACCCAGATATATTAAAGATAGACTTTGCCATCATGGATTAGAAAACAAATTTGTCTGTAATGGCCTTAGTAATTTTAAAACTTAGCATAGCTTTTGCAATTTTAAGTATAGCAATGAACATGCATCTCAGTAGTACCAAGCTTTAAAAGATGCAGTCCTTTTTTTTGTTTGACTCATTCATACATGGAATATCTTTGTAGTGAATTACAGCATTATCTAGCTGTTTGAAGATATCCTTTATCTTTTGTTCCATTATAGATCCCTTTCCTTTAGACTTGCTCCCTTGTTTAAATGTTTCTCTTGTCTTTTCATTTCTGTACATTTCTGGTCTCTCCTGGTGTATCTCTGGCTGATTAATAGTTGTCCAGAACCATTCCTTAGGGTTTACTTCTGAAAGGAGATACCTTTTTTTTTTTTTTTTTTTTTTTTGAGTTACTGAAGTGTTTATAGTGCAATACCAGAACAAGATTATTAATGGAGTAGTTTGCATGTTTGAACTATCAGGGAGACCTCAATTATATGGCTGACAACCATGGTTGGTACAAGGGCTTATACAGAGAGAGCAGCCCACACTAATAAAGTTCTATTATTTGTAAAACAGATTCCATTTAAATCTAGAATGCAAAAGCAAGTCTAGAATAAACATTTTTTGTAGTCTGTTACCTTCTACAATTACGTGTTTAATTTGATTAATCTCCATTAATTGATGGAAGAAATAGTTCAGACCACAGTGTGCCTTTTGGCATTGAAAGTTTCTGTGAATCATTGCGTCTCTTTAGTAGTAGACTAGGATTAGTCTACTATGGTTTGGGTAACTGGTCTTTGTGTTCATTGCTTGTTATGAGGCTTATTACAGAGTCCTGGTTTGTTTTATTAGAAAAGTGGGTTCATAAAAATATATACATGTAGATAATGTCCATGCATAGAGTTGCAAGTCATGTTTCATGCTTATAGTCCTAACACTAGGTAGCCTGAAATTGCATAATTACTTTGAGTTTGTGGCTAGCCTGGGCTTCATAGCTAATACCAGGCTATGTAAGACCCTGTTTCAAAACAAATGAGCAAAATAAAAAACAAACTATTTATGCATATACAAAGTGATGTTTGTTGTAATACTTTTCTTTAACAGTTACTTTTTATTAGGTACCTGGACTATTACTGTGGTAGAGAGGAACATGGCAAGTATTCTATAGGCAGATGTTTCTGTCCTGCAAAAATAACCACATGGAGACTTCTTATTAATTATGAAAGCTTGGTTGATAGCTTATGCTTGTCTTTAGCTAGCTCTTATAAACTTTTTATTACATCAATTATAATATATTATCATTTACTTCAATAAATTATTCTAGTTGCCCTGTATACATCATTATGTACATATGTGCACATATATATACATGGTTTTGTGCATTGTTTTTAAGGCAGGGTCTCAATATATAGCCTAGGCTAGCTTGAAGTTCCCAAAAGATAGCATTTCATGATTCAACATATAAATCTACAGAGAAAGTAAATTCTGGCTAGGCTCAGCAGATAAAGTTTGATGAGCTGAGTCAGGATCCAACAGTAGGAGGAGAGAACCAACTTCTACAAGTTGTCCACAGCAACACACACACACACACACACACACACACACGGTTTTGTGGATTGTTTTTAAGGCAGGGTCTTTCTAAGTAGCCTAGGCTAGCTTGGAGTTTCCTATGTATTCTTGGCTGGTTTCAAACTCTCAATCTTCCTGCCTAAACCTCTGGAGAATCCTGGGAGTGTATAATGTACTATTACATGCTAGCTCTTATAACTTAAATTAACCCATTTCTATTCATCTCTGCTTCCCTGAGGCTCTACCTCATCTCTGTACTGCCCATCTTGCTTGCTCTGCCTCATATGGTGTTTCTGCCTTCTTCCCAGCACTCTCTCTACTCTGAAAATCCTGCCTAGCTATTGTCCATTTAGCTTTTTATTAAACCAATCACAGTGATATAGCTTCACACAGTGTAAAGGAATATCCCACATTTTCCCCTTTTTTGTCTAAGTGAAAAGGAAAGGTTTTAATTCTAACATAATAAAACTATACACAGTAAGGACAATTATCAGGTAAGAATTACATTTACAATGGCCAGTCCATTTGTACTTGGGCATATTTGGAGAAAATTCTGTCTTGATGAGTTCAAAACTCTGTACCTTCTTTCATAAGGAAAACTGCAGTTGTGACTATCTAGTATTCATCTTCATCAAAGACTCCAGAGGATGGATATAATATTACCTTAGTAAACAGGAAGTACAGAGCAAGCAACTTCCAAAACTAAAAGAAACAAGAGAAATAACTGGATGTCTGGACAGTCATCCAAGGTTCCTCTGCAACATTGGGGCATACATCTTCAGGCTACAGGCCTAAAATGACTGAAAGGCTTTTCTGTGAAGCAGACAATTTTGAAGTACTCTCCTCCTCTGCTTGGGCCAAGTTCAGCAGTCACTCTTTGTGTCTTGCTGGTCCAGTTTGGACAGCATACTGTCACAGTCAAGGCAAGGGCAGTCCAAACGGCTATCCTTTTCCATAAAGAAAGTAAACTCCATATAGCCAATCATCCTTTTTTTGGAGTAAATTGGTGCTGCTAGGAGCAGACATGTCTCTTTGTCAAGAAAAGCCTTATGTCCAGCGCCCCTTACCAGCAGGAAGTAGTTTGGAAAGAACGACGCCCAAATTCCCAAATATTGTGTATAAATGTTTGTTTTCATTTAATTGGACTTTGTTATATAAAATTAAATAAAAAAATAAAAAGAAAGAAAGAAAAGCCTTATGTCATTAAAACATTTAAAATGCCATGTTCTGTAGGTCTTTGAAGTGCTTGAACATCACCCATCTATCGAAAATATATCTCTATATGACCTTGAAAATATACCTAACATGACTATAAGTTTGATAGTCATAGATAACTATTAGCCTGTATTTATTATCCTAAATAGCTTTATATAACCTTTTAAAATGAGCTACATAGGTCCAATACCTTAAAGAAGAATAGAAACATATATACAGTATAACAAAAATTTATACCAATGTAAAATACTTGAGACTAGTGTGTTGTAGAATATTATCTTAAGATGTGTTCCATTTTTATGTTGTGGAACATTTGTTTAATGATGCAAAGATGTGTTGCATTCTTTTATAGTGCATTTGTTTAACTCTATGAAGCTATGTTGTTTTACTTGTCTAAAATCCCTGATTGGCCTAATGAAGAGCTGAATATTCAGTAGCAAGGTAGGAGAAAGGATAGGTAGAGCTGGCAGCCAGAGAGAATAAATAGAAGGAGAAAAAGAGGGTTTGGGAAGCAAAAGAGGATCTAAGAACAAACAAAGACGAGAAATGACCAGGGGCCAGTCACCCAGCTACACAGGCAGCCACAGGGTTTAAAATATATATATGTAGAAATAGAGAAAGGTAAAAGCCAAGAGGCAAAAGTTAGAAAGGATAATTTAAGAAAAGCTGGCTAGAAACAAGCCAAGGCCAGGCACTTATCAGTAATAATAAGCCTATGTGTGGTTTATTTGGGAACTGGGTGGTTGGCCTTTCAAAAGAGTAGAGTGGAAAAAACAAAACAAAAAACAACACTAGTGATTTTAAAGTAGACACGACCGTCTACGCTTTTATCTTATTTCTATACTATAGCCTTTTTATTCCCTTCAGAAAGAGATCCTTGACTGTAACCCCTTTGTTTAGCTTTTTTCCTGATCATGACCAACAATAACTTGTAACCAACCCCTCTAAATGATGACAAACATCTATAACCCATCAAATGACCAAGAGCCACCCACCTCACCTCTTGGAGATTTGTGTGACATGTGTTCTTAGACTGCTTTCTATAGTCCTGGGGGTGCTGGCATCTTTAGGAGACCCTGAGAAAATTGGAATAACAGTCAAGTCCTCAGTGAATTAGCTGTATTATCTGTTGCAAGGCTTATATGAAGTCATGGCTGAAGTAGTCTTTGAGGCTGGACCATCTCAGGCAGCAGCCTTGAAGCTGTTCTGCTTGCAGAACTCTGGGGAAACTGTGACAGAGGCATTCTGAGAGACTGGATCACTTGGGTTACCCATTTTCATTGGTGTCTGGTCCCATTGCTCTGAAAATACACAAACTTTCAAAGGTAACACATATATGTATTAACACAAGTATGGAAGGAATGGTATGGAATGTGCAGTGTGCACAAATCAGTTTAAGATGATGTTTTGTTTTATGTTTGAGCAGGTAAAAGGAATCTGTCAACTTTATAAATCTGTTTGGACTATATAATCAAACTGTAATATAAATCTCTATCCATGCCTTATGAAAGGGTGGTATGTAATAATAAGTCTTGAGGACTCTGTAGCCAACAAAATTTATCTCATCTCTTCACACAGCTGTTCCCATGTAGAGGGATCGGCATACATGTCATCTTTCCTGTAATCTTTTTTGGCTTCCTCCCCAATGTCTGTAGCCAGGCTACTCAGGAGCTATCCCCTGTTCAAATCTGATCTCTATTTATCTGGAGGGAACCCAGATAAATTCTTGTGGAAACAAAAGCATAACCTCTCCTCCAATGCAACACATTTTTGAAGTTTAGACATTTAAAAAATATATATGTTGATTTTATTTAGCAGTTACATAATCCATTGTCTCTCAGTAGCTATTTTTTTTTGTACATTAACATTTTAAAAATTCAAAATTAAGCCAGCAGTAGTGGCACACACCTTTAATCCCAAGCACTCCAGAGGCAGAGGCAGGTGGTTTTCTGGGAGTTCGAGGCCAGCCTGGTCTACAAAGCTACACAGACAAACCTTGTCTTGAAAAAACAAAAGCAAAACAAACAAAAAAAGTGAAGTTAACAAGAGATCATATAGGATCCAGACACCCTGTGTATTTTCCATCCTTTCATGGCTTGTGTGTGTGTGCACTATTTTATTCTTTTTAAAGACATTTTTATTTTTAAATTATTTATTATTTTCTGTTTATACCCATTTTTTTTTTTCCTTAAGCCTACACACATTGTTAAACACACTGGTAACCTGTTTCCTATTTAGAGGTTTTTTGGTGTTTGTTTTTTGTTTTTGTTCTTCTGTCTGAACCTGCTTTATTGTATATCTGTAACCTTTTCTGTCTGCATTAGCAAAACCTTAAACATGCCATGTGGCTTAGCTCATTGCCCACTGGTGGCTCAAGCATGCAGGGAGCTGCCAGGAGACATGTCTCTGTACTGCGGCTAGTATGAGAGACATGATACTAGGAAGCTGCATTTGACTGCATTTGTGTGTGTATGTGTGTGTGTGTGTGTGTTTAGAACCTTTTTCAAAGATTTTTCAGGTCTTATGTGGATATATTTGGCTCCATATTGGGTGCCTTTTATAGGTGGGCATTTCTTTCCTGCCTGCCAAATAACCACATGGAGATTTCTTATTAATTATGAAGATTAGCTGATAGCTTAGGCTGTTTTTAGCTAGCTCTTAGAACTTAAATTAACCTATTTCTATTCATCTACATAACTGCCCATCCTGCTTGCTCTGCACCTCATGCCATCTCTGCTTTCTTTCCAGCATTCTCTCTGCACTGAAAATCCTGCCTAGCTATTGGCTGTTTAGCTTTTTATTAAACAAATCACAATGACATATCTTCACACAATGTTAAGGAATATTCCACAACAGTGTTCAGTTTAAACTTCTAGTTCTAAATGTACATTTAAAAATGCACAAGTAGATTTTGATTTAGTTTGTGCTTTTGAAATCTCCTGAAAGTTAAGAAATTGAGAGCTAGCTATGATTGGTATTACAGTAAATAAATCTGCAGTATGGTCTAATGTTATTTTTGTTATTTGTATTTATATACATTATGTGATTTTTTTTTTTTTTCTTCTTACTGGATTTCATTCTTTTCTCATTGCAGGGTAAAGCTTACACTAGAGGGTCTGGAGGAAGAAGAAGAAGATGATGATGATAAAGTATCTCCCACTATTCTTCACAAAATGTCCAACAGTCTGGAGATATCCTTAATAAGTGACAATGAGTTCAAATGCAGGCACTCACAGCCAGAATGTGGGTATGGCTTACAGCCTGATCGCTGGACTGAGTATAGCATACAGACAATGGAGCCAGATAACCTGGAGCTAATCTTTGACTTTTTTGAGGTGAGTAGTTGTTTTAAATAGACAGAGTATTCAGATACAAACTTATTTTTGTATATAATTAGGCTTTGCTCCTTAGAAAAACCTAGTAGAGTAGAATAAGCAGCTTCAGTAGAATTATATTTTAAATCAGGGCAAGATGTCTGTGCATATTAAATAATACAGATATAAAACTTTCAAAGAACTTTCCATGGGTTGAATATAGAGGGTGGAAGTTTGCCTTTTCTCCTAATGAGGCCCTTTATAGCTCATTGATGTTGGCCTCTACCTCAGTATGTTGTCAAGAGTGACCATAATTATAGACATGGACATCTATGCTGTTTTTGTAGTGCTGCAAATGGGATGCTAGACAAACATTCTCAACTGAGCTACATCCTCAGCTTCAAATGTATCTTTTATAACCTTCAAATGTATCTTTTTATAACTTAGTATGTTTAGCAACAAGTTAATAAAAAGTTTTTATTGTGTATTTGTGTATGCATGATGTTTGTATGTATTGGTGGGATGTGCATCCCACATACTTGTGTAAAGGTCAGAGGACACTTATCTATTTGGTCCCTTATGTATGTAGGTCTGGGGTTTGAACCAAGGTTTCCAAATGTACTGGGTTTTTTGGTTTGTTTGTTTTTTGTTAATTTGATACATTATTTGGGAAGAAGGCATTCTAATAACAAAAATGCCTTCATAAGATTGGTCTGTAGGCATATCTAAGGGTACTTTCTTGATTAATGGTAGGTGTGGGGAGTCCAGCCCTTTGTACCACCCCTGGGGCAGGTGTAAGAAATCTAACCAAGAAAGGTGTGAGGAGCAAACTTGTAAGCAGTGCTTTTGTATGGTATCTGCCTCAGTTTCTGCCTCTAAGTTCTTGCCTTGATTCCTGCCTTGACTTCCCTAGATGGTGAACTATTAAGTTGTAAAATAGAATAAACTCTTCCCTCCCCAAGTTGCTTTATTATAGGTCATGGTATATTATTACAACAATAGAAAAGCAATTAAGATATCAATTTTGCATAGATGGCCTTTTACCTGCTCAGCCATCTTTTTTTTTTTTTTTTTTTTAATGCCTGCAGGCCAGAAAAGTGCATCAAATCTCATTACAGATGGTTGTGAGCCACCATGTTCTTGCTGGAAATTGAACTCAGGACCCTTTTGAAGAGCAGGAAGTGCTCTTAACCTCTGAGCCATCTCTTTAGCCCTGCTCCACCATCTTGCTGATCTAAAAATCTAGTAAAATTTATGACAGGTTTTGAAGAATCTATGCTAAGGTCCTAACCTAATGACACTTTTGTTAGCTCATTTGTTTCCCACAAGTAATCCTTGCTTGTTCCCTAATGTCATCATACAGTGTGCCTGTCCTGTAAATTATATGTACTGGTTCCTTAACCTCTAGTTCCTTTGGCACCTTTGCTTACTTCTATTTTATGAGAATATGCTTTGACAGTGGTAATATCTACCTATGGCTTGTTGATAGCAACAGAATTCAAGGTAGACTTAAACATATTGAGTGAAAAACTTGTTACATATAATTAAAAGTTTTGTAATCTTTGAAATATTCAATTTGATGGTAATATTAGATATTTTGTGTCTTTTTGACTGCCTCTTATTACATAAGATCTAATATGAAAATTATAGATCTAAACTTAGGATGATGGAAATTTATAAAAATACAGTGTGAAGTTTTGGTTGAGTTTTTTTTTTTGATTACTTAATTAAGTGCCTACCTTAAAATCTCACTACAAATATACTCCCCACCATGACCTTCTATGTGATGGTTTCAGATATGTCTCAGTCACCATTCTTGACTATATCATGTGTACATTTACCTTTGAGGTGGGGTATCATGTAGCTTAGGCTATCTTGAATTGCCATGAGGTTGAACATGACCTTCAACTGATACGATCCTCCTGCTTCCTCTTCCCAGGTGCTGAGATTATAAATGAGTATCATGATGTCTGGTGTTGTCCAATGTTGGGGATCAAACCTAGGGCTTCATAAATACCTAAGCAAGTACCATACCAATGGAATATCTAGTCTTAGATTTCTTTCTCATTAGTTATCTTCCATAGACTCCAAGTTCACTTTAAAGTTTTGAGGGAATGAAAATTGACAATGTTGCTGGGCAGTGATGGTGCATACCTTTAATCTCAGCACCTAGAAGACGAGGCAGATGGATCTCTGTGAGTTCTAGGCTAGCCTGGTCTATAGAGTTGAGTTCCAGGACAGGCTCCAAAGCTACAGAGAAACCCTGTCTTGAAAAACAAAAGAACTAAATCGATTTAGAATTTTTTCACTGGAGCCAGTGAGAGCATGGCTCAGTGGGTAAGGGTGCTTGCTGCTAAGCCTGATGACTGGAGTTCAATCCCTGGCACTCACATGATAGAAGACAAAACCCAACTCTGCAAGTTGTCCTCTGACCTCTACATGTATACATTGGCATTTGCATGCTAAATCTCATTTCTCCCCCCACACACACACACACAAAATTTTTTTAAAATATAAAAATATAAATACAAATTCAGGACATTTTGAACTCCATTTTTGTTTCCCCCCTCCCCAGGAAGATCTCAGTGAGCATGTAGTTCAGGGTGATGCTCTTCCTGGACACGTGGGCACAGCATGCCTCCTGTCATCTACCATTGCTGAAAGTGGGAGGAGTGCTGGAGTCCTTACTCTTCCCATCATGAGCAGAAATTCCAGAAAAACTATAGGCAAAGTCAGAGGTAAGTTTGGAAGAAGCAGATAGGCCCTTAAACTAACCTAAGATTGTGCTAAAAATTTTCATTAGTTCAAATTGAGTATTTGCAAATGATGATCAAATAAACAATTTACTTTCATTATTAATAAAACAGCAACACTTTTTAAGGAGCATACTTAGTGAATTTTTTTGAATCAGTTTTGCCTGGATCTTTTCTTGTTTGATGGAGATTGACAAAGTTGATTCTATTCAAATGTTGCTTAGCTCATAGAGGTCCTTTTTAATCATGCCCCCCCTTTTCTCCTATGAAGTTGATTTTATCATCATCAAGCCATTACCAGGATACAGTTGTTCTATGCAGTCTTCATTTTCCAAGTATTGGAAGCCAAGAATACCACTGGATGTTGGACATCGTGGTGCAGGGAACTCAACAACAACTGCCCAGTAAGTTGCATATTTGGATGGGATTACCATTCAGTAGCCCATGCTTGGTAAGGTTAATGGATTTACCTGCTAAATATTAAAAATGCCTTTTCATTACCCTTAGAATTAAATGAAAGTGGTGATAAGAGAAAGGGATTTCTGTGTCAATAGAAACCAAGTCTTTCCTGAGATAATGTTCAATCTTTTTGATGTGCTGGATGCATAATGAAAAGGACATTAAAAATTCAAAGCCAGCCAGGTATGGTGGCACACACCTTTAATCTTAGCATTTGGGAGGCAGAAGTAGGTGGATCTTGGTGACTTTGGGCCAGCTTGGTCTATAGATCGAGTTCCAGAACAGACTCCAAAACTACAGAGAAACCCTGCCTTGGAAAAAACAAAAACAAAAATTTAAAAAAATAAATAAATTGAGAGCCAGGAGGGAACTTTTGATGGAGAAAGCTTTTTTGGCTTTCTTGTCAGCCTTTTGATTGTTGTTCTTGCAGGCTGCTCTCTCTGGGCCTCAATTTCGTCATCCGTGGAAGGGCTTGGTCAAGGTTACCCTTAGTGCTTTTTTCTTATCTACATAGCTGTGGTTCTAAGGAAGTATATAAGTAAATTCAGTCTAGACTTCATCAGACACAAATGCCAGCCTAATAAAGTTGTGTTTCCCTTCTAGTTTTGTAAATCTGTCAGTGTTGTGCTTCATTGTCAGAGGCTTTTTACTATAAAATTTAATCCTACCTTTAAATAATATAGTTGGGTGTTTTTGTGTGCATGCTTTGTTTTTGTGTGTATATGTTTTGTTTGTGTGTGTGCATGTGCATGCGTACGCATACACACCTTCATGTGTGTGCAAGCCTCATGGAATTTAGAGGATGTCAGATCACCAGGGGCTGGAGTTACAGGTTGTGAGCCATCCAGTGTGTAGTAAGTAGGAGCGAAACTTGGGTCCTCTAGGATAGTAGCAAATGCTCTTAACCACATAACCACCTCTGCAGTACCCACATTTTTTTTTAAAGGGTGATTCTGAGGTTGCTTTGGGTCTTGTGGTTATCATTATGATCTTATAGGTCTCCAAGTCAGCTTACATTTAAGTAAGAAGCCCTTTCAAGTTCCATGTTAATAAGCGCTCTCTCTGTGCTGTGTGAGTGTGTGTGTGTGTGTGTGATGTTTGCCCCTGTGCTAGTGTATATAAGGTATGGGAGCTACAGTAGGATAAGGATGTCACTCTGCACCTTTGACACCAGGTCACTGGATGTGGAGCTCTCTGGAAGCTAGCAAAACCCAGCAATACTCTGTTGTACCTGCCTACAACAACACTAGGATTTTAGGCATTTACAGTCATATCTGGCTTGCTTTTTTTTTTTTTTTTTTTTTTTTTCCTCCTCTCCTAAACATGGTTGCTAACATCATGGTTGCTGCAATCTGAATGCAAGTCCTTATGCTTGAGCTGCACATACTCTTTTCTCATTGAGCTATCCCTCTAGTATCTTTCCTTCTTTTTCTTAATCTACCTTCGGTGTGTCAGTCATTCCCACTTACCCATGTTTTGCCAGTATGAAGACATTTGGAGGCTTTATTATAAAGGAGTAGTAATTTCTTCTGTCTCAGTTTCTTCATGCCTTTGAAAAGGATTGCTTTCCTTTATTAAGCACCTCACTTATCTCCAAGAAAAAAAATCCAAGTACAGGGAAGGTATGTGTTGTGATGTGAAATTCATCTATCACTATAAGTAATAGAGCTTATATTTATGAAGGGAATATACGTACCAACCAAATTTGTTCACTATCATATTTTGAGTATAACAAAATTAGCCTCAGCATAAAAGTTAAGTCCTGATTTCACTGTTGAATATGTGATATAGTTTGGCTTATTACAGTGTTTCTTTTCTTTACTATTTGATGACTACATTTCTTCTCTATTTTAGGCTGGCTAAAGTACAGGAAAATACTATCGCTTCTTTAAGAAATGCTGCCAGTCATGTAAGTACCATTTCTTTAAACTTTAGATTGTTGAGGTGGTGACAGGGAGCTCTTCCAGTTTGTACTAACTGATGAAAGGAAAGCTATTCCTTATTGTTCTGAAATATAAAATATTTTTTGGTGTTTGCTCAGGTCTGTGAAGATACACATCTAAATAACAGATTAATAACCAGCCTTTAAAAAATATTTTGTGTATGAATGTTTTGCCTAATTATGTGTAAGTGTACTTAATGTGTTCCTGGTATCCTCAGAGGCCAGAAGGAGGTGTCAGATCCTGTACAGCTGGAGTTACAAACCTTTGGGGCCGTCTTATGGGTGCTGGGAACTGAACTCAAGTCTTCTGAAAGAACAAGTCAATAAGAGCTTTTAACCACTTTCTGCCTCAAAAATAGCAGATGCTGGCCTAAATTGTATGATTTAGCTCACCCAGGCTGGCCTTGAACTTTAGTGATTCCCACTTGTTTCCCTATTGTTGCCATTTATAACTATAAGCCACCATGCCCCCTTCCCACCCTTTCCTGAGATAAAACGTTCCTAATGACTGGTTTTGCTTTAGAAATAATGCTTATAAAAGGTAGTGATTTTATGCAACACTTCATAGCATTTTATTATTTATTGGGGGTGGGACACTGGCACATGTCTGCATGTCATGGAATACATGTGGAGGACAGAGGACAACTTGTGGGATCTCTGTCCCATCACCTTCCTCTCACTTGTGAGTCCCGGAGATTAAACTTAGGTCATAAGGCTTGGTGCCAATGACTGGCTCTGTATATAACACTTAAAAAAAAAAAAAAAGTATCAATACATGTGTGAAATACTATATTGAAATAAATTGTTCTGTACTCTCGAAATAAAAGTAAACTTGATTATGCTGTTTCTTCTTTTATCCAGTTATAAAGTGTTAGTTTATTTTCTGTCTTCCACCTGACCATAGAGACTCAGACTGTAGACTTAACTGGGGTGCGGGATGAGAGGGCATTTCTCTTTCTTTTCCTTTCCATTGTTTTTCTCAGTGGCTTCCATGTTCCTTAAAAAGTAGTTTAAGCCCGGCATAATGGTACTTGTCTTTAATCCGAGCACTTGGGAAGCAGAAGCAGGAGGTTCTTTTTTAATTGGAGGGTTCTAGGATAGCCAGAGCTAAATAGAAAGACATTGTCTCCAAAAAACCAAAAGCAAATCAAACAACAACAATAACAAAAAAAAAAAAATTGGTGGTGGAGACAAGAGGAATACCATATATTTGAGGCTTGCCTAGGCTATATAAGCCTGTCTTCACAAAACCAAAAAGGAAAGAAAAACAAACAAACAAACAAAAAAAAAAGGTGAATTAATTGTTTTTTTCCAGATTGAATCTAGGAACTTAGGCAAGTCCTAGACCATTGGACTATATTGACCTTATCTTGCTTATGCTGGAATTCTAAACCCATGTCTTTTGGCCCTATTTGTAAGTGTAATTCCCTGTGTATTACTTGATGAGCTAATAACTATCCTAAGGTTTTAGCCTCTCTGAATTGCTTGAGTTGTGGTTTAATTGACAACATTTCCCCTCTTTTTTCCTAGTAGTATATAGCATTTTGTAATTTATGTCATCTTAAATTGATTATAGTAATTATTTTAGAATTTAAAAGTATTTGGAGAGTCAGGCATGGAAGCATACACCTTTAGTTCCAGCACTTGGGAGTCAAGGTCAAGTGGATCTCTGTAAGTTCATGGCCAGACAGGGATAACACAGTGAGGTCCTGTCTCAAAAAAAAAAAAATTAGTGTATAGCTTTTCCTTGTAGTTGAAAGATATACTAATCTAAGATATACTGAACCATAGTTCATAGTTTGGAACTAGTTTTAGTTCATTGTTGCTAATTAAGCAGCATTTACCTCTTAGTAAAATTTTCTTTCAAATGGATAATGGTATAAAATAAAACATTTTTTAACTAGCAAGATATGACTTCAAGTGGTAGAACTATGAAGAAATGGTATAGTTTGTGCTCTTCTTGCAGAAGCTGTATGATATTTTCTTATTTAAAGCCATAAAACTAGCTATGTTTCCTGCTTTGGAAATCAACAGGAAGGGGGCTGGAGAGATGGCTCAATGGTTAACAGCACCAGCTTCTCTTTCAGAGAACTTGGGTTCAGTTCCCAACTTCTACATGACAACCCACAACTGTTTGTAACTCCAGTTCCAAAATATGCAGTGCCCTCTTCTGGCCCCTGGGACCAGGCATGCAAGTGGAGCACAGGCATACACATAGACATAGTATCTATACACTTTTGTTGTGGTTTTGGTGTTTTTTGAGACAAGGTTTCTCTGTTTTAACAGCCCTGGCTGTCCTGGAACTTGCTTTGTAGCTCAGGCTGGCCTCAAACCTCACACAGCTCTGCCTGCCTTTGCCTCCTGAGTTCTGAAATTAAAGGCATGTGTCACTGTGCTTAGCTAAAACGAATTTTCTTAACTACAGTTCCTGTCCTCTTTTTCATCAATTTAGATCTGTCTAGAACTTTACATGTATATCATTCTTGTTATTCAGTCCCTGAATATTGAACAACAATGGCAGCTTCAAGAATAATCCAATTGTCACCTTTTTCTTTTTTAAAAGGATTTTAACTTGCATGTATGTTTGTGGGTCTGAGTGTGTGAATGTGCACCATGTGCATGTTTGTGCCTGCACAGGCCAGAGAAGCGCGTCAGCTGCCCTGGAACTGTAGTTAGAGATGGTACTAAGTGGCCTGATAGTAGACTAGGGACTGAATTTGGATTTTCTGCTTAATTGCTGAACTACCTCTCCAGCAAAATTTCTAAGCAAAGCTATGAACTGTACTGCTCAGGGGAACAGAGGAGCAAAGTGAAAAGGTTCTGTAGTGTACTTTTCCTCACTCTCCTTGAGGCTCAGCTATTTAGCTATATACAGAGTGATCATGTTTAGTTCCCTTTCTGCTCATAGCAATGGCAGAAGCAATATCCTGAAGGCTGTCTACTGCTTCTGAAGTGCTGCAGGTGTTTGCAGTGGATCAGGACACCCCAACACACACATTAGGAGCAGGGCAGGAAAAAGTTGTGCCTTTTCAAAAAAAAAAAAAAAATGTGAACTAATTAACTGTTTTGGAGAAGTTTCACGTGAGATATTCTTGAAGAGGTTTCATGATTTTGTGTACAAAATTATAATTTTACTCTAAACAAAAATTTTGATCTGTGTTGAGAAATGAGTTGTTACCAGAAATTTGTTTCAAACACTTCCTTCCTTTCGTCAGGGTGCAGCATTTGTAGAATTTGATGTCCACCTTTCAAAGGACTTTGTGCCTGTGGTATATCATGATCTCACCTGCTGTTTGACTATGAAAAAGGTATGTTGAAATTCCTGTATTTTATACTTAATGTCATAAAATGTTTAAAAGCAAGAAATTTTTTTACAGGTTTAGTTATTTGTTAGAGTTAGTAAATTCATTTTCTTAGTGAATTATTGCCAGTTCTTTTCTTAAGCCCTTATATTAAGACAAATTTGATGGGAACAATGCTTTCCTTTCGTCAGGCATCAGTGATAGTAAATTTGCTTTTTGATATTGCTGATGAAGGGACATACCAAGTATTTTCTGCATTGCTGTCTCCTTTATAGTATTGAGAGAGATGAGAAGAGCTTTTTCCCACAACCCTATGTCTTTCTACATATCTCAAATTTACCAGCTGGCACAGTTTAGGCAACACTACAAGGTACCACAGTGGAGTGCTGTGGAGTCAGTCAAGGCAGGTTAGATGGGAGAGTTAGGGAGAAAGAAAGGAAAGCCAGTGACTGAGAAAAGGACTGTTCAGAGCTAAACATCAACACCAATCCATGTCTTGGTGACTGATACAGGAATTTGACAGCCGCAGAGCAGTGAGACACAGGTGCAGTAGAAGCAGAAAGCCTGGAGAGGGAGGTATGACACAGGGAAGAGTCTACAGTGAGGTTTGAAAATGCATATGGAATCTTAAAGATCTGTCATTATTGTTGTGAAAACATAATTATCAGTATTAGATACTCTGGCCTGGAGCATACACATTTTTCTAAGGGACTTAAATTAGGAAAGTTCTTCTTGCATTTAAAAAGAAAAACAAAACTGTTGAGTATCATTTTCATGTAAGCTGGTTTAAAGTTAAGGCCAGTTTGCTGCTATGTAGAGCACTAGCTGACACAGCTGTTGAACAACAGAATCTGACAGGATGATAGCTGGCTCTACCTGCTCAGCAGATAGATGATAAACACAGACCTAGATAAGGACTCCTCTGTGTTTGTGAAATAGTATCAAAAGAGTGGGAAAAGAAAAGGATTCATTGATTCAAATGATGACAGAAGCAGAATAATAAGCAATGGTGAAGGCTTTTTTTTTTTTTTTTTTTTTTTTTTTTTTTTTTTTTGGTACAAGAGAGTATTATTTCTAAAATAGCTTATTGAAGAGTATTACTGATCTCTTGTTTTCAACAGACTATCCTGCTGTGAAGTTGAATCCAAATGGGTTAATAGGGGAATGAAACTAATGAATCGTAAATGTTTTTACCTTGAGTTTTATTTTTTAAGTTAGCATTTTCATATAAAACAATTTCTTCATGTCCATTAAAAAATGCAAGTAGTTCAGGAGATTAAATGAATGACAAATCTCCCTCCCCCTCCTTTGATCTCATTCCCTTACTCTTAATAGTTTCTTATGTGTCCTTCCAGAAAAAATTTGTGCATACACAGGTTTGTACCAGTGTTCATGAATGAATATATTTGTGCAATGGCTTTTAATGTTGAGTTAATTTATTGGTGGTACCTTAACTCATTTCCTTATGAGAGTGGTGCTTCCTACAGCATAACATTTGATATGGCTTTAAAATCTAGATTTGCCTGTGGAGGATACATGCTCGTTCATAGTTCTTAAATATTGCTTATAGATAATCAGATACATTTTCATGGAATTTCTTTGTGCAGCTGCTATTTTTAGTCAAGGTAGATATTTTAAAAGCTTAGAAGAAAATAGAAACTTCCTTGCAGCATTAATTTGCTTATAGTACTTGCATGTTGATTTCCTAGGCATGTAGCATGAAGTGTCAAGTGACTACTGCATGAAGGAGGTAGTAAAAATGATGCCTGGTGACATCATGCTCTGTCACCAGTGCTTTCACATCTTCTAGGTGCCTTTTTCTTCCAGACACTGGATGCCTGCAGTGAAAACAAAAGCCAGGGGCTGGGGCATAACTCAGAGAGAAGACAAGAGCCTTTGCCTAGCATGTGCAAGGATGTAGGCTATTCTAAGTCTACAAGGTGGGAAGCTAAGTCTACAGAGCAAGAGCTCCTGTAGTGTTAGGTCAGAAAGACTTTTCTGCATGGGGTTACAGTGGGGTCATGATGGCTACCTAAGAGCTGTCACATCTTTAGTAAATTGAGGTTGTAGGTGTATATAGTAAGAACATTCAGAAATAGTAAAACAGATTCATTTCTCCCTTTCTCTTTTCAAATAGAAATTTGAAGCTGATCCAGTTGAATTGTTTGAAATTCCAGTGAAAGAATTAACATTTGACCAGCTCCAACTATTGAAGGTATTAACAGTGGCACAAAATGTGAATTTTCTTTCAGCTTTAGTATGAATTGCATTTGTCTGATTTAGTAATGCTCTCTCTGCACATAAGAATGACTATGCATTCAGTATATATGGAGTATATTTTAGTGTCTGGTCTAATTAAGGGCTGGGTTTATGCGCATCTATAATTTTTACATTTTTATTTTACAAGAATTAGCTTATATAAGTCTTAGCTATAGAGTACATGTTCACAATCAGGTTGCTTCTGTCTGCAGAAGCTCTTTATAGACCCCTCTTTGTTTTGCAATAGCCTTTTATGTGTTAGGTTTCTTTTTTTAAATATTTTTTTTATTTATTAAACAAGCTTGTTTTACATGTCAGTTCCAGTTCCTGTACCCTCCCATCCTCCCCTGTTCCCCCCCCCCCCACCAACCCCCATCCCATCTCCTCTCTGCTCCCCTGTGTGACATACTCAGATCTTGGTATATTTTGTTTTACAATGTCATTTTTCATGATTTCTTATCTCATCCCTATTAGATACTTAAGTAAATGTTAAGTATAAATAGTTCCCTAACTTAGGAGGTTTTTGTTTGTTTGTTTTTGTTTTGTTTTTTAAGACAGTTTTTCTCTGTTGTGTAGCCCTAGCTGTTTTGGGATTTGCTCTGTAGACGAGACTGGCCTTGAACTCACAGAGATCCACTTGCCTCTGCCTCCTGAGTGCTGGGATCAAAGGCGTGTGCCACAACCAGCTGGCAACTTAAGAGTTTTTTTTTTTTTTTTTTTTAAATTCTTGAGCATGTGGTAATGGTTTTGTTGTGTGTATACACTTAGTGCTTATTATTAAGCTGGTAATTCCACATTTTGTCTGCTCTAGCTTGCTAGCTTTTCAAGTTACTTTATAAACTATGGGGGGTTTTTTGTTTGTTTTTTTTGTGTTTTTTGCTAATTGCATTTTGTTTGTTTGTTTTCTAGCTTTCTCATGTGACTGCACTAAAAGCCAAAGATCGGAAACGTATGTGCCAGTTTGGAAACACTGTTTTTGTTTTATGATTGGCATTGATAGGATATTCCCACTCATTTTAATGTATCCTTGATCATCTTAATGACTATAGTATTGGTCCATCTGCATATAATTTCATAAATGTCTAGCTCTTAAATTGATCTTTCAACTGGAGTATTGCATGCATAGTAAGCATTTCACTATTTCCCTTTGTCTTATTTCAGTTCTTTCTACATGTTCTTAACTATTACAAAGTAGAATGCCTCTCAGGTACAGATTCCAGTGCCAGGAGTTGAATCAGCTCTATCCTCTCTAGCTATGACTGTGGACAGGTCTCTTAACTTAACCTCTTTGTACCTCTGTCCTCACACAATGTCCTGCCTCCCACAATGCTGTGTTGAGAGAGGAATGTAAAGTGGTACTACACAGCGACAATATGTTATCTTTCAAAGGCAGGACTGGTTTCATAGTCCCAGAACTGATTTTCACAGTGTTTTGCAAAGGGCAGGTGCTGAATTTGCTTTGCGTAAACCATGTGACTGCCTTTGTGAAGGCTTATGAGGTGCTTTAGACACCAAGATTATCTCAAATTATGACTTCATAGGCTTGTAGATATTTTATGACGATGAACAAAAATTGAATTTACCTTTAATTATTCAGTTGCAAATTTTTATCTAATATTAGTTTTGAATAAATTTACAATGTACATGAATTGATATTTTATTTTTCCATGCTTCTTAAACTGTAATCTATTTTGGAGTATAAGATTATGCAAACAAAAGTAGTCATAGATTTTTCTATTTTATTTTTTTTAAGGTGGTTTAACCCAGCTTAAGCTAGCCTTGAATTCACCATATACCCAAAGATAACTTTGAAATTACCCTACTGCCTCTACCCTCCAAGTGCTGGGATTACAGGCATATGCCATGCCTACTGTTACTCGGTCTTGAGGCTGGAGCCCAGGGCTTCATCCATGCTAGGCAAGCTCTTTATCAACTGAGCTATGCTCCAACTCTTAGATTTTCTTAATCTTTAATTTCTGAGCTGGTTTTTGACACAAATTCCACTTAAGAGCTAAAATTACTGCTTCTGAATACTATTGAGAAAATCATCTTAACAGTTTTTATTTAAAAAAAAAAAATCACTTCTTGGGTCCATAAGGGATGCTTATTTGGAGAATGGGGTTCTTAATGGTTAAAGATAATAGGTACAAAGGCCTTCAGAAATACTAAGCTAAAAGATCTGGTTACTACTTCAGTGCAGGAACTCTCTTAGGGTTTAGGAGAAGATCTGCTCTATTGCATTTTACTTACCAAGCTTTTGTAATTTGAAATTTCAGAAAGTCTGGTTGAGGAAGAAAATTTCTTTTCTGAAAACCAGCCATTTCCTTCCCTTAAGATGGTAAGTTCCTTGAGATACACCTGGACAGGGCTGTCTCACTGATACCTGATTGCATGAATGATTTGTTTTACTCTCTTAAATGGCACTGAAAGGGCTGTGTCAAAGTCATCATCAATGTAAGTTTATTAACATGGGTGCTTTGGGAGGTTTTGAGGCATGAAGTCACAGAGCTCAGGCTGGCCTAGGCTTCTTGAACTCCTGGTTTTCCTGCCTGCCCCAGGTGCTGGGATTGCAGGTGCTGGTTTTTATGAGCTTAACTGTTTAGTTGAGTAAGACTTCCTTGTCATTAGGCTAATTTGGTGGCAATAGCAAGTTTGCATGTTTCTGTAGAGAGGGAAGGAGAGGGCACAAAGGGGAAGAAAGGAGGTGGAAGGAAGATGTGATGGAGCAAGAGGCCTTGTAGTATTTAAGATGGTTTGGAGAGAACATAAAAGGCTTCATTGTTTAAAAGAAGAGATTTCAGAAGTTCACTATGAAAAGGTCTAAGCAAATACTAGTATAAAGATTTTAAAAATTGGCTGGGCATGATGGTACACACTTTTCATCCCAGTACTCTGGGAAGTAGAGACAGGCCAATCTTTGTGAGATCAGCCTGATCTACAGTTGGTTCCAGGACAGACAGGACTACATACTGAGACCCTGTTTTTAAAATAATAGTAATAATAGGAAAGTCCATGTAGATGCTGGAGGATGCTAGTGAACTTTGATAATGATCCCCTCTTTCAAGTCAGTTGTTTATATTAGGTCTAGTACCTAAGCTTCTGTTTATATTTTATTTCTGGTTTTGCTTTTGGTGGTATTGGTAGGAATTTACTTAGGACCTCATGCAAGCAAGCACTCTATATCATATTTTTAATTTGATTTTCCAGTTACAACTCCCAAAATAATGAGATTGTGTTGTGTCCAGATAATTTTCTTTAGAAAGAATGAGCAACATTGTGTGTGTGTGTGTGTTTTAATCCTTTTGATTTATGGACCTCAGAATAGCATAGTGTATTTTTTTTTTTTATAGTATTTGTTGAATAACAGCACCTTTTTAAAAAAAAAACTAAAAACAAGCCGGGTGTTGGTGGCGCACACCTTTAATCCCAGCACACGGGAGGCAGAGGCAGGTGGATCTCTATATGAGTTTGAGGCCAGCCTGGTCTACAGAGCTAGTTCCAGGACAGGCTCCAGAATAATACAGAGAAATGTAAGGTGTATAGGTTTTTCCACCTTCCGCCACTGGTTTGGTCCTGCCGCCGCGCCAGCCCCAAATAACACACTGAGACTCTGTATTTGATATTATACTGTTGGCCAGTTACTACTTTCTTATCAGCTAGCTCTGTCTTAAGTATTAACCCATTTGTGTTAATCCACGTGGTCTTCTTACCCAGAGCCAGCTGCCACATACTGCTCTCTCCCGACTCTCCATCTTGGCTCCTCCTTACTACTTCCTATTTCCTCCTTGTCTCTCCTATCTTCCTTTCCTATTGGCCAACAGTGCTTTATTATTACCCAGTATGAGAAACATATACAGAATGACATCTCCCATCAGAGAAACCCTGTCTCAAAAAAAAAAAAAAACAAAGCTAAAATGATGGCCTTTATTTAATCTTATCTTAATATTCCCATATCTAAATATAATCTAGAAAGCATGACTTAGGTTAGGGTAAGGCTTAGAGTTAGGGATAGGGTCTTCCTTAATTCTTGCTTCCAGTAGCTCACTTTAGATATTTTTTAAAAGCAATGATGAAAAAGATTTTAGGTTAAGGATCTATTTTTATGATGATAATTGAGTTGTCAAAGATATTACTTGAACCTGCTGCTTTTTAAAAATCCTTTGACTTTTATTTAACATAAAAATCTACCATGTTTTCAGTTCAGTATTGGTAAAGTTAATGGATTATAATGACATCAAAACATATTGGTAATACATTCTTACTGGTTTTTGTAATAATTCTGTTTTCCTTTTTTTCTCTTTATTTTGCCATCTATCTTACAAAAACCAACACAATTCATCACTACAGGTTTTAGAATCATTGCCAGAAGATGTAGGATTTAATATAGAAATAAAATGGATTTGCCAACACAGGGTAAGTGACTCTTTTGTTACTCTCCTTTGTTTTAATGGCATTGAGTAAAACTGAAGCCTTGTAGTTTCTTTAAGGCACATTATTTGCTGGTCCTTTTAGAATTGAAGACAAAGAAACTTTTGTGTATTTTTGTGAACATGGGTATGGGTGCCATGATACATACATGCAAGTCAGAGGACAACTTTTAGGACTATTTATTCTCTCCTTCCACCATGGACTTGGGATCAAACTCAGGTTGTCAGGCTTGTGTAGCAAGCACCTTTACCTATTGAACCACTTTTAATGAAACATACTTTACACTTACACTAATATATGAATACCTTTTAATTACTGAATGTATATTGTAAAAGTTTTGGTATATGTGTGGCCTGTGTATACATTAATATAAACAGTTTCTGGTATATTAGAACTCTCACTAATTTTTTCTTTATTTTCTACATCTAAACATATTAAGTAATAATTTTCATACTTTAGTTAATACTAATACAGGAGAAGGAAACTTTATAAATATGTTTTAAATCATCCCCAGGTTTAATTATTCATTATCCAAAAATATTTCCTGAGAACTTAGTAAAGGCTAGGCATTTTCTGATTAATGAGGGCATATGTCTAGAAAAGACAAAATACAATCCTGTTTTCCTAGAGTTTAATGCTAGTTGAGGAAAACAAAGATTAATCAATTATTGGGACTAGAATGCACTTACTGCTTTTACAGAAGATACAAGTTCAGGTAAGCATCAGGTTCTCATAACTATCCTTAATTCCAAGTCCAGGAGGACCCAATGTTTCTGCCTCCAGGTACCTGCTCTGAAGTACACATATAAACCTGTAACCAATAAATAAATAAATAAATAAATAAATAAATAAATAAATCTTTCAAAAGAAGAACTAATTATTGAATGCACTTGGGGTTAGAGGAAGGTGTATATGGTAAAAGGTTGCCTGGAATGTGGAGTCCTGAAATACTGAATCATAATGGGCCATTTGGGCCAACAGCCTAGATTTGTTTCATTTATAAGAATCCATTACTGCCTTCAAATCAGGCTAAAGTGGTCCAGGTTCCAATGGCAGATTCTTTACCAAGATTTTCCTAATACGTAGTTTTTATTTGTTTGCTGAGGCTTAGAGAATTATTTTGACCAATATTTAAGATGTCTACTATTTTGTAATAAAATTAATACTTTATAATGACTAATATATCTTATTGTTTGTGAAGATTATGTCAAAGTAGTTAAGTCATACATAATAAGTTGCAGGTTTGCAGAAATGTATGTTTTATTTTGTTATGTTTAAAGCCAAAGCCTATTGTTTTTTAATTGATCCTTGTTGTCTCGGTACCTGAATTATTTTTGTTGTGCTGTCACTAGATAACCATGTGGTCTTTGGCAATTGGTGCTTCTGGCCTTTGGTTTCCCTATCTGTGAAATAAGTGTTAGTTCCAACAGTAGGTATCGCGCCACATGTTTTTAACATGGACGTCAAAAGTGTTAAAAGAAACAAAATACAGGCCACCATGTGGTTAAGTGGATCTCTGAGCACGATTGGGCAGGAATTTAGAGGGTACAGCTATTATAGAAAGCAAGTTTCTAAAGAAATTAAAAGTAGAAATCTACCATATAGACTAGCTATTCCTACCTTCTTCCTGGGTGTCTTAGTTAGGGCTTCTCTTGCTGTGGAGAGACACTACAACCACAGCAACTCTTATAAAGGAAGACATTTAATTGTGGCTGGCTTATAGTTCAGAGTTTAGTTCATTATCATCATGCAGGCAGACATGGTGATGCAAAAGAGTTGAGAGGTAATATGTTTTGATCCACAAGTAGCAGAAGCAGCTGTGTGCCACACTGAGCATAGCTTGAGAATAGGAGATCTCAAAGCCCACCCCCATAGTGACACACTTCCTCCAACAAGGCCATACCTACTCCAACAAAGCCACACCTCATAATAATGCCACTCCCTTTGGGGGACATTTTCTTTCAAACCACCACACTGGTTATCTACCAAAAAAAGAATGAAACCACTACCCTGTAAAGGTAATTATTGCCTACTTGTTCACAGTAGGAAAAATAAAGGGACAGCCTAAGTGTCCAATACTGGACAAACAGTCAAAGAAATAGATGTACATAAATACTCTAGGAAAAAACTGAGATCGTGCACAGCATTAAGTAGTTCTTGGGTAAATTATTTGCTAAGTAAAAGTAAGACAGCCACAAGGAAATAGTGCATGATTTTACTATATTTATTTATTTCAAATATAGAGAACAAAACTTGTTATTGGTTGGTAGTGAGGGAGTAAACAAATCAGAGGACAAAGAATATAAAATAGCATGTGTAAGATAAGTATAGAGATCCATATACAGCTGAAGACAATGATTCATTTGCTACACATGAGATGCGTATTAAATAAGTTGATCTCCTGCCACCCAAGAGGGGGACAGCTATGTAAGAAGATGGATATGATTATGCTTTAATTTAGTAATCTGTTTATTCTCTGTATCCTATAATGTTCTATATGCATTTGGAAAACACACAATTACACTTTTAGATGTTGGGGATTGTTCTTGGCACTTGTCTGACACTGCAGCTCCCCCATGTATCATAGCCTCTCATTTCCTTCCTTCCATATAGGATGGAGTATGGGATGGCAACTTATCAACATATTTTGACATGAATCTGTTTTTGGATATAATTTTAAAAACTGTTTTAGAAAATTCTGGGAAGAGGAGAATAGTATTTTCTTCGTTTGATGCAGATATTTGTACAATGTGAGTAATGTTCAGGTTTTTTGTTTGTTTCTGTACCCTTTAATCAAAGGGTTATTATTTGGGATGGCACCCTGGTTTGTCCTCTAGCCAGCTGTCTGTTTTCTTTCCTTCCTGAAAAAGGGAGCTTCTTTCTCAAGTGCCCTTCACCACTCCTTGTCTGTACTATGCTGGCTCCTGTAACCCACATCTGCCACTTTGCCCTCTGTACCAGATGTAAGCCCCCCCGCCCGGGTTTCCCATTTGCAATTTCTGAGATTGACTTGGTTGTATCTGAATAATGGGATTGGTCTGTCTTATGTATTCTGCTTTTGAGAGTTTCTCAATCTGCAGACCATGAATTCACTGTGTAGCCCAGGCTGGCCTTGAGTTTACAGTGATCCTCCAGCCTCAACTCCTGGAGCTGGGAGTGTGGGCAAGAGCCATGATGCCTAGCTCTGTTTCTCTGTGTTTTGTTTTCTTTTTAGTAGTTTCTAAAGTTTCAAAGTAATGTTATTATCTTCCTACCATTTTTTTTTTCCTTTATCCTGTAGGGTTCGGCAAAAGCAAAACAAATATCCTATATTATTTTTGACCCAAGGAAAATCCGATATTTACCCTGAACTCATGGACCTCAGATCTAGGACAACACCCATTGCTATGAGCTTTGCACAGTTTGAAAACATTTTGGTAAGTTATGTTTCAATTTTCTTATTTTTTTTTTGAATTAACTTTTTTCTTTTAATTTCATATGTGTGCGCTGTATTTCTATCATTTCCTTCTCTTTCCTCCAAACCCTCACATGCTCTCCCCATTTCCTCTCAAATGCATGCCCCCCCCCTTGCTCTCACACAATGAATAAACATATAACCACAGCCTGCTAAGGTACTTTAAATGTTGCTCATATCTAAATTTTGATTTTGCTTTGTTTCATACTATATTGAATAGTGTTTCCTATTCTAATGACTGGTTAAAGGTTTAATGTCAAGTAGAAAAATGATAATGACTACACATCCAATGTGCTTATAAATTAATATAGATATTAATAATATGTTGCATATATATATACACATACACATACACGCACTTGTATATAATCCATTAAATAAGGGAAATTATAAGAACACTTACCTAGAGTCTGATCATTTAGTATTTGTAATGACTACATTTCTTTTCTTTTCTTTTTTTTTTTTTTAATAAATAATAAACTTTTCTTCTTCAGGGGATAAATGCCCATACTGAAGACCTGCTTAGAAACCCATCCTATGTCCAAGAGGCGAAAGCTAAGGGACTGGTCATTTTCTGCTGGGGTGATGATACCAATGATCCTGAAAACAGAAGGAAGCTGAAGGAATTTGGAGTAAATGGTCTAATATATGATAGGTATTTGTTTTTTGTAAAGAATCTCCATGGAATGTTACAAAAAGTGTAGCTTTTGTCTTCTAAACTATTAAATTTATTTAGGTTAAAGTTCTGTAGTTTAGCCCAAAGTTTACCTTGATACTTTGTGAGCTTTTCCCAGATGTTGAAGTGTGTCAAAGCCACTTGAGAAGCCTTAATCCAAATGTCTAAGTTGCCTTGGGTTGAAGATAGCTGCCTGTCCCACACCTGTTTCCTGTCTGTGAAAGCTGAGAACAGTATTGTTTTAGTTACTTTCTATGCTGTGAAAAGATACCATGACACAAGTGACCTATAAAAAAAAAAGCATTTAGTAGGAGTCTTGTGTGTGGTTCCTGAGGGTGAGCCCATGATCATGATCACCATGGTGGGCAGTATGGCAGCAGACAGGCAGGCAGGCAGGGTGCTAGAGCAGAGCAATAGCTGATAGCTTATTTCTGATCCACAAGCAGGAAGCAGACAGACAGACAGAAACAGACTGGGCCTGACGTGGGCTTTTGTAACCTCAAAGTCCAAACTCAAAGTGACATACCTCCTCTAACAAGTCCACACCTCCTAATCCTACCCAAGTAGTCTACCTACTGGGAACCAAACATTCTCATTCAAACCACTGTGATTTTTCTATGTTTATACATTCCCAGTGATATATGTATCCAGCTCAGGACAGTTCTTTGAGCTTTTTAAACTTTTGTCTCTTCTTACATCTTGTCAGCATAAATGCCCCCACTCTGTTTATTCTACTTTCTCAGGCTAAATCCTTGTCATTCATGACAGTGTTTGTTAACCTCTCAATTCTGTTTTCCTCTGGAATCTTTTCTTTCATAACTTCCCTCCATGTGCTATTTCTCTTTCCTCCCTCCCTCCCTCCCTTCCTCCCTCCCTCCCTTCTTCCCTCCCTCTCTCTCTTTCTTTTTTTCCCCCCAGAGAGAAACTCCTGTATGCTGAAATGTCACTTGCACGGGAGCTCTTTGACTACACTTGTTAGTAGCTTCTGTTCATAGAGTACTGCTTTACTTTGCTCATTATCATTATTCAGTGACTGACACACACACAACGTGTATGTACTGTATTGCATTGTGTACCTACTTTCCTTCCTGGCCTCTTTGAACCAGTACTTCCCTGTTCCCTACTGCATACACAGAGTGTGGGCTACAAAAGAGCAAGGCATTTTGCTTGTTGTTTACTGTCTTCAGAGGCTAAGGCAATAAGATAAAGACTGTAGGATCAAATATTTATTACCTAGATGTAAAAAAAAAAAAAAAAAAAAAACAGTTCCCTAGGAATTAGTATTTAAGATACAAGTTTAATAGTTGCCAATACTCCAGGTTGCTTTAGCATAAAGAGGTTTTGGGTATAAAGAACATTGACTTGCTGGAGGAAGTGATAAAGTTTCACCAGACCTGTTTAACAAAACAGAAATATATTTTACTTGGATTTAATATATGCTATTCTTTGTCCTACTAAGTTATATCATTTTTTAATAAAGATTTTATTCTCATTTTGCCTGAACTGGTCTAGTTTATTCACTTGTTTATTTATTTAGATTTTGGGGACAGAGAGAGGTTTCACTGTGTAGCTCAGGGTGGCTTAGTCTTTAAATCTTCCTATCTCAGCCTCCCAAAGACTGGGATTATGGTTGAATGCCAAGTTGGTCTGCTATCTTAAATTGTAGCCTACATGCTACCTACCTGTCTGCTTGCCTTCTAAACTAGTTGGTTAATTTTGCTTAAAATAGAATGACTGACCAGTTTTTTAAAATAGATATTTCCAACTAACAAAAAATTTTAATTTTATATTAACAATTTGATTAAAAAAAAAATACTGGCTTTAGCAAATGTTGAAATTATTTATGTGTACCATGAGTATGCAGAAGAAGAATTGACTGCAAATATTTGGGGGCAAGAAAAAGATGGTGTGAGATAATTCCATGAATACAGCTCCTTCCTCTTGAGGGATAGTTGCAGCTGAATGTTGTCATGTAATAGCAGGACAATGTCTTAACAAGTGATGAGGAAGATTCTTCCTGACTCAGCATCTTTGGAGAGGAAGAGCAAGCAGAGTTGGCAGCTTGCAATGGGCAGACTTTCTTTGATAGATAGGGCTTACATTTCAGGCCTAGGTCTGGCCTGAATGAGGCAGGGCAGAACTATTGGGACATTTGGAGAGCTAGCCTGGTTTGGACTCTAATTAGAATTCAAGAGCAAGGGAGATTATATTAGTGTGAAAATATGTGCATGTAATATAAAAATTATAATAGTTATCTAAGGCTTACAATGGAAAAGAAACCAGTTTTTTCTTTCACTTATCCCTGGCCAAGTCCCTGTCTTTTTTTTTTTTTTTTTTTTTTTTTTTTAATGTTATTTGTATGTTTTTTTGTGGGTGGGTGTTGGTGGCAGGGACCTTCGAGACAGGTTTCACTGTGTAACACAGCACTGGCTGTCCTGGAACTCTCTTTGTAGATCTGGTTGGCCTTGAACTCACAGAGATCTGTCTGTCTCTGTCTCCTGAGTGCTGGCATTAAAAGTGGACCTGGTTACTTACCTGTGTGTTTCTAAATGGACAAATTTAGAAGATTTTGAGTGGTTAGTGATTTGGAGCCCTTGTGGGTAATTTATGAGAGAGGGGTGATAGAAGTATATAGTTTTGTTTTGTTTTGGTGTAACACCAGCTGGTCTCTGAACTTCCTGGGCAGCTGAAGATGACCTTAACACTCCAACCCTGCTGCCACCTGATGTGGGATTATAGTTATAGGCCACCACCCCCAGTGTATATGGTGCTGGGGGTAAGTAAGCACTTGAGTACTTGACCTACAGCTGAGCCTTTAGTTTGCATTTTCAACGATGAAAACTGTTTCTCTACAAAAGCATGAAAAGCACAGATTGGGCGGTAGCCGCGCTCTGTGATGTAGAACGGTTGCATTTTCTAACATTTCATTGGGAGTTAATTTAGGATGGCCTTTACAGCTTTGTCAAATGATCATCTGGCTTTGGTACAGCAGACAGTACAGGATCTAGTATAGCGAAGCAGGCCTTGGGGTCCTACTCCTCTTGCCTCCATGTAAGCTCTGAGACTGTAGGCATGCCCCCCAGTGCCCAGCTTGACCCATTCCAGGGGCTGGGAGTACACAAACCAGTGGCAGAGCGCTTATGTGGCTTTGTGGACAGCCTAAATTCATCCCTGAGCAATACCAACAACAACTTGAAAGAAGAGGGGGAGACACAGCAGGTACTGCAGTGAGTTTAAGTCCTCGTGTGCTTCCTTGTAATCACCGGCTCTCCCCCCTCACTCCTCATCAGCCACTTAATTTTCCCTCAAAAACTTCACCTTATTTTAATCGTTAAGTAATAGGCCATTTTGTCTTAAATTAATCTTTATGCTTTGTTATGTTTACATCTAGCTATAAATCACTTCTTTTCTGGCTATATAATGTTCTATTGTTTATTCTACTACTTAACATTTAGGCCGTTAGGGTTGATATGAATGCTACTTACTAGGTCTCCTGGGATATAGGTGTAATGTTTCTCTAGGGCAGTGACTCCAAACTTTGCTTATTCACAATACACATACAGATGGATGTCTGTAAGACTAGAAAGATTCTTTAGAGTCTCCCCACTCTGTGTTATATACTATTAGATTCAAACCTTGACTTTATAGGCTTTGTGACCCACTCAGCTGCTAGCTCAGCAAACTGAGGCATCCACCTCTGGGTCAGACGTTTTCAGAAGAGTCATAGGAAAGCCTAGTATGGGTTCTCATGCCAAAGTGCTGCCAGCTGAGAAGGGAGCTACATGAGCCTGTGGTTGGGGCATAACGTATGTAAGCAAGGTTCTGGTTGAGACTCAGTAGGGGATACTCTTAGATTACAAGACCACTGAAGTAGCAGTGGATTTCCTGTTTTCACTAGGACTGTTCCAGTACAGACCAGGTGCCTTCTGTGAGCACAGGCTCTGTCCTGACAGCAGCCACTTCAAACTTCTGTTTCCATAGCTGTATCTCTTCTCTTGGTTTTATCATCATTGATATGGACCATATCCTTTCCAGCATCCTGAGAGGAGGACATGGAATTGTAAATATGTGTAGGTTGTCTTTGAAAGTTTGGCCAGCCTCATGTTCTGTAGCAGAAGGCATTTCTTATTAGGGTTTTCTTATATTTCACCATCATTGCTCCATTTCCAATGTTATCATTGAGAACTGATCAAAGTCACCTTGGTTGCTGCTACCTGAAGTATAATTTGTTTTCCCTGTGAGGCTTCAGAGAATCTACTCTTTGTTTCCAGTGCCCTGATATCCCAGAGATGGACCTTTTAAGTCTGGTTTCACCCATGTTCTGAGCACTTGGTACCCTTCCAGCCTCTTAGTGTCTGTCATCTAAGACGGGCTGGGCATGCAGCTTAGCTGGTTCAGTGTTTGGCCAGTGTGCGCAAAACCCAGTTCACTTCCAGCACAGTGCAGACTTGGTGTGGTGGGACGTGGCAGTAACCCAAAACACTTGCAGGCAAAAACAAAACAGGAGAATCAGAAGGCCAATTCCAAAGCCACATGCAAGACCCTGTTTTGGAGAATGCAGAGATGTGGAACTTTGGAGTGGGGATGTAGCTCAGAGATAGATGGGTACTGGGGAAAAGGTAGGGAATGTTGTACAGCATTTCTGAGATTTCTGTACTTTACACGGTTCTGGGTTTATTTTCTTTATGTAAGTCCTCTGTGTTGTTAACTCTTAGACCACACTTGTAATCCTTTCTCTCTGTTTTCATCCTACTCTGGGAGACTCTGATCCTTTCTATCTGTTCTTACTGAGTTTTCCATATTGTGTTTTGTGCTGAAAGTGCTATTTATGGAACATGTAGTAGCCCCTTCTCATCTGATGAAAGTACTATTCTAATCATGATAGTTATGTTGTTTTTTTCTTTTTAAAGTCTTTTTCCATATTCCATGTTTAAAAGTATCTTTAGCCTCCCAGATGAGATTGAAATCTAGGAAATCAATTAGAAGCTTTTGGTGGGTGACTGTTGACCTGGGCATCATTATAGGTCAGTTTTGGTGCCCTGCTTGTTCAGACCTCTGAGGTTAGTGTTTAGGGCTTTATTTTGGCTGATTGGATTTCTCATAAGAGAATGTCTACATCCTACCCGGGGGCTTTGACCGGCTGCCAGTGTGGTCAGCTGAGAGGAGACCTGAGGGCAGACGTGTTGCCTCTGTTTGATTGGTTTACATGGTCTTTTGCTGCTGGTAGCAAAATACCAAGCCCTCCTGTGAACCCCATCTTTTATTCTAAGAGACATCTATTCACTTCAAAAGTCAGTGTCAGGGAGGGGTAGCTGTGGCCAGAGTGAGATACTTAATTGCTGCTCTTTCAGAATCACTTGAAAGCTACAGGTCCCATTTTCTGATCGAAAGAATTGCTTTATAACAAGGGCTATAAAAGAACAGTTCTATTAACACTTCAGTCTTTATCATAAAGCAGAATAAAATCTCTGTAATAAGGATATGCCAGGATTTTCTTGAAAGTGTTAAGTCAGACAGCCTTTAATAAACATGGAATTACATTAATTTTTTTTTGTGCTTGTTTCACCATAGGATATATGATTGGATGCCCGAACAGCCAAATATATTCCAGGTAGAGCAGTTGGAGCGCCTGAAGCAAGAATTACCCGAGCTTAAGAACTGTCTGTGTTCCACGGTTAGCCACTTTGTCCCTTCTTCTTTGTGCGGGAAGCCTGATATCCATGTAGATGCCAACGGCATTGGTAATGTAGAAAACTCTTAGTTTGTAGTGCACAGAGGACATCTGGGGCATGCACCACTGCTCTGAGGCTCAGTGACACCCTTGAGCACTGCTTCTCTGCCTTTTAGGTTTCTCAATCCAATGAAGCAATAATGAAGTATGTTACTATTTCATTACAGTTCCTGCAAGAATATCAAGTATGCTATTAACACTTGGCCAGGTATAATTACCAGTCAGTCTGTACAATGAGAAAATGTACTGTTAAGTGGGATATCTAAGCCTATAATATTGAATCTTCATTAAAAGCCTAATATTTAGAAATCAATTATATAAATATCTGATATTTAAAGTTCAGGCTTTTCATTCGATTGGGTCTTAAATCTTTAGTACTTGAGAAAAATGACTACATAATTATACCTGACCATGGAAAAAATAAGTACCTCAAATGCATGCATTTGCACTGGTGGCTCTAGCTGTACAGATCTTTGTGTCATCTGTGTACATAGGTCTCTTCACATGAGTTGATATGAACATGCACCATCTTCATTCAATGTAAACCTCTGACTGCTGCCACTTCCCCACTGACCAGAGCAGCCTGCAGATGAACAATGAAACTTGTTCCAAAACCTTTCCAAACTGTTTTGCATAAATGTTAAATTTCCGGAATGCTGCAGGGTAACTTATGATGTATAAAATGTTAGTGAGAAGTATATATTGCATATATAGTAGTATAGATCACAATATATAAATCTGACTCAATGCGTGCTTTAGGTTTTAAGCATGAGATTGTACATGTTTACTGTTAAGTCCTTGCATCTGGTGCTAGGTGAGAGAGAAGATGTCAAGGACTGAAAATATTTTGTCACCTAAAAAAACAAAGTCTGTTTATAGACACTTGAATATTCTTAGTGTCTCCCTACCTTGTAAACATAAACTTTATTGCTGTGTGTGTGTTACACAGTAGTTAAATCCCCATGCAGAAAAATAAATGTCCTGAATTCTCAAAGTGGTATTCTTTATTGTTTAATATGTATCATGTATGTAATTTATTTAGGAATGTAGAAGATCTGTGTATAAATGCATGTTTTTAGGATTATACTAAGATTTCTTCACTAGAAGCAGATTGTATTGATAAAACTGTAACTCAGAATGAATGTTAAATAAAATGACAGATTTATTTTTTTCTTCATCTTAAAATGGAATTTCAAGAAGGTGTTACTTTTGTAAGATGGTTTTATAATGGTACTCTGACAAATAGAAATTTCATTCTGACTGTTTAGGCTGGCTCACTACTCTTTCTCAGTGTGTTCCTAACTGAGGCAGTTTGTTCATATACTGACATTTTGACAGGAGCCAAGAACCTAAGACTTGAAATGACAAGTTGTACCTTTTTTTTTTTTTTTTTTTTTTTTTTTGAGACAACCTATGTAGCCCTGGCTGTCCTGGAACTCACTGTGTAAACCAGGCTGGCTTTGAACTCTCAGATCCATCTGTCTCTGCCTGCTGAGTGTTATTAAATTCATGCATTACCACCTCCCGCTTCCTGATTTGTTTTTAACAATGCCACAATGGGTTTTGGTCAGCTCTTCACTGTGGGAAGATGGGTGCAATCCTATGGAATTGTATTTGTAATGTGATGTTTAATGGAACGTAGTTTAGAAAATACTTTCTGCAAGGATATTTCTATACCCTTTCCCACTTCGGTGGGAATTCAACATTTTCACATAATCAGTACCTTCAGAAACAGAACTGAGTTTCTTCTGTAAACCTGACACCCTGTGCTGAGCACTCCTTTATCCTTTTCTAGTTTGGTCCTGTGGTCCTTCCCACGGCTTACCATTTCAAGCTCCATGGTCACAGAATGAACGTCCTGTGGTCTTTCCCATGGCTTTCCACTTCCAACTCCATGGTCACAGGATGGTTCTGTGGTCCTTCCCACGGCTTAACATTTCAAGCTCCATGATCACTGTAGGTGGTGTCACCCTTGGCTAGATGGTCCTGGGTGGGATAAAAAAAAAAAGGAGACTGAGAATGCCTTGCAGAGCAAGCCAGTAAGCAGCATTCCTCCGTGGCTTCTGCTCCTGATTCCTGTCTGGGCTTCTTTCATTGGGCTGTGACCCATATGCCAAGTCAAATACACTTTTTCCTTCCCAAGTTGCTTTTGGTCATAGTGTTTTATCACAGAAATAGAAAGCAAACTAAGAAGCTCTTTCTCAAAGTCAGCTTTGAAATAATAACAGCTAAATTACACCTGAGATGCTGAATATCTGGTATGTGGTGCTTTAAGCTGGGAGCCTCAAGAGTCAGAGTAGTCCCATAACAGCTGTCTCTCACTGGGGGACAATAGCTAATACTTAATCAAGCCACAAGGACTCAGTGTCCCAATCTGGTGTCCACAGGGTCCTCAAGAGCTTGTGGTCTCTAGTCAATGATGAAAGCTTAGAAAGGCTGACTGATATCCGTGAAAGAGATGGCTCAGGCGTGGGAGCTGTTGTTGCTCTTGCAGAGAAACTAGGTTCCATTCCCAGCACTCTTGTTGGCTCCCAAACGACCTGTGACAGCAGTTCTAGGTACTCTGGTGCCTTCTTATACTCAGGCACCAGATATGCATACGGTATACACACATGCATACCGACATTCACACATACACATAAAAGAGAGTCGGGACATTCAGGTGCAGCTTCCAACTCAGGTGATTCTAATTTGTGGCAAGTTAACATGAAAACCAACCATAATATTATCTATCGGGAAAATGCGAGTTCAATATAACATTTTGCCTCACTCCAGTCAGACTGGCATTAGAAAGAAGTGGCTGAGGCTGTGGGGGAAAGGGAGCATTCATTCCATTGGTGGAAGTGCAAATTGGTGTAAATTGGCAATAACTACAGAATCACTGTGGAGGTTTCTCACACAGTGTTAAAAATAGGACTGCCATATGACCCAGCTATATCACTCCTGGCTACATACCTTGAAGACTCTGTATCCTACTACAGAGACAATTTCACATCCATGTTCATTGACACTTTATTGATAAGAGCTATGGAATGGTAGCAACCTAGACACCTACCAGCTGATGAATGGAAAGTTAAATTGTCATACATTTACACACTGAAATTTTATTCAACTACCAAGAGCAATGAAAGTATGAAACTCACAGGAAAATGGATGGAACTAGAAACTATTAGATTGAGGTCAAGGCTCAGAAAGACAGTGTTCTCTTTCACAAGCATACCCTAACTTTGGATTGTTAGATTAATGTGTTTAATGTGGAGTGCTTGTAGAGGCCAGGAAGCTAGAAAAGGGCCATTAGAGAAAAAGGAAGAAAAAGGCATTAAAGGCGAGGAGGGTAGAACATATTTGATACCAAGTTAGGGATGGAGTGAATATTAGAGGTGGGGGCCAGTGGGAAGGTTTACATGGAAACAGGGATGGGAAGATAGGGGAGAGGCAAGGGTTAGCCAAAACGAAGGATGCATGAACCACATGGAAATCTACTACTTTGTAACACTGAAGAAGGGCTGGATTGGAGATGCCTTCATGGCTGTATAATGCTCCTCTCAGAAGCTATCAGTTATTAAACAACAGTCATTAAACAGTTCCTGGAGTGGGATACCTCCATACAAGCTGTTGGTCAGAGAGGCCCCAGAGGCCACAAAAACAATACAGGTTACATTGCCTTTGCTCTTGGTTGCCCAGCAGAGCTAGATGGTAATACCCAGTTGCTGAAGATACCACACTTTAGTTTCAGGACAGGGAGAAATGAACCTGGAACCATGCTGGAAGATTGCTCCCCATGGGCTAGTTTTCACAGTGTGGGAAAGGCGCTGTGCAGGCTGATAGGAAAGAATTCAACTGTTTTATCCATATGTGAACCCTGTAAGCTACAGAAATAGCCTTCTAGGCCAGTGGGCATACTGGCACAATAGTAACATGACTGTTAGGGAGTAACAACTGTTTTCTTACTGGATTTGGGGTTGGTACCATAGGAGGGAATTCATGCCTGGTATTGTAAACCTGGCCAAGAGCTCATAGGTTGGGAGATAATGGGCCCGGAAGGAGCCTACTATTGTTATTTTGCTAAATAGACACACTGTCAAGCTGCTTTCTAAATATATTTATTCCTATAGGCTTATACTGCTGTCAGCCTTCCTTCTTCTTTAATGTGGTGATTCATAACTGGCTAAAGGGCTGGCGATACAAGCCAACAGGAGAGATAGATTGGTACCTGAGACCCTGTCTTGACTGGCCTAGTACTCACTATGGAGACCAGATGGGCCTCAGAATCATAGAGCTTCTCCTGCCTCTGCTGGGGTTAGAGGTGTGTGCCACTGGGGCCCAGCCCATGTGTGAGTCTTTGTCAGCTGCTCACAAACTAGAGACACCTGAAAAGACAAAGAAAACATGAACTAGAAGTTGCTTCCAGGCGACTGGCCCATGGGTATGCCTGTGAGGGCATTTTCTTGGTTAATGATTGGTGTGGGAGGATCCAGCCCACTTAGAGCAGTCCCACCCTTGGGAATGTAAGTCCTGGCTTGTATAAGACCCTAAGGTGAGAAAGGCCATGCGGGCTGTGGTGCTTTGAATAAAAATGGCCCCATATTTGAATACTTAGTGATCAGGGAGGGCACTACTTGAAGAAGATTAGGAGGTATGGCCTTGTTGGAGCAAGTGTGGCCTTGTTGGAGGGGGTGGAAGCTTTGAGGTTTCAAAAGTCCAAGCCGGTCTCAGTGCCTCTCCCTTCCTGCTGCCCTGCAGATCCAAACGTAGAACTCTTAGCTCCTTGTCCGGCACCATGTGTGCCTGCCTGCAGCCATACTTCCCACCATGGTAAAAGCCTCTGAGACGGTAAGCCAGCCCCAGTTATTGCCATGGCCATGGTGCCTCATCACAGCCATACAACACTGACTAAGACAGCGGACGATCTAGCAAGCAGCATTCCTCCATAGTTTCTTCCTGGAGTTTCTGTCCTGACTTCTCTCAGTGATAGCCCTGGGTGTAGTTAGACAAACTAACCCTTTTTGTCAAGTTGCTTTTGGTCATAGCGTTTATCACAGCAACAGAAAAAAAAAAAAAAAAAAAAAAAAAACAGACACCACACCGGGTTCCCCTTGAAATCTCTTGGCCTTCTCCCTGCACAGAGCTACACGGGCTCTCATCTTTGAAGAGTGGTGTAAGTCTCCCCACTCCTGGTAGCAATCACATTCATAGTTTCCATTCAAGCAAATTCCCAACACATGGAACAGAAAGACTCGTCTGGCCGGAAGTAGTTCTAGGTGTATGCGCAGTGAGACCAAACTGAGTCTCCTGGTAACTTTTGGGGAGAATCTCCTGTTTATCCTCTTATGGCTATGTATAACTGGGTGCACATATGATTAAAACCAGATGTGTTATGGGAAGAAACAGAGAAATGGTTGTATAACCTAATTTACCAACCAAAATAGAGAACTACCCAAACTATACCCCTTAGTCACCAGCCCCTCCTCTTGAATTCTTTAAAAAGCAACCTTGATGGGAGATGTCATTCTGTAAATATGTTTCTCTTATTGGTCAATGAATAAAGCACTCTTGGCCAATAGGAAAGCAAGATAGGTGGGACTAGGAGACAAGGAGGATTCCAGGAAGTAGTAGGGAGGAGTCAAGATGTAAAGACTAGAGAGAACAGAGGTCCCGGCCCTCTCTTCCCTAAGATAAGACAACGTGGAAATACTTAGATTAATAGAAATGGGTTAATATTTAAGACAGCTAGCTAATAAGAAATGCTAGTAACAGGCTAACAGAATTATATCAAATACAGCGTCTCTGTGTGTTATTTGGGGCTGGCACGGTGGTGGGACCAGGCCGGCAGGGAAAAACCACTCGTAACACAACCTCAAACAATAATTGTGGCCCTTGAATATTCTCACTCATGTGGTCAAGCTTGCTGGCATATCTCTCGGTATGCTATAATCTACACTGCTCCACATAAACCACTTGGCTTCTTTGCAAATCTGTGGCTTTGCAGTTCTTTGGGTAAGAGGTCAAGAACCTGGAAACGCCTGGCTCAGATATGGACACTGATGACACTGAGGATACATGACTATTGAGTGCTTTTCCCTAAATGGGACATCAGTGTCACCTCTCCCTCCAGGGCTCAGGGGACATTGTGAAGAGAAGGTGGAAAGAATGTAAGAGCTGGAGGATGGGGACAGCTGCTGCAAAATGATGTCACCCAGGCAAGACATGGCTGTTCACACCTATGACATAACAGGACTGTCGTTATCTGCTCGGGAGAGAGCCTTCATGGACCAGAGAGGGACTCCTGAGGCCCCACCCCATCCCAGGGAGTAGTAAGAAGTAATGGTTGCAGGGGAGGGGGGTTTCGTCAGTGGTTCAGCCACTGGTAAGTTGCCCATGCTTCAGTAATTCTGTACCCCGGCTCAAACAAGCAAACAAAATTAAACTCAGTGGGTCGGGGGTGGGGGGAGGGGTGTGGAGGTGTGAGGGGGAGCACCGGGCAGGGGCTTGTTGGGAGGAAGAAAGCTTTCAGTGGGAGGTGGAGGTTGATGAAGGTCAAGGGGATTAAAATGACCAAAATTCATTCTGTAAATTTATGAAATCATCAAATAAATTTTAAAAAGCCCATTGCAAAAGAAAAAAGAAAAATAGCCAATTGCAATGCTATTTATTATTTTCAACTAGGAAGTCTGTGCTACAAAATGAAACATAACAAGTTTTATTTACGTACTTAGTTTTAACATGCTATGCCCAAAACTGTATTCAGAACTATCTTTAAAACATGAAAAAGTTGGGTGAGGTGGCACACGCCTTTAATTCCAGCACTGGGGAGGCAGAGGGAGGTAGATCTCTGGGAATTCAAGCCAGTCTAATCTACACAGCATACTCCAGTCCAGCTGGGGTTCCATGGAGAGACCCTGTCTCAAAAAACAGAAACAGAAATATGAACAGTCCATTTTCACTTTGAGGGATACTTTTATTATTCTGTTCTCTGTTGTTAGGGGAGGTTGGGCCTGTGGAAGCCTTTAGAAAGCTCCAGGGCTGCACCCCTAGGCAATAGTGGGGAAAACCACTCCTGGCTTGACATTTGCTCATGGATAACTGGAAAAGTGCCATGTGAACAGGTCAGGTCTTCAGGCTGCTGTGCCCATGGTAGAGAGCACAAAGCCATGCTTCCTGTCCCTGTGAGCTGAGAGGTTCTGCTCTCATGACTGCCGGGCCTGCTGGAAGGACAGGTCTGGAGAGAGAGCTGCAGTCTCTGCCTCCGTTTGAGGTCTCGCTTCAGCCCCTTTCTTTGTAACATTGAAAAGAGGCCGCCACGTTCAACCACCTTCTAACACAGCCTTAGGTGCAACAGAATGAGCAAACACAGCAGGCCTGGGGAGTCTGAGGGAGGAAGGAGGGTGAGTACCTGCCGGGGTGAGGGGCGGGGGGAGGGAGACTCAGAGAACGCAAGCTGGGTGCTCTAGAGCAGCGGTTCTCAACCTATGGGTTGCGACCTTTTCACAGGGGTTGTACATCAGGTATCATGCATATCAGATATTTTCATTATGATTCATAAATAACCGTAGCAAAATTATAGTTATGAAGTGCAACGAAATAATTTTATGGCTTGGGGGGTCACCACCCATACTAAAGGGTCACACAGGAAGGTTGAGAAACACTGCAGTAGAGGTCTGGCTGAAGCTGCTGCCTCCTGGGGAGGAGCTGCCTGACAGGCCCAGGGTCTGGCAATGCAGAAGAGGCTGGGGGTGAGGTAGGGTCCTGGTAGATCTGGATCTGCCTTCCAGGGTTCTGAAGAGAGAAGCCAATCAGAAGCGGGGAGGACGGAAAAGAACAGAGACCTCCCGAGGAGCCTGCAAGGATGCGGGTGTGGGCTGTTACAGGAGCTGTTTGCCAACCCTGGCATTTTGGGTATCTGTGTAATTGGTTTTACAATTGAAAACAAAAAAGGAAAACCAGGTGCTCTTCTTAAGAAGCCAAGGGGCCCACCTCCCAGCTTGCCCAGGCACATCCTTTTGTTCTGTTTTAGTCTATGTGGATGAGTGGATAAGCACCACATTCATGCCTGGTGGCCAGAAGGCTGGTTGTTAGCCTGTCCTTGCTGGGACTTCAACCTAGGTCTGGAAGAGCAGCTAATACTTTTAACCATGGATCCATCTCTCCAGCCTCCTGTCGTTGTTGAAACTGCTGCTTTTTTCTAGGTAGCCAGGAAGTAGTGACCCTCCTTGCTCTGCCTCCCAAAGAGCGAGACTCCAGCCATGTGCCACCATGACCAGATTTTGTCCGTTTTTGTTTTGTTTCCCAGGCTGTTTCCTTACATAGCCGAGTCTGGCCTGGACCTTGCTTCGTTCATCTGAATGTTGAGATTACAGATGGGTGCAACTATGCCTCGCTTTGAATTTTTTTCTTCATGAATTGCTGACCATTATTGTCTCTGATTCCATCGTAAGGAATATTCTCAGTAGGCAGCTAACTAATTGTACTAGTTGCAAAAACATATTTGCACTGAAGAGATTTTATTTCATTTTAGGCTGTGGTTGTGGTGGGGGTGGCGCGGTGTATCAGGGGTTGAAGCGACAAATTTTTAGACATGAGCGCCACCTTGTGGGCATCTCGTGTATCGGTCCATTGCGCAGAGTTCCATCTGCTCTTAAGGATTTCCCTGGCCTCCGTGAATGGGGACTTTGCCCTCCACCTGCTCTGAGGGACATCTGGGTGCTTTTCAGTTATGCCGGGTGAGAAGAAAGCTGCTATAGACATCCATGCACTGGTGTTGTGCATATGTAAGTGCTTTGTCTGGATCCCCAAGTCCTATGATTACTGCATGTTCATTTTTTGATCTGTTTATTCTCTTATTAACATTCTATTGTATTTTTTTTTATTGAAAAATACCTTTTTTCCCCTCGCCTAATACATCCGTCTCTACTCTGCCCAGTTCCTCCCCACTTCCCCTTCCATCTGAATCCATTTATTTTCTGCCGTGTTTTCTTGGTGTCCTCCACCCCTCTGGCTCTGTAAATATTTGTTCTGCCTCCTCCTCTGAGGGATTCCCCAAACCTGAGGGGAAGGATTTGATGGAGATAGCACTTTTAGGTCTGGGTGTTCCAAGGTCTCTTGCTTTCTGAACACTGTCTGGCTGTGGGTGTCGGGTTTGTTCCCATCTGCTGCAGGAGGAAGCATCTCTGATGTCTGAGAAGGCGCTGATCTGCTTCCCAGGCTGGAGTCACATGCTCAGTGCTTTATTTGTTTGTTCATTTGTTTTAAGACAGGGTGTCCCTCTGTAGCCCTGGCTGTCCTAGAACTTGCTCTGTAGACTAGGCTGGCCTCGAACTTACAGATTTGCCTGCCTTTGTCTCCCAAGTGCTGTGGTTAAAGGCGTAAACTGCCAGCTGCATGTTTAGTTTTTTAAAGAGACTGTCAAGATTTTCCATAGTGCTACCATTTTACTCTTCCAACAGCATCACTTGAGAAACTGGTTGCTCCTTCCCCCTTGCTAGCGTTTTCTATGGTCGAAATAGACAAAGAGAGATGTCAATATGCACCTTCTTCTGGCTTCCATAGGCACCAGGCAAACATGTGGTGCACATAGGCACATGTGGGCACTCAAACATTTATGTAAAATAAAAATAAATCTTCTGAAAGAAGAGGAGAAGAAGGGAAAAGAAAGGGGAGAGGGGGAGGGAAGGGGAAAGGAAGAGAGGAGAGGACAGGAGGGGACGGGAGGGGACAGGAGGGTACTGGAGAGGACGGGAGAGGACGGGAGGGGACAGGAGGGGACAGGAGGGGACAGGAGGGGACAGGAGAGGACAGGAGGGGACGGGAGGGGACGGGAGGGGACGGGAGGGGACGGGAGGGGACGGGAGGGGACGGGAAGGGGACGGGGAGGGGACGGGGAGGGGACGGGAAGGGGACAGGAGGGGACGGGAGGGACAGGAAAGGAGAGGAGATACTAACTGCAGCAGCACAAAGGTAGATATGCTGAGCAGAGACAAGTAGGAGCGGAGTCCCTGGCTCTGTCACTGAATCAAGCGAGTCACAGAATCCTGGGGCTCTGAATCAGGGCAGCAGGGCAGTAGCAATTGGGAGCACAGGGCACTAGGATCCAAACAATTTCAGTTGGTAACAGAAGGTGGAGATGTGGCTAAAGGAGCCCAGATATTCCTGTGTCCAAGTCAGCTAGCTCTAAGACCATTTCCAGGAAGCTGTACTCAGGCCCCGTCTTTGGAAGACCAGGAGCTGAGAGCTTGCACTGGACAGAGCCCCACAGCGCATGCACAAGCTCCAGCTTCCTGAAGATGGAGGTCCGGGAAGAATTGTGTGGGTGTCAGTTATTTTTATTTCTTCTCACACTTGCACATCTGCATGGGTTGAGCAGCCAAGTGACTTCCAATTGAAGCAGCTATGTCTGCTCCCTGTTCATCTGCATCATAGTCTCTCCGAGCCAAGCAGAGATCTCTCCTACACTGCCATGTCTCCAGCTCTGCCAGCTTCTTGCCAAGGCATCCTGCTGTCTGCCTTCTGTTCCATGAGGACACAGATCTCAGGATGGTTGGACTGTAGTTTACTGCAGCAATTTGGGTCATGGTGTCCTCCTCTAGGGGAGACTTTCCGGTGGCTTCCCAGCAGGCCTTGCTTGGCATATTTCCTTCTTCCGAGCTTCTCTCTAAGTCTCCTGGGCTCGTTCTTGCTGACTTATCTCTGAGTGAGGTTTTTCTTAAATCAATTTTTAACATGAAGCTCATCCAGAAGAGGGAGCTGAGGCCAGACTTGTGAATTATCATCAAAAACCGAGGTTTAAAAATGCTTTTCTATACCTGAAAGAACATATAAATTGTGCACACGATGCATCACAGCATCCACCCCTATTGCGATAAATAAGGGTCAGGATAAACAAATAGGCCGAATAGATGTTTATTCAGGGAGAAATAACTTACAACCTAGACAGATGAACACCAGGAAATTCAACCCGATCCTCTCCTGTCCGAGTCACGCCAGAAAGAGAGCGCCTTCCTGGCCCCCTCCGACCTCCTTCCTCAGGTCACCTCCGCCCATCGCTCCACCCCCCAATGGGCGTGGTCAGTGCTACAGAAGGACTACCTCACTACAATTCCCCTTTTAGTCTAAAGAAAAGATTTAGGCTTAATACAAAACTATATACAAAACAGTGAATAACAAGTGTGCTCTAAGAAAAGGAAAATCGAGAACAAAATGACCTACATATCTAGTCCTAGGGTGAGGGCATAATGGAGTTTACAATAGAGTTGTCCTAAGCTGGAAAACGTAAGTCTAGTACCTAATATATCTAACTAGGAAGAGAGAATAATAGTTGTGATAGTTTAATCTTCAACCTCATCAAGACCTGAGAAGGAAAATAACAATACTAGAGTAGACAGGAAATGCGGATGGACAACTTCCAAAACGGTGCAGCAAGGACAGAAACAGCAAGCCACCTGAACAGTCACCCTAGGTCTCACAGCGACGTTGGTACACCCAGATTTGGCTAAGGCCAAGAGAACTTGACAGACCACAACAACAGCAGGGAAATAGAATGGCTGTCTTACCCTGACTTGGCAAGGTCAAGCAGTCTTCTATATTTGTCTCCTGCAAGCACATAGGACTGCATGTCCAAATCAGTGGTCAAGGTGGGGGCAATTCTATGCCCAACAGGCCATTAGCTGAGGCGAGATTGAACTCCAGCAGGAGCAACAACAGTGTCCAACATATTTTCGGGAAAATGCACGGTGCTGTCAGGAGCAACAGTGTCTCATGTCAATGGAGTACTAATATTAAAACATTTAAATGCCATGTTCTGCATGTCTATGAAGGATTGAAGATTAAGCATCTATATCTGACTAATCTCATAGGTACAGGAAATGTGAGTGAAGATAATCTATAATACTCGGGAACTTAGCTAAAAAGACTGATTAAAACTTTCCTGAGTAAAGCAGGAACAAATACTTAAACAATATAACTATTTACATATACCTACATGTAAATCCCTAAAATAGAGGTAGAGTATAAGTGTCAAGACAAGAGGTAGAACTATAAAGGGCAGCAAGATAAATATCCCAAATTGTATCAATATACAAAATGTCTTGAACACAAGAAAAGTATACATACATAGAATATGGTAAAAAATAATGTGCATAAATATTATAAGTGGAAACATTTAACACAATATAACAAAATATAAACTTAATTTTACATAGCTTACCACATAGGAATGCATAACAATGTAAGCTGTAAAATACTATCTCATTCAAACTCAAATTCTCAAGGAAACAGGCTAATCTACTTATATCCCCTCTAAACCATACCTTTACCCACCATTCCCTATTCCTGTCTAAAAGATAAACCCGAGTGTAAGCATCACCCAATCCCAAATAACTAAAACCAACCCAAAGACGATGACTATTATCCCAAAATTCCAAGGGTAGGGAAAGGGGGCGTAGTCATATTAAGATTACTTCCTGCTGAAATGGGACGATGATTGCTCCAATGGATCCTGTAGGAAGAAAATTTTTAGCAACCAAATTTCTCAACAGAACTGGCTGTGACATATGTAGTTAGGCACTGTGTGGCAGAAAATTCTTGACTATAGTTCTATTTGAAACTGGCCAGGGTGTAATAAAAAGGTGCACCATTACAGCTAGCTAGTCATGAGTTGTCTCGAGCAAAACAGTCTCAAACCGGTTTTAGGGTGATGTTTGTAGTTCCGATGCATCAGGTTGAGTCAAGTGGAAATGATGATGTGGGGCCCCATCTTCTTTCCGGAAAGTTCAAAGACTGCTGTTAGGAATCGTTATTATTCCTTGTGGAAAAGTTACACATCAATATTAAAGTAAAATTTTCAAGTTTTAAGGTATGCATTAGGGAAAGACAACAATAAGCATTAAAAGTATGTGAGAAAATTAGGATTTCAGAGAGAAAATTGCATAGGATATGAGTCCCCAGATTTTGTTTCTTCTGCCTTACACCAATTGGCTTCTTGATTTAAGGCAGAAACCATGAATTTAATCTTAACAACATGCTTGAATTTAGAGAAGGAAAGCCAAATCCAACTCCAAAGCCAGCATTGGTTTACAAAATTTGGGACTTCAGGAATACTAGATAATAGAGAGAAATAGATTTCTATATAGAAATAGTTTACTACAATTAATTTTTTTTTTTTTTTTTTTTTTTTTTTTTTTACCATATATCAGATTCTGCTTCCTTAAGTGATTGTTTCTGAAAAGCTGTCTTCTCTTCTGTAGGCACCTACATGTTCAGTGTCTTTTGGCTGTTTGATGATAGGTTTTCTCTGTTTTCCTGTAAAAACAAGAACAGAACACTTCCCCTACCTTTGAGAGGCCTCTGCACACCTCATAGGACCTAGTTTGTTGGATGACTTGTCATTTCTCTTCATTAAGATGCTTCTCTTGTTCAACTCGGATCTTGATTAACTTAGATGGTATCCATAGTTTTTCTTCTCCTGTAGATACAAATGCAAAACCCCTACCCCAACGTAACACATATCCTGCTTTCCATTCTGAGGTCAGTACATCCTTGAAATACACTGGCTGATTTAGTTCAGAAGTTTTTTCTATTGTCCAGTGTCTTTCTGCAGCTGTTTTTCCTTTTTCATCAGCATTAAGAAAGTTTAATGTTAATAAAGCATTATGTAATCTGTGTTTGGGTGTTTTGGTTCCTCCTGCCTGTTTATGGAGCATTTCTTTTAAAGTACGATTGGATCTCTCAACCACTGCTTGTCCTGTAGGATTGTGTGGTATACCAGTTATGTGCTTTATCTTGTAATACTCAAAAAACTGTTTCAATTTGCTGGAGACATATGCTGGAGCATTGTCAGTTTTTATTTGTGCAGGTATGCCCATAATGGCCATTACCTCTAAAAGGTGCGTTATAACAGAATCAGCCTTTTCAGAGCTCAGAGCAGTAGCCCACTGAAACCCTGAAAATGTATCTATAGTGTGATGTACATATTTTAATTTTCCAAATTCTGCAAAATGAAACACATCCATTTGCCATATTTCATTCCTATTTATACCTTTAGGGTTACTGCCTGGTGGTAAAGGAGTTTGGTTATAGAATGAGCAAGTAGGACATTTCCTTACTATTTCCTTGGCTTGTTCCCAAGTGATAGAAAAATCCTTTTTTAAACCTTTGCTGTTCACGTGGTGTTTCTTATGAAACTCTGAGGCTTCTAGCACACTTCCTATCAATAAACGATCAATTTCATCATTGCCTTGTGCTAGAGGACCTGGCAGACCCGTATGGGATCTGATGTGTGTTATATATATAGGATGAGTCCTCTTTCTGATAGTATCTTGTAACTGTATAAACAATGAAGTTAATTCTGTATTGTCAGGAATAAATTCTGCAGTCTCAATGTGTAAAACGACTCTCTCTGCGTATTGAGAGTCAGTAACTATATTGAGGGGTTCTTTAAAATCCATAAGTACCATGAGAATGGCATACAATTCTGCCTTTTGTACAGAATTGTAAGGGCTTTGAACCACTTTACTAATATTTCCTGATTTATATCCTGCCTTACCTGATTTATTTGCATCAGTGTAGAATGTATGAACTCCAGAAATAGGTGTTTTTCTTACAATGCGTGGAAGAATCCAAATCGTTTTCTTTATGAATTTGATTCTCTCAGTTTTGGGATAGTTGTTGCTAATTGTTCCCAAAAAGTTACTGCAAGCTCTCTGCCAATATTCGTTATCTTTCCATAAGGAAGAAATTTCCTCATTAGTTAAAGGTACTATAATTTCTGCTGGGTCCCTTCCTATTAGCTGACGAAGTCTTAATTTACCTTTTATAATCAAGTCAGAGATCTTTTCTATATATGTTTTCAGTTTTTTATTCTGTTTATGTGGTAGGAATATCCATTCTAATATGATATCTTCTCTCTGCATCAAAATCCCTGAAGGATATTCTCTAGATGGTAATATAACCAGAATACAGTCTAGGTTTGGATCCACACGGTCCACATGTGCTTCTAGTATCCTCTTTTCTACCCATTCTAATTCCTTCTCAGCTTCAGCTGATAGTATTCGTGGACTATTCAAGTCCTTATCTCCTTTTAGGGCCATTTTCAAGTTTTTCAAATCATGCCCTTCTACTCCAATTATGGTTTGCAGTTGAGAAATCTCTCCTAGTAATTTTTGAAGATCATTAAGAGTCTGGTAGCGATCTCTTCTGATCTGTACTTTTTGTGGTCTAATTTTCTGTAGACCTATTTTATATCCTAAGTAGTTGATAGACTCTCCTTTTTGTATTTTTTCAGGTGCAATTTGTAATCCCCATCGAGGTAAAACTTCCTTTACTTTCTCAAACATTTTTTCTAATATTTCTCCTTTAGAGTCAGCTAACAATATATCATCCATGTAATGATAGATTATGGATTGTGGAAACTGTTTACGAATTATTTCTAACGGCTTTTGTACGAAATATTGGCACAGGGTGGGGCTATTTAGCATTCCCTGTGGCAAAACCTTCCATTGATATCTCTTCACCGGTTGAGAATTGTTATAATTAGGTACCGTGAAGGCAAATTTCTCTTTGTCTTGTTCTTGTAAAGGTATAGTGAAGAAGCAATCCTTTAAATCAATAACTATAATAGGCCATTCTTTGGGTATCAAAGAAGGCAAGGGCATTCCAGGCTGTAGAGAGCCCATTGGCTGGATAACTTTATTGATGGCTCTCAGGTCTGTAAGCATTCTCCATTTACCAGATTTCTTTTTGATCACAAATACAGGAGAATTCCAAGGGCTGGTTGATTCCTCAATATGTCCAGCATTTAGCTGTTCCTGAACCAGGCTTTCTAAAGCTTCTAACTTCTCAGAGGTCATAGGCCATTGTCCTACCCAGACAGGTTCCTCTGTTAGCCATTTTAAAGGTAGGGCTTTTGGTTCCTCTGTTTGTTCAGCATTTGTATTTTGTTTTTGTACTGCCTGGATATTTGGTCTCTGTCTTGTATAGTACTTAACAGTATTCTTTCCACAATCATGAGGTCGTCTATGGTTCCCATCTAATACAGGAGGAATGTTAATCTGTGTATTCCATTGCTGTAATAGATCACGACCCCATAAATTTATCACTACATCAGCCACATATGGTCTCAACCTCCCTCTCTGTCCTTCTGGTCCTATACAGTCAATCCATCTCGTGCTTTGTTTTACCTGAGCCAGGGTTCCAATCCCTAAGAATTGAACATTTACCTCATGCAGGGGCCATCTTTGAGGCCAAGATTTATTAGATATGATAGTTACATCAGCTCCAGTGTCCACCAGACCCTCAAACAGTCTATTATTCATCTTAACTATCAATCTAGGCCTATGACTATTTATAGCAGTTTGCCAAAATATACGTTTTTCATTTCCTTCTGTCATGTTTGATTCAACTTCCGTCACTAGTTCGTCATCCAGAGCAGTATGAGTTTTTATAATAGGCACAGAATTTTCTAATTGTCCTGTGGGAGATTGTCTTCCACTGTGACTGGGAATGTTCGAACCACCTGTGATGTGGGGGCCTTCGAGAGGCCCCCCAAGGAGTTTCCCGATGGTAAAGGGTTTCCTTGCTTGTCTCTGGTCGATCTACACTCATTTGTCCAGTGTCTGCCTTTGCCACACCTTCTACATAACCCAGAAGGCTGAGGCCTTCTGTTTGATTCATTCCTGGGGGTGTTACTTCTAGGGAAGCTTTGCCTACAATTTCTTTTTAGATGTCCTATCTTACCACAGTTATAACATCTGACATTATGATATCTTTTCAAACCTTTGGGGATGGCTTCTCCTACCCAAGCTTCTAAGTCACCATAGTAAGGAACTCTGTTATCTTGATATCTTCTCTGACCTTTAGATATGGCTTCTCCTATCCATGCTTCAGTCTTATTGTCATTATACTCAATGTTGCCTGTATATAGGACCCATTCATCCAAGGGTGCTGATCGCATTTTTAAAGGCCAAAGCACCTGTTTGCATTGAGGATTCGCATTCGTATAAGCTAAAGATTCTATGAGTATTCGCCTAGCATCTATGTCTGCTATCTCTAATTGTACTGCCCTAGATAATCTTTCTAAAAAGATACTAAAACGTTCTCTAGGTCCTTGCTTTATCTTGGTATAAGGTTCTATCCTCTCTCCTAATTCATGAACCTTATCCCAAGCATTCAAAGCTGCTGTACTGCATAGAGACAAGATGTGTTCATCATAGGCAGCTTGGGTTTCTGGGTCAGCATAGAGACCCTCACCAAGAATTTTATCTTGGGGAGCTTTATACCCTTTCTTTAAGCCCTGAAGTTCAAGAGCTTTTGCTTCCTCTCTCCATAAAGCCCTCCATTCTATTTGAGAGGCGCTTTCAAGGACAGCTGATATTAATTGATCCCAATCCTTAGGGGTTACCTTGTTATTCCATGCCCATGATTCTACTAATTGCTTCACATAAGGTGAATGCATGCCATAAGAGACTACTGCTTCCTTTATACCTTTTAAATCTTTCATACGTATTGGTTCCCACTGATATGCAACGACACCTTTTGGATGTTTCTTCGTTGCTGGCTTTTCATGAATAGATACAGGGAAAGCTCCCCTGACCCTAAATGGTGTGGAAAATTTTAAATCTTTTTCATGCCCTATTACCTGTAGTTCTTCTTCTGATGTATCAGACTGAAGGTCTTCTAAAGCCTGAAATCTATTCACCATTGTTTCTTTGAGTGTCTGAACTTCTTGAATCAAATAACTTTCTAGAGACTTCATTGTATCAGTCAGTTTCTTACTTTCTCCAACTACAAATGATTCCATGTTTTTAATCTTATCATCCTTAGATATTATCTGAATGGCGTGTAAACTGCCTTCCAGAAACAATGTTCTATCTGCTAGCTTGTCATTATCCTCAGACATGGAAGAGATTCTGTCATCTAGTCTTTCTATCTGATGTTCCAGTTTTTTAAACTTATTAGTAGCTTCCTCCGACCAGGAGTGGGCTGTTTCTGCTAGTTTGTTAATGCATTGCATTGTTTCTGTTCTGGTTATTGAAGTATCTGACATTAAACAAATTATACCTTTCAGCTCGCCAACGCCATCTTCAATATTCTGAATCTTTCTTTCTATATTTTCTATGCTTTGAATTCTATCATTTTCAATGTTTCGAATCTTAGTCTCTATGCTTTGAATTCCATCATTTTCAATGTTTTGAATCCTTGTCTCTATGCTTTGAATTCTATCATTTTCAATGTTTCGAATCTTTGTCTCTATGCTTTGAATTCTATCATTTTCAATGTTTCGAATCTTTGTTACTAAGTCTCCCATAGTTTGTACAAGTTCCTTATTGTTTGCTGTAATCTCAAACCATTTCTTTAAGAATATCATGTTAATGATGAAACCCATTGCTATTACAAAATAAAAGTATATATTGGTCCAGTCATAAGTTTCTTCTGCTAAAATCCCTTCTACATATGAAGTAAAATAATTCCTAAAGTTCTGCATAGTAAAATTATCTGCCATAGTTATAGAACAATTTATCTCAGATTTTATATCAGCTTAAATTGCAAAAGATGTTACAATTACCTTAGGTGTAATTCTGCTGTCCTGGAACTTTGATGCTTTTAGTTGTATATCTCCGCTTGTGGTAGCTACGCCTGGAGGTGTGTCATCAAATAGCGCCTAGCCGCCCAGGCTCGTCTGATCCCGGTTCCTGTAAAAAGTTCTTAACAAACTATGGCAAGCAGAATTTTGTTAAAAGGGGACTTTTGGAGTTACTTGTAACACAAGACGAAACGCGTGCAAGCCGGGCGGGTGCCGCCGGGTGGGTGCCGCCAGGCGGGTGCCGCCGGGCGGGTGCCGCCGAGAGGCTCTGCGCGAATGCAAAGTCCCGTGCGGAAATGGGCAAAAAATGTTAAGCGGTAAGTGCCTTCTCAGGTCTGCTTTAGCGGCAAAGATCTCCTTTGCAGTAAGGAAGAGGCAAATGTCCCAAAGCTGTGGTGAGTCCACCTGGTTAAACCCTGCCCGTTGGGGAAGGTGGGGGAGGGGGGGCGGCTTCTGCCGCCTGGGGGCAAAACCCAGGTAAATCCCACTTCTGACACCAGATATTGCGATAAATAAGGGTCAGGATAAACAAATAGGCCGAATAGATGTTTATTCAGGGAGAAATAACTTACAACCTAGACAGATGAACACCAGGAAATTCAACCCGATCCTCTCCTGTCCGAGTCACGCCAGAAAGAGAGCGCCTTCCTGGCCCCCTCCGACCTCCTTCCTCAGGTCACCTCCGCCCATCGCTCCACCCCCCAATGGGCGTGGTCAGTGCTACAGAAGGACTACCTCACTACACACCCCAGCTCAGCTCTCTGCACCTCTGCACACAGACCCCTTGACTATTTCTGCAAGCCCCTCTCTCCTACCACTACCGTCCTTAGCAATCCTATCTAGAATGTTCTCATTTTCCATCAGTTCCCTTCTTTACATTTTCCTTGTAGTTCTTTGCATTAGCACAGGTTGTGCTGAATGGTTTTGTGTGTCTTTGAAGTGGTGTGTTCCCTCTGTCAGGGACTTTCTGTTAAGTTGAAACATGGAGCCATGGTTTACACATCTTTAGTGCTACAAAGCATTCCCTCAAATGGTTCTACCCCATTTCACCTCCCCTGTTAACGCATAATTTATCTCTCCTTTTAACGTAGAGTTGGGTTGCATGGTGTATGTCCCCTGTTGATGGATAGTTGGGTTGCATGGTGTATGTCCCCTGTTGATGGATAGTTGGGTTGCTTGGTGTATGTCCCCTGTTGATGGATAGTTGGGTTGCATGGTGTATGTCCCCTGTTGACTTATAGTTGGGATGCATGATTTATGTCCTTTGTTGGGTGGCATTCAGCATTGCTGCTTTGAGCCAGATCTACCCATCTCTCCTGTGCACAAGCCAAGCTGTCTGGTTAGGAAACTGCAGGTTCTACTTCATCAGTTAAGACCAGAGCCATCCTACTAATTTATGTCCTCTACTCCTCACTCCCATGCCTGAAGTGACCGTGGGTTACTATGATTCTACTTCCAAACACTTTAGATCTCTGTGTGGATGATGTTCACCGGCCAACAGGTAATGTAAGCCCATCTGTAACAAGACTCCTTTTCTCTCCCATCAGAACGGTGGAAGCAGTTTTCATAGCTCTGTGTATTTACTGCCGCACCTGCCACAAACTCTTAAAATGTAAGTCCCAGATGGGAGGGGCTCGCAGGTTTACTGAAAGGCCTCTGAGATGCTCCAGACTTCGAGGATTTGGAAGGGGCTCACTGCATGGAACACCCCCCATCACTGATAATCACAGGCAACAGGCCACAGGAACTTGGTCTCTGCAACTCTATACAGATCAAAGGAGCTTCCCTAGGCAGCACTGATTCTGAATGCTTGTACAGCTTTGCAGGGGAGAGCGCCTCTAAGACCAGGAAGAGGCTCAGTCAAAAGGTAAAGACATAAACAGGAAACCACAGGCAGACACATCTTACTTATACAGATGCAAAAGTCTTCAAAATAGTGATAACAAAGAGGTCTGGCAGTTATCTACTCGGGATTTATCCTAGGAACTAATGCATCAAGATGTGAGATGCAGACTCAGTGAGATCCTGATTGAAAAACAAACAACAACAACAACAAAAGATGTGAAAAATTAATAAGGCACATCTTATTAGAATGAAGGTTTAAAAAGCACATGGTCATCCCAATAGACACAGTAAAACTATGGCATGTATAAAACCGGTACCTCTTCATGAGGAAACCAGTTGTCACACAAGGACCAAGAAGGGGCTATTTCTCGTGCAGATAAAGGACATCTGTGAATTCCCACAATTTACATAGCCCAGATGAACAGAAAAATGAGAATAAAATGCTTCTGAATTCAACATTGAGTTGCATGTTCTAAGCAGGGATTAGGCAAGAAAAAGAAACTGAAGGATTCAGTCTGGAAAAAGAAGAAATAGGAGCTTGATTGACAGGTCACTTGATCATATTCTTACTAGAAAATCATGAAAATGCCACTAAAATGATATTTATAAGACTGCGGGGTATACAATCAATATATAAAATTAGCTATTTCTCTATACTATCAATAAAAGCAAGTTAGGAAAATGGTTCTATTTTTTATAGCAATTACAAAGAATAAAATATGCAGGAATACATACTGCCAGTTGGTGGCAGTGCACACCTTTAATCCCAGCACTCTGGAGGTTGAGGCAGGAGGATCTCTGTGAGGCTTCGAGGCCAGCTTGGACAGCCAGAGCTACATAGAGAAACCCTGTCTTGAAAAATCAAAAGAAAGAAATTATATTCTGCACTATTACAAAGCAGCATTGAAATAAAGAAAGTTCAAATAAGTGAAAAGGCAGCTCACAGATATGGGTCAAAAGGCTGAGCAGTGCTTATGTTCCCAGCTGCTGTAATGGCCAGGTGGCTTGTTGTTGTTGCTTTGCATTTTCTTTTGTGTGCATTTCTTTTTAGATACCATATGTTCTTGTTTTTTGGGTTTTTGAGTCGGGGTTAGACCAGCATGGCCTGGAACTCACAGAGATCCACCTTCCTCTGCCTCCTGAGTTCTAGGAAGTAAAGACATGTGCCACCACTGCCCAGCTAAGATTGCATATTTCCATGTCATACATTATGATTTTTCCTCTCCAAATCCTCCTAGATCCTTTCCACTCCTCCAATAGATCCATCAAGAAACACATGGATAACAAAACTTAAAATAAAATTAAAAAAAAAAGAAAGAAAGAAAAAAAAAGGAGAGAGACAAAGCAAAATGAGACAAAAAGTCTATAAAAATTACCACTGAGGTGGTTTTGTGTTCACCAACTACTCCTGGCATGCGGCCCACCCTGAAGTGTGGTTAATATGTCCAGTGATGCTCCACTGGAGAAAACTAATTTTTCCTTTGCAAGTGGACATAATTGCAGATAGTTTCTTGGTTAGTGGTGGGAGTCTGTGTCCACCTCCGCCTCTCATCACTGGACCCTGTCTGTCTTGAACCTGGGCAGGATCTGCTCACGCTGCCTCGACCTCCGTGAGTTTACATGTGCAGTCCTGCTGTGTCTGAAAGAGACTGCTCCTTACTGTCCTCCACCCCTTCTGGTTCTTCTCTTTTTGTCTTCTCCTCTACATAGATCCTTGAGCCCTGAGGGGAGGGGTTTGGTGAAGACATACCAGTTAGGCCTGGGTGCTCCAAAGTCTCACTCTTTGCACACTGTCCAGTTGTGGTCACTGTGTTAGTTTCCATCTACTGCAAGAAGTTTCTCCTGTGATAGCTGAGTAGGCACTGATTTATGGGCATAGCATTGTGTCATTACAACTTATTTTATTGCTTTGTCCCTTTAACAGACCAATAGTATATGGCTTTCTAAATACTAGAGCCATGAGCTATCCAGTCTCAGGTTCTTGGCCACTCTGATAGTGACAAGCTTGGGTCCCATCTCACTGTGGTTGATTACTCCCATAATATCTGTGCCACTGTTGGGTCAGACTATCTCACAGTCAGGTCACTTTTGTAGGTCTGAGGTTTGTAGCTGGGTTGATGATTATCAAGCATCCTCCTCTGACAATGTGCAAAGTATCTGCCAGAACTGTGAACACCAGTCAGTAGGGGAGAAGCCTCCCCTTAGGTACCAGGCTAACTTTTCTGTATTTGATGTGTGTTTTCTTCAGCAATAGGCCTCACCATAAGTTTGTGGGGAGCAACTAATAGCCTTGGAAATAGCCTGAGTCATTTGAGGCCCCATATGCCAATGACTCAACTAGATGTAACCCCACTTCTGACAATGGATGTTTTGGTTGGTGGTGTAAGATGTCTCCCCCATTATTTAAAAAACTACAGCCATCCAAACAGTATGGTGGGTTGGGTTGGTCTCCAGTTAGTGAAGTGCTTGTTTAGCACAAATGAAGCCCAGCACCGCCCAATCTGGGCAGATGTCTCAGGTCAGCTGCATGACTGGGGCAGCTTTAGCAGAGAGGGAACGTGTATTCCTTGTCAGAGCTGCCCTAAGGATAAGCAGCCACAGGGGATCAGCAACGCTGCCTTTTAGAGAAGAAGATGGCGGTGGACCAGGTTTGGGAGAGCAGGAAGCTCATAAAGAGCTTGGTGTGGGCCATCATGGGCCACTGATCATTCCTCCCAGAGACTGGAATTCACGAGTGGCAAAGGTGTTTGCAGAAGAGTTAGGAACCACATCCTCTATGATGTCATAAGAAACCATCTTTCAGTGGGAGCTGGCACATCCGTATGGCAGACACACACTTCACACAAAACATCTCCAAATGGCCTGGTTGTCTACTGTGGAAAAATTGTAGAGAAAGGAGAAAGGAAAAGAAAGTCAACATGGACTTTGAGCCTTTGGAACCAATGAGCTCATTGTTGTGTGTGACAGATTCCATTGAGGTTTTTGTGGCACAACTTTCAGTGACAGCATTTTGGCTGTGTCGTAGGTGGCAGCAGAGGTGTTCTTTGCCACACTCCAAGGAAACACAAGGGAAGTCCCATGTGAGTTCTCTGACAGTCCAGCGGTGGGAGAAGCAGGAAGTGAAGTTAGAATTGCTTCTTATTAGCTCAGCCCTGCAACATTAAACAGGCTGAGATGGAAACAGCGGATGAGGGCCAAATGAAGTCAGCCTGATGTGTTTGAGCAGAGGGGATCAAGACTTTAAAACAGTTGATAGAGTCTGTGGTGGTGGAAATGGATTCCCAGGCTACTGTCTACCTGGCTCCTGGCCACATGCAATCATGGAAGAGAAGTTAATAGGGTGATACTTGGATGAAGTCATCCAGACACAGGCAAGTACTGCACTGGCACTAAGGATGAATCACGGGCTTTGGAAATTATAGCTGTCAGGATTGTAATAGTCTATGAAGTCTGGATCATGAGATGTGTTCTTCGTTGCCAAGGTGCAGAGCAGGAGAAAATTAATGAACTCCAGAGCAAGAGAAAGACAATCTTACTTCACAAAGATTGGACAGTATTGCGGTAAATAAGGGTCAGGATAAACAAATAGGCCGAATAGATGTTTATTCAGGGAGAAATAACTTACAACCTAGACAGATGAACACCAGGAAATTCAACCCGATCCTCTCCTGTCCGAGTCACGCCAGAAAGAGAGAGTGCCTTCCTGGCCCCCTCCGACCTCCTTCCTCAGGTCACCTCCGCCCATCGCTCCACCCCCCCAATGGGCGTGGTCAGTGCTACAGAAGGACTATCTCACTACAATTCCCCTTTTAGTCTAAAGAAAAGATTTAGGCTTAATACAAAACTATATACAAAACAGTGAATAACAAATGTGCTCTAAGAAAAGGAAAATCGAGAACAAAATGACCTACATATCTAGTCCTAGGGTGAGGGCATAATGGAGTTTACAATAGAGTTGTCCTACAGGTCACCTCCGCCCATCGCTCCACCCCCAAATGGGCATGTTTCTTATTTTGACTAGGTGAGAACTGATTCACTGCATTTTGCAATGACTCACTTGGCTGGCATTTTCTGCTTACACTGTGTAGGAAGAGACGTGGTAGATGCTGGAATTGGTTCTCTCTTGGCCTGTCTCCCAGCTCATGGACCTGCCAATCATCTCAACAATCCTGTTTCACTGAATGAAGAGAATGTGCCTTAAATCTAAAGTTTCTACTTCTGTCACTCTACACTGAGATCCAAATAACCATCCTTTAAGAGGGTGTTAACTTCCAGCAGGAAGAAGCAATTCTCTGGGACCAGCTTTTGTTTTGGACTCTGCCTTGTTCGAAGAGTTCTCAAGAGCAAACAAATACTCTCAGTGGTTCTTTAAGGGTTTGCCATTACAACTGGGTCCAATGTCACAGGGTCAGGCGAAGATGTTGGAAGAATCAAATGCATGTGGGTGAAGATGCTCATTTCATGTGGTACATTCTTATTGTATGATGTATGTATTCCTAAGCGTAGAGGCCAGAGGATGATTTTGTAGAGTTGGTTCTCTGCTCCTACCTTTATGTGGGATCAAACTCAGGTTGTCTGATTTGTGCAGCAAGTGTTTTACCCACCGAGCCATCTTGCTGGTCCCAGTTTTCACAATTTCATTTTGAGGTCAAAGTATTTTATTTCTTTAATCCCTGTGTCTCCTTGGTGATGCATGTTGCCTTTATGTGTTGGCATGTTTCCACGTTTACTGATATGTATTGCGCCTACACATACAGACATATAAGAGATGGTGAAAACTGTAGCTCTACATTGACATGTCTGCGGAGATTCTCAGCAGCGAGATCTACGTGTTGTGATGTGCAGAAATGGAGAAAAGCAGCAGGCCCATGTTTAACAACACACAAGGAAAAGCACAATGGGATACTGCTCTGTGCCCATTAGGGTGGCTGTGGAAATTGATAGTGTGGATGACGATCAAGGGACAGTGGAACTCATTTACTGCTAATGGGAATGTAAAATGATGTATTTTGCCTTTGTTTATTTGAGAGTTGCTGTGTAGCTCAGAATGGCTTTGAACACACAGTCCTCCTCATTCTGCCTCCCGAGTGCTGGGATCACAGTAAGGAGCAGGCCTTTTATAAAACCCTGAACAGGTCTTCAAATGAATAAATGCAGAATTCTACTTGGACCCAAAAATGACAGTCCTACATGTGTTCAAGAGAAATGAAGATATGTATCCCCATGGACCTTCACACCAATGCTCAGAGCAGATCCATTCACAGTAAAACATGCCCCTGACTGGCAAATGGCTAAGTTTTCAGACGTGCAGACAATGGAACATCATGCATTAATAAAGGAATGATGTTCTAATACATGGATTCAACAAGGAAAAATATGAAAATGTATATATGAAACACTATCTCTTGGACTAGTTCGGCGATGCTTGTGAATCGCCGATCTATTTCCTGTGGCACCACTATCCCTCAAGGGACCACAAAAGAACAGGAGTGCTCACCTCAGTAGGGTTGGAACTTTGACTTCAGGGCACATTGATCCAGTTCTATTAAATCTTTTCAGGGTCTCACCATGTATCCCCAGCTCATCTGAAATTTACTACGTAGACAAGGCTGGCCTTGAACTCTGAGAAATCTGCTTGCCTCTATTTCTTGAGTGCTAGGATTAAAGGCAACCAGATACTCAGATAAGTTATTTCCTAGAAGACAATCTACCCAGTCTCTCTCTCTTGAATCCAATTCTTACTTAAAAAAAAAAACCTTATAATTTTTATTTGGAATGATGAAAATATCATAAAATTGAATAGCATTGATGACTGCACAATTATGTGCACATACTGGAAATCTTTATGACAGTGTGTGTGTGTGTGTGTGTGTGTGTGTGTGTGTGTGTGTGTGTTTCTGTGGAGATTCAAGGTCAAGGTTCGGTTTGTTCCTCAATCACTCTCTTTACAAAAACATTTTTTTAGGGGGTGGGGTCTCTCACTGGACCTGGAGCATCAGTTTGGTTCTGTGGTCAGTGCTACCTAAAGGGATCCTCCTGTCTTTGCTGGTCCCCAGCACTACTAAGGCTGGGGTTATAGGCATGCACTGCTGTATCTGGATTCTGTACCTGGCATGCACCACTGTGTCTGGCATTGTATCTGAACCCACATCATGCTCATGCAGCCAGCCCTTTACTAAGTAATCTCGTAAGCCCCAGGTGTTATGTATCAACCAAAGAGGCAAATCATCTAAATAAGGACATGAGAACTGGTGTGTATATAATCTGTAGAAAAGTACTGAAGATTTTAATTGCTAAATTTATTACAAAATTGGCTACTCTCTCCAGTTTAGTGTTCTTAACTGCTGAGCCATCTCTCCAGCCCGAGTCCCCACAAATATTTTTGAGGTGGCTGTGAATGTTATTGTTTCCTTGACTTCTTTCCTGGTGTGTTTGTTGTTTGTGTGTAAGAAGGCTACTGTTCGGAGTGATTTTGTATCTTATTACTTTGTGGAATGCATTTATCGGCTGTAATTTCCTAGCAAAGACTTTATAGTCTTTTATATCTAGAATTATAGCATTTTGTGGCTTCCTTTCCCATTTGTACCCTTCTTGTCTGATTGCTAGAGCTAAGGCTTTAAGCCTTTGTTAAACAGGAGGGGAAGAGTAGACATCCTTGTTTCTGATTCTAGTGCAAATTCTTTGAATTTTTCTCCATTTAGGATAAGATTGACTGTGGTCTATATATTGCCTTTTTTATGTTAAGATAGATCCACTGTATCCCTATTATCTTCAGGGTTTTTAAAATGAATGAACATTAGGTTTTTTCAAGGACTTTCCTGCATCTAATGAGATGATCTTTTGAGTTTTGTCTTTACTCTTTTTATGGGATGAGTTGCATTTATTGATTTATGTGTGTTGAGCCATACCTACACGTGGTGGTTTGGATGAAAATGCCCCCCCACAGGTTCATATATTTGAATTTATAGTCCCTAGTTGGTGAACTGTTTGGAAGATTAGGTGGTATGTCCTTGTTGGAGGAGGTTTGTGCCTGGGTGTAGGTTTTGAGGTTTCAAGAGTCCAGGTACAGTCTCTCTCTCCCCCCCCCCCACCTGTGGATCAGGACATGAAGCCCTTAGCTACTTCTCCAGCACTGTGCCTACCTACATGCCGCCATCTGCCCTGCCAATGATGATAATGGACTAAACCTCTGAAATTGTAAGCAAGCCCCAATTAAATATCTTCCTTTATAGGCGTTCCCTTGGTCATGGTGTCTCTTTACAGTAATACACTGCATCTCTGGAATGAAGTCAACTTGATCATGATGGATAATTTCTGATGTGTGCTTGAATTCGGTTTGCAAGTATTTCATTTAGAATTTTTGCATACATGTTCACCAGAGATAATTGCCTGTAACTTCCTTTCTTTGGTTGAGAATTTGTCTGGTTTTGATATCAGGATAATGTTGACTTCAGAAAAGAAATGTGGGATGTTCTTTTTCTATTTTGCAGAACAAAATAGTTTAAGGAGTATTGGTATTAGTTCTTCTTTGAAGTCTGGTAGAATTCTACACTGAATCCGTCTGTACTTGGGGAGTTTTGGTTGGGAGATGTTTAATTACTGCTTCTAGTTAATTGGGTGTTATGGATATGTTTATAATATTTACTTCACCTTGCTTTAACTTTGGTAGGTTGTATATATCCAGAAATTGGTCCAGTTTTTAAAATTTCCTAGTTTTGTAAAAGAGATTTTTAAAGTATGTAATGGTTCTCTGAATTTCCTCCGTGTCTGTTGTAATGTCTCTCTTTTCATCTTTTTAAAAACTATTTTTTTCCCAGCCTGATAACATTTTCCCCTCTCTCCCTCCCTCCCTCCCCTCTCCCTGCCCCCCATCCCCTCCTCTTCCTTCTCTTCAGGAAAGAACAGGCCTCCCATGTTGCTGTTGTGATTCTGATGGACCATCTGGATTCTGATGTGGCTTGATCTTTTTCTCTTGCTGCTTTCTATATCCTTTGTTCTGAACATTTAGTGTTTTGACTATGATGTGGGGAGTTGTGACTGTGTGACTATGATGGGGTCCTGTCCATTTGGTGTTTTTTTTTTTTTTGGTTTTGTTTTTGTTTTTGTTGTTTTGTTTTGTTTTGTTTTTTTGTAATGCCTCTTAGATATTGATAGGCATCTCTTTCCTTAGATTAGGGAAGTTTTCTTCTATGATTTTTGTTGAAAATTCTTTCTCTGCCTCTGACTTGGGTCTCTTCTCCTTTGGTACCTATTATTCACAGGTTTTGCTTTTATAGTTAGTGACCCAGAACCCTCGAGTTCTGTGGTTGGGTTTTTTGGACTTGATGTTTCCTTTGACTGAGTGGTCTAATTCCTGTCTTCAAGACCCAGTGTTCTCTCTTCTATTCCACTCAATCTATTGGTGAGAATTTCCTCTGAATATTTTATCTGAATTCCTGCATTTTTAATTTTTCCCTTTATAGGACACTTAATGAATTTGCATGTTAGCTGTCTTAGTTAGGGTTTCTATTGCCGTGAGGAAACACCATGACAAAAAGGCAAGTTGGGGAGGAAAGGGTTGGGCTTATATTTCCACATCATAGTCCATCACTAAAGGAAGCCAGGGCAGGAACTCAAGCAGGGCCAGAACCTGGAGGCAGGAGCTGATGCAGAGGCCATGGAAGGGTGCTGCTTAGGGGTTTCCTCATCACAGTTTGCTCGGTCCCCTTTCTTATAGAACCCAAGACCACCAGCCCAAGGATGATGGTACCACCCACAATGGGCTGGTCCCAACCCCATTGATCACTAATTAAGTCTTAAAGCTGGACCTCCTTTTCCTTCTTCTTCTTCTCCTCCTTCTCCTTCTCCTTCATCTTCTTTTTCTAGACAGGGTTTCTGCCCTGGAACTTACTCTGCAGACCAAGCTGGCCTCAAACTCACAGAGACCCACCTGCTTCTGCCTCCTGAGTGCTGGGATCAAAGGTGAGTGCTACCAACACCAGCTTTGTAGCTGGATCTTATGGAGACATGTCCTCAATTGAGGCTCCTTCTTTTCTGATGACTGTAGCTTGTGTCAAGTTGACATAAAAACCAGCCAGAACATCATCCTTGTGCAGTCTACTTTGTATTGTTCCAATTTTAGTATATGTACCACCGAGGTAAACACATACTGACCTTTTTTGGGAGATTCTCTTCAGTAAATTTTTTTTTAATATATCTTGTAGTTTTTACATCCTTTCATTCAACTGTGTGTTTGTGCCTGTATTCTGCATCCATTAATATCATTTTTGAGTTCTTTTTTATCAAGTGTATTGCTATTTTGAAATCATAGTCATGAATATCATCTAAGTTGCTTTTCTCAGTAAGGGTCATTACTATAAGAGTACTAATACTTTGTGGATATTTGTTTATGTTTGTATATTTGGGATGGGACCTAAACAACTGGAGCTAGGTCATTGGTATTGTTCTTGATATGGAATCTGGTCTCCCATTTGTTGCGTGAAGTTGTTTCCCTGCTATCTTGTCATGTGGTTGAGCAGCTCTCTGGGCTTAGGGTTCAGTCTTAGGCTGATCAGTGTTGATATTTGAATGGGTTTCAGGAGTAGTCTCAGCTCAGCTCAAGATGAGTGGTTGCTAATCCCAGGAGCAGACAGACATTCCCTAGCGCTGTGGGATCCTCATACTCAAGCTTCTGGAGTCAGGGTAGGTGCTCAGGGCTTTCCTTCATGTTAACAAGTGTTGATGGTGTTTTCCATAAGACTCTGGGATAGCCTACATAAAGAGGAGGGTGGGGAGGGTGTAAAGCAGGTAGGCGTAGGACACGTGTTCCCCAGGGCCAGTGGCAGAGATAAATGGAGTTGCCAGGGTGTGAACTGGCTAGGCATGGGAACAAGTGTGTTCTGGTCGCTGTGTATGAGGTTAGGGGTGAGAGAGGGGCCTCCTTACTTGCGTGAAGAAAGGGCTACACACAGAAAGGCAGGCATGGCTCAAGGTCTTTGGCAGGTTAGGTTTAGTCTTCATGCATGTATAAATAAATGGCATGTGTAGTATATTTTGCCCTCATAACTCCTTACAGATTTTGCTTTTCAAAAATATTTATTTTATTTCTATGTATGTGTATGTCTGTGTGCATGTGTGCCTGCATGAGGTAATGTGCACCAAATACATGGGTGGACGCCAGAGGGCAATGGATCCCAGAACTAGAGTTACAGGTGGTTGTGAGCCATCTGATGCGGGTGCTGAGGAAGAAGCCTGGGTCCTCTGCAGGAACAGTAAGTTCTCTTAACTGCTGAGCATCTCCCACACTCTTCCTCCAGACTGTTTGCCCTCTACTTTCTTGTCACATGATTATGTAACATGTATTTATAGATAAAACCTAGAAACTGTGAGAAAAAAAAACCACACTGACTTTCTGAATTGGTTTAATTCACTTGCTCTTATTACCTCCATTCATTTCCCAGTAGATGTCATAACTTCATTCTTTACGGTTGAAAAACATTATGTTGTGTGTGCATGCCACACTTTCCTATCTGTATTAGTCAGGACTCTCTAGAAAAACAGAATTTATAGATGGACTCTCTCCAAGTGGAGCTCTGAGCTTCAGTTGGAGCTTAGTCCCCTTCACTGAGCATTTCCCCAGCCAAGGCAGCTTCTGAGAGGAACAAGGCTCCCTTCCTGTGCAGTGAGCCCCCCAGTAGGATGATGACTTTGATCTCAGCTCAGGCTAAGGCCCCTCAGTCTGGCACAAGCTGTGTACTCATGTGTATGTGGAGAGATGGGAACTTTGACTGCTTCCCTGTGGGACATGATTTATGCCACAGAGTTTATATTGTGTCCCTGGGGGCCTTGAGCTGGTGATCCTCCTGCCTCAGTCAATGCTACGACTACAAGCTTGTACCACCAAACTTGGCCTCGTTGGTTTTGATTTGCATTTTCCTAAGGTTTACTGAGCTCTTTTTCATGTGATATTTGGCCATTTTTATACTCTTTGGTGAAATATTCAGGTTCTTGCCTGGTTTTGAATAGAGCTGTTGGGATTTTCTGTTGTTGAGTTTGGGGAACAGGCTACACACACGCGCACATATATATTTTAAGTTCTAGTTCTGATTATATGAGTGGGTTAAGTTTATGAAAATCGATCAAGATGCAACTTTATGATTGATATGAGCAATGTGTATGTGTGCACAATACTATTATATGTGAACCAATATGTAATAGATCAATAAAATTAAACCAATACATTATCAGCAAGGACTAAGATGAGGAGAAACAGACAACAAATACACACAATTTTCTGAAGGAATGGTGCTGTCAAAAGGACAGAGCAATGAGGCAGTGGTCAATGAGGCGTTGGTCGTTGGGAAAAGTACACAGGCATGGGCTTTCTTCTCTCCTGTACAAGTGTGTGTGGTGTGTATCCATGTGCCTATGTGTAAGCTTGTGTTACCCTGAATGTGCAGGCCTGAGTGATTAAACCACTAAGCCATCTCCCCACACCCTGGCATGAACTTTTTACCTCTTTTTTGTCGGGTGAGAAAACCAATAGTATTATTGCATGTAGGTGAGTAGAAAGGGACGGGGGTATAGGCATAGACCTACAGTCTTGAGAAAACTCTGGAACAGAAGTAGAAGGCTGGCCTCAGAGCACAACCCAGTTCTAGAGTATAAGCCCCATAGGGAAGAACTGTGCTTCCACAGGCTACAAATAATCTCCATTCCCTGGAGCTTCCCGGACGACGTTGATGCTGTCCTCTTCCTGTGTCTGTGTGGTGCCAGGACACCGTGGGGTGCGTGGGTCCTCCCTCCCTTTTGTCTACAGGCTGAGGTGACCAGAGTGAAAGATTGTGAGGTGCAAGTGGACAGAGAAGGGAGGAGTGGCAACCTCAAGAAATGTGGTGAGGTCTGAGCTCTCGGGTCTCCTTAGAGAACTCTCAGGGCTGGGGGGGCAAGGCCTGTGTGAGCCTGTGTACGGGACGGGAACAAGAGGTCTTAACTTGTTACAGGTGAAAGGCAGAACACCCGTTTTCTTCCGTCTCCTCTCTTGCACTCTCGATGGCCCTGTCATGAAATGGACATTAGGCCACAGAACACTCACAGGTTAGGAGCTTTTTATGACCACGCCAAGCTCAAGCTAGCATGGCAACACAAATAGTGATGAGCCGCAAGGGAGGATTGTTACTAAAGAAATGGTCTGGTTTCACTTGCTCTTAGTTAACTGAACTGAGAGGTCATACAGCTGAGTAACACATCATAGATGCCCAGCAGGCATCGGTTACACTGCTGATGTCTGGGTTATAAAGACTGCAGAAACCTAAAGGCCGGTGCGCTTCAGCAGGCTTGCAGATCTCAGGTGGATGGGAGGAAGACTTGACGTCTATTTATTTACAAATCAGATCTGCACATTTCCTGTCTCAGCATTTGAGTGAGACCCTGCTTACCTCTGCATGAACACATGGTTACTTGGGAAATGTTTTGTTCGAGGCTATTCCACAGGGTTAATTTGACCTATTGCCCACTGCAACGAACCCATCCGTTTCTTCTACTCTGTCTTGTGCTTTCTCATCAATATAAGCACCTATGGTTCCTGATGAAGTCCAGACCAAACTATGACACCAGGATGCTCAGACGAGCTGCTAGCAGCAATTGGAAGATCTGGCAACTCCTGCATTAAGCTGCCATTCATATGCCTGCAAGCCTGAAGGTCATGCTTGCATATGAGAAAGAACCAGTTTTTAAAGCACACAAGTGCAAGTGTGTGTGAGAGAGAGAGAGAGAGAGAGAGAGAGAGAGAGAGAGAGAGAAAGAGAAAGAAAGAGAGAGCGTGTGCACGCACATGTGTGTGAGTGTGCGTATATGTTAGTGTATGTATGTGAATGTGTGTGTATTAGTGTGTGTGTGTGAGAGAGAGCGTGTGCACACACATGTGTGTATATATGTTAGTGTATGTATGTGAGTGTGTGTGTGTTTGTGTATGAGTGTGTATGTGTGTACATACTTGCCAAGGCATGCATCTCCTTCCACCATGCAGGTTCCCAGAATGAAACTCATGTCACTGGCAGAAAGTGCCTTTGCCCACAGAGTCATCTCAAAGACCCAAGAAACCATCTTTGGAAGCCATACCCATTACCAACATTTTATCCTCTTCCCCTAAATCAAACAGAGCCCTCTGCTCCCTCTGTTGAATGGAACAGCACAGTCTCCATTTTGTTAGAGCCAAGGCCTTTAAGCTTTTGTTCATTTTATTTATTTATTTTGAGACAGTCTCACTGTGTAGGTCTGGCTGGCCTGGAATTAATTCATTAATTTTGAGACAGTTTTATTGTGTTGCCCTGGCTGGCCTGGAATTTGTTTGTTTATTTAGAGATGTTCTCACTGTATAGCTCTGGCTGGCCTGGAACTCACAGAGATCCTCCTGCCTCTCCCTCCCAAGTGCTGGGACTAAAGGGGTGCACCACCATGCCTCCATGCCTGTCTTTTTCTAAGGTTTTTTTTTTTTTTTTTTTTTTTTTTAGGAAGTGCTTCCTATACCAAATTAAATGTTCACCTGTGTGCCCAAGAGTAGCTTGGTTTCCATGCCTAAAGATCCAACCATCTGCTCTCAAGAGGGAGATATGTCAGACTATGTGCAATCATGGGACTGGGTTATATAATGCAACCAAAGGTGATAGTGGCTGAAAAAGGCAAGTCAAAATCAGAGGAAAGATAAGAGGCTAAGGTGCTGGAAGGATTGTTTATGCAGTATCCAAACAGCCAGAGCACAACAGTGCTGAGGAGAATACTGAGAGCTGCATAAAGAATGACCCCACCCCACCCCAGGGTAGGAGATGGCCAACTGGGTTAGGCCTGACATATTCTGTGTGGATTTCACACAGAATGATTTCTGTAGGCTTTGTGTTGAATGGTTTGTCTTCATTTGATGGTGTTATTTGGGATGGAATTGGAATCCTAGATAGATGGGACTTGGCTGGAGAAAGCTTGTCACAGGAGGTGTGCTAATGTTGCACCTGATTCCTTGTTTGCCACTGAGGTGAATTGCCTTCTCCTCCACAAGCTCTCGCTACCATGATGTTCTCTCTGTCAAGGATCCAGAAGCACACTGTCCTAGCCCTAGAGATGTGACACAATGGCAAAGTACTGGGCTAGCAATGTACAAGGCCCTGGGTTTAATACCCTGAAGGAAAAAAAAAAAAAAAAAAAAAAAAAAAAAACCCACTTCAGCTTGTTTTGCTGTTTTTTGTCACAGCAATGAAAAACCTGACTAATACACAGTGTGACCATGCAATATTTAAAGTTTGGGGTTTTAGGAACAAAATAGAAAAATACTCCTGGGAGTTGGGTATACACACCTAGCCCCAGTAATTTTGGAGGCAGAAGCAGAGGGATTACCAAAAGTCCAAGGTCAACCTGGGCTTTGTGAGTTCCATGTTAGCCTGGGCTAAAAAAGTAAGATACTATATAAATAACTTATTGCTATTATATAAAATTTACACGAGTCCTTGGACTTGGCCTAGGTTCCCACCCAATCAACAAAAGTCCAATTGATGTTGGGTTTAGTCACAGCCATTGCCCACTGGTTGGCACAGGAGGTCTTGTTGCTGATTAATTGAGTAGCAACCAGCTGAGTGGCTGACTAAGCTGAACCCTATTAAGTTATGTTCTAATTCTCACCTCCGGTTTTCTAAGATGCTGTCTAATCACATCGCTGTCTAGAGTTCTTTGAACTTGCCCTGATTCTGGGAACTGCTTAATTTGAGATCGGATTTCTGTTTGATTTTGTTTTTCTTTGTTCAGATAAATGTCACTAAATTAATTGGTCCAGGGAATATCGAAAAGCAGAAAAGGAAAGCAAAAAGATGCATCCCTGCAGTATCAGTCCCTGGCATGCTCACAAGGGATAGGGAAGTCAAAGGAGTTACCACTAGAGGGCAGCAGAAGACGAAGGTGACAGAGACAGACTGTGGGATGGGGGGGGGGGGGTTGAGGGAGGGGGAGGTGGGAGTTGGGGGATATGAAATCAACACAATGGTTTTGTGTTTTGCAGTGGTTCAATTGGTACCCTTCTAAAATTGTGTGTTGAAAATGAAAAGCAATATGTATTCAACAGGAGCCATACTTTGAGAGGGGATGGATTGATGCCTTCTCCCACAGCTGTGACAAAACACTTAACAGAAATAACTTAAGGGATGGCGTATCGCCAGGAAGACTTGGTGGTTGGCTCTACTTGCTCTGTGGCGGTGGAAACCTGTGGCTGGACTTGTTCACATATCAACAGGTCGGGAAGCGAAGCAGAGATTTAGACTGAACTGAAGGTAAAACAGCCTCAAGACCTGCCCCTGGATGTTTACATCAGCAAGACGGGTCAGCTAGAGATCAAGTGTTTAAATCCATGAACCTGTGAAGGGCATTTTATGTTGAACTGTAACAGGGGTCATGCTAGGACAGCAGATTAGAAGCAGCTTCTGGGTAGTTGTGTGGTAGAGGGGTTGATAAAAATCAGAGAAACTGGACTGGAGAGATGGCTCAGAGCTTAAGAGCACTGACTGCTCTTCCAGAGGTCCTGAGTTCAATTTCCAGCAACTGCATGGGCGCTCACAACCATCTGTACTGAGATCTGGTGCCCTCTTCTGGCCTGCAGGCAAGCATGCAGGCAGAACACTGTATACATAATAAATAAATAAATTTTAAAAAAATACAGAGATACAAAGGACAGAGTCTATGCCAAAAACAGAAAGAGAAGGAGAGATCTGACATCACATGAGATCACAGAACACTGGAGTGCCCAAAGAAACAGAAACCTAATCGATGAACATGGAAGAACCAGTCTACCTACCCAGCTATGAGGCGGAGGAGGAAGAACAAAAGACTATTCCACAGAGTAAGCCAGGGCTGTTCTGGCAGCTGGTACTAGCTGAGGATACACCCACAGTCCCAACAAGCTTTAAATCCAGTTGGGAGCTCTGCTGTGACAAATTCACATTGGAGAAGCAGGCCCAGTGAGTCAGCCCACTTTCTGTCGTCTTCGAGTCAAGATGTAGGACTCTCAGCTACTTCTCCGCCACCAGGTCCCACTGTGATTAATAATGGACTAAGCCCTGAAAATGTAAGCTGTCCAATTAAATGCTTTTCATTTGTAAGAGTTGCTGAGGTCATGGTGCCCTTTCACAGCAACAGAAAACTAAGACAGAAGTTGGTACCAGGAGTAGGGTATTGTGTGGTAGGCTTGAGCATGTTTGTGTTTGGAGGACTGTGGATTAGCAAAGCAGTTGGACACTTTAAGTGCTGCTTAATGGGCCACTCCAGTGGGAACATAGAAGACAGGGTGCTGAGTGTGACTTGAATTGTGGTTACCGGGATCAAGAGGTTTCAGAGAAGAATGTTGTGTTATATGTGCCGTAGAGACCAGTCTTGTGATAGTCTGGTGAAGAACGTGGCTGCTTTTTACCCTTGTCTGAAGGCTCAAAACAGTTCAGTAAGTAGAAGTGAACTCAAGCAAGGTGAGGAACATTTACATGAAAATTTTAAGATGTGCCAGAATGAAATTGAAGAACACACTAGATGATGGAAGACTGTCCACAGTCATGGATTAGAAGAATTAATATCATAAAAATAGTTGTGCTGGGTGGTGGTAGCGCACGCCTTTAATCCCAGCACTTGGGGGGCAAAGGTAGGTGAATCTCTGTAAGTTCGAGGTCAGCCTGACCTACAAAGGTTCCAAGACAGAGAAATCTTGTCTCGAAAAAGCCAATAAACAAACAAACAAACAAAAGCAATCTACAGGTTCAACATAATCCAATTATAAATGTGAATAGTATCTGTGCTGGCTAGTTTCATGTCAGCTGGACACAAGCTAAAGTCCTCTGAGAGAGGGACACTCAATTAAGAAAATGACTCCAGTATGTGCTGGTACCTGAGGAGTTCATGATCCCTGATGCCCCCAGAGGCCATGCTGAGAATCATAGTCCATGCTGCAGCCAGGACCATGCTGAGGTACATGCTCTGCGTGGTGGCCAGAGGCCGTATGGATGTCTGTCGTCTGTGCTGCCATCACAAACCACACAGAAGTCCATGATCTGTGCTGTTGTCGGCTGTTATGGGCAAGGTTTCTTTTGCAGTGGTGTTGATGACTACAGACTACAGAAAAAGGAAGAAAAAAGAAACAGTCTAGACAGGAAGCCACTGCAATTGTGATAGGGATGCTGAAGTTTAGTTCTTCCCAGTTGATGGCTTCAGTTTTCTTTAAGTGGGTGGCCACTGGGAGTATGGCCATGCTCCAATGATAGATGGGAAGCACACATTGTACTTGATATACTTTTTTCTGGTGTGTGTGTGTGTGTGTGTGTGTGTGTGTGTGTGTGTGTGTGTGTGTGCATGTGGGTGAGAGGGTAGACCTGGGAGGAATGGAAAGTGGATGTGATTAGGGTGTGTCATATTAAATTCCCAAATAATCAATAAAAATATTATGTTGAAAGAGAAAAAAGGAAGGGAGGAAAGAAAGGAAGGAAGAAAAAACAAAGAAGGAAAGAAAGAAAGGAAGAAAGAAAAAAGAAATAAAGAAGGAAAGAAAGGAAGGGAGGAAGGAAGAAAGAAAGAAAGAAAGAAAAAAGAAAGCTAGAAAGAAATGCCTCCATAAGATTAGGCTATACAAAAACCTGTAGGACAGTTCAAGACCCAGTTTCAAAAGTAGAAAAAGAAAAAGAGGGCTTGGGTACAGCTCGTCAGTGGGCACTTGCCTTGTGTGTGCAATGCAGTGGGTTCAACCTCCAGGGCTCCAAATCAAGACCCCCACACAGCAAAACAAACAAAAAAGGAGACATTTTTGGACCTGGAATTATGCACTAAGGACCTCTCGGTGCTTTGATGCTTTTGTCAGGGTGTTCTTTCTTCTACAGCACTCATCCACCTGCCTCCTGTTTCTGCCTCCCCTTTAGTACCATCAGCCCTCACCAACTATACTGGGAGAGTATGCTTGCCTTCATCTGGTCCAAAGATGTGTATACAATCTCCAATCTTGTGCACATACTCACACATAGATAGACACACATAAATATACACACTCACAAATAGACACACACATGCATGTGTAGGCACACACATGTAGACACACACACACATAGAATATATACAAACATACACACTCATACACAGATACACAAATACACACACATACACACACAATAGGTACTTAGACTCTTGCTGAAGCTAATGCTTTTTTCTCAGGGAAAATGCTGTAATAAAGTTAAAGGCCAGTCACGAGACTGAACCTACAACCAGAGAGCCTGTGTGGGACTGACCTAGGCCCTCTGCCTATGTGTTACAGTTGTGTCGTTTGGTGTTCTTATGGGACTCCCAACAGTGGGAGCAGGGTCTGTCTCTGACTCTTTTACTGGCTTTTGTGACCCTACTCCCTTCAGTTGGAACCTCAAGCTCACCCCTGGCTGATCTGGAAAGCTCCATTCCTGTCTCTTTAAACCATGCCTATCAGAAAATCTCTGAACAAAGGGAAGGCACCGAAACCCTCAGTTCTGCATGTGTTCTTGGCAGCTGTGTCAGCTTTCGCCCCTGAAGTTGCCAGCCGCCCAAGTTCCCACCTAAAGCAGTTCACTGTTGATCATACTTGGGCACAAACCCAGCTGGAGCTATTGCCTATGAAACACAAACATGAGACTCAGCGCCCACGTGGAGTTTATTGATAGAGGGGAGAGAGGGGGGGGTAGCTGGTGGCCAACTGAAAGCAGGAGAGAGGGGGAGAGCAAGGGAGAGAGAGAAAGAGAGAGCAAGCAAGAGAGAGGCGCGCTTGGCCTGCTTGCTTTAAAAGGGAAACTTGCGCATGCGTAACTGAGTCCCCTGGCAGCCAGGTAAAGCTTGAGCATCCAGGTAAGTCATGAGGTGGAGAAGACATGGCCATGAGCATCCTGCCCATCATCAGGGGGCGGGGTCAGCAGACTGCTGGTTCCCAACATATAGTGTATGTCATACAGGCTATAAAATCTCCCTGCTTTAGTTCGGGTGTGTGGCTTCTCTGGCCTTGATCTCTGAGGATGGAGAACTCACCTGGGAGTTGCTTTGCTCAAATAAACACGTTCTTATACTTTTTTCAATTCAGCTTGGTCCAGTTTACTGCATCAGCAGAGAAACCTGTTATAGGAGGTGGGTACAGAAAACCTATTACTCCCCTTACTGGGTAACTTTGCCCAGACTTAATACATACATGGGGAGCTGCTTAGTCTAACTGCAACTTGATATGCCATGTTTTGTTAATACTCATGGGAGGCCTGTCCTTTCCTAAACAGAAACAGAGGAGGAGTAGACTGGGAGATGGACAAGGGAGGGGTGGGAGGAGGGACTGGGAGGGAAGGAGGGAGGAGAAATTTCAGCTGGGATGTTAAATAAATAATACATTTATATAAAAAAATGTTAGTGGCTGCTTTCATCCCTGAATCATTGAGTCTCCTAAGCTATTGCACAATTATACAGTATAAAAAGTATAGCCTTTTTTCAATAAAGTGTCAGCCGTCCTGATTCACCCTCAATTTGTGTCAGTCTCCTCCTTCCCTTCACCATCTCGTCACCTTTTCTTTGGGACCTGAACCCCACTGGAGCCCGACTCCAGCACAGAGCCCAGACTGTACACCAGCAGTCAGGAATCCAGCCATTCAGCTCAAGGTGGAGGGCCAGCCCCACGCATGCGGGCAGCGGGTGTCTCTGGTAACCAATGAGGAACAGTTGCGGTTGCAGTGGAAGAGGTGAGAAAGAGCAGAGGTCAAAAGCGGAGAAACAGAGTGCAGACCTGGAGACTTGCTCCAGCTCTGTCCTCTGCCCAGCAAGTCCCCCACCCCAGAAACCTCATTTCTCCCAACCACTCAGACACGGGCTTCCCAGCAAGTTTGCTGGGTCACAGACCCCTCCCCCTTTCTGGGCTTCCTAGTCCCTCGTTACCACCCTTCTCCAACCACAGTCACTCTGATTCCCTATCTGCTCATCTGCTGTCTCATCCAGCTCACTTTGAATCCCTTAGGAGCAAGGGCATCCTCACAGCACCAGCTGCTGGGATACACACAAAGAAAATTGATTATAAGTTCAAAGTAAACAGTTCATGTGTGTAGTGAGCAGAAGGGTACATCAGCAAGAGGTGAAAAGAACGTTTTTGGAGTCATTAGCTTTGCCTTTCACATGAACTGGAAAGGTGGCTGTCTAGTTTGCCTCCAGAGAGTATACAGGTCAACAGCTTCCAAGGCTGCCCTTCAGTGCTCCTGCTGGGTCCAGCAGGAGGCGCACAAATCCAATGCAGGTGTCCAGGTCGCAGAGAGTCAGTGTTTGCAGTTTGATGGCCTTATTCCTGGGTAAGCAGAGATGAGAAAAGCACGTCAGTGGTCAGTTTGCTGGGTGAAGAGTGAGGTGAAATCAAAGCAGTGAGTGCAAATATGTCCTGAGTCCAAAGCTGGCCCAGGCATCACCAGTTCCTGAGAGGGTATGTGAGAGCCAAAGTTACCTTTTAAGCTTTAGTTACTATGCCTAAGAGGTCCACGTAGCAAAAATGCCTCTGATCTACAAGCCCCTTGCCCAAGGACAGACAGTTCCTGAAATGCTGGAGATTATCATTCATGGGAGATAACAAGCTAGCCACATTTTTCACTTGTTCATTTGACCCATCTGTACCGGATGTGCTTGATCACATGTGGGCGGAGGTTCACAGGCTGGAGGTACTCAGGTCCCTGATTGAACCTGATGGGAAATGCAGTGAATTATGGGTTCTCCTTCTTAAGCTTCTGCAAACTGTGATTTTGGACCATTTCCTAGGAACCTGGGTATGGAACTGCTCAGAGCCCATCCACCCGACCAGTATTTAATTAAAGCTTGCTTCAAATTTGGCTTTAAACTGTGATAGTGGCCTTGTTCTTGATCAGTGGGATTAATGGGTAATTTCTCTGAAATGAGAAAATCATTCTCTCCCCCCTGTAAAAGGCCAGATTTAAACCCCAGCCTGTCCTAGAATGTCATCAGCAAATGTCACAGCCTGAGCTGTGGTCACGTAACACAATCCTCCATGGAAGCTTGGTCCTTACTTTTATACCTCTCTTTGGGAACTGTGGTCACAGAAACCACGACAGTCTCCAGTAGGAATTGCTGATATCATAGTTTTCCATATTCTACTATATCTACCATGGATAGCCAGGAGTGGGAAACGCAGAGAAGCCAAGTAAGTCACTTAGAAGTGGGCAAAAATGGGTGGATTGGTATCTAGCACAAGGACTGTGTGTATGCTGTATGGCTTATCCTTAGGAGTAACAGGAAAGCAACATGCACCTGAAGGAGGTATCATTCAGTGTAGAGACAGTCTTATGGGGGAGACACGGGAAGAGGAGGAGGAACTGTTTCTGTGGCATTTCATAGGACAGACATGGATGGACTTCGAGCCTGTGGGCTAACATGCCAACCTGCTGGTGGCCTTGTCAGAGCAGCGGGTGGCAATTGAAGTTCAAGGTGTCAGCCCACCAGGAGGAAACTCTCTGATGGGTCAGTCTTGATTGGCACGGCCCCGAGACCACAGGCTCCAGAATGTTTTCTGCTTCTTCTGTACCTTTACATGTTTGCTGCTGCTGCTATCTATCTCTGGAGTCTGGCACTGTGGGAGTGGATGTAGGAATACCCCCCACACTGCCTGTAACACAGTGCATTTATCTCATGGAAGCACCCCGTTTTGCTGGGCATTTTTTTTCTGTGAATTGTCATGAAGATGATTCCTCTCTAACTGTACTGTCTAATTGATAATAGTAATACTAGCATACACAGGGTTTTGATGAATAAAAATAAATATAAGAAGATGTTACACAGCCAGGGCTTGTGAGTTTCACCTAAAGAGCTGCATAGGTCATAGCTCAAGTAAATGATTAAGAAAAAAAAAAAAAAAAAAAAACAATTGGGTCCCCAGGAGCCAGGCTGGCTCAAATTCTCTTAATGCTGAAAGATGCTGTTACAGGTTTCAGTGTGCAACATTAGCTGAAACAAAGCTCTAACTTCAGGTTAGATCAGATGTTTTGATAATAGCTTTGAGATGAAAAATCCTAGAAAACAATTTAAAGTTCACAAGGACACATAGCTGAGGTTAAAAAAAAAAAAAAATACAAAGCATCCCAAGTGTTACTAGCTGATGTATTTTCCTTGCTAGGATTGATTGGCGATCAAAGATGATGATTAATTCCTTATACCCATTTCTGCCCTCAATCTTCTGATATAAGACTATTGACGAGCGGGAATGTACTCCAAAAATTTAAAGCAGACCTGACTGATTCTTTTTCATATATAAAAGTTTATGTTCGTGATTTCTTTAAGATTCCTTATAGATTCCTTCAAGATACTTAATAAAGTTATTGGTCCTTTGTATACAAGCTATAAGGGAAAAATTAGAGATAATGCTAGAGTTAAAATGGGCTAAAAGGAAAATATCAAGAATGAGAGATGAGGAAAACAACAAGAATGAGTGAATTGGGAGGAGAACATCAAGAGTTAGGAGAAAGAAAGCATTGAGAGAGACAGAGGAACACATCTGGATAGAATAAGACAACAGAATATAGAACATAGAATAAAGAAAGAAACCATGAAGAGAGTGTGTGAGTGTCTTTTTCCCTAACCCCCTCAGATAGCAAAGTCTAGTATTTGCCCACACTATGGATTCCTTTCGAGCTCTGTACTGTCTGGAGGCTTGCCCCCACACAACACCAACCAAATGCTATGTGTGTTAATCCCAACATCAAGAATAAGACCACTACCACAATTTGAGCCAAATTTGAAGCAAACTTGATTTTTTATTGGGGTGCCCCCAAGAGATGACCAGCTACTGCCTCCTAAGTAAGGTTAAAGAGAGCAGCCCTAAATCTATTTCTTGGGCCCTTTTTAAGGAATAAAATCACATGTAGTGTTTACAGAAGAGAGACAATGGGGCAAAAAGGAAATACAGAGGAAAAAAATCTAAAAAATAACCAAACAAACCCATTTTGTGGTTACCATGTGATTAGAGAGGGTTCAGGGAGGGTCAGAGAGGGTAAATATATTCTCAGAAATGGGTCAAGGTCAAGGGTTGGAGGTTCCAATAAACAGAGGGCAACTCAGTAAATAGAAACTTACTTTAGACAATACAGCATAATGGCTCCTACCTTTAAAACGGTGTCAGGCAAGTTCCTCACACGCTGCTTCCTTCTTAAGTTATTTTTTATAATCTCTGCATTTAACTTGTATTGTTGCATGAATAATAAAAACACAGAGGCAGATACTGGGGTTCAAGCTGAAGATCAGAAAAGCAAAACAGCCACTATAGAGTTCTTAATTCTACCAAGACTAAGACCAAAGAGGGGAGATTCTGTGACTGCAAAACTCTTCACCAAACCTCAGAATGCTAGCTAGACCGCTACTGTCTCCTCCTGCCTTGTTTTCCTCTCTAGTGCTGGGATTAAAGTTGCATCATCCAGAGTACTGGGATCAAAGGCGTGAGCTCTGTTTCTCTTTTAGAGTCATTCACTCTCATGTAACCCCTTTGGTGCTGAGGAACAAACCCAGACCCTTACACATGCTGGGTAAACACTCTGCTACTGAGCCCCTGCCATACAACCGTTTCTTTAGTTAGCAGAGCTTCCCATAAATAAAGTGTTGCATCCATAAAGCAGATTTAAATATCCTCCATACGCATAGGCAATTCTTAAGGGGAGAGAGGACTGTCCTGGGTAGGGGGCTTTGTTTTCTCCTCTGTGGGGAGAAGCTGGGTCCTATCCATTCCTTGGAATTATAACTTGCGTCAAATTAAGCAGCATTTGTGAAAATAGCTTGAAAACAACAAAGCGATGCAAGTTGTGAAAGGGGTTATTGTTTAGCTATGACACCGGGACTTTTGTTGACAACATCGGTAGCATCACCAACAAAGAACGGCATGGAAGGAGGGTGAATAAAGAGGAAAGAAAGAATGAAGACAGGACTGCAGGCAGCCAGGAAAATAGCTGTGCTTCCTAGAGCTTTGGTTGAGGGCTGTCTTTCAAAGCAATGGAAATTGAACTTTGTGAAAAACCGCCCCCGTGGTCATTGTCATTGGAACGTAAATCAATATTTATACGGTTTCCCATGGTGAGTCAAGGGATGTTTCTTCAGAAGACACGGAGCTTTGATTTTCAGAGTTTAAATAATGGACACGGAGACACCACGAAAGACGCACTTATTAAATATCAGCACAGAATCAACTTCGAGAAAGCGCGGAGCTGCACACTGTTCCCTGACTGCAGAGCCTCCCACTGGGACTCTGTTCTGCAAACCCTGGGAGATCGGGCAGGATTGGATGGCTCCTTGAGGCTCAGGTTAAGCTCAGTAGGTTGCAGCCTTTCTGGGACAGGAACAAGTCAATTTCTATTCTGCCTACCTCACACCGCCTAAGAAAAGCCTAGCGCCTTCCAACGGAAGCTTGGTAGGAGGGTTGTTGGCAGCATAAAGGAGTACTCAGAAGTTCACCCACAGAGATTTTCTGGTTGCTGGTGCCAGCGGTAGCAAACTAAATGCAGAGTGGAGGTGGCAGTTAACCTGGTTCCCCCACTCTTCCTCTTGGACCCACCCTTCGCTCACTGGCCCCAATTCCTCACCCCATACCATACTCTTTACTGACCAGTTCATCCACTTGACGCCGCCGTCAAAAAGACTCAACATACCAGAACCACCACCAAACTAAGAGTGGGTTGGCTTGGGTGGGGGTAGGGGAGCTAGGTGAAGTACTGGTATAGAAGTAGTATGCCTTCAAAGTGAGAAATCGCCACCCCACTTGGAGATTAATAAAGTAATAGTACACTACTGGTCCTGGCTGACGCACAAAAAGGAACCAGCCCTGAGCAGAAATCCCAACCAGTTTATGTAGTTTCATGGCCCCAGGTTACACTTTGAAGAATTCAACATGTTTCATAGAGACTGAAATTTGAGAGTCTGGTTGTTTGGACAGATGTGGGGATTTGCAATGTAAAATATTGTCATCCTTATTCTGAGACCAGGGCTGTTCCTCCCAGGCAGCTGTTATGCAGGGTGGTCCTGTCTGCCTGGCAGAATTCCACTCTTCCTAGTAAGGGGACCAGGGGCTGCTCCTTCAACTAAATTCTACTTTGTATAACTTACTGTTTCCTGTTTACTGTAGTCGATCTCTACAGCATCAATTTATCATTCTCAGCTTCTCCTCCATCAGTACAAGGGTTTTGCCAACAGATGAGCCTGGATTTGATGAGAGGGCCAGGGAGCCAGACCAGAGCCACGACAAGTTTCTAATAGCCTCGGCCAGGGACCAGGCCTTAGTTTCAGTGTACTGGAGGTGGCTGGAGCTGAGCAAACAGTTTTCCTGGAAGACCACAACTCAAGGGCAACCAACCAACAGTGCCCCCTTAGCCTTCTGCTAATGCAGTAGATGACCACAGTTTCCTGATAGCTAAAGATAGCTTTCTCTATCCTGCCACTGGGAATCCCCTAACCACTAGAACTACCCACCAGCTCCCAGACTACTCTCCCCTCAGCCCCCAGACTAATCTTTCCTCTCTGGAAACCCCCTCATCTGGATTAAAAAGAAGCCTCTGGACTTCTCTAGTGATCACAACATGTTGGAATTTTAATAAAGCACTCTTGCTGGTTACACACATAACTGGTGGCCTTTTGTGGGACTTATCTTGGAGCCTAACATTTGAATCGTAATATCTGAACATGAATTACCCATGCCACTTTGAACCAATCAGCTGGGCTCCCTCTGAACTTACTCAGACTATGAGAGAATGGTAGTGTTTCAAAACCTAAATTTTGGGATAAAATGTTCTATATACATATTAACAAGGGCATCTAAAGCATTCAGGAGCAATACTTGTTGGGAATGATTTATACAATTCTACCAGGTGTTAAATATTTCTGTGCTGTTTGTGGAAAAATAAAACCCTCTTAGATTAATTCAATCCTAGATTGCTAATTCCCAAAGACTGTTGTTCCCCAAAGCAAAACAAATCCCCTTCTAAAAAAGGGTAACAATTTTGGACACAAAGAGCTTCAACAGATAGTTTACAAATGTTGTATTGAGCACATGATCAAAATGAAACAGACACGTAGGCAAAAGCTAAATTTTTGACTGACTAGAAAGAAGGGCTTATGCCACAGAAGCATCACACAGATGGTGGCAATGAGTTCAGTGTACCTATGGGGGTGGGGACCAAAAGTTAGAAGATCCATAAATGGGTCAAAGGAAAGGGGCATCTATTGTTTACCAAATCTGACCTGGCTCTAAGGATTGCAGAGATCAAATTCCCTCCCCTTGCTGTTGTCTAGAGGAAGCTGGGCCTCTATAAGATAGTAAAGAACCAGTCTGCCTCCATCTTAGGCTTAAAAGGTATCTTATAGTAAAGACAACTAGATTTATTCCTGTTTATGATTAAACCTCTTGTTTGTCAAGGACTGGGCTATGTCCTATTTGTAACCTTAACTAAAAATGGCTCTGCATTGTCTGTTCGGTTATCTTGAAAAGCTGGCTCTGGAGTTGGGAGGTTTCTGTCTTATGTTGGGAGGTCACCTGACTGTGTGGCAGAGAGAAAAGAAGAAAGAAAGGGAGCAAGGCAGAGCAGTTGAGAGGGTTGGACTGTTGGTTTAGTGACCTAAAACTTTTGCTGGGATGTAGGTGTAAGACTATTACATGAACTTTCTGTACCTCAGGATTTATGTTTATTGGATATGGTTGAAAATCTGTATAATCTGTAACACAAGTTGACTTAAAACTTGTAACACAAAGTTTGGCTACATAGGTAATCTTAAAACAAAGACCTAACCCATCAATGTCTGTAGTTATGGGCAAATATTCAAATGTGTTAACCTTGCTTTTTAACCCCTGTAGTTCTGTTCCTGGCTGTTTTCATTAACTGAAATATGTCAACTCAAAACATGGTTTTGCTTAAAAGGCACAACCTGAGAAAGGCTCAGGGCCACACTGGAATCTAAAACACCCAATGTAGTCACCAGTGAACTACAGTTATGGCCACAACTCTTAAACACCAGAAACTGAAATATTCCTGCCTAACGATGAAGCAAGACAACAAGCTAAGCAGTCTGACAGAGAGCCTATGGAATGTTTCTCCTTACCTCAGGCTAAGCAGACTCACTTAGGACTGTAAGTCTCGCTTCCTGGTCTTTGCTAACTTTGTTAAGCTTTAGCTATTTTGATAAACTGGGTCATACAGAAACTGTGATAGTCTGTAATGGTACATATAAAAGGACCGGGAGAGTAAAGTTGTCAGTCTCCCTATGGTCTGCATTTATGATTTAAAGTTTTGTTTTGATACTAAAAGGAGCTTCAATTCAAGAATTGTTATTTTTAAGGCTAAACTTAACAGGGCTAAAACTATAGATTTCCAATCTTATAAAAGCTACAACTTTTTGTAAACTGGTAAAGATACAGACATGGAGATTAATAGTCACCTTATACATGATCAAATTCTATACAGATGTAATTCATTTACAGGGACCAGCTTTATTTAGCTTCCTGTATATGTTTTCAGGTTTAATCCTAGAACAAGTAACTAAAAATAAGTAAAAATTTATTTAAAATTACTTAATAGATGGCCCTTAAACCCTTTCAGAGATCTGCTGGATATAGCATTTAAAATGTTTAATGGGAAAAGCTTACTATGGCAGACAGAGACCCCAGCTCCTAGCGGTGACCCTAAGGTCTCCAAAGAAGATAAACGGAGAACGACTCCACCTGGATCGTGATAATGCTAACTACTGGACAAAACTGCCCTATGCCTTTCCTGCTGCCAGGGCTCACTCACACTGTGGGCACTGTGGGTTGACTGCTCTACTCTGCTTTGTCAAAGTAAGGTTAGTCCCCTTGGTTACTCCTCTGCAGAAAAATTTCTGAAACCCGTGTCTGGCAGCCAAACGCTGAGGCGTCCTGTATGGTAGCAAATATTTAAAGCTGTCTTGTATGATCACAGAAGACCTATAGTCACTGCCCTCAATGAAGCTATCAAGGCCACAGGAACCTAGGCCTTGTAGGTAATGTGTAAGCCTCTGCCATTTTAGTTCAGACATGGGTCATTTGGGTTATACTTCTTGCTATAATTTATCCTTCTCAGCTCTCTGATGGTGTTGATGGCTAACAATAGTGTGTTCAATTTAGCAGCATCTGCCTGATGGATGCATTCCACGTATAGAAACCAGGCCTTAGCTTCCTAGCACTGTTGGGTCACATGATTTAAAAGGCAAACTCACAGAGAGGTTTGCCTTATTAATAGGTTTCATATGAAAGGATAAACAGTTTTTATATGTAACTTTTACTATTGAAAGGAACTTGCTTTGCAAGACCACTGTCAGTAATCAGGCTCTTATGTATGTCTATCTAATGACAAGTAAGTTAAAAGAGTTTAAGGTTTGTATAAATTACAAAGGTCTAAAATAATTCAAATTACAAACATCTAAGGACATAAAAGTCTAAATAAGTTATAAATATCTAAGAAAATGATTTAAGATACATAAATGCAAACTACTCTGTGCTATTTTTTATACAAAGATTTCAAAATCTCAAAGTTTTAACAATCAATGGAGTGCTGATAAACTGGTAAATCAGTGACTGCTTTTAGCCACAAGCTCAATGTTTTAAATTTCCTCTGATTGTCTTCTAAATATAGACGTAAAGATCTGTATATTCAGTCCTCTAGACAGAGGAAAAAAATGTTTATGCTTTTAACCCAAAGCCATAGCTTTTTCTGTGACTCAGTCATGAGCCTATTCCAACTGTTTTATAGATGCCCTTTGGCTGCTTTTTCTACAATGTGGATTTCAATACAAATTACAAGCAATGGGAATATAAGCTTCAGGGAATCAAAAAATAAAAAATAAAACTTGGACCCACTTCTCACAGGTCAAATGGTCTCCAGATAAGCACTTCCTGTCAATCAACAGTCTAAGCTCCCTGTCTATTACCTATTCCTAAGCGGGAAGTCCAAATATAAAAGTTTCCTCTAAATTCTTTAACTTCAACTTCTGTCCCTAGTCTGTGTCTATCCTGGCAGAGTTCCACTCAGCTGGTAGACACTGTCCAGAAATCAGCCACGGACCACAAACTGCTCCAAAGGTGATCTCAATCATGTCTGCCCTAGGTAGTCCTACAAAACCGGAAAGGCCCTTTAGGAACTCATTACTCAAACGCTGCTGGTTTTGGAACTGTGTGGGTACAGAGTGACTCAGGCAAGAGGAAGGCTCCAGCAAGCTGCATCTGAACAGACATCCAAGTGCTGAGTTCTTAGAACCCAGTAGCCATGCTTAGCTTTCCTTGACATTTTAATGCAGTTGTGACTGCTTTTGCATATATCAGAATAATTGACGGGGATAGGCAAAAAGTCATGGGGGATGAAAGCACTTGAAGTAAGGAATATTTTGTTTTCTTGGGGTTTTGGGAGCTTAAGGAGTCATGGAAGAGACTGCAAATAACAGAGAGCAGACTGCTGCAATTAGATGTGATTTGCCACAGCTTAAGTATCACTTTCAGATAGTGTCAAATTAATGCATTTAAGAGGATGGCTGCAAAGGGGACTTTTTTCTTATCCAAGTGAAATGCTGGCACAGGAGGCCTCCAAAGAGAACTGCCAGAAGCTGTTTTACATGGTTGGCATGTTTGTGCCAAGAACCTCCTTGGTGTTTTTGAGTTTTATATTCTCTGCAAAATTACCACTTAATGAAAATATCTTAAGAAATCTCCTTATAAAGAGCAGAGGTAGCTATCAACCTGCATCTGTCCACATTTTAGAAACATAAGGGACATTTTCAAGTACAATTTCTTCCTGGGGGTGGGGTAGGGGGAATCCTTAGTATTCCTGGAAAACAGAGGAATGGCCTGTAAAACTCAATTTATTTAAACTTTTATCTTGTTTAACTATCAGGAGCTAAAAATTCCTCCCTCCCTCCTTTCCTTCTTCCTTCCTTCAGAAAGGAAGTGCCTTGAATTGGAAACTCGTCTTCCTCAGTCTCCCAAGTGCTAAGGTTGAAAGCATATACCCATCTTAGTAACAAATACATTCAAAGTTTGGCCTTGTTGCCCTGACATACGTCAGAATCCCTCCATATAGTTAGTTATCTATTTACTTGTTTGTTTATTTTTTGTTTAAAACAAGGTCCTACCATGGAGCCCAGGCTGGCCTTTAATTAACAATCCTCCTGCCTCAGTCTCCCAAGTATTGAGATTATAGGCAAGTACCACCAGGCTTGCTTTCCTTTCTTTTCTTTTGTTCCTTCCTTCCTTCCTTTTTTTTTTTTTTTTTTTTTTTTTTTTTTGAGACAGGATTTCTCTGTATTGCTTTGGAGCCTGTCTTGGAACTTGCTCTGTAGACAGGCTGGCCTCTAACTCACAGAGATCCATCTGCCTCTGCCTCCTAAGTACTGGGATTAAAAGCATGTGCCACTACTGCCCTGCCCGGCTAAGGCTTGCTTTCCAATGTGATTTTATTATAACATTGGAAACATTATTATAACATTGGTCTCATAATTATGATTAAAAGAAATTTGTGTGAATGTGGATGATACTAGTAAAAATTACGTATAAGAAAGCGATGAGGTAGGAAGATTTTAGTTCATTGTGTGAGTTTTAAAAAGCAGTGCATACATACAGAAAGAAGATTCAGCCCAGTGACAGCCCTTTAGTGGGGTTTATTGAAGTGGTGGGGTAGGATTGGTATGGTTCAAATGTCTAAATTTATCTTTTCCTAGAAAAAAAATGTAGAAATGTAAAAACAAACAATTTCAAAAGCGCCCCCGTGAAGGGAGGCTGTTAGCAATCTCCACATTTAAGAGAATGAGTAAGGTCAGGGGAGGAAGAAACACTGAGAAATCTATGCTCAGATTCCACCCCTCTGCAAGCATGAGCCCCATACCTGTGCGGTTCCGGTAAGACACATCCAGGCTCTATCCCTGGGCTCCGTGTTTTGATCCTTCATCACTGAGTACAGGGGATGTATGTGGTCAGTACCGATTTCCTGGAGTTCAACAGCCATGCCATCCCATCACGGACTTTTCCTTCGGTTACTTCTCTTCCACTTTGTCTGAGAGAGAAACGCTGTGAGCCATGGGGAATAAAGCTCAGTTTTCTTCCATTTTATATATGTAGTTGATGGGACAGGTCTGGTGTAGGTGAGTCTATGGACAGAGGAAGGCATGGTAGAAAGTGGGTTGCTAAGGCGTAGCGTCAATCCTCTTTAGATCTTTGGACAAAGGACATTTGGGAATTATTCCACAGTGAAGCAATCAGCTGGGCTAGATGGGAATGACAGTGTGGGGTGTCTGTCGAGGAGCAGAAAGAGGACTCAAGAGGAAATCCTGCCCCTAATATTTCAGTGACACCTGGGTGAAAGCAGAAACGATCCTAACATTTGCTCTGTTTTGTTTTTTGCTTATTTGTTTTGCTTTGTTTCCCAGGGCCAGTATATCATTGTGTCCCAATAAAGTAAAGGGCAAGAGAGGAGGAGAGAGTTTCATGGAAGTTCCTTCTAAGCCTTTAGCTCAGTGGTTCTCAACTTTCCTTATACTGCAATACTTTAATACAGTACCTCACGTTGTGGTGACCCCCAACTATAAAATCATTTCACAGTTACTTCATAACTGTAATTTTGCTACTGTTATGAATCATAACGTAAATGCCTGACATGCAAGATATCTGATATGCAACCCCTGTGAAAGGGTTGTTCAACTCCCAAAGGGGTTGTGACCCACAGGTTGAGAAATATTGCTTTAGCACTATGTGTCAGCATACGGAGTGAACTGGCTAGCTCTCTTTTGTGTCTCAGTAGTAAGTGTACACTATCAAGGACAGACAGATGAGCACTCCCCTCTCCCATCCCTCCCAGTTACCAGAAGCTTTCAAAAGTTCCCCATTCTTTCCCATCTGATGTTTGCAAACACAGTATGGAAAGGAAGTTCTTTGTAGACTTTGAGGGTCTGTGAAAGCATCTTGGAATGTCAAAGGAGACATAGCCTAATTCCTAGTCTACTACTTTGGTCCTGAGCAAAGTCAATTCTTACATTAGAGAGTCCTATTGTAAATAAATACAGGCTGCCAGCAGCAAGATAAGACTTGGGCAAACTGCCCAACAGATGGCTCAGGTCTGTGAGTACCAGCCAAGGACCAATGCAGCAGACAGAGGCTCAGGTTTAGGTTTTAAGTTGGAATCATGGGTATGGAATGAATTGCAGGATGGCTGGAATTCTTGATGCAGTTTCATGCAAAAGAAACTTATGACACCTTCCCTCTGGGTTGGATTCACAGCTTTCTCTGCTGCTCCTCTCAAAGCCTTGGTCACACGAGCTGGCTGGTGAGAAGAGCCAGGGGCCCACTAAGAGTTAGGAAGTGTGTGGTTCAAAGTGTGTGTCCTTCAGACAGTGTCAGAAGTGGCAAAAGACAGCACAGTGAGCCTGTGACGACTGGGCCTAAGGTGTCTAGGTAGCTGATCATTTCTTTTTTTTTTCTGGGTGTGCCCAGAAGGGTGCTTCTGGAAGAGATTGAATTGTTGGAACAAGGAAAGGTGATTTGCTTTTGTTGTTGTTTTTTTAAGATAAGCTTTTTCTATGTAACTCTGGCTGTCCTGGAACTCGCTCTTTAGACCAGGCTGGCCTCAAATTCAGAGACCCACCTGCCTCTACCTCCCAAGAGCTGGGCTCTGCTGTCTGCACTGTCTAATGTGGTAGGCATCCTCCAACCCACTGAGAGCCGGAAGAGAACAAAACATTGGTCAAAGGGACATTTGCTCTCTCTGCTTCAGCTAAGGCAGCCACTTTATCTTTGTGTCCATGGACCCTCAGCCCAGGGACTTACACCATCAGTCCCCTAAACGTTAGACCTTGGGATTTAAACTAAAAGGCAACCTTGACTTTCTGAGGGAGGGGCACAGAGGGGAGGTGGTTTAACAGAACGCTGTGTGAGTCCCTGCTCTTCATTTGGGAGCTATTACATTCCTGGAAGCCTTCATTTCCCATGGGCATGGTGCCCTGGGGAAAGGGTCTGCCCAGCCTCACGCTTGCACCCTGAGTTCACAGCAGATCAGTCCTTGACTCACTCATTTTTCTCCTACCACTGCTGTCACTCTTTGATGATGTCATCCTCAGTGCCTGAAAAGTGAGATCTGATATTTCTGGAAAAGGCTTCATTGTCTCGAAGCCTGAGAAGGACTACAGTTATCAAGAGACACATCCCTCGACTGGCCCACTTCCAGCCCCTCTTCTCTTGCTGCAGAGTGGAACCTTGGGATCCAAAGCTCTGAACCATAGCTCCCTAGAGAAGACCTAGAAACCTCTAGGGTAGAGATCGCTCTTGCCCTCTGAGTGGAGACTTTCCACCGGTATTCAGTGTTTCTGTTTATGAGGTGGAATATATACCAGTAAAATTTCCCCTACTTCCTGAGGTACTACAAAACCAAAAACCCAAAAATAAACTGTAACTATTTTATTTTCATTAAAACGTAAATTAATTTCTTTTTTTTATTTGATCATTTTATGGAGTTTTTGTTTGTTTGTTTTGGGACAGGGTCTCATGTGCTCGAGCTGGCCCCAAACTCACTCTGTAGTTGGGGATGACCTTGAACTTCTGATTCTCTGTGCTCCAGCTTCCCAAGTACTAGCATTATATCAAGGTACCACCATACCAGATTGGCTAAATTAAATTAAAGTTTATTCCCCGCACCATAAAAAATTGTCTAAGAGAATGCACACTGTAGATGTTACAAGTTTAAACAACTATTTTTAACAAACATTTTATAGTTTTATTTATTTATTGTTTTGTGTATGGGTGTTTTGCCTGCATGTAAGTCTGCACACTACTTGCATGCTCCATGCCCAAGGAGACTAGAAGAGAGTATTGGATGGTTGTAAACTGCTCTGTGGGTTCTGGGAACTGAATCCTGGGTCCTCTGGAAGAGGACCAGTGCTCTTAACCACTGAGCCATCTCTCCAGTCCTTAGTTACGACTTTAATAAAGAATTTAAAATTTTGCTTTTCATAGACTCCAAGAACATTTTCCTCAACTCCCCTGCCCTCTCTATTCTCACTCCTCCTGGCTCCCACCAGCATTCTCCAAAACAATTTCACTTCTATTTTCATTATATACAACATGCACAAGACCACAAATAAAACTAGCTTAATTAGCTCAGTAGTATTATCACCCTTTGAACCTACTTTCATGCAAATAATATAGTATATTCTTGTATGGCTGAAAACATTCCATTGTGTGTGGTGATATATTGTTTATGATTGAATAAAGCCACTGAAGATCAAAATGCAAAGCAAGCCACAGCCATAGAAGCCAGGTGGTGGTGGCACACACCTTTAATCCCAGGACTCGGGAGACAGAGGCAGAGAGATCTCCCTTAGTTCAAGGCCACACTGAGCTACATGAAATTGATGCAATCTAAAAGAGAAACAGCTCACACAAAGGAGATCTCATCACTTGGGATTCTATATCTTTAATCCCAGCATTAGGGAGGTGTTGACAAGAACTCAGAGGATTGCAATCTGAGGCTTGGTGGAGAGCAGTCCAGTCTGTATATTGCCTCTGAGGACTTGTGGAAAGCATAACTTATTACCTCTGAGCATTTGCCTGTGAGGATTTGTGGAGAGCATTTGTTTCTGAGGATCTGTGGAAACAGGATAGCCATTTCAGCTTGGCTGCTTTGATTTTCTGATCTTTCAGCTTGAACCCCAATATCTGTCACTGGGTTTTTATTATTATGTTATAATTGTGTTTATGTCACATTATCCAGTCCTCTGTTGCTGGACACCTAACTCGGTTCACAACTTCACTGGTAAAGACAGTGTGGCTATAGACATGGATATGTAAATGTCCCTGTGATGTGGCTATAGTCATTGGTGTACAAGTGTCCCTGTGATGTGTACACTTGGAGTCCTCTAATATCCATTAGTGATATAGCTGTGTCATAGGATGCTATATTGTTAATTTTCTAAGGTATCTCCATACTGACTTCCATAGTTGTAATAGTTTACACTCCCAGTAGCTATGTACAAGTGCTCAATTTTGCCCACATCCTCACTAGAATTTCTTTTTTATTTCTTTAATGCCTGCCAGTATGAGTAGAATAAGATGTTGTTGCTTTATGTGTATGGGTCTTTTGCCTGCATGTATGTTTATGTACCATGTGTGTGCCTGGTACCCGAGGAAGCCAGAGGAAGGCATCAGATTCCCTGGAACTGGAGTGACAAATGGTTGTGAGCTGGCATGTGGGTGCTGGGAATCAAACCCAGGTTCTCTGGGTTCTAAGTCCAAGTCCCCCTCAATGGAGCTTTGATTTACATTTCTCTGGTGAGCAGTGAGGCTATTCCCTCTGCTGTTCAGGAGCTATTGAATTTCATGGGGTCCCGTTTGCAGTTGGCCTTACTTCCTGAGCAGCCAGAGTAACCGTGTCTTGAAATGTTCTCCCTACTTTCAGGTCTTCAGGAAAGGTCTTTACTGCTCTTTGAGCTGATTCTTGCAGGTGAGCTCTACTGTTGCAGTTTTGTTCTATATGTGACTATCCAGTTACTGAAGCACCATTTACTGAAGAAGCTGTCTTTTCTTCAATGTGTACTTTTGGCATCTTTGTCAAATCTGGATCTTCTATACTGACCCATTGATCCACATGTCTACTTTGTATCATTACAACTCATGGTCCTGTTAGTGAGGGATGGGTTGTTGCTCTCTAGAGAACACAGGATGCAGGGGTCTGAGCAAAGGACCTAAAGCTATGCTTCTGTGAAGGGTTTCCCCTCCAAAGGACCTAAGGAAACCACACTCCTGTGAAGGGTTTCCCCTCACCAGAGGGTCTGGATATAATGTGATACCTTTTTTCTGTGACATACAAAAAGTATCAAGTTAGAAGGGATATTTAAAAAAAAAAAAAAAACAAATCCTAAATAGCAACACTGTAGTTTTTTTCCCTTCTCTTCAATTCTGCTTAAAAAAAAAAAAAAAAAAAAAAAAGGCTCTTAAAAGACAATGGAGAAGATGAGTGAGTGAAACACCATCAAAATGACCTCTGATATCCCACAATCTCAAAGCATTTTTATTGATTAAAAATGTGTTTTGTTTAAAGGAGTTTAAGAAAAATTTAATGTCCTGTTTTTTTGTTTGTTTTGTTTTGTTTTTAGAACTCAGAAAAGGCCATGATATTATACAGGGTCAAGAGCAGGTTGATAAAACTAGCTAATTGCCTTTTGGCTTTTGTATTTCCTTAAATTGCCGAAGAGCTTGTTATTTTTGTGAGTACCAACTGAGAGTGAGAAAAGACAGTAGCTTTGGATTGAGCCTCACACTGCAACCATTATTTAAATGTGATCATTATTAAAAGTGATCTTGTATTTCACCAATGACAGCTTATACTGGAGAGGATGTGGAGAGAGGGAAACACTCCTTCATTGCTGGTGGGAGTGCACTGTGGAAATCAGTATGGCAATTTCTCAGAAAATTAGGGATCAACCTACCTCAAGATCTTGCAATACCACTTTTGGGCATATACCCGAAGGAGGTGCATTTACACCACAAGGACATTTGCTCAACTATGTTCATAGCAACATTATATGTAACAGCCAGATCCTGGAAACAACCTAGATGCCCCTCAACTGAAGAGTGGATAAAGAAAATGCGGTACATTTACACAGTGGAGTACCACTCAGCAGTAAGAAATGATGACACCCTAAAATTCACAGGCAAATGGGAAGAACTAGAGAAAAAAAATCCTAAGTGAGGTAACCCAAAACCAGAAAGACAAATATAGTATGTATTCACTCATAAGTAGATACCACATATAAAGCAAAGGATACTCAGCCTATAATCCACAACCCCAGAGAAGCTTGAACCCTCCTCCAGAAACAGATGGAAGCAGCTGCAGAAATCCACAACTAACCACTGGACCAAGCTCCTGGAATACAATTGAAGTGAGAAAGGAGTGAAAATATGAACAAAGGAATCAAAACCATGATGGGGAAACCCACAGAATCAGCTGACCCAAGCTAGTGAGAGATCACTGCCTTGGGTCTGACAAATGGGGAACCTGAATAAGACCAAACCAGTGTCCCTGAATATGGGTGACAATGATGTGACTGGGACAATATATGAGGCCACTGGCAGTGGGTCCAAGACCTAACACTAATGCACAAACTGACTTAGTGGAGCCCATTCTATATGGAGAGATACCATGCCCAGCCTAGACACAGGGTGTGAGAGTGGACAGGTGCCTTGGTCCTGCCTCAACTAGATGATGGAACAGACTTAGTATACTTCCTAAGGGAGGCATTACCGTCTCCGTGGAGATGGGAGGAAGGGAGGAGGGGAGGGTTTTTGAGGAAAGGAGGGAGGGGGGGGGGACTGGGATTGGAATGTAAAAACTTAATTTAAAAAAAAATGAACAAAAAAAGGTTTTTTTTTTTTTTTTTTGTTTTGCTTTTTTATTTGTTTTTTGAAGACTATATGGCCCAGGCTGAGCTTGAATTCAGTCTTCTTGACTTGGCTCCACCCTGTGACCTTATCCAACTCTACTGTTTCCCAAAAGTCCTTGCCTCCAAATACTATGACCAGACACTTAGGGAGTCAGTGAGCTTTGGAGGATGAGTTCAAGCCAAACTATCTGGTAAACGCTTACCCTGGAGCTTGGTCCACTGTCAAAAAAGGGTGGATATCCTTAAATCAGCATCGCCATTATGTCCTGATTGTTAGGAGGCAGCAATGGAAAGCCACAGTGGTCCATACTGGCCTGGAATAAAACTTCCTATGTGGAATGTGGGGTTGTATATTTACTCTTTGAAAAATCTCCAATAATCTTGGATCCATTTTTTTTATTAGACATAAGAAATCTCTGTATTCTTCATGATGAAAACCCAGTAAAACAATCAGGCCAAACAGCCAGTCAAGTATTAGTATTTTATAGTTTCAAGTATATCACCCAGAGGCTGGATTGACTGTGCAAGCAAAATTGTACATTCTGCACAGTTGTTAAGTCCTGCTTTTGAGGGAAATAGTAAATGTCACCGAATTTCAATTCTTTTATTCACTTATTTTGAAACATCTGAGTTAAACACCTGCATCTTTTGTGTAGGGCTCACAGGGATGACTTAAATTCCTCAATCCAAGTGGGTCAATAAACACATTATTATAATACCAGATGGTAAATGCTGCTGTGTGTGGCAATGAAGGGGCTACTGGAGAACCTTAGAGCATCTGGAAGTTTCCTCAGGCAAATCTTTCAGGGTAAGGAGGCCTTTGCTGTAGGAGCTCCTGGCATCTTTTAAAAGGATGGTGATATCAGTTTTATTAGTTTTCTTTCTATTGCTGTGATAACCACAACCAAAAATAACTTGGGGGGAAGTTATTTCATCTTTCTTCTTACAGTTTATTAAGAAAAGATGCAAGTTCAGGGTCCTGGAGGCAGGAACTGAAGCAGAGAACATCGAGGAATGCTGCTTAATGGCTTGCTCCTCATGGTGTACTCAGCCTGCTTTCTTATACCACCCATGACCACCCACCTAGGGCTGGTCGCTCTCACAGTGGACCGGGCCTTCCTACATTAATCATTGATCAAGAAAATGCCCCCACAGACTATTATGTGCACTTTCCTGCCAGCCTGGTCCCAGAGCCACATCAGTCCCAAAATAACACTCAGAGACTCTATTAGTTATAAAGCTGTTGGCCAGTTATTAGTGTTTCTTATTAGCTATCTCTGTCTTAAATACTAACCCATTTCTATCAATCTAAGTGTTCCCACATGGTCTTGGCTTACCAGGCATGCTGGACCTGCATCCCCTTTGCCTGCTACATCTCTGCAGAGAAGAGAGCGATTTCCTGTTTGTGCCTGCTTATATTCTGATTCTGCCCAGCTACGTCACTTCCTGCCTGTCTGTACAGACCTCCTGACCTCTATGGTTAGCTAGTGACAGTATCTGCCATGCTATGTCACTTCCTGCCTGGCCAATCAGTGTTTTATTCATCAACCAACCAATAAGACAAACATATATACAGGAGAACATTCCCCATCAGCAGACTTGCCTACAGCCAATTTGATGGAGGCATTTTCTCAACTGAGCTTCCCTCTTCCCAGATGATTATAATTTACATAGAGTTGATTAAAAAAAAAAAAAACCTAACAAGCACAAAGGTACAGGCCAGGGTTTCTTTATGCAGTGGTACCTCATTGAAAATTGGAGGAGCAGGCTCTCATTAATGTCTCCACCTTAATTCACAGCTCATCTCTTATTCAGCTCATCTCATGACAGCTCATTTTGAATACACCATTAACACTTTAAGTTTGTGGCTGATGCCATGCCAAAGCATTTAAATGAAAGTGCACGTTCCAGGTGACCACAGCAGTTGATAACCTTTCCATGCCACCTACTTTGTATCCATCAAATGGTTGATCCAACTCTCCTGTCTCCCAGTGACAGAGATGGGGCTGGCAGTGTTTTCAAGCCCCCTCGGCCCTGATACAATGGTGCTCGGCTCCAGGATTCCATGCACGGGAGTTATTTATGTTCCTCATTCTCCTGAAGTCTCCTTCTGCTATCACACTCCACAGGACCCACAGTAAGAAACTAGCATGAGAACAAGATAGCGAGTTATAACAAACCGGTTCTTCCATGGTCATTTACTGGTATTGCACTTAAGTCTTCCTGGAGGCTGGATTTTAAGCATGGAGAAATGAGCTAGGAACTGACAGCCTCGACCTTGAGAACATTCAAGTTTCTTGTGGCCTCTGCTAACTCTTAATGTTACACAGTCACAGGGAGGCTGCTGTGACTTCAGACAATAAGTTTATGTCCTTTAGCATGTCTTGTCTCAGACCTGACCAGAGACAAGACCTGGACATTTAACAGGGTTTGTTAGAATTGGATTGATTTTGTCTATTAGTAGATGAGTATATATTTGCAGTCTCTTGATTGAATCTGCAGACCTGCATATATGATAGAAATTTTCACATTAATTATGTCTACATGAAAGTGGTTCATGCTGATAGAAGTATAAAAGAGTGATATGATATTTGTCTGTCTTTAAAATTGACTCGGCTGCTTATTTGTGCTGAGTCTGGACAGCAGGGAATCATCCTGGATGCCCCCCCCCAAATACCATTTCAGTCTCTGTGCATTACAATAAAAGGCTGGGTTTTCTTCTGCTCTTATTGCAAACAAGTTGAAATTATACCAAGAATGCTCTTAAATGATCTGGCCAATACCCAGTCATCATATTTCCACAATCCCACCCTAAGAATAGAACCAGATTTTGTGTGTTTTTTTAAAGGTCTGGCTTTAAATAAAATGCTGAATACTGAAATACAATAAAAAGAAACACTCCCATCTCCAGGTTGTCCCAGAAACACCTACTTTTCACTTTTAAATTTCTTTCTGTAACTATAAAAATGCCTTCTGCATTTCTCCAGTGTGCCTAAGTCATTATACTGTAATTTCTCTGTTCTAAATGTCATCCATTTCCTGTCATGCTGTATGAAGAGTTAGCTTTGCAACCTTCCCAAACCCTTTTCAAGGTAGAAGGTTGTGTTTCTTTTGTTAGAAATAATTTAAAAGATTTGTTTGCTTATGTGTGTTTTGTGTATATGTGTGTTTTGTGTGTATGTGTGTTTTGCCTGCTTGTGTGTTTGTGCACCATAAGTATGCAGTGGCCACAGAGATCAAAAGAAGGCATCAGATCCCTTGGAACTGGAGTTACAGATGGATGTGAGCCACCATAGGTGGCTAGGATTGAGACCAGGTCCTCTGGAAGAACAGTCAGTGCTTTTAACTGCTGAGTCATAACTCTAGCCCCGTAAGTTATGTTGTTTTAACATATTAATCATGATTTACATGGTTGTGATTTGGGGATTTGGGTAGGCAGGCAGTGTCCCTATGTAGCCTAGGACAGCCTCCTGAGTGATGGGATTACAGGCATGGGCCACCATACCTGGGCAGTTCCTGCTTTTAAATTTGCTCATGGCAAAGGCTCTCCTGAATAGTTTTCTGATACAGTAGCGGTCATCATCCTTTAAATGTGCCATAACCCCAGTGGATAAAAACACCTTCTCCAAGAGAACCCTGGTTCCATTTCTCTTTGTTTCATTGCTATGCGTTGAACCAGAGCCTTATTTGTGTCCCATAAACACTAGGCCACCCAGCTACAGCCCCAACCCTCTTTTCACTTCTTATTTTGAGACAAGGTCCTCACTAAGTTTCCCAGGCTGGCATTCAATGTGCTCTGTAGACCAGGCAGGTCTTGAGCCTTTGATTCTTTATCTCTTCCCCCCAAACAATAGGGATGACAGGTCCATTCCATCAGTTCTTACTGGAGGTAAGAAATCTCAGGGCCTTCGCCAAGGGCTGACCTTATTGCTGTTATTATGTCACCAGTATGCATGCATTGCTTAGAGGCTGGTGTCTTACCTGACACTCAGAGATATACTTTCTGTGTGCAGATTGTCCCCACTCTAGCTTGTTGATCACAGGTGCGGGTTGCATATCCTTTCCACCATCACCATCACCAGAAGTTATCCTTGTGGCAGACTGAAGACAGAGGATTCTGTTCTGCCTGGTCCCGCAGCCATTTATACACAAATAAACACACAGAAGCTTATATTAATTATAAACTGTTTGGCTGATGGCTCAGGCTTCTTATTGGCTATTAACCCATTATTAACCCATTCCTATTAAACGGTGTATCTCCAATCTGTCTTGGTTTACTGGTGATGCCTGGTCCTCTTGCTCCCTTGGCAGTTAGTTACATGGTGTCTCTCTGGCGGCTCCTCCCTGCCTTCCTCTTCCTAGATTCTCCTGGTCTGGTAGCCCCTCCTATACTTCCTGCCTGGCTACTGGCCAATGCATTTATTCACCAACCAATAAGAGAAACATATATTCACAGCATACAGAAGGACATCCCCCCCCCCCAATCAGCAAACAGCACAAAGATGCTGCAAGGGTGTCTGTCACCTAATTACCAGAACCTGTGACTTCGTCACCTTATTTGGTAAAGGAGACTTTGCCTGTGAGGTGAGCTAAGGATCTGAAGATGGGGAAGCGCTCCTCCTCTGGCCTGAGTGGAGGCAGTGGCAGGATTTTCTAACCTTCACCAAGGCTTATCTTATTTGGAGTGCTGGTTTCCAAGGCTAGAGAAAGCTGTCTGCAGCAGGGCAGTCTGACAAATATGTGTTCAATCTGGTTGTAAAGATCTCCTGAAGCTGCCCAAGTGTCCCAGTAGTGTTTAAGAGTCTTAAACAGTCAGGCTGCCATGAAGGTAGTCTGACATGTTGCTTGGCTGACAGTTCCCCGAGTTGGTACAAATACAACCCTTCATTTGCACAGAGGGCTGTCTCATGATGAGTCTACAAGCACCCCTCCTGGCTTTAGAATGAAGCAGTTGGGTTCACATCTTGGAAAAGTGTAAGGCACCCTCTTGTGCTGCTCCTAATGTGGTATCAGTCTGCCGTTAATCTTTGTCATGAGTACAGCAGGAAGACCTGGTGGCGTGATGACAGATGGCAGGAGCAGTGACAGAGCAGGGTCTACAGTAAAGGTGGCGGTGGTAGCCAGAGTGGGCTGAAGAGCTCCAGAGAGTAACCAGGCAAGGAGCAGACAGCAAAGTCTGCCAAAGTGCTGAAGATAAAACTGTAGGTCCTGGCCCTTAAAAGGGTTCCAGGAGGCTGCCCAAGTTTAAGGATCCAGATAGCCTATGTTTAAGAGTTATAGTACTGTTCACTGTCAAAAGCCAATGACTGTCACACCCTAAGCCCAAGAACTATAACACTAGTCATTGTAGGAGTTGAGGGTCCAAACACCACAGGCTTAAACTGTAACAGTAACAAGTACTTCCCCCCCTCTATAGCTAGAAATTGGAAATCAGAAGAGCTATCAGGTTCCAGGACTTGTAGTTATTAAATCCCAGAGCAAGAAACTCCAACCCTGGTGTACCTGTCCTGGTAGGAGAGAGACTGTCTAAGAGAAAATTGTGCCCATCTTTTAGCTATCAGATTTTTGACACAATGGACTTCAAAGAATTTCCCCAGAAATCTCATGCTGTGGGAAGGGAAAGGCTGAAACCTCAGTGCCATCCAGAGAAGGGAACTCATCCTCCAGGAAAAGATTTCATACATTTCTGAAATGTATTAATGAGATAATGATGGGTCAGTGATGGGTAGGATTGCATTTTGATCAAGACTGCTTCACTCACATACCCCCCTTGTCTTTATTTAAATGAATTCCTTGAACATTTATTCAAAGCATTTTGATCATATTCCCCTCCTCCTTCAACTCTTCCCAGATCCACATCTCCTTCCATGCCCACCCAACCAACATTATGTCCATTTTCTCTTTCTTTCTTTCTTCCTTCCTTCCTTCCTTCCTTCCTTCCTTTCTTTCTTTCTTTCTTTCTTTCTTTCTTTCTACTTCTTCCTCTCTATCTCTCTCTCCTTAAAGATTTATCAAATCCAATTCAACACTGCCTATATACTCTTGGCTATGTGGCCACTCACTGGAGTATGGTTGACCTATCAGGGGTCACCTGCTGAATGAAAACTGCTCTTTCTTTCCCAGAAGCTAGCAATCGCTATGTTCTTGGTTGCCATCCCAGAGCTTGAAAGTCAAACTCTATTGTTGAAGACAGCACATTCTCAAGGGTACTCAACTGGAGGCTTCATCCTTATTGGCTAACTTTCATACTATGCATGCTCCTGGCAGAAAAAAATAATCAGCAATCTTATCTAGCTGTGAGCCCTGTGAACTACAGTATGACCACCATGGCAAGTCAGGCCCATTGGTGCAATAATGGTATGCATTCCAGGGGAGAAGGCAACTACATTCTGCTTGTATTTAAGGCCCTGTCACCCCACTTTCAAAACTGAACTTCACCCTGATATTCCCCTAAAATGAACTTGAGGGGTCACTGAACCCCTCTATTTGTACCTCTTCCAAGTGTGACCACACTGAACAAATCTTTCTCTGCTTTTCACTATTGCCTGTTGTATTTGGAATAGTCGGCTAAGCCTACAACCCAGGCTATGAACCTAAATGTTCTGGTAGCCCTAGTTTCTAAAACAGCAGTTCTCAACCTGTGGTTTGCAACTCCTTTGGAGGAGGGCGGGGCATTGAATGACCCTTTCACATGGGACATCTAAGACTATCAGAGAACACAGATATTTACACTATGATTTGTAACAGTAGAAAAATTACAATTTTGAAGTAGCAATGATAATTTTATGGTTGTTGTCACCACAACATGAAGAACTGTATTAAAGGATCACAGTTAGGAAGGTTGAGAACCACTGTTCTAGGATCTGGAACAATAGACTCCTGGGTGTTAGGGCTTAGAGCTATACATTTTCTAGGGTATGGGAACTCAAAAGCCCAGGACGGCCGATGCTAGAAGAGCTTCCCTTTTCCTATTCACAAGTTCTACCCGAGTGAAATAAAATGTAACAAGGAGCTGTCGTCCTTTTACAATAGTCCAGGGGACCTGAATGTCCCCATAGGTCAGACCTGGACCATGGAGTCACCTCAGTGCTGGGGGGGTTGTGGTGATATCCCCCTCAACCTAAGCTAAGGTTGGGAAATAGCTTCTCCATAGACAACTGGTTTCTCATGGAAAGTCTAGGCACTCTCTCCAGAGGCTAAGGGAGGAAAGCAGGCTTGTGGAACCAATGAATGCCAACTAGTGTTGTTTTAACTTCAGAGCAGTGGCTACACTTAATTTAGTGCTATCTCAGCCAGCAATTACAATTCCACTGTCACTGGCCTGCTTATTTGGCGGTGGCCTGGCTACACAGGCTGTAACCTGGCAAGAATTCTGCTCCCTCAGGAAGCCACCCTGTTACTGTGCTAGAGGTAAGTGTCTATCTTTGTAACTATGGATAAAACTCAAGATTCAAAGGCTGGGGGGGGGGGAACATGAGCTCAGAGAGGTGGAGTAGCAACTTGCTAACCTTCTCTCCTTGCAGCATTCACGGAAGACCATTTCTGCTTTGTCAAACCACAAAAAAAAAAAAAAAAAAACTGAGCCATTCCAAACCCTGCCCTACTACTTCCTGTGTCTCTCTATCTCTCCTGGATGCCCTCTGGTGCTCTATGATTACTTTATGTCAAACACATGCTGATGCAGCTTCCTGACCCAAGGTTAATTTTATTTGATTAACACAAGTGCAAACTTGGGGACACAGTGTGATCGAATATCCCCCAACAGACTACTCATCCTTTTGTATGATCAAGTGAACTATCAAGCCAGTTATTTTGTGGTGCAGACGCTGCTTATCATGTTTAGCTGAGAAAAGGATTATAATTGACATGAAGTGTTTCTATCGTTTTTGTTAAGAATGTGTTTGGGTATATATAAACATATTAAGCAGATATTTTTATTCTCTCCCTCAATTTCTTTATCAAGTAGTATAACATTGGTTGAGATAATATTAGTGGGTATCATATTTAATGAGATCCTAAAACGAACATTGCTACCTATCCTAACATACACATGCACGCACACACACAATGCATTTGTAGATGTATATAGTATAGTCATATCATGTTATAATCTGGTTATTATTTGCATTTGAAAATTAAGCATGTCACAAGAAGAGGTGATTGTGTGTCAAGTTGACAGGTAATCCTTGTGATGGATTTGTGATGGCTAATCTTGGCTGTTTACTTGACATCTGGAATCAACCAAAACACAAGCAGCTGGGCAAACCTGAAAAGGATTTTCTTCCATTTCCTTTGCAGTACTAAGGTGCTTTACCCAGCAGTGAGAAAGGGTTGCCATCATAAAAACTGATCCCTGTTCTACCTTTCTGTCTGATCATTTTCTTACTAGCACTAACAGACCTTCTACTTATGTATCTAAGTCTGCATAGCAAGCTTCCCTTTTTGAAGTTTTCCTCCACTGAGCCCCAGTTGTTAAGGTTTAGCTCTGTCTACAGGATGTAACTTTTCTATCTTGTTTCTACCTTGTTTCTTCTAAGAATGCAGTCTGACTCAAAATTAATTTTATTTTCTTTGTGCTTATGAATCTTTCATTAATGTATTCATTGCATTTCATTACATACATTTCATTACATACATATTGTACATGGTACTATGTTCTACAAGGATGTTTTCACACAGGTGTATATAGTATGTTGAGCCTGTTTCCCCCATACATGTCTCTCTTCCTCAGTCACCCTCCTCCCATTAGTGCCCTTCATTCCCCAAGACAGTATCACTTTGTTTTCTTAGTGATGGCCACTCTGACTCCGGTGAGATGGATTTCAGTGCAGTTTCAGTTTGTATTTCTCTGATGACTAGTAAGGAGACCTGTTAATGCAGTTTTCCCACCATCCTGGTCCCACAGCCGTGTCAGCCCCAATAACACACAGAGATGCTGTATTAGACATAAAGCTGTTGGCCTGTTACTAGTGGTTCTTATTTGGCTAGCTCTGTCTTAAACAGTAACCCATTTCTATTAATCTAGGTATTTCCACGTGGTTTTATCTTACTGGAGAGAGGGTCCGGACTTTCTTCTCTCTCAAGTCTCTACATCTTAAATCTCTTACTACATCTCCCAGAATCCTCCTTGTCTCCTAGTCCCACATATTTTGCCTTCCTACTTTCCAACAGTGCTTTATTCATTAACCAATAAGAGAAACATATTTACAGAATGACATCTCCCATCAGAGAACTTTTTTTTCAAGTTTACTGGCAGTCCATAAGCGTGGGAGCTCTTTCTATAGTCAAGTGTCTTCTTTGGTTTCCTCCTTCTGTGTTCAGGGTTAGCGCCTGCAAATAAGGATTCTTTGTTCCTTTCTTTTCGGTTTGCATCCCTTTCGTTTCTTTTCTTCTTTTATTGCTCTAAACTTCAAAGATCAAGAGTGTGGAAAATAAACACCCTTGTCTTCTGATTTTAGTGGAGAAGCTCCGAGATTTTCTTAACATGCTTTCAGTTCTAGGTTTGTTGGGGTTTCTAACTGCTGTGATGAAACACCATGAGCAAAAGCAACTTAGGGATGAAAGGGTTTATTTTGTTGTCTTAGTTAGGGTTTCATTGCTGTGAGAGACACCATGACCACCACAACTCTGCTAAGGGAAATGTTTCGTTGGGACTGGCTTACCATTTCAAAAGTGTAGTCCCTTATTATCATAGTGGGAAGCATGGCAGCAGCAGGCAGACATGGTTCTGGAGAAGGAGCTGAGAGTTCTACATCTTGATCTACAGGCAGCAGTCACTACAATAGACCTAGCTTGAGCATCTGAGACCCCAAAGCCTGCCTCCACAGTAACACACTTCCTCCAACAAGGCCACACCTCCTAATAGTGCTACTCCCTATGGGCCAAGCATTTAAACATGTGAATGTATAGGGGCTATTCCTACTCAAGCCACCATCTTTGCTTACACTTCCACATTACTGTTTATTCTCAAAGGATCAGGGCAGGAACTCAAACAGAGTAGGACCTAGAGACAAGAACGGATGCAGATGCCTCAGAGAGAGGTATTCCTCATGACTTTTCTCAGACTATTTTCTTATAGCACCCAGGGCCACAAGCCCAGGGCTGGCCGTTCAATCATTATGAAAATGTCCTACAGTCAGGTCTTAGGGATGCATTTTCTCAACTAAAGTTGTCTCCCCTCAGATGACTCTAGCTTGTGTTGAGTTGACATAAAATCTAGCTGGCATAGTATCACATCCATGTGGTGCTGGCTTTGCATTTACAGAATACAATAGTTAGGGGTGGGGTGGGGTCACTGAGGCTTGCACAAAAATTCCAGAGGAATGCTGATGAGACTAGGCAATATACAGCAGAGTTGAGTTTCCTGTATGTAGCTCCTGAGAGAGCTGTATATGAAACCCTGAAGGTGAGACCTAAGTGCAATGGAGATGTGGATGTTGGAAATACCAGGACTGTAGGATATATACCAGAGAAAGCTTCAGGCACTGAATGGAGCTGCCCAAATCTAATAGATTTATAGTGTGGGGAGTGAATGAAGTCCTAAGTGAGTGTGTGTTGTTGATCCAAGGACACATCAACATCCTGACAACATGTGACATGTTGACATAACCATGTCAAGGATCCCAATGCCTCAGATCCATGGGAATGGCAAGGCCTCCCCCCCCCCCCAGGTTCAAACACAGGTGTTGATTAGAGTGTACAGAAAGCATCGAACACAATTTCATCTTTCTCCAAGAATGTAGCTTGAGATTGCTTCCCTACAGAGACTCACACATCCAAAATTAGCTAGCCTGCCTCCTCACTCAGCTGTATATGATGTAATATAATAACGTGCTGGGTTTCCAGGCTGTGAGAGCATCTCCATTAGAGGACATATCCCAGCTGATCCAAGCTTTTCTATACTTGTCCTTCTTTCATTCCCATCCCCTTAGTCAGATCAATCCCAAAACCATGTAGGTTGCAGCCCCACAGGATACCACCACAAGTCCCAAGGGCTAGACATGGAGCCACAGGGTTAGTGTTTTGCATGCTGGGTTTCAGATTTGCTTTGCCTTCATTCTGCCCTCTTGGATTGAGAAAGTTTACTGTGTGCCTTGTATATTGGAAAAATGTAACCCCTTCAATTTTTAATTTAAAATATTTGCCATTATGGTTTTGAGACATGATCTCACGACACTTGGGTGGGTTTTGAATTAGTTATTTAGCTGTTAGTATCTTTGAGAGCCTCATTCTCCTTCCTCCACCTTCCAAGTGTGGTTTTACAGTGATACACCACAATATTTGGCTTTCTTTTTTAAATAGAAGATCCGAATTAAGGGATTGTTCTACGTCTCAGAAGAGATGTTGAAATTTGAATGTGTGGGTGTTTCCAGTCATCTGGCTTGGGCCCTTTGCTCTCTCCAGATAGAATCATGGGTAGATAAAGGAAACACTCTTGGAGCACTGGTCCTTGTCAGATTGTTTTGCTGGGTGTTTGGCCTCAGTGAGCCACAGCAGTAGGCAGGTAGGAGCTGCAGCGGGTAGTACCCTCTGTTGCTACAGTTCACATGCAAGCCTCCGATAGCAAAAGTTGTAGCCCTACAGATATAATAGCTCTTACATAGAACTAGGAAGTCAAGGTTCTTCAGCCCTTAACTGAGAGTCCTACGTAGCAGGGATTCCCCAGTTCGTGACAGCAGCTGGCTCTTGACCTGGGGTGTCTGAGACCTTTGTCCCAAAAGACTTGACAACTCTCTGGAACTCTTCTAAGAGCAAAGTCTGCAGTTCCTCTTCTCTGGCTCTTTATGTCCTTTGTCATTTTGCCTTAGCTCTCCATCCTCCCTCTCTCCCTCTCTCTCTCTCTCTCTCTCTCTCTCTCTCTCTCTCTCTCTCTCTCTCTCTCTCTCTCTCTCTACCTCCAAGGCATTTCGTCCTGCCTGGCTGCTCTCAAGTTGTTCAGTTGCTTCTTCCTCAGCTGTCAAGCTGGCTGCCTCATCCCTTTCACAGTTTGACTTGCCAACACCTGCGCTGTTGCTACAACACCGCTTCTTTCATCTCCTTCTCCGCATTACCTGCTCAATCCGCAATACTGAAAGTAGAAAGAAAAGAAAGGACCACTTGAAAGAATCCTTTGTTGACTATTAACAACTTGGGGGAGGGGCAGGAGAGTGCCTCCCAGTGCGTTAAGTGAGCATACTTACAGAGACAAAGAATGGGTATTTGGGCTAATCATGGCCTTTTGTTTTGGACCTATCAAAGACTTGCCTCTTTAGCATCACCCACAAAGTCTGTGCTAGACTGCTAGGGGAAATGCTCCTACTCTGGTGTAACTGGAAATGACTACAGAACCAACTAGAGTTCATGGAGGCTGGTGACAGCAAACAAGCAAATAAACAAACAAAAATGGACACAGTGTTTCAAACAGCCGTGGCTGAGGTTGGGACCCCATAAGTTAGAACAATCATCTCTGGGGTATTTCAAGAGGTTGGTGCTGGTTTACCTTAGTCTCTCTGGTTATTTGACTGACAGTTGTATAGAGACCTACACACCTTCAGAAAGTCTGATTTCAGATGGTCAGTGCACTCTGATGGAGACATACCAGCAACAGTCCAGAAACTCCGCTCATTTCTCATACATTGCAGGAATGGGAGGCAGGTGAGCTAGTCTGGGTAGGTCTGTAGGGAAGCAGTCTCAGGGTTCAGTCAACCAGGAGGAGGAAGCTGCTACTGCAGTAGTAGTTTCTGAATAAACCATCAACATCTGGGAGGAGGAAGATGCAGTTGATACTTTTCTATCACCATCATTATGCTAAAGGTCAACCATTTGCTAGCATCCATACTTGGATCAGGGGAAGGCTCTGTCATCCCTCTGAGTTTGGTCCAGGCAAGGCTTCTGCATTTGCACGGGACTGAGGAACTGGGGTTTTTGACATGGCTATGCTCGTGTCAGTAATACACATTCACTCAGGACTCCGTCTGTTTCCCACACTTAACTCCTGCTTGATGCCCCAGACACAGGTGGACACTTCTCACCTCTCACTGGGACTGTGAAGACTAAACTGAACTGAATGGTTTTTTTTGTTTGTTTATAAATAAATGTTCACTTATTTTGTTCTTCTCACATATATTACATCCTAACCACAGTTTCCTCTTCCTTCCTTTCCCCAGTCTCTCCCCAAGACCTCCTTTCTCTCCCAGACCCACACCCCCATCTGTCTCCCCTCAGAAAAAAAGTAGGCCTCCAGGAACATCAACCAAATATGGGGTTATATGCAACACACCATCACATCAAGGCTGAACAAGCTGACCCAGGGGGAGGAAAGGGGTCCCGTAAGCAGGCAAGAGTCAGTGACCGACATCCCACGGTCCCAGTACAAGGAATCTCCTGAGAGCACCAAGCTACTCAGCTATAACATATATGTAGAGGACCTAGGTAAGACCCCTACAGGCTCCCTGATCTCCATAAGCCCCCATGAGTCCTGGTCAGTTGATTCTGTGGGCTGTGTTCTTGTGATGTACCTGGCCCCTTAGGTTCCTCTAATGATTCCTTCCCCTCCTCCACAGGACTTCCTGAACTCTGCCTAATGTTTGGCTATGGGACTCTGGGCCTGCGCCCATCAGTTGCTGGATGAAGTCTCTATGGTCTCTGTGATGAGGATTCTGCTAGGCTCCGGTCCCAGAACACTGTGCAGCCAGGACACACTGTAGGTCAAAGGTTCAGGGGTTGGGTTGGGGTCCCACTCCCTTCACTTGAGGCCTTGCCTGGTTACAAAGGATGGCTGGTTCAGGCTCCATATCCTCCAGTATTGGAGGCTTGACTAGGGTTACTCTCATAGATTTCATGGAGCTTCCATTGCACTAGGTTTCCACCCCAGACCTGAAATGCTCCCTGACTTCCAGAAGTTTCTCTCAGTACCCTACCACTACAACCACTTAATCACTGAATGTTTTCAATTATGATATGAACATGACTTTATGGGGCCAGGAATGGGATGTTATGATTTGAATATAGAGTATTGCTATAGGCTGATGTGTTTGAACACATGGTCCCCAGCTGATGGTGCTGTTTGGAATGTTGTGGAACCATCCACACGGTGGTCTGTGTAGCCACTGGAGGTAAAGTCTGAAGGTGACATTTGCTCCTGGGTCTGGTCTATGCTTTCTTCTTCCTGATCCTCTGAGAAGTAACAGGCCATGCCGCAAGGTCCTATCACCATGGATGGAGCCACCCCAACCACCTTACCTTCCCAGCCATTATGGACTCATATCCCCTGAAATTATGGTCCACAATAAACCCTCTGCCCTTAGATTCTTTCTGTTAGGTACTTTGTAACTGCTACCTGGATACATATGACTATAGTAAGATCAGTTTGGTTGTCATTTGCTGGTTTTCATGAATAGCCTCGACATTTTGGCTACTGCTCAGAATCAGGCAACAGTGTCCATCACGGGAGGGCATAGCATATTCATCAGTTTGTTGCTTTAGGAATGCTTTGTAACAACATTACACCTCAGAAGCAGTAACACATATTTAAAGCCATTCTTACAGATTACATCATGGCTGTTGGATTTGGCTAAAATGCACAGGGTACAGTTAAATCCAGCTCCAGGCTATGAGCTGGCTCAAGACTTCTCCAGAGGGTTTCTCATTCTAGAATCAATAGTGACCTGAAACACGTTCTTCTACTGTCCAAGAACAGGATAGAAAAAGCTACACAAGGCCACATTTAAATTCTTTGCATGCAAATACAGTTTATATGTCTTGTGTCAATAATAAGTAAAAGACCAAGTCTTACATTTGATATGAGAATCCCTGTCCGCCATGGACAAGAAGGTCAGAAAGAGTATTTACCAACCCACTATACAACCTACCAAGGGGATGAGGTGAAAGGGTATATGCACTGTTTGGACTGGAATGTGTAGGCATTCACAGGGAGTCATCTGAGAGCCAACATGTCTCTATCATATGTCTCAGAGTTTCTATTGCTGTGACAAAACACCATGACCACAAAGAAAGTTGGGGAGAAAAGGATTTGTTTAGCTTACACTTAGACAGCATTGTTCATTATTGAAGGAAGTCAGGACAAGAACTCAAACAGGACAGGATCCTGGAGGCAGGAGCTGATGTGGAGGCCATGGAAAGGTGCTGCTTACTGGCTTTCTCGTCATGGCTTGCTTAGCCTGCTTTTTTGTTTGATGGTTGTTTTTGTTTTTCAAGACAGAGTTTCTCCATGTAATAGCCCTAGCTGTCCGGGAACTCGCTGTATAAACTAGGGTGGCCTCGAACTCAGAGATCCACCTGCCTCTGCCTCCCAGTTCAGGCTGCTTTCTTAAAGAACCCAGGACCAGCAGCCCAAGGATGGCACACATTCAATGGGCTGCACCCTCCTGCATTGATCACTAATTGAGAAAATGGACCTCATGGAGGCACTTCCTCAACTGAGGCTGCTTCCTCTCTGATGACCCCAGCTTGTGTCAAGTTGACACACAAAAAACAGCCTGTACAGCATATATTGCTGAGCCCATGGCCCATGCCAAGCACTGACCAGGTACTGGGAATACACTATATGGTCCCTTAAGGTGCAGTCCCAGGCAGCTGAAATGTCATCAGACCATATTATAGTCCTTAAAAGTAAAATAAAGAGGTGCTTTCAATGGGAACAAAGTGATGATTCTGATTCTTTCACTGTTGGGTGCCGGCCACCAGCCCTTTCAGCTCCCTGCTTACCCTCCAGGTGTCAGCTGCTTCCCAGTGCCAGGGAGTGGAACACAGGGATGCCAAGGAAGTGCTCCCACAAGATGCATGTGGCAATTATGCCATCAGCTACTGCTTCTAGCCTGCACTTGCTGGTGCTTCTCTCCAATAGAAAATGAATCAAATTACAGGGAAGGCTCCTGCCCCACTTTGCACTGTGATCTGTGCCATAGCAGTAATTAAATATCTAATTGCCAATGTTACAGAGTAAACCAGAGAATCCATGTATGGATCCTGTCCAATACACGAGGCACAGCTCACAAAGCAGACCCTGCCATGCAGAGTCAATGTCATGGCCTTGAATCTTTGGTGATGTCTCGCTTCACAATGGCTCATCAGGAAAACACAGACGTTTTCTTCCCCTTTCACTACCTGATATCTAGCACCACCAGGCTCCCCGAGGAGTGAGGTGGCTTTTGATCATCCTTCTCAGCAGGCACACCATACCTCTGTGAACACTCCTCAAAACTAGAGCGTTAACTGAGGGCTGCTGCTTGGAGGTGTGGAGAAGGAGCTGGAGCCACATGTGGCAAGGTCCCTCTCAGTCTTCAACACAGATAGAAATGGAAGAGAATGGGGATGAGCACTAGCAGCAGGCAATGGGCTGGCAGTCTTGGTACCACCAACTTCCAAATCCAAGGATTGCAAAAACTCCCATCGTAACCTTCATGAAGCCAAGTGATTATGGCATACGAGAGAACGTTTTATCTGAAGCTTCTTCTCTTAGTTTGACACTTCAAGCATTTAGGCAGATAGCTGGCAGGCCTGCATGTGTAACCTGTGTCTGAGCCCTCAAGGGTCAGGGGTGGTCTGCAGCTTCTTACTCATTGATTTCTCACAGGTGTGATTCTTCCAGCCACAGGATTTTATCTAAACGACACTGCATATCTCGTTCATTCACTTCTAATTTCCTGTGCATTCCAAATAGCACAAAATCGCCAGCGCAAATTGCTTTTTAAAATTGGTAGTGGGAAAGGAGACAAACTGACACAAACCAGTGCTTTCAAGGAGTTATGAAAAACCTTATAGTCAAAGAGCAAAGAATGAAGGAGGGAGGGAGGGAGGCAAGGAGAGAGGGAGGGAAAAAAAGAGGGGAAGAGGGAGAGGGAGGCAGGGAGGGAGGGAGGGGGAAGGAAGAGGGAGGCAGGGATGGGGAGGGGAAGAGGGAGGAAGGGAGGGGGAGGGGAAGAGGGAGGCAGGGAGAGAGATTTCTGGAAATTAGGATTGGGGATGGTTTCAAGACAGAGTTTCTTGCAGCAGAATCTTGAGGGTTTCAGCAGAACCCTGTTTAAAGCCTTAGTCCATTTTGGTTCACAGAAGCCTTAAAATATTGGATATGACCAAATGCGAAATAACCAAGGCTGGAGTGCCAGTTGCCCAGGGTTAAGTGCTTCTGCGATGGAATCCGCAGGAAGCATTATCTGGCAAAGGCTGTAAGAATGAACCGCTCTGGGAGTGTTGGTTTGCCATCCCTGCTCTCCAGGTGTCACCTGAGCATCAGCATTCCTGGCATCGTTTGGAAGCTGCAAGTGGCACAGATCTGCAGGGCCCACCCCCGCCCGCCCACTCCGGAGCTACTCTAGTTCCATCCGTGATTGCCCTGGGAACAGCTGCTGTCTGTCACCCATCATACTTGCTTTCAGTTTCAGTCGCTTCTGGTACTTTATTAGTCAGAGTTCCCGAGACAGCGAGCTAGTGGAAAGCGAACAGAACACATACTCTGGGGAACCGGCATGTGCGATCACTGAGTGTGACAAATAACAAATAACCTAGTGGCACAAAAGAGCTGACCTGACCTTGTGGTTCTTGCCACAGTCTGCTAGCCCGTGGGTGGGGTTGAGTCTTGGGAAGAGGCAGCATTTTAGTTCGAACACATTTTTTGTTTGTTTGGTTTTTGTTTGATTGTTCTTTGTTTGTTTGTTTTTATTTTTTGTTTTGACAAAGTCTTGCTGCAGAGATCGAAAGTCCTGGAACTTTTTTTGTAACCCAGACTAGCCCAAACTCACAATCCTCCTGCCTCAGTGTCCTGAGTGTTAGAATTGCAGGCGTGGCCTGTGATGCTCAGTGAATCTGAGTCCTAAGTCAGAGAAAACAAAAACAAGCCCATCTCAAGAAATAACCAGGCAGTGTCTGTCATACATAGCTGGCTCAGCCTTTTTGTCCTAGTCAGGTGTCGACTGATTGAAGGGGGTCCATCCACCCTAGCTAGGGACCCTTGTTTCACTCAGTCTATCAATGTAAATGTTGAGCTCATATGAAAATATCCTCACAGAAATAACCCAGATTAATGCTTGGCCCAAATGTGTACCATACCCTAGCTTAACTAATTAAAATTAGTTATCATATGCAGAGTATTGAAAAAAAAATGAGGCCAGGCAGTGGTGGCTCATACCTTTAATCCCAACACTTGCCAGTCAGAGGCAACCTGATCTCTGAGTTCAAGGCCAGCCTGGTCTACAAGGCTAGCTTCAGTACAGCCAGGGCTACACAGAGAAACCCTATCTCGTAAAACAAAAACATAACAAACAAACAAAAATGAGACTGTTACTGGCTTACTCCTTCCATTTCTCTTCATTATTCTTCCCCACTCTTGGATCTCCACACCCCAAGCCTATGGCCTGAGATCCTGACCGCTCTCCACCCCTGGCAGCCAGGCAGAGTCCTCGTAAGGCACAAGAACGGAAGGACTATTCCCAGGGACTCTGGGTTCACACAGCCTGTGGATCAGCTGATCTCTGTCTCTGTTTCAGGAACTGTCCCTTCCATCGCTGCATGGATCTCATAGTAAGATCCTTGCTATAACAAACAAGCTAACCCTGAGCACCCTGCAATGACTTCTAGCAGAGTCAATGTCCACCCAGCACCAAGCAACGATTCACAACCATTCAGGTGCCTTTGTAAACTGAAACATTTTGAGAAAGATGCCACTGATCTGGCTCGGCCTGAAAGGCCTTGCAACGAGGAGAATGCCTAGTTTTGCCCAGGTTGAAATTCTACTCAAAGGTAGAGAAAGGTTCTGCCCAATCAGCACGGCCCTTGCAGAAGAGACCTCCAGAGTTTAATATTTATGATGTTGAGTTTTCCTGTCATTTACTTTTTTCCATATTGTCATCTTTGTGACATGTGTGACTTTTTATTTTGGGGCTAGAGTCTTGCATTTTGTGAGATAAAGTAGATTTCCAAGGTAGCTCTGACCTCTAACTCGGTGCCTTCCGGAAATGAAGGCTGTTTTATGAAGAACTGAGCTAGAGCAGTGAGTAGACCTGGATTTCATTCAATCTCAGCTTGGTTGAGTTGTGTTTCCACTCCTCCTCTGAGAGCCAGTCTCCTTGGCTAGAGGGGAGGGGCTTGCTGTGGGTTAATGAGGCCCTGGGGCAGGATTGCTAGGATCAGGATCTGATGGATTGCTCACTAGCTATGTCTGCCCCTCTGGTCCATGATGCCTAAGATGGACAAATTGGTCAATGCAAGCTGCATACTAATGAGTTTGTTGGTATAAATTATTCCTCACCACCTAATAAAGGTACAGGTGATACAGCTATTAAATATCCCTCCCCTCAATGTTAAAACTGTACTTGTAAAAGAGAAAACAGGCTTTCACTGCCATGCACAGGCATGGATAGAGGCTGGCTGGAAGAATGGAAATCTTGAAGCACATACACGTCTTGCCAAGAAGAGATCCTTTGCAAGCCTGAATCTCATCCTTCCCCAGGAGACACTGATGGCAGATGACCTCCAGGTGTCCCTCAGCTAAACCAAACACTCAAGCAGCCACTTGCTCTGTGAGGTCACTCGGGTGCCTCCGGGGAACACAGACCATGACCATCTGGGTGAGCTCCTGGCTAGTGCTGCTGCAGCTGCCCTGGATGGGGATGTGGAAGAATGCACTTTGCAAGCCAAGCACTGGACAAGATCCTTTCCTAATAGCTGGTCTCATACACTTCTCATGCCTCACACACTGTGAAGCGTTTGAGTTTGAAAATAGTCAGCTCAGAGTTGTCCTTCATCTGTTCATGTCTATGTGAGGTGGATCATACATGAATGCTCTGGTAACCAGCCTCAGGGGCTTTGCTTCATTCTGCAGCCATCTCCACTTAGAGACAACATAAACATACCCTGGGAAGGAAGAAGGGAGCATCTAGGGATGTTATAGTGATCTAGATCTTAACCTAGCCATGGCCATATGATTAAACTCATTTGTAAGAGCATCTTTGAACTGCCTTGTGATGTGTGCACTTCAATCCACTTTTTTATGCATACATTATTTCAATTAAATTTCTTTTCTTTTTTTTTTTTTTTTTTTTTTTTTTTTTTTTTTTGGAGACAGGGTGTAACAGTCCTGGCTGTAGACTTACTCTGTAGACCAGGCTGGTCTAGAACTCACAGAGATTCGCCTGCCTCTGGCTCCTGAGTGCTAAGACTAAAGGCATGCACCACCACTGCTCTGACAGACAATTAAATTTCTTAGGGAAACATGAGAAGACCTAGAGGAGAAAGTCAGCAGGCACATTCAGGCACCTATGACAATTGGAGCGGTGTATCCAAAGGAGGACAATGACCTTTAGCTTCTGAGGAAGAAGTGAGGAAAATCCTAGAGTCATCCAGAGCTGGGCTTCCACTGTTGTTGGCGTTCATAACTTTGGCTTTGACCTTAATTGAAAGCCAATGTCAAAGTGAACAGCAGGGAAAGGTAGCTCACTGCTTCTCCAGCAGTCTGTCCCAGTAGACACCAAAGACCATCCCTCTCCACACTTGAGTAATCCCTACCAAATTACCTCAAGAAGGGCTGCGGGATCGCAGCCTCCAAGAGTTCTGATGAGTTCAGAATTGGAAATCATTTGGTCCCCATAACAGCTACTTAAGCATTTTTCGGTTAGGAATCCTTTGCCCCAGACACAAATGGTGGGCTATAAATTATTTATGGACCCAATTAGGGACATAATTGGAGTGGGTCTGGCTGGTTGCCAGAGCACTAATGCTTGTACAGTTTTCATCTTTCAGTTAAACTTTTCTCTGCTTTTCGTTACACTTTGATATTCTAATCTGCTCTCAGAAAATCTGCAAAAGAAAAATGTTCATGACTCTTTCATAAGTTTCTAAAATTGAGCATCCATTCAGAGTCATTGAGCATGCGTGAACTCATCCTGCTTCTCCTTCATCGTGTTCCCATAAGTGTTAGCAAGAGGCACACGCTCACATCTCTTATAAGAAAGGGCTGTGAGGCATGTACATTCTCTTCCTCCTCTGCTGGCACCTCCCTAGGTGCTTCGTGTCCCTTCTCTTCATAGGACTTGTGAGTGTGGCCCTATCGCTTCTGGCACCTTCTGATGATATCATCTCTTTATTAGAATTAACTTTTGTGGGTCTTGATCTGTTTTTCTCCAGACTGCCCTTAAGACACAGACTGAACTTAGTTAATTTCTTCAATATACATATATCTGTCTTTCCTTACTGAAAACTCGAGTGCCTTCATCTTTATTATACCTTGTCCCACACTGACACTCGATGGCCTTCAGACACTAAGACATCCCTCTCAGGGTTTCCATGATAGTTGCCGAGAGACATTTCTTTGTCTGGCCCACTCCTTTCTCAGCACTTCTCTTTGGTCTCTGTTATCTCCCAAGTCATGTCCATCACAGAGCCCAGAAATGTGAAGAATACCTACATCTACAGTAGAGATATATTTAAAAGTCTGCTGGTCTCTCAAAAAGCTTTCCACAGTGCAGCCATTTTACTGGACTGGCCCAAGGCTTTCAGCCCAGGAATTTTATCTTATCATTGTTCACAGGGCAATGGAACAGATGCCCACAAAGACCAGGGACCCTGACCTCTCAAGATGGTATGTCACCATATTCAATTGGTGTTTGCTGCCAGTTGGCATGACAAATCCAAATGTCTCTGGGGAGTTTGGGCCAAGAGCCAGAAGAAGACTTCTAGGCAACCAGAACTCTTCCTAGAGTTAGGCTGAGGTGACCCTTGCAGCCATCTCTCATGGATGCTGTCAACTCAGTCTTTGGAGTTTTGCATCTCAGCATGTTTCCACCTTCATCTAAATCTCTATCCTGGCTGGGCACATGCTGCCATAGAAACGTTGATAACATTGTAATAGATACAGCTCTAGCCCCACACTGAACACAAGCTACTGAGGCCACCCAGGAAAATGGTTTCACCTAGCACCATACTCCCTCATAGCAACATCTGTCTTCCAAAGACTGTTGTATTCAGAGAGACAAAACTTTCCATTTTGACTCACCATGAAGGGTAAACTGAGTCTGGATCTCCCTGGGAAGTTGGTGGAGACATTTGTCACAAACACATCAACACTCCAAATCATTAACCGGCCCTCTTTGCTCTCTCCTAGGTGCTGATCTTCTAGCAACAACTCTTGTCGTAGAGCCTATTTCCAGAAAAACGTGGTCTGAGAATATTGCCACACTCATACAGAATCCACGGGACTTCTGACTGACTTAGAAAAATGTGTTTTATAGTTAAATTATCATTTGAAAATGGCTATCTTCACTGGATGGTAGTGGCACACACCTATAGTCCCAGCACTCAGGAAGCAGAGGCAGGCAGATCCCTGTGAGTTCGAGACCAGCCTGGTCTACAAGAGCTAGTTCCAGGACAGGCTCCAAAACCACAGAGAGAGAGTCTCAAAGGCTCCAAAACCACAGAGAGAGAGTCTCAAAAAACAAAACAAAATGGTCTATCTTCTCCTTTCATACTGTCTCAGAGTTTTTTATTTCTGTGAAAAGACACCATGACCACAGAAACTCCTATAAAGAAAACATTTAATTGAAGGGGCTCACTTACAGTTTCAGAGATTCAGTCCATCATCATCATGGCAGGGAGCATGGCAGCGTGCAGGCAAACGTGGAGCTGGAGCTGAGAATCCTACATCTTGCAGGCAACAGGAAGTTGACTGAGACACTGCACAGTTTCCTGAGCATAGGAAACTTCAAAGCCCATCCCCACAGTGACACACTTCCTCCAACAAGGGCATGCCCACTCCAATAAAGTCATACTTTCTAAGAGTACCACTCTTATGACATTATGGGAGCCAATTGCATTCAAACTACCACATATACCCTCAAGGGGTCCCCTCAATGGTGGCCCTGTGTATACCTGCTTATCCATTCATAACTTCACTCCTCCATTCAACAAACATCACTTGAACACTATGATTGATGAGTCATACAAGTGTATAATTCCAAGTCTCAAATATAATTGAGAGATAATATAACATGTTCGACAGATGTTGGTGGCACACACCTCTAATTTCAGCCCTCAGGAGGCAGAGGCAGGCAAAACTCTGGGAGTTTGAGGCCAGCCTGGTCTACAGAGTGAGTTACAGGACAGGTTCCAAAACAATACAGAGAAACCCTGTCTAGAAATGTATGTATGTATGTGTATGTATGTACGTATGTGTGTGTGTATGACCCTCTTTAAAAGTTTTAAAACTTACAAACATTTTATATCTATTATCTTTTTAGTATCTATTATATTTGCAGTCACAGTGTAATGGAGTCAAAACTAAAATTTGCATTTTCATGAGTTTAAATGAGCTTCTCAAGATTTTACAAGAAGTAAGTTGTGCTTGAAATCCATTTATTTGAATACAGACCCAAGGGGCTTTTCATGGCTACATTTCAGGCTCAGACAGACAGATGTGAAAAATTAAAGAGTATGTAATTAAGTGATACATGACTAAGCCAAACACTATTGTAGACAGACAAGAAAAATGAAGGCAATTGTGTGAAGGGTAATTCCGACATTTCTCCTGCGTCTCTCTGTGGTTATGGTGAGGACCACTGACTGGTTGAGTCCATGCCCAAGCCTAAAAGATGAACTCTAGAATTTGGATTCATTTTGTGTATGTGGTTTGTCTTAGCTGGAGTTTTGCTATGAAGAGACACCATGACCATGGCAACTCATAAACAAAAACATTTAATTGGGGGTGGCTTACAGTTTTAGAGTTTCAGTCTATTCTCCTTATTGTGGGCCATGGTGGCATGCAGGCAGACAATGGTACTAGGTAAGTAGCTGAGAGATCTATGTCTTGATCTACGAGCAACAGGGAGTGAACTGTGACACTGGGTAGCTTGCGCATAAGAGACCTTAAAGCACACCCCCACAGTGACACACTTTCTTCAAGGCCACACTTACTCCAACAAGGCCACACCTCCTAATAGTGCCACTTCCTGTGGGAGCCATTTTCTTTCAAACCACCACAGTTGATAATTATTTTAGTGGTGGTGGTGGGGAGTGTTCTCACTATGTAGCATTGGCTGGTCAAGAACTGTCTCTGTAGAGCAATTTGGCCTCAGCCCCCTGAATGTTAGGGAGACCAGTGTGTGCCACCATACCAGGAAAGATTCATTTTTTTTAGAGAGGTTTGTCTACATCTTTTTAGCCTTCCTCACAAACTAATCTGGCATCCTAGGTCTTAATAGTATAGTGACGGGCTTTCAACTGTCTATGACTCCAATTCCAGGGCTTCTGACCAATGATCATACAATTAAAAGAAAATACAGAAAATAGAATAGTAGCAAGGAATTAATCATGACGTTCAAAAGCCGAGAGGTCGAAGGTTTCATTAAGCTGAAAGGTCATCTCAGTTATCAAGAGGTGGTAGCTAGAAAATGGGCTGTTTGAGTTTTTGTTTCAGAAGTCACGATGTAGGGCTTGGTCCTTGAAATGAAGGCCTGTCTGAGCTGAAGTCATTGGAGATGATTACATCAAAAAATGAGAATTCTGAGTGGCCAATGACAACCTGTAAGGAAGTGGAAATCACCCAGACTGAAGCAGATGTTGAAGGGAGGGCATGACTGTGGATGAGACATCCTGGTGAAGACATTGGTGAATGACAATGAGAGAAGGAGGAGAAAGGAAGTGATCCTCAAAGGAAAAGGAACTTTCTAGAAGAACAGATTGGAATCCGGCAGTAGGGACAAAGAGAACATCAACCCCACTTCCTGGCCCTGAAGTCACTGCTATGAAAGGAGAAAAGACACAAAAAACAGCTGCCACTTGAGATGGCTGTCAAGGAGTATTCTTATAGGAGGGTCCATTAAGTTCAGAAGGAAGAGGAGTGTTCTGGGAAGACGTGATGACATCAGAAAACTTGGCAGCATTCCCAAGCATACATGGAAAGTCTTGAGGGTGTCCATATTGGAGACAGATTTAATAGGACACGAAAGAGTCTGAGTGACAATGGAGCTCCTGAGATGACTTAGGCTCGGAAGCCCAGAAGCAGGGATCCAGATGCTCACAGTGTTTCTCCATCTGGATGTCCTATGGTACCTCATGACAACTTGCATCTCAGCCTGTGGCGTCTTATACACACAGCATACAAATGTGACAAATAGAATCATCTATTTTCCTCTCAACTGCAAAGGCTATGTCACCAACTCTTGTTGATTTTACTTATGAACTGTGTCCTTCCTCTCCTTTCTGCTAAGGGTCTTCTCATTAATCCTGCCTGATGTTACCATCCCCAACTCCTCCACACTATGACTGACTGGGAAGGAAAATCTGACTCATAGCTCTTTCCTTTAAAGCCTCGCTGGCTCCCTGGGCACTGAGCAGAGCGTGTCACATGACCCCAATCATCTTCCTGATGGGGGATGTCTTTCTGTATGTTGTGACTATGTTTCTCTTATTGGTTGATAAATAAAGCTGTTTCAGTCAATGGCTTAATAGAGTAAAGCCAGGTAGGAAATCCAAACAGGGATAGAGAGAGGCAGTAAGCAGAGTCGAGGAGATGCCATGTAGCCACCGGGGAGTCAAGATACCAGGGCATCACCGCCAGTAAGCGAAGGCCACGTGGGGATACACAGATTAACAGAAAGGGATTAATAATTGAGAGCTATCCAGTAAGAAGCCTAAGCCATTGGTTAAACGATTGAAACAGATATTAAGCCTCAGAGTGGTTATTTCAATAAGTGGCTGCAGGACCCATTGGACAGAGAGAAAACTGGTCCAGTGGGGCAGAGATAGATGGAAAAAGTCTCCTCTTACACCTTTCCAATCTCATTTCCACCTAATTCTCCAATTTGTTATTCCTCATGGATCTCCCAAACACCCCACAGCCCCCCCCCCCAGACCTGGCCTGTATTCCTACAACTCTTTCAGATGCAGAGAATAAAGACACACTGGGTTTTCCTTGGGAAAGGGTTTATTGTCTATCAGAATGGATTTTACCCTGAGTGGCTAGTCTTCATGGCAAAATGGAAACAAGAATCCAGCATGGCCTATAGGACTTAGTGTGGCATTATGGGATTCTTCATGGCCTTGTGGGATTCAGCATGTTGTTTGTGAGGTGAAAATCCACTTGGGCACTCCTAGATTATCTTCTTCTCTGACTAGCATTACTTAACTCATCAGTTGCCTTTCAGGGCCAACTTAGCTTAGCACTCTCTACCTCTTTCACACTGCTTCTGGCTTCTGTTGTGTTTGCCCTGTCCCTATCCTGCTTTTTTCCTGCATATTCTTTGATGCTTGCTGCTATCAACTGCTCATTAGCCTGCTGCTGTGGACTAAAAATCCTTCAAAGAGGGCAGGAGAGGTACCTTAGCTAGTTAAGTCCTTTGCATGTACACAAGAATGAGGACCTAATTCAATTCCTAAAGGCAAGTTTAAAAAAGAAAAACAAAACAAAACACAGGCATAGTGGATATTATAATCTTAATCTCAGAGCTGAGGGGGTGGGGAAACAGGAAGATTTCTGGGGTTCCCTAGCTAGTCAGCCTAACCTAATCAACAAGCCCCAGGCCTGTGAGACAACCTAGCTCTCAATAACAACAAAATAGCAAGTTTGATAGTGCCTCAGGAAAGAGTCTTAAAGTTGTTCTCTGGCTTATACTCATACACTCACACCACATGCATCATGCATACATACACAGACACACACACACATACCACACCGCACCACATACATCTACCTATGCAGTAACTGCATCTTACATATGAAATAAAAAGTATGAACACTCTTGGCCATCCCAATGTCTTTTGTATATCTCAAGTTTTAGATACAAAAGATCTCAATAAAACAAATAGATTTTTTTTTTCTGGGGAAGACAAGATGGAAGAGATGGCTTCATGAGGAAGTATCGTCTAAATAGAGACCCTGAAAGAGTGGGAGAAAGAAAGAGTGGGGGGTCCAGGTGGTGGTGGCACACACTTCTAACCCCAGCATTTCAGAAGCAGGTAGATCTTTGAGTTTGAGACCAGCCTGGTTTATAGAACAAGTTTCAGGATAGCCAGGGCTCCATAAGAAACTCTGTCTCAAAAACAAAAAAACAAAAACAAAAACAACAAAAAAAAAAAAAAAAAAAAAAAAAAAAAAAAAAAAAGAAGAAAGAAAGAAAGAAAGAAAAGAAAAAGAAAAAAGGAAAGGAAAAACAAGTCAGAGAGAGAGCATATATCATTTAAATATGTATATCTTAATATATATACATATAGGATATATGTATATATGAAGACAGAGACAGACAGAGAGAGAGCATGGCTTTGATAAAAATCCCAGAAGCATGACATGGGCAAGGGCGGATCAGGACCATGAGACAGCAGTCCTTGGCTGTAAGCCCCAGGTATCTTTGAGGGGAGGGATGCAGGTGGGAATGGATGGGCACTAGAGACCTCCACAAGCAATAACATCTGAGGAAATTCATCCCAGACCTCAGGTTCATTAATTCCAGGCAGACCAACTGGATCTAGCAAAGCTGATTTAATTTTTAAAAGGAATAAATTAAGAATGAGAGCCTCTTAATTAAGGATGAAAACTCCAAACATCAGAGAGAACAGAAAGCTCATGTAAACATGCCCAGCATGCTCTCTCCATGTAGATGGACTTAGGTGTGAAGCCGATTTCCAAATAGAACAGTGTGGGGTGATGATGATACCGGAGCAAGGAAACTGGGATTTCAATACATAGAGACATTAGTCCCCCATCAGGAGCTCAAGAGAATCCGATGGCACATTCAGTTTGGGCAGCCGGGGACAGTGCAGTTCACTGACACCGCCTCACTACCTCTAGTCAAGACAATGAAGGAAGGGAGGGGTGGCGGTGGTGGGGTCCAGAGCAGGGGAGCCACAGCAGTCACAGAACAGAAGCCATAGCCTCAAATCAACGCAGCCAGCACGGATGGAGGCAATGAATTAATTACGCAGCGCTGTTCTCATATATCTCATATCTTCTCTGTTCTCCTAAACTAAATGCAAAGTCAGGGACTGAGGGAGTCCATGAACTCTGCCCACCTAGGTCAATGGCCAAGGCCAGAGCAGGGTGGAGCATCCAACAAGGAACTGGTGTATTCTTCACAGCCAACAGCTTCATCTACGACAGGAAGTGCCCAGGATCCCTGAGCAACTCTTGGATGGATGCTGGTTCTTCCTTGTGGAGAACTCATCTTCCTTCACATTCTGAGGGCTCTGCCCTTTGGGGACATGCATTTTCTTCACAGAACTTCTTTGAACACCGATACTCTTTTCTCAACCTTGGCCCAGTCTGGCTGGCATAGAAAGGCTTTGTTTGTTCTTGCCTTTGGGGGTCCTGAATGACTATTTCTAGAGAGCATTCTGTGTGTATCATTCCCATCCATTATGGATTAACAACTATGGTGAAGTCTGAGAATTAAACTGTGCCTTCTGGCCACATGAATGGCTTTGAATTAAATTCTGTACTCATCAGAGATTGGAGACGCTAATGGTAGCCAATAATGCTTAGATATTTGAGAGAAACCAGTTAGGAAAGTATTACATTGGTGATCGGAAGGGGGAACAGAAGACGGTTTTAAAGACTTCTTGGGTTCCAGGAGATGCTCAATGGGTAAAGGCGTTTGCTGGTCGAGCCTGACGAACTGAGCAGAGAATAAACTCCCAGAAGTTTTCCTCAGGTGTGTACCTCCATATCTGTGACAAATGTGCATGCACACGCACATGTACATGCAAGCACAAATATTTTTAAAGGTGTTTTGAAAGAAGGCATACTAAAGGGGAAACAAAATGTCTAGAAGAAGATGAATTTTGGGGGATTATAATGTTTGAGGGGCAGAAGAATTCCAAGAAGGATGATTCCTGGTCATTATTAGCTATCTAGTTTTTTTTTTGTTGTTGTTGTTTTTTTTTTTTTTTTTTTTTTTTTTTTTTTTTTTTGAGACAGGGTTTCTCTGTGTAGCCTTGGCTCTCCTGGATTTCTATGTAGACCAGGCTAGCCTGGAACTCAAGGAGATGCACCTGCCTTTTTCTCCTGAGTGCTGGGATTAAGGGTATGCACCGCCGACACCAGGCCTTTATTTTTTTTAAGAACAGTGACACTACCTGCAACTGTTCTGTCTCGTGCTGGATGGCACTGGGGGTGGCCCATTTCCTCCCCTTGTGCATATTGTTCCCATGCCTCTTCAGATCCCAGGCCTTGGCAAATGCCTAGGTGCAGGAGCCACACATGAAAGGCTCTTCCCTCTGTGTCTCCTTTCATGGTCCTTAAGGTAAGACTTGTGTTTGAAGGCTTTGTCACACATGTGACACACATATAGTCCTTCGTTGCTGCGAGCCCACTTCTTTAGGCCTGGGGCGCGGATAAATGACTTCCCACACACCTCATGGCTGTAGGGCTTATACTGTAGGGTTTTCAGGTGGGACTGAGTGGTGAAACCCTTTGTACACAGTTCACAAACACTTGGCCTGTCTGCCATGTGGAGATTTTCATGTTTCCTCAATCTGCCCTGCCAGAAAACGTCTTACCACACGCTTGGCAGGCAATCTGCTCCCAGTGGTAACCGTAAAGCCAATACTCAAACTTCATGTCACTGGCAGCTGTTGTCCAGTCTGGAGTCTGTTCATCCTTCCCTGCACCCATCCTATCGTTAATGTTAAGGCTTGAGGGGTCTGAGACCCCAAATCTTTGGACTCAGGGGTCTCCATGGATTCTACTTCCTGGCCGTAGCAGTTCACATTCTGGACTTCCTACCCCCCCATCCCCCCACCCCCCACCCCTCCACCCCGCCCGTTCAAAATTGCTTACTGACCCCTGAGGGTGGTTGTGGGACACTTTCCATCCTCCTGACTCAGGCGAGTGCCCTACTGTGTCATCTGAAGGACTGTCATCCTGGTCCCCGATCTCTTCCACATCATGACCCTGAGTGTCAGCGGCATCCCGGATGAGGCGATTTAATGTGAGGCAGTACTTACTCGACAAGAAACAAGTGATTCTTGAGATGTTTTTTTAGTTGATGGATGATCAAGCTTTGGGGCTGTCTGGGCACTCCGTTTCTCATAAAGAAGATGCTGAAATGAATTTAAGATCTTTCAAATGTGTAAATAGTAGTGTTGGTCCTGTGTGTTTCAAGAAAAAAAGAACAGTTATACTTTTTTCTTTTCTTTTTCACATTGGATTAAAATACCTTTCATTGGCAACAAACATCAAACTGTCTTAACCAATATTGAAAATTAAACATTTATGTTTTCCAAGTATGTTTTATCACTGGCTGCAGTTTTCAGTAGAAGCTGACTACTGGCTTTTCATAGCCATAAATCAGAATTATGAACTTTGTTTCAGATCCGGCATACTAAATGTGCTTTTAACTATTTCCTTAGGAGTATATTGAAATGCGGGCAGAGTTTGAATTGCATTCTGTGAGAGAGTACTAGACGATTGTTTTAGGGTATGTACAGATGTAGAAAGTGCCAACTTTTAAGGTTCATGTTTGGTTCTTAAGATTTCCTTTTTTAAAAAAATAACACTAAGATGATTTCATTACATGGCTTGCTGTATTATCACCTATTACTACTATTGTGAGAAAAAATTATTTTCAGAATTGCTGTACATGTTATGCCCAAGATTATGAGGTGGGGATGCTACCTTTCAATTTTCTTATTTATCGGTAAAATGTTTTGGTTTAAAATTAATTTTTCCTGAAAGCTCTTTTTCTGTATTGGAGGCAGTCCTGTCAGTATGTTTCTGTGTTGTAAGGAGGGGACCGACTGCTGTTCCCAGCCTGTGTTGACCAAAGCAAACATGAAATGAGCTGACAGCCTGTTGATAGCTACTTCAACAAATCATATTTTGAATACACACACATACATACATACATGCATACATATATATATATATATATGTTTATATATAAACACTGACACATCCAAACATTAGGCAGAGCTGCTCAGGGACTCATACAGTAGGAAACCCCATCCAGACTTAATGGAAGAGGAGGTGTCTAGTCTCACTGCAGCTTGATAGTTCGTGGCTGGCTGATGTCCATGGGATGCCCACCCGCATCTGAACAAAAACCATAGAAGAGGAGTGGGTGAGGTGAGGGGACTGGGGAGAGGGAAGGGAGGGGACACTTCAATTGGGATGTTAAAACAAACAAACAAAAAAGAACACTGATACATTTTAATCTTTAAAAAATAGATAAAATTAGTGGCAGGCAGTGATGACACACACCTTTATTCCCAGCACTCAGACGGCAGAGGCCAGCTTGATCTACAGAGCAAGTTCCAGGACAGCAAGGCTACACCAAGAAATTCTGTCTTGAAAAACAACAACAACAAAAAAGAATAAAATAGATAGAATGGGATACCATCTCTATTACAGACATGCAAGGCATTTATATTCTACCTTTGAAATGTTTGGATTTTTTGTGTGGCTATTACCTTTATTTCTTATGAAAGTCCACAATTTAAACTGAACAGATTGGCTTGTAGGCTTTGAGATCATTGCAATCATTATTTTATGAACCTTTTCTGAACAAGACTTTGTAGATAGAAAGATGAGTGTGCTCCGGCATTCTCTTGTCTTTAATGAGTCTGATTACTATGATTACAGGGTAGATAGTAAGGTGTGTGTATGGACTCAGGGTATGCAAGTGGTGTATGGACTCAGGGTATGCAAGTGGCTCTGAACTCTCAAAGTTCAAGTTGCTTAACTAAAGCCTCATGGCTGTTTAGGGACGATGCCAGTAAGATTATCTGAGTACCTTTATTCTCACTTAAGTGCAGTTGGCTTTAAATTTCACAAGCAATCTTGAGCGTGAGCAATGGATGTCCCTAAGAGTGATAACTAGTGTCTAGTTAGCATTAGCATCAAGTCAAGCAAATGTCTGTGGTGCTGGATGCTAGAGTTTGTCTGTGAATGACAGATGTGTGGTTCCAGCTTCACGGAGCTCAGGTTAGCCTCTACTCATCTGTGTTCTAACTACATATGAATATGAAAATTGCTCTATACAATGTACCTTGTGTTACTGGAATGTGGGGCAATCACACAGCCAATTACCTCCCCTTCCTGTCTTGTTCTTTTCAGTAAACTAACTTCAAGAAACCAACCCAAAGGAATTCTCATTTCCTATGCTTTAATTGGCTTGACCTGCCATGAAGCCATCTGTCCTGGCTCGGTTTTATGTCTACTTAACACAGGCAGAGCCATTTGGAAAGAGAACTTTCCTTCCCTCTGAACAGACTGGCCGGTAGGCAAGCCTTCAGGGAATTTTCTTAAGTGATTGATATGAGAAGGCCCAGCCCATTGTGGGTGGTGCCATCCCTGGATCTGTGGTCCTGGATAGTATAAGAAAACAGCCTGAGCAAGCCAAGTAAACAGTATTTCTCCATGACCTTTGCATCAGTTCCTGCCTTGAGTTCTTGCCTTGACTTGAATGATGGACTACAAGCCATAAGATGAAATGAATAATTTTCTCCCAAGTTTCCTTTGGTCATGTCATTTTGTCACAACAACAGAAACCCTAAGATATCATCTCAACTGATTGGTTCATAGACTTAGCTGATGCCCTGTTTAAAGAATGCTGGACATGTGGGATTCCCTCCTTCTAGGTCTATAGTTAAGTGGCAATTACACAGAAGATGCAATTGATCCCATGAGGTTCTTCCAGCCTTTATAACTCAGCCCTATTTTCTACCTCCTGATTTTTAGCCACCTAATTAGCACACTCACTAGTGAGTACCCAAAGATAGTGAGGAAGAAGAAGCCATATTATCTCCTCTAGCATATTTGGTGGTTCCTCTACCAACTCCTAGGCAACTCTACCAATGCATAGGCAAACTAAATAACTATATAGCTTCTCAAAAGGGCTTGGCTGTAGAATATTAAGGTGGACATTGCACTATATATGCCTTATTGCATAACCAATGTCTTGCTTGAGTAGTATGTTGTTGATACTTGAATGTTGTTAATAATGATGAAAAGGCAATGAGGTCACATAGAATTGTCTGAGCAAACTATAAAATGTAGGAGTCAGTAATCTGAGTTCTACACCCATCACTTCACATTTAAAATACCCTTTCTCAATATTTATAGCATATGCTTAGAGATGAGATAAAGACATGTGCCCATTCCTCAGGATATTTTCTATACACATAGGCATTCTTGAGTATATTATACTATATGCATAAATGTGTGATTGGATTGAATTTGTAAAATTACTGACTCTAATCCTTTCCTTAAACATATTTTCTTTCACTATGAATATGACAGTTAACATTATGTTCCTAATAGAGACTCCTGACATTAGAAGAGACCGCTAGTCTTACCCTCTGCTTCCATAATTAACTCTGACCATGTGATCTGTGGCTTTCATTTCTTTGCTTGCATTCAGGGATAATAAAATGAGTTTACAGTGCCTCAGTGGTACCAAAGGACTGCTATTCAGTTGCCAACCCAGGTGATCCCATGTTTAAGATGCATTAGATGCAGGATTCTTCTGTGTAAATCCATACACATTGCACTGAGTTCCACTGATGAGTCAGTTATTAGAAATCAATTAAAGATGAAAAAGATGAAAGTCTAGGGCTAAGGAGTTTAAGAAATGACAGTCTGGTGGGAGTGGTTTAAATTCCTCTGTTGTTCATATTCTTGTTCACTGTTGTGTTGCGTCATGCCCCCTGGGCAGGGGCAGCTCAAGAAGCGGGACTAGCAGGATAGAGTTAAGTTATACACTTTCTGCTTTTCAAAGTGGATACTACTTTCAGATTTGTGCAGTAAATCATTATGGGGAAGAAGATAGCATGGATTCTCAACTGTGGCTGTGCATTGGGGAAGAATTTTTTTTTTCATTCCCACACTATACCCTTATTAATCAGAATTTCTGGGGGATCAAAATAGGCGTCAATTTTTAATTTATTTTATATATTATTATTATTATTATTGCCTTGGGAGAAATTCTAAATTTGAAGATTCATTTCAAGTGATGGTCATTAAGCAATTTTGGTGCCTGAGTGCAATCACAAATATTCAATGGCAAAAGGGTTGGGGTAGAGTCTGGGTACCAGGAGTCATATAAGTTCTCAGGATGACTCCAGTGTGTAGCAAGATTGGTAACCACTGGTAAGAACAAAGCAATAGCTATATAAAATGAACATATATTTTAGCCATGGAAATTCTACCTTCTTGTCTATCTTCTTTACCCTTTCTCCCCGGCCTTATGAAAGAGCAACCCAGGCAGAAGAGTGGCTGGACACATTTCTTTAGCTAGTGAGAGAGCTCTAGGTGGCATTGCAAAGCTGTATGCCCATTATGTAGATCTTCTGAGGATTCCCCCATAAGAAACTACTCCAGCAATGAGGTCAGCACCTGAGCATTAGATCTTCAGAGATGGGAAGGTCTCTCTCTACCTGTGTCTGAGGTGTCACATGCCCCTCACATAGAAGGACCAGATCATTTGCCTGACAGAGACGAAGCAGCTCCAACTCACACCAGAAGCTGCAGCTTCAAAAAGACCATGATGAGACTTGATTGTTCTCCTGCCGGAGGATGCAGATAATGAAAGGCCACTCTCCAAAGTGACTCCAAACTATTGCCACAAGCGAATCCCACCTAGAGGAAACACAGGCAGCATCCGGGCCAAAGCTCCAGCTGTGTTTTATGAGAGCAGAAGCAAAGCTCTAAGATGGAGCCAGACTGGTTAACCTTTAACCCAGTGGTTAGATGTTAAAAGGCAGTAAGGATTTCATGGTGGGCTAAAGGAAACCTAACTAATGCAATGATGTTTCTTTATATTTTTTATGTTTTCCTCAATCTCACTCTCCAGATGCCTGTTTTAAGGCATAAAGCTGAAGTTGAAGCCTTATAAGTGAGCAATGCCTGGGAAAACCTTATGCTTTTATTTGTGTCCTTTGTGAAATTGTATTGTAGTAGCAGGAGGAATGAATGCAGTCTCCTGTCTGCCTGGTAGGCAAGGACTATGGTGTCTTGTTTCTGGAATGATGAGATGGCAATGTGGCAGAAGTTCAGGGAGGTGGTTGGTGTGGAAAGTGAGCCATTGCCAAGTTTTAAATACTTCTCTTACCTTGGGAAGTGTACCAGCACCATGGCTCTAGGGCAGTCCCCCCATCCAACATCCAACTTGCTCGGATGCTCACCCCAATGGTACTCATTAGACAGTGTGATCCGTGGAGCTTCATTTCCCCTTTTGATTAGCTTGTTATCTGCCTACAGAGCTAAGCCCTAATTAATGAATTCCCAGATGGGAGATGAACCCTCCATTGCCAGCAAGCCCCTTCCTCGGAGGATCCTTTGCTTCCCAGCAGAAAGGGGCAGACATTTGGCTGCTGTCCAGCCCTGGGCTTCACAATTCCACTTTGATAAAGCCTTGGAGAGTTTCTCTCAGAATCCACTTCCTCAATCACCGGCATTTCAGAGGTAATTACACTGATTTAATGCACCTGGCTTTCTTTTACACTTAAAACCTTAGTGACTGGGAAAATACTGGTCAGCGTTTATGTGAAAGCCAGGGAGCCAATGATATTTAAGCTCCGGGAAACACATTGAGTCACAGTGCAAGAGTCGTCTGCAGCCCTGGAGAAAACATTCTGACCTCCGGCTGTGATGGTGCCAACACCATGCTGAGAATCGCTATGCTGGACAACCTGTGGACCCAAGCTGTTGTCTTAACAGTTTGTGTGTAGCCATACAGCTCTGCTGGCCCTTGTTAATGCCAATGAGAGAGTGTGAGCTTGGGTCCTCTCCTTAGGAGGCTGTGAGAAGAATGGCTAGGAGAATGAATTCTAGATTCTAGAGCCAGGTACCCTGGACTGAAGAGTCAGCCTCTAACACTGATTACACATAGGGGTTTGGATAGGTAATTATTCCCTCTATGCTTCCTTCACTATAAAATAAGGAAACTACCCTATTTTAGCTTTGTATGTGAGCCACTTGGGTCTCACTGTCAGGGATAGTGGCGTCACTGTTACAGATGGTATCTAGAACTCAGACGCTTAAGTGTCCCACATGCAATCTATGCTGAGAAGGGCTGTCAGCTGTAAACATGAAGGCTTGGAACTCCAGGTGTAGCCTTTGGATCTGCAGCACTGGTCTTGATGACGAATTTGCTTGAAATGTGGGCTGCCCCATATCCTTTGCAAACACACTGACTGCATTTTATTCAGATACCTCGGTGGTTGGCATGTGTCCCAGCTGCAGAGGAACTGGACAAAGCACATAGTGTTAGCCTGGCGCATAGTAGGAGCACATCAGGGAAGATGGCAGCTTCGTAATTATCACTGGATAGTCAGGCAATGTATTAGACAGAGGAGACAATGTCAGAGAATTGATTTTGAGGTGTAGGGGATTGGTGCTACCATACCTGCCAATACCCACCCATCAAAGACTACTGGAGGAAGATAAAACAGGTTTTTCAGCAAAGCTGGGCACACACCAGAGGAATCATGGGGCTCCCCAGTAGAGGGAATTAGAAAAAAATGATAGTATTTGGGTTTATACCAAAATGTTTTATAAAAGAGAGTTTTGAAAAGCAGGGGACAAGCTTGGTGATAGCAGAATACACCTTTAATGCCAGCACACAGAAGGTGGAGACAGATGGATCTTTGAGTTTGAGGCCAGCCTGATTTACTGAGTGAGTTCCAGGACAGCCAGGCTATATAGAGAAACACTGTCTTGAAAAAGCCCAAACACACACACACACACACACAGAGAGAGAGAGAGAGAGAGAGAGAGAGAGAGAGAGAGAGAGAGAGAGAGAGAGAGAGAGAGAGAGAGAGAAGCAGGGGATAGTTCTGGATCTACTGCTGTCATGGGCTAGGAACTATCAAGTGACTGAGTATCTTAGTGATTTTTATCCAGCTGGTAGGTAGATTAGCATAGCATTGGAGTCATACCCTGTAAAGGAAGAGGACAATATTGAGTAAATTAGGAAGCTGCAGAGTGCCTCCATGGACACATGGCAGACATGGCCTATCTGACTGTCACTGACATTCTCTGTCATTGCTCATAACAGGCTCCATGCCAGCTGTCAACTGCAGGGCTAAAGCACTTGCTGACATTGGTAACTATAGAATGTGGATTAATTCTGGTCTTTACTCATGCTCACTCCAGGCTGGGATCATCCATCAAAACAAAAGTATTTCTTGGATTATTAATGCTGCAGCAGCAGCTTTTCTTGCTTAATTGGTTACTGATGGCTTCTTCTCAATCCTGATGGATTATGCTTTGGGGAAGATTTTTCTCAGACATTCGTCATTGTAATTTATTTAATAACTCTCCCGTGTAACCAGTTCTCCCAAAGGATTTTATGCTGGGCCCTTTGTATCTCTCCATTTGAGCTAACTGATGAATTGTATTTTTGTACAAATGCATTTATTTCATCAATATTATCAAATGTGTTGACACAGAGTTATGCAAAGCATCCAACGATTTTTTTTAATTTCTTGTTTTGATGTTTCTTCCCTTTGAATTTCTAATATTATATGTCTGATCCTTCCTTCTTACAAATTATCTAGCAATCGATCTATTTTATTTATGTTTTTCAAAGCAGATTTTCAATGTGGGCATGTTGGCTTAGCTCAGCTCTTGAGGGAGAGAGGCAGGAGCTGTTGAGCTCTGTTTCCCTGAAGCTGCACCAGCCTGCAGGTACTGTCCACTGTTCCCACCTTCCCTCCCATGCTGAGCATAGCTCAGAAACCTCCCCAGACCCCATCAGGCTGCAAAAGATCAGCTACCATGGTGAGCTGAATAACCCCTGTCTGTTCTTTATGGCTGTAATACAGTTGAAGACAATAAAAACACAGTTATATATACATATGAAAACTTCACAGCTGGTCTAAAGCATCTAATCAATTTCTCAGTTAGAATTTTTTTTTTCCTCACAATTTTACTGCCTTTGTTGTCTTACAGGCACTTAGTGGAGGGCATCAGTGAAATCAGCTGCCTTTCCCACCCCCAAATATTGCAGATTAATGCATGGGGAGAAAATGACCTTAATTTCAACAGAGGAGGGTTTTAACAGCGTGGGTAAGTCCAGACTGAAATGTTCGATATGCCGCAATCAGAGGGCTGACGACGCTTTCTAAGCAGGAAGTTACGCCCTAAGCCTGCTGCAAAGCAGGTTCAGTCTGGATGAGAAGTGGTTCCAAGAGCCACCAAGGGCCTGAGTAGCCACAGGCAGGGAATCAAAACTGTTCTCTGTTTTCCAGGTAATGCATTATTGATTCCCTGATACCTGTTCAGAACATCAAACCCTCCGCAGCATATAAAATTGCTTTGTGTTAGCCTGAATACCCATTCTAGGCTACATGCAAGATGCCTAAGAAGTAAGACTTTAACCCAAATCCAATACCTCCCATTAGAAACCTGGAGAAATGGGTGGACTTGTACGAAGAGTGCAAAGATAATGCGCAATTTTGCAGATGTTTCCCATAACAATCTGCTATTTCTTCTGACTGTTAAGTTCAACATGTGTCTACAAGGCAAACAATTTGGAACTGTGTTATTTCAGCCAATAAGGACTTCAGTCTTCTAGAGATGTGACATAAACTCCACAGTATCTGCTGTCCACTTGTGCAAGATCTGAAATGGGGATGCCCTGGGCGGTGTCAGGAGGTGCTCTGGTTTCATGAAACTATTCTTGAACTTTCTGTGTGGATGGTTGAATCTGAAAATGTGCACTTGGGGTTTTGTTGTTGTTTATTGCTCCTGGTGTTTTTGAGATAGTTTCACTTACACCGCCGTGAATGGCCTGGAACTCACAGAGCCCTGCCTGCCTTTGCCACCTTAATGTTGGCTTTAAATACATGCACCACCACACCCAGCCAACCTCAGCCCTGGAGATGGGGAGAGCAAACCTAAGGCCTCATGGCTGTGAAACATATAGTCTACCAATTGAATACATCCGCCAGGAAACAAACATTGTTAAAATTTAGACACACAGGAGTGTTTCATCGCACATTTGTTTGTTGGATTTTTGTTGTTTTAATTTAGAAATCCTTGAAGTGTTTTTAAAATTTTAACTTGCTACAACTTGCTGGATCAGCAGTTCCATCCCTGACCTGTTTCCCACTGGGGCTGTTTCTTTATTCTGAATCCCCCAAAAATCTACACACAGAGGCCTCTCTCAAGTTAGGGGGTACTTGGTACCATGAAGCAGTGCCGGCCTGCTCACAGCACACTCTAGGCCCAATAAAAATCCACCTTGATTTCTAGGTTGGAACAAGTACCTACAACTCCAAGAGCATTTATAGTAATTTTAAAATTTCTTAGTGATGGGCTGAACCTGAGTTTGAGTCCCAACACCCACGTTAGATAGCTCACAATCTCCTATCACTCAAACTCTGGGGAATCAGACATCCTTCTGGCCTCCATAGGCACCTGAACACATGTCTCTACCTCTGTCTCTGTCCGTCTGTCTGTCTGTCCATCTGCCTCTCTCTCTCTCTTTCACACACACACTAAGTAAAGAAATAAATCTTTAAAGATGTTTCAAAACCATATCTACCTTTACAGTCATCATGACCTAAGAATTTTAAAAGTCTCTACAATCTGAAGAATGCTACAGATTTTCTACAGCTGACCCTTGGTTGTTGCTGTTTAATGCACTGTCATGCAGAACTCTCCAAAGTGTGAGAGTGGAATGTCTTCCAGCAAAATACGATGGGCTGGCAGCCCTAGGAGCTGCCTCCTGCCTGCCAGTGCATCCCAAAAGGAGATGCCTTTTTCATCCATGTCCCTTCCTCTCCATTCAGATGAAGGACTCTTAGCACTAGCAGATTGTGTCACAAAAGCAAGGAGAAAACATGTATTCCAAAGTTAACCAAAAATGCAATAAATCTCCCTTCACAGCATAACCACTTCTGTTCACAGATTTTTGTTCATTCCTTTGTTTTAAAAGATCTATTCACTTTTACTTTATGTATGGAAGTTTTGCATGCATGTAGGTCTGTGTACCACATCCATGCAGTGCCTACAGAGGCCAGAAGGGGGTGCAGGATCCCACGGAACTAGAGTTAGGTTTGGTTATTACACTGCCACGTGGGTGCTGGGAATTGAGCCTGGGTCCTCTGGAAGAGCAACCAGCCTTCTTCACCTCTGAACCATCTTTCCAGCTCTACCCCCACCTGGGTTTTTTTTAAACAATAAAATTTATTTATTTTTATTGTGTCTGTGTGTTTTGCCCGCATGTGTGTATATGTCCTGGGAACCAAACCCAGGTCCTCTGAAAGAGCAGCCAGTGCTCTTATCCACTGAGTCACCTCTCCAGGCCATGTCCATATTGTGTAGTCGGTCAATGCATTTTAACCCTTCCGACCTTGCTCGACCTTGGCTATTAACTTTCCTCAGCCCAGCTGTGCACTGTGCAGTGATACAGGCAGCTGCATTCGGGACCGCTAGACCTTATCCCAGGCCCCTGATTTTTAGCCTAGCATAAGGATGTGCCATGCCAGTTCTCTGTGAATGGCACTGGCTGCCAGGCCCAGCAGCATCTGGCTCTTCGTGGGGGTGGTTAACAGCAGCCTGATTGCTTATTTCTTTTTCAACTAAAGTGAATTGTTGGCATTCCACGGGAGCCATTTGTCATATAATGCAGCACCTGGCGCTCAGGGCAGGGGGAGGAAATAATTGATTATCCTAAAGAGTCCTCACTCATAGCATCAGCTGCAATGCTCACAGAGAGTGGGGGAAACCCTATCTTACAAGAAAAGCGCTCTCCCGAGCAAGCCACCGAGCTTCCTGGCACAGACTGTGAGAAAGTGATGAGTGTATACAGGTACTGTTCTCAATTACCAATATTAACTCACTATCCTCAAAGCAGCTCCATGCTGTGGGGGATGGCTGGGGATGTTAGGGGGAAACAGGGTCTTTCTATGTAGCCCAGGCTAGGCTGAAACACTTAAATCCCGCCTCCATCTCTCAGAGGCTAGGGTTACAAGTTGTACAACACATTCAGTATAAGAGGGCTCTAATCATCGGCCTGGATGCTGGGTGTTTGTGAAAACATACCCACTGTTGGCTTGGTATAACTAATCGAGTACTGAAAGAGTCAAACATTCCAAAAGACATTATTACTGAGTTTGCTCATTTTACAGCTCATCTGTAAAGTGAGAGGTGGAGCTTGCAGATGAGCCACATAGCTGAGACTGGCACACTGGAATTGGAACCCAGCAGCCTGGTTCCGGACTCCAGGCTATTGCCTATGAGTCACATCATGTTCAGGGAAAGGCTATGGCCATGCAAGAGAAAGGAGACTATATCGCCACCCACCCCTGCTGGTGGGAGGAGATTCTCTGCAAGGAAGCAGGTCTCCACTCATGAGCCTGCCCCTTGCTCATAGCTTGTTCTCAGAAGAACACTCGGCTCAGTAACACAGGAATGCATCACGGGGCGGAAGAGGTAAAGTTGCTAACACAGCCGAAAGAATAACCTCAGGAGGCCTGCAGTCAGGGAGCCAGCTGCAGGATGTGAAAGGAAACAAAGACAAAGTTGAGCCAGGTAAACACAGAGCAGGTGGACAGTTAGCCAGAGGGCCTGCGTGGAGAGGAGCAGGGAGACCCCAGTGACTTGAGCTGCTACAGGAAAGCCTCGACTTACCAGAGTCTTATCTTCCTTCCCCAAGGTGACATTTAAGAAAATGAGATTAAAAAGTATAAAGATTAGGGCTGGAGAGATGGCTCAGTGGCTAAGAGTGCTTGGTGCTTTTGCAGAGGACCTGGGGTCAATTCCTAATGCCCACAAGGAAGCTCACAGTTCCAAAGGATCTGAGGCCCTCTTCTGGCATCCATGGGTACTGCATATACATGTTGCATATACACGCATGTGACAGGTAGTCGTGAGCATAAAGTAAAAGTAAACAAATCTTTTTTTAAAATCCACAAGATTGTGACCTAGAGAATTAGACTTAGATAGATGCTCACATTCACAGCTCTTTCACTACCCAGCATGGGAAATGATCCATAGTTTCATCTAGGGAAGAGAATATGAAACTTCTGAAGCATGCCTGTGAGTTGAATGGGCCTTGAGACATAAATAATGCATTGCTTGTATCTCTTCATCGACAGTAATGATGGTAATATGCAAAGGCTTTACTATGCACCGGGACCTGCTCAAATGTTAAACAAGAATAGCAGAAGTTAAGTGCCTCCTTAACCACACACCTTAGAGCTGAAGAGCACCCCACAGCTGCAGGACTGCGAGTACCAAGTGAGAGTCTGGGGCAGTATGTGCAGAGCTGTAGACAAAGGAGGCTCTGAGTGCTACCCACAGTGCCCAGGTCCCATGTAAGAACTTCCCCCATTCTGCTACTCTGGCTTCTGTAAGATAAAGATTTATGGGTAAATGGTTTTAAGGGGATTGTCCAAGGAAGTATTGGTAGGGGAGCAGGGAAGTAAGACAGAAGTGAAAGGAGCCAGGACCTGTATGCTATATGACTATTACCCTGAGGGCACTCAGAGCTCAGTCTTGCTGGGCATCTGCAAGACTTCATGGACCACCCCAGAACTGACTACTATTTGATGGAGGACAGGTCCCACTATACAGACTGTCTATGAGCCAAGCATGCTATACCAGGTGAAGAACCACGCCATTTTACAAGAAAAAGGCTGTGGACAAAGGCAAAAGTGAGTATTGATGGGCATTGATGAAGAAAAGGTTTTTGCATGGTCTATCAACCACTGCATCTTGTTTAAGGACTTGAGAGCTCTCCTGTGGTCTGATACAGTAGATTGTATTTCAGGTAACAGCTTCCTGTCAGAAATTGACCAAGAAGTTTGAGCCATACATCAGGGCACCAGGATGGTGACACTCTGGGTCCCTGATACTCAGTGTTTTGGAAGCATAGGGCTGGTGTGGATGAATAACTGTAAAGTAGATTCGGGTCTATGGATTTATACTTTAAGAATAAATTCTATCTGGGTGTAGGGCCCTGCATGGACCCCCAAGGCACCTTGAGCTAGCCTGAAGCTGTTGGCGGGAACTCCTTGCCCCAAGACTATTGTTGGTACTCTTCTCGTGACACACACCTCGTGACAACACATCTTGTGACACACATCTTGTGACAACACACCTCGTGACACACACCCTGTGACAACCATACCTCGTGACAACACAGGGAGGAGCTAAGCCAAAAAATTCCTGTAATTTTCCACTGTGCTATAAGTCGGTATTTAAGCCCGTTCTTGCCCCTCAATAAACAGCATTCGGCATTTGGCGTTCCGACTTTGCCATTGAACGAATGACCCACTGTCTTGTCTTTATTTCAATCTCTAGGCCTTCGCCCGATTCGTGGAACAGATTGTAGCGCGGGCGCTACATCTGGGCATTGGTGGCTCACACCTTTGATCCCCAACAAAGCCATTACCTAGTTTCAATAAGCATTGAATGAAGTACAACCCATCATTATTCATTCCACCCCAATGGATTATTTTAAAACCAACCTCAGATACTTCATTGCCTCTACTAAGTACTCCTAAGGCTAAAAACCAACACACAACTGTTACCCTTAAAGCAATAACTCCTTTATGTAATCAAATACCAATACGCAAATTTCTCATCACAAAGTCATTATCATTCTAATGGAATTAGAACACACAATGTATTGGGCTGATATCACACACACCACACACCTGTGTGTTCTGAGACAGAGTCTCTCTCAGGTTGCCTGGACTTGCCTTGAACTCATGGCAGTCCTCCTGCCTTAGCCTCAAAGGTGCTAGGATTACAAACAAGAACAAACATACTCTGCTAATCTAGATGACATTTGCCTTTTCCAGTAAACCTTGTTTGCTTCTCTATTTTGTGAGACAAAGTCTCTCAGCATAGCCCAGGATGGCCAAAGCAGTCTATGTAACTTGGGCTGACATCAAACTTGTGATCCTCCTGCCTCAGTCTCCAAAGGCTGGTATTATAGGCGTGCACCTTCACACTTGGCTCTACTAGTAAATCTTCTGTTAAATTAGAACAGTTAGAAACTTATAATATTTTATCTTTCAATTTGTGTTTGTAACCAAGAGCTGGTGGATTAATGAAGTATGTGTGTGTGCACAGAAGACCCATGTAATACTTACCGCCACTGTCTTTCACTGCCCGTTTTCATACAATGCTTCGTGGTGCTGCATGAGCGTGGAAATCTGGACCCATGATGTATGACCATACAGAGAGAACTTAGGGCAAATACAGAGAGGCATGCTACAAAACTTGCTGGTTTTATAGAAGTTTTGGTAGAGAGAACATGCCTCAGAAAGTTAAATAAAAACAGTGTGTGTGGGGGGGAGGGGTCATAGCCTCAGCATAGAAACTATTATTGTTTTGCCAAATGGTGTTATTGTCAAACTGCTTTCTAAATAGGTTTGTTCCCACGGACCTATCTCCTTTTCAACCTTGGTCAGAGAAACCCCTTTATGCCATGGACAGCAGTTAATAGAGAAACTCACAACTGATCAAAGTGCTGAGAAAAGTGAGTATGAGTGCTTAACCCTGAGAGGGGCATCTATATCTATCACACACCTGCCCTTGACAGGTGACATAAGAGCCAGACGATGGGCCGAGGGCTGTGAAATGCTGTCTTCTGCGCATGACATGGTGGGTGAACTCATGAACTCACAGCAGCGTGGTTACCGGAGTGAGACCTTCATAAAACCAAGCCACTCAAACTTCCAGCATGGATAGGGAGGGGCTCATGAGGATCTCCCCCAACTGAGATGCCATTGGCAGTTGATACCTTCTGATGGCAGGAGAGTTACTCTTTTTTGGAGATATGGTCCCTGGCAGGTAGTCCATGTTCCAAAGGAAGGAGCACATATTACTAACTTGACAGAGTGGGTATTGTGTGACTTTTCTTGGGGAGACACAACACACACACACACACACACACACACACACACACACACATTTCTATTCATCCTAGAAAAGGAACCCAAACCCATGACAGATCAAAGTAATGATTGCACGAAGTCCAACTTGGTGAACCAATGAGTTTTTATTGGAGCTACTAACAGGAGTAAGCAGGATGGGTCACTTATGAGGAGCAGGGGTGACTCAAAAGCAGCTGCAGTATCACAAGGCTGTCCTCAGCATCAGTGACAACTCCTGAGAGCTGCAGGCAGCACTATAAGGAGTAAGGTTTTTCCTGCCGGCCTGGACCCATTGCAGTGCCAGCCCCAAATAACATACCGAGACTCTGTATTTGATATAATGCTGTTGGCCAGGTACTAGTTTCTTATCAGCTAGCTCTGTCTTAATTATTAACCCATTTTTATTAATCTAAGTACTTCCACGTGGTCTCATCTTACTGGAGAGAAGAGGCCAGCGGTTCTGCTCTCTCCTGTCTCTACATGCTGACCCCTCCCTACTACTTCCTCAAATCCTTCTTGTTTCCTAGTCCCGGCTATCTTGCTTTCCTATTGGCCAACAGTGCTTTATTCATTAACCAGTATGAGAAACATATATACAGAATGACATCTCCCATCACAGCACCACAATCTGAGTGTTCCTCTGAGGCTTAGCTGATCAGAGTCTCCCTTTCCCAGAAGCAGGTCGTGCCTTTATATACTTTTCAAAAGAGGCCTTGAAAAATATGGTGCTGGTCTTACCTGCTAAAGAATAGTGCTGGGAAATTTAACAGGCTGGGAAACCCTTATCTATCAGGTCTACGACAATGGCTTTATTTCCATGAATTATGTGTGAGAATGGTAAATTTTGCTATATATAAAATATACCTTAATATTTTAAATGCTAACAGTTCATGCATGCATTGTACACAGCACCCAATCTCAGGGATATTTCCCCAGGTTGTGAAAGAGAGTTGGGGCTTGGTTCCACTTCTGACAAGGTTTTTAATGACTGTCTGCTCAATTTCCATGTTTATAAGATGAAAATCAAAGACCATCCCCCAGAAGACTGTAGACAGGGATTAATACAAACAAAAGTCTGGCGTACAGGTAAACAGTTATTACCAGAAAATAATTTCCTGACTGAACTCTCGTTATTTCCATTCTACATTTTTCCTCATGAGGAATTCTCAGCCCAGTGTTTGTGTGAAATAATTAGCACCCTCAAGAATTCTTTCTGTTCTATTAAGTCTTATCACAATAGAAGAATTGGTCATAATTGCTAACTGGGGATAATTGAATATGTCTGCATGAATGCAAATTCTTATTAATAATTTCTTGTTTGACTTCTTTTATTCTCAGGAGACTGGAGACCTGGCTAAGAGTCAGTATCTCACAGGATCACCAAAAATATTTGAAAGAACTCCACTGAGTACAGAACAGAGCCCAGTTCATGACTCGGAGGCCTGCAGGACAAAGAGCTGCAGACAGTGTCAGGAGACCAACTCACCCCTCACCACAAAACAGATGGGCTGTTCACCAGGCTTGATAGAGAGGCTATGATGGAGAATCATGGAGAGCTGAAGATATTTAGAATGCTGATACACTGTGACATTGTAGGACTGCTGACCAGATTCCTTTCCATAATGGAAACACATTTTTAGCATAATAAACCACCAAACTTAAGCAGCAGCAGCAGCACCACCACCACCACCACCACCACCACCCCCCGCACCATGGAAGACCAAGGACCTACTGAGATGAAGGGAGGAGACAGATCACCTTCTTCACCTCCCTAACACTGGGCTTCCCTGAACAGAGCCTGTAATGAAAGGAGAGATGGGTGGAAGGGGAAGACCAGTGGCAGAAAAGTCTGTGGGCCCCACCCATACTCCTAACCCTGTGGAGTCAGAGACAACCCAATTGGAAAAGAAAAGAAGCTGGGCATCACGTGGACTGTGTGAGCAATACTACCTGATGACCCTCAAGAGTATTTGATACTGAAACCTATCAGTGCTCCAGGCATTCAAGGCATTACATAGGGGTGATAACATTATCAGCTACCACTTAGTGTATGTTTCCTCTGCTCAGTGCTCAGACACTAGGCTGCATCCCTCCCATCACCCAATGGGCCAATGGGAAACAGAAAAAGAGACTGCATTCTCCTTTTGCCCCATCATTCCATTGTAATGGTGCCGCCCTCGTTCAGGATAGGTCTTCCTCCCACAGTCAATCCGATTGGGAAAAACTCTCACAGACCTACACAGAGATGAGCTGTATCGATGCACTAAGTCCCATCTGAACCCAAGCCTGATAACAGTGACGATTAGCCATCACACAGAGGCAATGATGAAGCCTGAGGTGTGACTGGATGCAGAAGTGACTCAGGGCTGTATGAATCACAGTTAGTGCACTGAGCTTCTTGGGTCTTGGCCTCACAATTCAACCTCAATTTGAAGCATTGTTTTCATGGCATGAACACAAAAAGTAGCAAGAAATGGTCAAATTCAGGATTGAAATTAATTAAATGAAAACAAAAAAGAGGGCTAGAGAGATGGCTCAGCCATTAAAGGCTAGGCTCACAATCGAAAATTGGAGATGAAAATGGGACATTACAACAGACATCAAGGAAATTCATTGAAACATAAAGAGGTACTTTAAAAATGTATATTCCACCAAACTGGAAAACCTAAAAAAATGGGTGACTTTTATGATATATACAACCTACTAAAGTTAAATCAAGATCAAATAAGTAATTTAAACAGACCCATAACCCTTTGTGAAATAATGAAGTCTTCCAAGCCCAAACAAATCTCAGGGCCAAATGGATTCAGTGCACAATTTGATCAGACCTCTATAGAAGAACTAATGCCAATTTACTCTTCAAATTATTCCACAAAATAGAAACTTAAGGAACATCACCTAATTCTTTCTACAAGGCCACTATTTACCCTGATACTAAAACCACACAAAGACCCAACAAAAAAGATTATAGACCAATATTTCTTAACATAGTTGCAAAAAATTTCAATATTACAATTGCAAGCTGAATCCAAGAACATATCAAAAAAATAATAATCTACCATCATGTAGGCTTTATCCCAGAGATTCGGGGGTGGTTCAACATACACAAATTGATAAATGTAACCCACCACATAAACAAACTGACAAAAAACATATGACTATCTCATTAGATACAGAAAAGTCCTTTGACAAAATCAAACATTCCTTCATGATGAATACCCTAAAAAGTCTAGGGTTACAAAGAACATACCTCAGTTGGGTGATGGTGTCACACACCTTTAATCCCAGCACTCAGAAGGCAGAGGCGGGGGGATATCTGTGAGTTCAAGGCTATACACAGAAACCCTGTCTTGAAAAAAACAAAGCAAAACTATACCTCAACATAATAGCCTTAGCTACTTTTCAATTGCTGTGAAAAGATACCATGATCACCGTGGCTTATAAAGGAAAGCATTTACTTCGGGGCTTGCTTAGAGTTTCAAAGGTTGAGTTTAACAGAGAGGGGAGCATGGCAGCTGGAGAGAGTCATAGTTGAAAGCTAATAAGTTGAGACAACAACCACAAAGCAGAGAAGGGAGAGAGCTAGAGAGAAAAGCTCACTGGGAATGGCTGTGGTTTCACTGGGCTCAAAGTCCACCCCCAGTGACACAGCTTTTCCAACAAGGCATACCTCCTAATGCTTCCCAAATAGTTCCAACAACTGTTGAACAAACATTCAAATGTGCAAACCTATGAGGGTCATTCACATTCAAACCACCACCAAAATAAAAATAAAGGCAATATAGCATGCCCATAGCCAGCATCAGCTTAAAGAGAGAAACCCAAAGCATTTCCATTGAAATAAGGAACAAGACATGGTTGTCCACTCTCTGCATACCTATCCAATATAGTACTTGAAGTTTTAGCTGGAGCAGCAAGACAACTTAAGGATATCACAGGGGTACAGATAAGCAATGAGTCAAAGTATCTTTATTTGCTGATGATGTGATTTTATACATAAAAGACCCTGGAATCTCTACCAAGGAACTTCAGTAGCTGGTAAACACCTTCAGCACAGTAACATGATGCAAAATTAACACAATGTAGCCACCTTATATATGAATGACAAACTGACTGAGAAAAAAATTCAGAGAAACAATATCTTTCACAATCGCTTCAAAAATAATATTTTTTTTCCCTGAGCTCATGATCTATCTAGCCTCAGGTTCTTGGCCACTTTAGCAGTACCAGGTATGGGTTCTGTCTCATAGAATAAATCTTAAAGTCAATCATAAAATGATTGGTTATTCCTGTAACATTTGTGCCACTGTTGTACCAGTAAACTTGAAGGCAGGTCACTGTTTTGAGTCACAGGATTGTAACTGGGAGATATTGGTGATTGTCTTTTTCCCCCAGTAACACACAGGGTGCCATCCAGCACCATGGATGCTAGTCAGTATGGATGAAGTTTCTAGTTAAGTACCAGCTCTGTATCCCATTTTTACCTGGGTTATTTATTTTCTTCATGTTTGGGTCCATATATATATATATATATATATATATATATATATATATATATATATATGGTTGCTAGTCATCTATCAGAAGTAAAATTGGTAGAGATCTCTTCCCATGCTGTATGTAGGCTGCTATTTTACCCTAATTACAGTGCTCTTTGCCTTACAGAATATTTTCAGCTTCATAAGATCCCATTTGTTGGTCTTACTGCCTGTGCCATCAGTGTCCTGTTTGGAAAGTCTTATCCTGTGTCAATAAGTTCAAGTATATCCCCACTTTCTACTTTATGAGATTCAGGTTATCTGGTCTTATGTTGATGTCCTTGATCCATTTGTAGTTGAGTTTTGTGTGGTAATAAATATAATGATGAGTCTATTTTCATTCTTCTATATACAGACATGCAATTTTACCAGCACCATTTGCTGAAGATGCTATCTTTTTTCCAGTGTATAGTTTTGGCTTCCTTGTTAAAAGTCAGATGTCCATTGGTTGGGGGGAGTCTGTGCATCCTCAACCCTACACAAAAAACTTCAAGTGACTAAGAAATACTCAGAGTAGACCTAAAGGAAAATCAAATACTATTGTTCTATTAAAGGAACACAGCAATAAAATAACTCCTAACAACATGCTGCTACACCCATAGATCAGATCAGTTCTTCCACTCAGCTCTGATAGTAGGAGAACCAGCATAGGACTGAACCAGGCCCCCTGAATGTGGGTGTCAGTTGGGGGGTCAGTTGGAGGAGCTTCTTCTTAGTAGATGAGAAAAAATGGAGAGAATGAGAGACTTTGGAGCACACAGTCCTAATCGGGATGCCTTCATCAAGCCCCTCCAACCAGAGTTCAGGAAGCAATGTGAGATGAGGGGGTGGAAAGATCATAAAGCCAGGGGAGATGGTTGAGTCCAAGGAAGCCACGTCTTCCAGATACAACAGGACTGATGCACATAAGAACTCAGAGAGACTGTTGATGGGGAATGTCCTTCTGTATGCTGTGAAAAATATGTTTATTTGTTGATGAATAAAGCCGTTTTGGTCAATGAACAGGCAGAATTTAGCTAGGCAGGAATTCCAAAGAGGCAGATAAAGGAAGAGAAAACACAGGCTATGTAGTAGCCAGGAAGGCCTGGGTATCACTGCTAACTAATGGAGATACACAGATTAATAGAAGTGGGTTATTAATTAAGAGAAAGCTAGCCAGTAAGAAGCCTAAGCCATTAGCTAAACAATTGTAACTGATAGTAAGTCTCAGAGTGGTTATTTCATTAAGCAGCTGCAGAACTAGTGAACAGAGAGAAAACCGGTCCAGAGGGACCAAGATAGACAGAGTAAATCTCCCTCTACAGACTATGGCAGCATGCACAAGGCCTGCACAGATTGAAGCCAGACAGGGCCCAGTGATATGAGGAGAATACGTCTGCATGCCTGTAAAGTAGTGATGTCAGACACAGACAGCTCCCACCACTAACCAGACTATCTACAATTATTCCCTGCTTGCAAAGGAAAACATCAGTTTTCCCCAGTGGAGTCTCACTGGCTATATTAATCACATGTCAGGGTAGGTCACATGCACAACAGTAATTGGTCATCACAAAACAAACTCAATGGTATTTTTTGTAGACATTTTGCCTCATTTTGTTTTATGTGGGCTTTTAAAAAAGTATTTAAATTAAATTATTTAAATTAAAAAACAATTTTATTTTACATACTAATCCCAGTTCCCTCTCCCTCCCATCCTCCTATTCCCCTCACCAATCCCCCATCCCACCCACCCCCATCCTCTCCTCAGGGAGGGTGAAGCCTCCCATGGGGATCATCAAAGTCTGTCACATCATTTGGGGCAGGACCTAGGCCTTCACTATGTTTCTAGGCTGAGAGACTATCGCTTCATAGGGAATGGGCTCCCAAAGTCCATTTGTGCACTAGGGATAAATACTGGTTCCACTGCCAAAGGCCCCATAGACTTCCCAGACCCCCCAACTGACACCCACATTCAGGGGGCCTGGTTCAGTCCTATGCTGGTTCTCCTACTATCAGACTGGGATCCATGAGCTGCCACTTGCTCAGGTCAGCTGTTTCTGTGGGTTTCCCAAGCAGTCTTGACCCCTTTGCTCATCACTCCTCCCTCTCTACAACTGGATTCCAGTTCGGCTCAGTGCTTAGCTGTGGGTGTCTGCTTCTGTTTCCATCAGCTGCTGGATGAAGGCTCTAAGGATGGCATTTAAGGTAGTCATCAATCTCATTATCCAGAAAGGACATTTAAGATGCCTCTCCATTATTGCTTAGATTCTTAGTTGGGGTCATTTTTATGGATCCCTGAAGATTTCCCTAGTGCCAGATTTCTCATTAAGCCCAAACTGGCTCCCTCTATTAAGGTATCTCTTTCCTTGTTCTCCTTTTCTGTTCTTCCCCCATCTAGATCTTTTCCACACTCCCCTTCCCCCTCCTCTTTCTCCTACTTCTGTCCCCTCCCTCAATTTATTCAGGGGATCTTGCCCCTTTCCCCTTCTTAAGGGAGTCCATGTATGTCTCTCTTAGGGTTCTCCTTGTTTCCTTGTTTCTGGGGGGTGTACATTGTAGGCTGATTATCCTTTGCTCTATGTCTAATATCTACTTATGAGTGAGTGCATGCCATGTTTTCTTTCTGTGTCTGTGTTACCTTACTCAGGATGGTTATGGGATTTTTTTTTCTTTTTTTCTTTTTCTTTTTCTTTTTTTTTTTTTTTTTTTTTTTTTTTTTTTTGTCTTATAGATTTTTTTGCTTGCTTATTTTTGTTGTTTGGTGACATTTTTGGTATATTTCTTGTTTTGTTGTTTTGTTTTGCTTATTTTTAGAGAGAGAGAGAGAGAGAGAGAGAGAGAGAGAGAGAGAGAGAATAGATTTGGGGGGATAGATAGGTAAGGAGGATCCAGGGAGAAATAAGGGAGAGAATAACATTATCAAATTGTATCTCATGAAATTTTTTTTTCAATAAAGAAGTATCAGATACCTGACTTTCACATAAAATGGGCATTGTCTGTATCACCAGTATCCATCCAGATATCCACCTGCAGATGGTGATGGAGATGTGTATTTAAGGTAGAGCAACAGCCTCACTAATTGACAGCCACCAAACTGCTAACAAGTAAATTATTGATGTTTTGGAAGAAGAACTGTGCCTGGCATTCTCTTTCTGCACATCAATGAACTCCTAAGATTTGAAAAATCCTCAGTCTTTGGTCATGAAAAATTAGATCTCTCTCTCTCTCTCTGAACCACTTCTCAATTTCCTGTTAATCTGCAAAATGACTCATCACCAAGGCAACTATGTGAGGATATGAAAACTGGGAACATAAAAGCTTCCAAAAGCCCATTCATTGTTCAATACCCTTCAGAGTCCTCAGATTACAGTGCTCCTTGGTTTGGATGTAAATACTTCGGTAATGGTTTATACATCTTTTGTTATTTCTGCCAGTTTTTTCCAGCCTCAATTCTGAGCACAATAAAAATTCATGTTTCTGTCATTGTGCTTATCTGAATGAACACTTCTACATACCTATAAAATAGTGATAATTAGCATTCATAAGAAAGTCTCTGAAACAGACAGCACCTGAGGTGGCCTAATTTGCCAAGGCTAAAAGAATCATGTGTCGATATCAAATGGGCTTTGATGTGCTGTAGAAACTAATATAAATGTATATGACAATAATTACATGGTTCCTGTTTAATCCAAACATGCCAGTCTCTGCCTAAGGCATAAATAATGGAAAATTTGATCTTTAAGGGGAAACTAAGATTGTAAAATATAAATGAGTCTTCTAACACCAAGCTACTTTCTAAAAGTATCTAAAAGCATGCTATTAAATGCTAACTTCGTTATGATTTCTATCATCCTTTTTATATATAGACTCAAACTTTTATGTATTTCCTCTGTGATTCCTTTAATTAAAAAAAAAAATGAGCTAGGTGTGATAGCCCATACTTATAATCCCAGCACTTAAGAGGCTGAGACAGGAGGATTTCTGTGCGTTCCGGGACAGCCAGAGCTACATAGCAAGAGTGCCTCAAAAAGTTAGATATTTTGGACTGACGAGATGGCCCAATGGTTAAGAGCACTAGCTGCTCTCCCTGAGGTCCTGGGTTCAATTCCTAGCACCCACATAGCAGGTTACAACAGGCTTTAACTCTGGTTCCAAGTGATGCAATGCTGTCTGCTGGTCTCTGCAGCCACAGTAAGCACTCTGCACATAGAAACGCATGTAGACAAAAACAGCACCTCCCCACACACAAAACAGAAAGGGAAACATTAGATAGTTATCAGTAGAAAGTAATAAATCAGCGTATGAGGATAGCTGAGTCTACAAGCCAGTTTGATAAATGCTGGATTTTATAACAAAATGTGTGCTGAGTAAGAAAGGCAGCCTAGCCCATCAGTCAAAAAACCAATGATACATGTATTCTATGGGCTTGATCCTACATGCGTGATATGTGGAGTTCTCGTCTTTTATTATTATTGTTGTTGTTGTTATTATTATTATTATTATTATTATTATTATTATTATAAACTCTCTAAAGATTTCAGGGGGGAAAAAAAGAAAGAAGAAAAGAAAAGATTTTAGAAAAACTGTCTCCCTCTTGCTTTAGTCCAAGTGTGTCCTCCAAACTTCATGTGTTGAAATTTCCCTTGGGTGTGATTAGGTCAAAAGGATGAGACTTAGTGGGCTTAGTGCCCTTAAAAGGGGGACCCAAGGGGTCTAGTTTGCACCTTTCACTGAGAGCATAACATGAGCAAATGGGAAGAAGAGAGTGAATGCTCACCTCACAGAATCTGTTAGAAACTTGGCGTCGCCCTCTCTGACTTTAAAAGGATGGAAGAAATACATTTATGATGTTTATAGTTACTGAGTCTGGGGTATTTTGTAATACCAGTTTAAATGAACTGACACACAACTCCACCCAAATATCAAGTGTAGAACTCAGAATTTACTGTAACATCAAATGATTGAAAAGTAGTGTAATTCCTGCTATATTGAAAATATTGATAGCTAAACAAAAATGTTACATCCATTGTGTAACCAATAGCCATCTGTCCATCAATCCATCTGTGCAACCATAGGGCTGTCCCCTTCCTCCTCCCAATCTGTACTTTGACTGATGGATACTTGTATGGTGGTGCACACCTGAAATCCAGCATTGAGCGGGAGTGAAGCGAAGGAATCATGAGTTCCAGACCAGCCTGGACTATACAGCAAGACTCTGACTCACAAGTACGAAAAGCAATAAACAAATGCATGCTGTCCTGAACACTCTATCAAGTTGTCACACAAGAAGTGGCTGTATATAATAATAATTTCTGACCCTCCGGCTCCCTTCCCCATCGGATCTTGATGCTGGTCTTGGTGGTCATAAAGAAGGAAGACCACACTGACACTGGCCTTTACCAGTAGGAGCACTGGGTCAGATTCATACATGCCTGGGCTCTCAGTAAAATGGGATGAGAGTTACAGATTCCTCTGAGCACTTGTAGCATTGTTGACTAAGTACTTGGATTTCTGTAAGTTTTATTATTTTTTAAAGCCGTGTGACCAATGAAGGGGTCATTGTTATGATCTGATCTACAATTGGTTGGAAAAAATTAAAAGGACCATCTGGAAGCAGGCAGCAAATTGTGTTAATACTTTGCAACTTAGGCAGGCTTTGCCAGCAGTGATGGCGCACACCTTTGGTTTAAGTCCAGTCCATTAGGTCTACAGAGCTAATTCTAGGACAGACAGCAAAGGCTATACAAGAAACCCTGCCTTGAAAAAAAAAAAACCAAGAGTAAAAAAAGAAAAGAAAAACAACAAGAGTGAAATGCTTTGTGATTTAACATGTAATTAACATGTGATTTAACATGCAAAGTGGAAAAAATATTTCTGTGAATTAGTAAGTATGTGTTTATTTATCAGTTATTTGTACCCACACTTTCTATTTCTCGGTATCTAAACTAGTAAATTCCCCCTGTCTCACACTTAATAAAAATTAGGCAATCTGCCATTAATCTATTCACATCAAAGCAGTCTGCATGTTGTGGAGACCCAAGCATGTCCCGGGCATTGGCCATTTGGATATATTATGAAATGCTTCAAATCTTCTCCCAGTTTTCTGTGTGAAGTTCCAGCTTTTCTCATCAGTTTATGGGGCTTTCTTTAAATATCTGTTCTGGAACCAGTCCCCTGAAAAACATAACTACTGAAAATATCTTTATTTTGTGGCTGACTTTTCACTCTCTGATGCCTTTTGATGACCAGAAATTTCAAATTTTAATATAGTCTGATTTTTCAGCTTATACCTTGTTTACAAAAGTCTTTCTAGTTGGGCAGTGGTAGCACAGGCTTTAATCCCACCACTTGGGAGGCAGAGGCAGACAGATCTCTGTGCATAAGAGGTCAGCCTGGTTTACAGAGCCAGTTCCAGGACAGCCAGAGCTACACAGAGAAAACTATCTTGAAAAACAACTAAAACAAACATCTTTCTAACCCCAAGGATGTAAGATGTTCCTGTGTGTTCTCCTAAAACCTTCACAACTTCACCTCTCATATTTAGGGCAACAAATTGCCTGAAACTGATATTTCACATGAGATGGAGAGTGGACATGTATGTACTCACCTTCCACTTGTGTGTGAGCAGCCAGCCAATGGTCCGCTCCATAATTGCTGGTGACAGCCAGGGGATAACACAGTGCTGGACTCCTCTGAAGTGTATGTGTTAGCTTCTTCGGAGCCAGAAAGAGTTGCAGAACTGTCAATTATCTTTCTCTGAGGCCAATATCTGGATTTTTCCTTGTTGTCAGTTCTTAGAAGATAAACAGCACAATGTGTGAGTAAAAAATAGAAAAGGGGCAACTGGCTTACAGCAGTCCTTCTTAATCTGCAGGCCTGATGTTGTAGAATAAAAACTGTGCAATTAATGACAGCAAGCCAGTGGCCACCAGTGGCCAGTATAGCAACGATGACCAAACCCCTACCTGCTATTCATGGGCAGACTGTTAACTTCCCCGAACTGGCCATTCCTTCCTTCCAACACTGCCCTGGTGTTGTCTAGAAGGTCACTCCCTTTGGGTACAGGAGATGCTACAGGCCTGAATGTTAGACAAAGCGTGCAAGAGCTCTAGCTCACAAAGCAGGACCCTGACGCTAGCCCTTCCGTGTCCATACCAATAATAACCTTGAGCAAGTCATGGGCTATCTGAATCGTGTTCTCTTGATTTTGAAACAGCAGCTGGCTAGGAATTTCAGCAATCCTTTCCATGTTGCCTGCTTCTGTGAAACTCAAAACAACACTGAAGTCAAGCAATGACTATGAAAAAGAAAGTCTTAAACAGCAACTGGGCGACAGAGAACACCTTCCATATGCAATGTTTGAGAATTGCTATTTCTCAAACCAGCAAGACAATTACCATATGGAATTAAAGTAATAAGAATAGCTGATGCCCATACAGAAACACCAAGTTCAATTATTTTTGAGTAAAGGGAAATCATGTGCTAACTTGTGGGCGAGCCCTGGTCTTCTGGCTACTGCATGATCATTGTAATAAGAGGCGTGGATAATGTGACCTCTGGTAGCTTTAGTCATCTTTGTGTGGCATGCCCACATTATTCCTGGAATTCCAGAACATGTCCTGTCGTTCCTTTGTAGCTAGCTCTTTCTGGAAGGATTTAAGGGTAACAGCCTCACTGATGGGTTCCTTCCCAAGCTCAGACCTGGAGCCCAGCAAGTGGAGACAAAATTGGAATGAAAGTTGCCCCTAAGAAAAATGAGACAGAGAAGCAGACAAACTGGTCCCAACAGCCTGAGACTGCATTGTTGGGAGATCAAGGGCCCCAACCTTTCTGTAGGATGAAGGTTGAGTGCATTTAAAGGTTCTGGGGGACATATATATGCATAGGTAGCTACCAGGAAGTTACAGCTATTTATTGTGGTTTGACTGGAAGCACAGTGGGATGTTTTCAATATGCAGGCATATTGTTTAGGCAGGTGGAGTGGAGCAGTCAGGCTGGGTCTACGCAGTCCTTTATGGCTAGAGGCTATTGTCCAGTACAATTCCTCATGACCTATCATATGCCAACTCTGGAAGAAGACGAGAGGTTGTAGTTTCGGGGAGGTTTCTTCCTGCTGGAAGGGAGTCCCAGTGGTGGAAGGGGCATATTGAGGCCCCGTCTAGCTCGAATAGGGGCTGGTAGTTTTTGGCTATGAAGAATTCAGTGATCTTCTGGGAGTGAAAACTTGTAGTCTTTGTTGGAGGAACATGAGAGATAGAGGAAAAGGCAGGGGCCATAAAGTAAAGTTAGTACAATCATAATGATTGGGCTTGCCAACGGGGTACGCCAGGTCTCCAAGCAGTCAGAAGTCCCCAAACCTTCCGAAAGTGCTGTCTGCCCTGCATCTGTTTTTAATTCTCTCTAATAACGGTTTGGCGGTTTCCTGTACTAGGCCAGATTAGTTTGTGTAAAGACAGGGTAGTCATTAGTACTCGGAGGTTTTGGAGGACTGCACAGCCAGAGAATCCATTTGATTTTGCAGGGTGGCAGCTATGCTTTGTTGTACCACAGTCAAGTCTTCCTTAATCTGATTGGTCTATTGACTGTGCTGAGCCTGTTGAAGTCCCATTGCTGTTGCAGGGTGAGAGCCATTGGGAGGGCTGATGGGGGACATTTTGTTTGGCTATAAGGGAAGTTCAGCACTTGAGACAGGATGAAATGTATGAGGATAAGGAGGGGAAAGGAGTTTTCCAGGGGAGAAGCCAGAGTGGGAGGGGACTGAAAGTCAATACATAGGAGGAAGTTTGTGATTGAATTTGTGTCTATGGCCCCACCTCAAACCAGTTAGGATACAGAAGCAGCATCGTTCTCAGAGGAAGGCATAGAGCCCATCCTCAGCAGTAGTCACAGCTGGTCATGGAATATTATAGCAGCCAAAGAAGCAAGCTGGTCCTGAAGGATGCTAGGCTGATCTGAGATTTCTCTAAGGCTTTTGAGCTCTAGTGAGATAGAAAGCTTAACTAATGCAGAGAAGGCTTAAGTCCTGTTATTTTAGTTCTGAGATCCAAAAACAATGTCCACCGTGGCAAGAGGAGGGACTTGTGGGATGGAGTTGGACTTCCCCAAATTATAGGCTGCTCGTAAATGCTGTAGGAAAGTCACATCAGGGCTCAAACGTTCTACAACAGCCACCAGATGGTTTTTAATTTGTTTATGGAAATATAAAGGCGTGAATGCAGAAAAGTACACAAATGTACAACCTGGTGCCTTTTCTTTTTTATTTTAATTTTAGTTTGTTCTTTCCGGTGTATAGGTGTTTTACCTGAGTGTACATCTGTTTACCACATGCATGCAGTGTCCAGGAAGCCAGGAGAAGACATTGGATTCCCTGGGACTGGAGTTGCAGCCAGGCAGATGCAGGGCATCTAGCCTGGGTCCTCTGGAGAAGCAGCAGACAGTTGTGAGCTACCAGGTGGGTCCTCTAAAAAAGCAACAAGTTATCTGTATTTTTTAATAAAAAGAATATACCACTGTTATAAGCATCCTAGAATGCTAGAAACATTACCAGCTTATACCTTCCCCGAGGCACGATCCTCTCTAAGTGATGTAAAAAATGAGTTGACAAGGACTCAAAAAGTACAATTAAGTCAAGAATGTAATCTAGCCAGAGAAGGCCGACTGTGAAGGAAACACCCTAGAGAGATGAGGCATCTTGTTCCAAGACTGACTGCTAGCGACATACACTGGCTTTCCCCAGTTTTGTACTTTAAACAAGGAGTTTTGTGTCTACCTCTTCTCATTCCACATTTTTGCCTGTGGCTATAACTCTTTCATTCCTATTGTGTCGCTCCTATACTCCATGTTCACTGCTCACCATCCTTCCCGTCATCGGCTTGATAATGTCCCACCAGTATTTTACCAAAGGGATGCATTTGGCGTGCTAGAGATGTTTGCCCAGTAGTTTTGAAGATAAATAAGCAATACACTGGAGCAGTGGTTCTTGAATGCCAGTGTGCACTGAAGGCCCCTGGAAGGCTTGCTAGAACAGAGATTTCCAGACTCACCCCAAGAGTGTTTGGTTCAGTGGGTCTGTGGCAGCCTTGAGAACCCTCCTTTCTAACAAGTTCCCTGAGTACCAGCAAAACTGCTTATTCAGTGACCACACTTCCCCCCCCCTTGGGTGTTTATCAGTGTTTATTAATGTATAAAACATTAGGTTTTACTACATTTTCACACATGTAATGAAGGTACATCGGTCATATGTGTCTCCCTATCACCAATGGTTATCTATTCTATGGCCCCCTCCTGCCTTCCTGTTCCCTAGTAATCCCCCTTCAACTTTTATGTTCATTTTTATATTCCACATCTGAGAGAAATCATGAAATACTAGTTTTTCTGCATCTGTTCTACACACACACACACACACACACACACACACACACACCACATGTCCTCTATTGTTCACCCAGTAGTAGCCATGCAGACTGATTTGGTGACTTGGGCATTGTGAATAAGTACAATAAAAATGAGTATGCACACTTCGTGGATAATCACAGAACTGGAAAGATTTATAAAGCTTTGCCTCTGTAGAACTCACTGTCCCTGAAGCATGCCAGCCATGGTGAATGGCGCTGTTGGCCTCCAGCAGCCTTCAATACCCACACTCATTCTCCAAAGCTCTGCAGCTTTCTTTGTAGAGCTCTTAGACAGAAATTATTCCTTCCCTCTGGGAAGAAAGGAGCAGGGTTTTTCAGGTTGTAAGAAATGGGGGCCCATCAGGTTTCCTCAGGTGAACTGACATTTAGAAAGAAAAAGACTAGAAAGGAAGGCCTTCTAGAGCCTGCCTGTCACTCAGGCTTGCTGCAGGCCTGCCTGCCAAGCCTAGTTAGCAAATGAGTTGCCTGGAAATTTTGTGAACACATAGATCCTGAGTTTGGAAGTTGAAGGTGGAGCTCTATTCCCTGTATTTCTTTTCTGTTTTCATTCGTGTTACTTATTTTTTTGTTAGCATACAAAGTAATGGGTTTCACGTCATATCTTCATGCATATATGCCATTACATTTTGTTTTCATGCACTCCGTTCTCTATTGCACTCCTTTTCCTCACAGCCCATCTTTCTGGTTCCCTTTCTTCCCCCACTGGGTTCAAACTCCTGCTCTTTTATTCCATATACTTGATTACCTCACTTCCTACCTACATTAAGATCTCTTCCTCCCATCTCATAACAGCCTTTCTATTTTCATGATCTCCACACAGACATATACAGACACACAGGCACATACACAGACATGCACACACACATACACACACCCACACATATACAGGCATATACATAGACAGGTACACACACACACATATACACAGAGAGAGAGAGAGAGATGGATGGACATGCGGGCAGATGGATAGATGGACAGACAGATCTCTAGTCCCATTCATTTCCATGCTTGGGTAAAACCAAATACTGTTGTTCTACTAAAGGAACAGCAATAAAATGACTCCAATTGACATTCTGCTACATCCATAGATCAGTGTCTTGCTCAGCCATCATCAAAGAAGTTTCCTCCTGCACTAAATGGGAACTAACACAGAGGCCCACAACTGGACAGTCTGCAGAGTAAAAGATCTTGGAACACTCAGTCCTAATGGGATGCCTTCATCAAATCTGTCATCTCATGGTTCAAGGAACTATGAGGAAGAGAAATGGAAAGGTTGTGAGAGCCAGACGGGATGGAGGACACACAACAGGACTGACACACACATGAAGTCACAGAGACTGTAGCAGCATGCACAGGGCTTGTGTATGTTCAAGCCAGATGGTGTCCCAGTGCTGAGAGGAGGAAGTGGACATGATTTCCCAAACCGGGAAGCTGTCGCTAATTGACAGCTGCTTGCAAAGGAAAAAGAAAGTTTTCTCCAACCATCTCACTGGATATAAAACCACACTTAAGAGCAGGTCCCCTGCCCAGCAGTAAAAGGCCAACATAAAACACACTCAATGGTAATTTTTTTTGGAGATGTTTTGTTTTGTGATGTTTCATTTCATAGCGCTTTATTTGGGCATTTTAAATCTCACTAGTCCTTTGCTTGTATATTATGATTTTGTGTTTTTATGGTATGTTTCTTGTGCTTTCTCATTGTTGTGGTTTTTATTTTATTTTATTCTGGTTTCTTTGCTTTTTTTACTTGCCTGCTTGTTTTCTAAAGAGAAAGATAAAAAAGGCATGAAGTTGGATGAGTGGGGAGGTGGGAAGGAGATGAGAGAAGGGAAGCAACGATCAGAACTTATTGTACGAATTTTCAATGAAAAATTTATTGACAAAAATTATTCTGTTCACTAGCTCAATTATTGATGAAATGAACTGGGGTTTTGGTGTTTAATTTTTGCAAGTCTTTGTATAACCAGGATGTTACCCCCCTTCCTGATATCCAATTGGCAAAGGTTTTCCATTTTCCAGGCTCACTCCTTGCTCTGAAGGTTGATTCCTTTGCTACAAAGAATTTCCTTAATCCCATTCCATCCTGTTTGTCAATTCTTGGTACCATTTGCAGAGATCCTTGCCCATGCCTATACTCAAAGGATTTTCCATACATCTTCCTCTAGAAGTTTCAAAGTTTCAAGTCTTATATTAAGGCCTTTGATTATCTAATTAATTAATTTCGGTTTTTCAAGACAGGATTTCTTTGTATTGCTTTGGAGCCTGTCCTGGAACTAGTTCTGTAGACCAGGCTGGCCTCGAACTCACAGAGATCCTCTTGCCTCTGCCTCTGCCTCTCAAGTGCTGGGATTAAAGGCGTGCAGAAAGCAGGCAGATTTCAGATGAGTTCAAGGTCATCTTGGTCTACAGAATAAGTTCCAATACAGCCAGGGCTACACAGAGAAACTCTGTCTCAAAACACCAAAAAAAAAAAAAAAAAAAAAAAAAAAAAAGGAATATTTAATAATTATAAATACACATTCACTAAACAACAGGTTCTCAAACACTACTGGGCATAGAAGCCAAACATCCTAATACAATACCAATGTGCGTTTTCAATATTCCAGTCTCATTTATAGATAGGATATTCAACCTAAAGATCAAAAAAGAAACCTCAGCTAAAACATAGATTAAATAAACATAACATATATACAGGGTCTTCCTTCCTATAGAAATAAAATACGCATTCTTCTCAGAAGCCCATGGAATGGTATCTAAAACCAGCCAAAGGAACAGATTAGATCCTATAAAATATAAAATCACCAAAATAATCTCTTGTATCTTATCAGACTATAGCATATAAAACTAGAAATCAATAGCAAGAAAAATTCTGGAAAGTACATAGTTATATAGAGACTCAGTGTTTTATTCTGGAATGACCAGTGGGTTATTGGAACATCAGGGAGGCAATATAAAGGTTTCTAGAATCGAAGGAAAATGAAAACATAACTTACCAGAAGCTTTGGAATTTGGTTGTGATAGCTGATCTTGGTTGTCTGTTGTAATTTAAGAAACAGTGAGAGAGAGGGAGGGAGTGAAGGAGAGAGAGAGAGAGAGAGAGAGAGAGAGAGAGAGAGAGAGAGAGAGAGCATATAACAGGGCTCACATGGGAAGTTCATTGGATGAGGAGAGAGAAGGGGCAGAGAGGGGGGCAGAGAAGTCCCTGGGGACAAGAGTGGTGAAAGAGAAAGAGACAGACAGACAGACAGGAAGAGATGGGAGGTGGGCAAGGCCCACCTTTTAAAAGGGAAGGTAGTGAACGTGCACAGGAGGTGCTCTTGGTGGCTGCAGTTGAGGGTGTATCCTTTTAGGACCCTGAGGGCAGGCCAGTACAGATGCCTGAATACTAACATTGTTAACTGGATTACATCTGAAATGAACTAAAACCCAAGCAGGTGGGCACACCTGTGAGGGAGGTTTTGATTGGATTATTTGAGGTCAGAAAACCCACCCTCAATCTGGGCTGTAGCTGATGGTAGCCAACCGAGAAGGACATGGAAGAAGGAAGCTTTTTTTTTTTTTTTTTTTTTTTTTTTTTTTTTTCTGTCTGCTAGCCCTCACAGTGGCAAGTTTATTTACCATGTGGCCGAGACAGTCCTTCACTGGTATTAGAACCTACATTTTTGGGGGATCCCAGTCTTTAGACCAACATTTCTCTAGGAATTCCCTGGGACTTCAGCATCAGATTGGGATTGATGAGACATCCAGTCTCATGGACTGAACAATTATATGAGCCTTGGCCTTTCTGCTGGGAGACAGCCATTGTTGAAACAACCAGAACACAGTCTGAAAGCTACACTGACAAATCCCCTTTAGTATATACATATAAAGATTTTATATATTTTGAGGTCTCCTATGCTCAAGCCATGCCCAGTGTCACATTTCACTTCCTGTTGCCAGTGGATCAAGATGTAGAACTCTCGGCTCCTTTTCCAGCACCATATCTGCCTGCATGCCACCATGTTCTGCCATGATGGTAATGGATTAAACCCCTGAAACTGTAAGCCCCCCAAATTAAATATTTTCCTTCATAGGAGTTGCCATGGTCATGGTGTCTCTTCACAGCAATAGAACCCCTAACTAAGACAACTTGTTAGAATGTTCATAATGTGGCATTGTCATGACTGTCTCCTTAAATGACCTTCCCATTTCCCTCCAAACACCTTAAAATGACGCCACTTTAGAAACCAATGGTCTGTTTTCCCAATTGACTTGAGAAAGCCATTCATCCGTCCTCCTCTAAATCAGTATTCAAGGAAGCAAACTCACAGTGCTGGCATCCATGTTGGAAAGTGGTCATCCTCACCACCCTAATTTATCTCGGGACATATTTATAAAATTACAGAGGCAGGTCATTTGGCTACTATTGTGTAATTACTGCCACATACTTTGTATGAAAATCCCAACTCTATGAAATTCCAGAAAGAGTAAGTCAAGCCAAACCAAAAGTTTATGACCAGAAAAATCTGGCATAGTTTTGGTAATTATCCCATAAATAATGAGGCATTCTGATTTGGAAGGAACTGTAGTTCCTCTCTAAAGCATAAGATTGGTCAGAGCCTTTGTCTCCCTTGACACTTTTGCAGGCTAACAGTTGAGACATTTGTGAATTATATGAGCAGGACTAGAATGTTCCAGAATCTTCGAGAGCTGTGTAATACTTCAGATGTGAACACATCCAATACCCACACTTGTGTTAGGCCAGCGTGATAACCACTACACTACGGAAACCCCTCACAACCAATACCCACACTTGTAAGGGATCAGTCACTCAAGCACTAACAGAGGGCTCTTCCAGGCACCTCTGATTTGGGTTTAGATCTGACCATTGAAATCAGTGTTTACAAGAGAAAGGTGAGCTTTAACTGGGGCACTTGCTCAACAGCACATTCTAAATGTTTAGTGGTTACTAAGCAACTGGGTTCTTGAGTATACTGCTATTGCCTTTGGGGAGCCTTTTATTTATTTATTTATTTATTTGGGGAGGCTGAATAATTTCTTTGTTTTTTCTTTCTTTTTTTTTTTTTTTTTTGATAATTCTTTATTTAAATTTGAAACAAGCTTGTTCCACACGTCAATCCCAGCTCCCACACCCTTCCCCCCTGTCTCCCTCCACCAACTCACACATTGACCTTTGTCATATACAAGCAAGTGCAGCCAAGATCCCCCAAGTCCCACTCACATCAGTAGACTGGTACAACTCACCCACTGACCGGATAAGAACTAATAAATATTATTGTGTTAAACCACTAAGTTTTGGGACAATTTGTCTTGTACCAAACTCTAAGTGATAAAAAGTATTTTACCTCACCAAAGTTCATCCACAATGTGAACCTTTTTTTTTATTTTTAAGCTAAATTACAGATTATAGCCTCTGTTAAAACAAAATTTATACTTAGTCCCTTTCATCATTCAGGGTTAAAACCCCCATGGTTTTAAATTATTTCAGAAAATTACATTCAATTAGACTCAGGATCAAGGATGTATGACTTTCTGTCACACACCTACTTCCCCACATGGTGGAATTCTTCATGCCACTGAATTACACCTTAGAGCAGTCCACTATGCTTCAGTTGGTTGCCTACAAACACATACTTTAGTACAAACGAGGTTCTCGGTGAAGAGCCCAACCTCAAAGGGCAACTTCATTTTTAAACATTTACAGTAGTAAGAAAACCCACAAGGAAGATGCTCAGACTTTTCTGAGTCTTAGAGTCATCTGGAAAAGCTTTAAAGCTCCCAAGCCCAGGCCGGGCTCCAGACCTCTAAGTCAGAACCAGTGAGGTTAGTCCCCAGGTACCATTTTCTTATTTTACAGCAAAGCCTAAGAAGCACAGGCACTGTGTCCTGCTCAGAGCTGCATCAGCAGCAGATGTGCTAACTTTGTCTCCTTGCTCACTGGAAGAATCTAAAATATAGCATGTGACTCTCACTGATCTGTACTCTGTAGCATCTCTAAAGCACAGACAGGCACCTTCCTTCATCCCCCAACTTCATTTCCTACCGAGAGCAATGCAAAATGATCTGATGGCTTCACAATTCCCCAATGATGCTGACAATACTTGTTTCCTTGCTTCTTTTACATGTGTGTCTCTTAATTCCTGGGCCCTTACCAACACTCCAAAAGGTTTCCAGCTATTAATCAGAGACATAAATAGCACATCATTTTCTCAATAGCCTACTCCACTCAGGCTTCCTGACTCTGCCTCTTCCTGCCTGATGGAAAGCACTCTTAAAACTCTTTGCAAAGATTGCTCTTGGCTTGCTGTTCCGGGCTCCCCAGCCCCCATAGTCTCTTAGTTTTATAGCTCATCAAGAGACTCCTAACTGCACCCAAAATCATTGTATCTACCACGAACTTCCATGAGGGTCTTTTGATGTTCAGGGGTTTTTATCTGCATTTAACAACTTGACTCCACAAACCCCCAGCAGCTTCTCTAACCAAAGGTCTCCCAAATGAGCCAACCCATTTTTTAAAACTTTCCAAAATACCACCAAATAGTTGCTTAAGTAACATCACACACACACACACACACACACACACACACACACACACACACACACACACAAAACAAAACAAAACAAAACATCCAATAATCTCTGAGTTAAAAAAAAAAAAAGATAACACCCTGTTGTAGAAAATGGTTAAAAGAAATTTAGAGAGTTCTTACCCCAGAGGAGACTTCAATCATTCAAGCCTAACTGTGCATATGTCCATCAGCCCTCTGGCCAAAACTGCCCATCCAATTTATGCCTTGCATAAATCAAGCTGGAATTACTTCATATCAGAAAATAGAAAATAAAATAAGGAACAGAAAACCCAGAGTGTCTGCCAAAGTATTCTAAGGTCAATTACAATCATCTACTTCCAGATATAAGGAGAGGAGAGAATGTCTTGTCACTTCTAACAGAATGATATTTGAGATGTGTACCCAGCTACGTATAAAGTGATGGGAAGAGCAGTCGGGAACTGGGTCAGAAGAGCTCTGAAAAAAGAGAAGCCAGAAGGAACAGCAGACTGCCAGGCAAGTCTGCTTTGCAGGGAAGATAGGGCCCAAGGGGCCCTGGAGTCTCCTCCAGAGCAGACGGAGGAGAAAAACCAGATGCAGGGGAGACCCGAGATGGAGTTTTATGTCTAATAAAGGAATGAAGTTGACAATTACAAACAGATTCCAGAAAACCACAGTTTATAGAGAGTGGGTTCGAGCAGAGTTCAAGAGGAAAACTGTGATTGCCTTTCTGGGCAGACGTAACCCCTGCCAGCCAGATATTTCCAAGTGTCTAAAGTGGAAATCCCACAAGGAGAACTCTTCTTCCCTTCAACCATTGAACAAGCCATTCACTGCCCAGTAGTGAGTCCTCCCAAACTACTGTAGTTATAGCTTCGCATGGAGGATTCTGCCTGAACCCTGACTTCTATGTTTTTCCATAGCTACACACAGTAACACATCTCTCGGCTCTATTCACTGTGTTTGCCAAACAAGGGCTCCAAGCTTCTCAATAGCCTAAGCCCCAATTTGGTGCATAATTTCCTTGACAAAGATAAGGTGGAAACTTCTCAAGCTTTTTTTTTTTTTTTTTTTTTTTTTAAGCTTGGGGTCAGAAGAGAGGAGCACTGTCCTCCATCTTCCCGGAGGCTCACGATACAGGTATACTGCCCCAACTCTGGTCACAGTGGACTGGATCAGGGTGTATATATAGCTGCTGTGTGGTGTCTGCACATGGAGGGAAGTGGCTTGGGGTTACATCTGCCTGGAAAGAGGGCACTTTCCCAAATAAAACAGATGCTCTGATAGGCTGGTGGCCATCAGGTAAATGCTTGGCCCAGGCTGGGCCAGTTAAATTCTTTTCTTCCCCAAGAAACATGAAATTTCTAGACTTTGAGACTGGAGAGTTCGGGCCCAGTTGGGTATGGAGCAGAAGGAAAGCATCAAGGGGGAATGTAGGAAATCTAATAGTGCCCCAACAGAGTAGCTATCTCCCAGCTGAGGAGTGCCTTCTAGCTGTGAGTCTGCCCTGCCAAGTCCTGACTTGAGACCTGTAAGACACACCTGGTTGTCTCCAGAGTCCCTTCCTCTGATTGGCTGGTTCAAGCATGTTTCTCACAGTTCTACCAAATGACATGCCTCCTGGCATGTTAAGAGTTGCTCCCCAGGGTGGGAGAGATGGCTCAGCGCATACTGACAAGTCAGAGAAAGAGCTCTGATGGGAGATGTCATTATGTATATATGTTTCTCATACTGGTTAATGAATAAAGCACTGTTGGCCAATAGGAAAGCAAGATAGGTGAGACTAGGAGATAAGGAGGAAATAGGAAGGAGGGAGGAGGGTCAAGATGGAGAGTCTGGGGAGACGAGACGCTGGCCCCTTTCCCCAGTAAGAAGACCACGTGGAAATATTAGATTAACAGAAATGGGTTAATACTTAAGACAGAGCTAGCCGATAAGAAACAAGTACCTGGCCAACAGAATTATATCATATACAGAGTCTCAGTGTGCTAATTGGGGCTGGCGCGGCGATGGGCAGATAAAATGTAGTCCTTACAAATGGCGCCCACGTGGCTAATAAGAACTTCCACTTAAAATTTAACAAAAGCTTAAAAAAAGGGGTTAAAAACAAAAGAACAGAGACAAACAAGGTTTCTTGGTAGCAGCATTTTTCTCAGTTGGACTCTGATTTGCAAGAGACAAGCAAATATTTGTGCGGCTCCTTTAAGGGAAGATTCCTGACTCAGCATAAGGGGCAAAAAACTGCAAGGCTTTTAAAAAGCACTGCTAACAATTTATTGGTGTGTATGAGAGATGGCAATGGCATTGATCACATCTCCAAGCCGGCAGCATGCTTGCTAGATGGCAGCGCAGACCAAGGCAGTAGGCACAGCTTTCAGTGCTGGTGGTAAAAGTACCTGCCGCCATCTTTGGTAATCCGCAGCAGGAACTATGACTTTCATTTCAGCAATGTTGTTGTTTACCAGATAAAAGACTCATGGCCAGAAAAAGATAAAGATTTACAGTAAAGACAGATTCACATTAAGAAAAAGCGCTAAAAGTTTACAGTGTGTTTTAAAAAATAACGTAGGCTTGGAAAAAATAAATAAATAAAATGGTTTTAAATAGACAGAGAGGATCTGGTGTGGTAGCACATGCCTTTAATCCCAGCAGTTGGGAGACAGAGGCAAGCAGATATCTGATTTCAAAGTAAACCTGGTATGCAGAGTGAATTCCAGGACAGATAAGAGTTACACAGAGAAACCCTGTCTCAAAAAATAAAAAATAAAAAGTAAAAGAAATGGAGTAATAATAAAGCCATGTAAAGATGAAAAGCTCACAGAGAATCTGGATACTGTATGGTATTACATAGTCTTTGTATTGTTTGACTGCTGAGGAAACAACTATTAAAACAAATGCTGCTGAATTAATTCAATTTATATATTTTAAAAATGCTTTGATTCAAAAATTTAAGTTCAAGGACAAGTTACTGGGGAAAAGAATTTCTATTTTTGTTTCCAGAGAAAATAAAAGGCTGTGGATTCCTTCCAGACTAATGTGGTTTGATCAAGCCACACCCCCTGAAACAGAGTTCCTGGTGATCCTACATTCAAAACAGCTGAACAAAGCAGCCTTGCAGACTACAGCCAAGATTTCTGTGTCTTCTCAGGATCCCCTATGACAGCGCCCCCTATCAGCAGGAAGTAGTTTGGAAAGAACGACGCCCAAATTCCCAAATATTGTTTATGTTTGTTTTTAAATCTTTTTAAATGTAAAAAGGGAGTTATGATATAGATATGAATACTTTGTTTTGGAATGGATTTTCATTTGTTGATACAATTTAAAGTCAATTTTGTGATGTGTATATTTCTCCTCTTGTTTAGGTATTGTGTTTATTTAGCTCAGTTAGAAATGTAATGTATAATGTAGTACAAATTATAGATAATTACCTATGATAGTCAAAGCTTAGAGTTTAGTTAGGTTTTTAAAGATACACAGGTGTATTTAAGATAGATAGGAATTCTTCAAATTTTTCAAAGACCTACAGAATATGGCATTTAAAATGGTTTAGGGTTTTTCTTGACAGTGAGACATAATTGTTCCTGGCAACACCACCTTCGTCAGAAAGGAAGATGGACATTGAAGAAACTCGTTATGGAGTTTACTTCCAATATGTCAAGACTGGCCATTTGGACAAGATACTGCTCTTGTCTGGACTGTTTGACTTTATGCTGTATAAACTGGACATTCAGGGCCCACAGAAAAGTGACTGCTGATTCAAAATGGACATTGCTACAACGGTCCTACTTCATGGAAGAGTCTGCCAGACAGTCTGCAGGACACAGAGAAAAGTGACTGACAAACTGCCAATTACAAGAAGACAGTTTAAAGTTTCCTGCTTTGTTGAAGAGTCTGCCAGACACACTATGGCCTATGGGCTGAAGATGGAAGATTACAGAAGAACTTCAGGTGACTGACAATGCAAGATGTCTCTGTCATTTCTAGGGTTTATATACTATCCTTCTGTGGTCTTTGAAGGAGTTGAAGACAGATAGTTATGGTTATAGTTTTCCTTCTTAAAGATAAGTTACATATAGGACTTTAGACTCACAAATGTAAGATAGATAATAGAATAGTTTATTTTAATCTTGCTAAATGTTAATGAACTAAATATTGTTAACTGTGATTCTTATTTGATAACTGTTGTGTTATATATTTTGCTATGTTAAGGTTAAACCCCTTCTTTTTATTTAGACAGAAAAGAGGAAATGATGGGAGATGTCATTATGTATATATGTTTCTCATACTGGTTAATGAATAAAGCACTGTTGGCCAATAAGAAAGGAAGATAGGAGGGACTAGGAGACAAGGAGGAAATAGGAAGTAGTAAGGAGGAGTCAGGATGGAGAGACTGGAGAGACGAGACGCTGGCCTCTTTCCCCGGTGAGAAGACCACGTGGAAATACTAGATTAACAGAAATGGGTTAATACTTAAGACAGAGCTAGCCGATAAGAAACAAGTACCTGGCCAACAGAATTATATCTAATACAGAGTCTCAGTGTGCTAATTGGGGCTGGCGTGGCGGCGGGACAAGACCAGGAGGCGGGTGGAAAAACCGTACTCCTTACAGAGCTCGCTTCATCAGGCAGCTACATCAGGCAGCTGTAACTCCAGCTTCAGGGGAGACAGATTTTTCTGACCTCTTCAGGCACCTACACTTGTATGCACATACCTACCCACAGATATATGTACATACACATAATTTAAAATAATTTAAAGACTCTTAAAAGTTGTTCCCAGGAGCCTTAAAGGTGTGTCCTCTGAGTGTGGTGCCTGGTCAGCCAGCATAACTTCCCCATGCTTCTCCATTGATGGGGTTCCAGAAGTAAGGGCATTACCAATGTAACTCTTTGGCAAGCCCTCCAATTAGTTTGATCAGATGGCTTTTAACCAGCTCTTTGGTTAATAGAAAGCAGAATCCAATCACACAGCCTGGTGGAACAGCACTAGCCTAGCAGGGGCAAGACCCTAGGTTCCCAGCTCAGCTCACAAAGAGTAATGCAGTGAAGAAAACACTTGGACAAAACCATATTATTGGCTTAGTTCACACCCCAATTAACTTTTCAAAAGCATTGAATGTGTCAAAACGAATTGCTATTGTCTCCTTGTTGTCGAATATCTGCATAACTTTTTGTTTGCATATGTGTGCCCTCATTCTTTGTTACACAAGTAATTTGTGCCTACTGTGTCAACTTCAAAATATACACACTTAAGATTCCTCCATGATGCCAGCACCTGGGGATAATTACCCCAATGCGCGGCAATTTCCACTTCCAGTTTTTTTATTCACATGTCCAAAAAATCTGGATGCTAACCAGGTTTTCGTTACAAGAATTGCTTTCTTGCAGAGCCTGCCTGCCTTGATGTGCCACTTGCCTTAATAACAGTATTTAAAGTGAGGCTAAAAGCTCTTCAGGAGAAATCATAACCCGGGTAACAGATTTGAGTGACTGTCAGCCACTAGAAAGGCACTGTCTTAGCTTTGGTGACCTTTCAGTCCAGTTAGCCATGATGCCCCTGCAGTGCTAAATTCCTGCTGGCAAAAGAAAGAAGTAGCAAATAGTTGTTTCTTTCAGGAGCTAATTCAAGAAAATCAAGCAAGGAGGTTGGGTGTGGTGGCTCACACCTTTAATCACAGCATTTAGGAGGCAGAGGCAGGTGGACCTCAGGTAGTTCTAGGCCAGCCTGGTCTACAAAGAGAGTGTCAGGACAGCCAGAGCCACCTAGTAAGACCCTGGGTCAGACATATTGAATGGATGGATGGATAGATTAGATAGATAGATAGATAGATAGATAGATAGATAGATAGATAGATAGGAGAAAAGAAAAGAAAAGCAGCAAGAACCACTAAGACAAGATTGGTCCTTTGCCTGGAAAACTGGGGACCACCAAATGGCCTCAGGCAGATCCAGGGTTAACCACCTTGAAAGTAAACAGGAGATACCCACTTCAGAACTCTGGGCGTGACAGCAAGCCAATAAATAAGCAGCTTTCTCCCACGGTTCTTGCCTCTGCTCCTGCTTGAGTTCCTGTAATGACTTCCCTCTTCAGTGGACTATGACCAGAATGAGTGAAGCCAAATCTACCCTTTCCCCTCCAACCCGCTGTTGGTCATGGCGTTTGCCAAGGTGACTGAGAAGTAAACTAGGATAGCCACCATGAAGGCCTGAAATCTCCTAAGCGGCTTCTGGAAGGTGTGGTCAGAACATAAAAAAGTAAGGGATACAACCCCACACTCCCTGACCTCTGAAGACTGGAATCCTGACCACAGACTGTACCCCAAAAAAGAGGATGAAGTCCGGCTTGAATCTCCATAATTTATTATGTACCCTTTTGGCATTTCATCTTTTTTTTTTTTTTAGCTGTTTTTATGAATGACCTGGTTCTGTTAGTTTCAATGACAGCAAACATCAGAATCTACCGTAGAGTAAGTTAAATAGAAAAAGACAGCGAGACCCTAAGGGACTGAGGTCATGATGTCACTTCCAAAAGCAGTTCTGGATTCAGGGGCCAGGAGGCAAGTGTGGTGGGTGCCATGGTTCCACCCAATCCTTCACCTCTCCCTGTTTCAGGCCCTTTCACAACAGAACTTTGTAACGCTCTGCCACAGAGGGGAGGGTGGGCTTCCCCAACCCTGGACTCTCAACGTGTGCTTCGCCCGAGGAAATAGAAGCAAACGTGATCCATCGGAGGCTCACAGCTGAGCTTGTCTGATTGCGCACCTCTGCCTTTGCCATAGAGCAGAACGTCCAGATGAATTCACTGAGGGCGACAGACACGAACAGACCAGCTGGGAAGTTGTACAAAGCAGTGCCAGGCGGCAGGTGCCCCCAGGTGTCGCTCCCACCACCTTGACACAGAGACAGCTCACCCTGGCCATTGCAGTGCCCGTCTTCCAGCTGTCAAGTCACGAAGTGTCACCACAAAAAGCTCACATATTGAAGGCTCAGTCCCGAGTGGAAGCAGTGTTCAGGTTGTGTTTGACTCTTGAAGACTATGACCTCATGAGTGGATTAGTCCACTAATTGGTTCGTAAGCCTTATAGCATTCCTAGGAGGTGGGGTCTAGGTGGCAGAAACAGGTCTCTGAGAGCACTCCTTTGCAGGGTGTATCTTGGCCCCTGTCCCCTCCTCTTGACCACACTTCGTGTTTTGTAGTTTCTGTGACACCAGGAGCTTTCTTTCCTCCCGTGCGCATTTCTTTCGTGGTGTTCTGCTGTACCACCAGCACAGAAACATGAGACCAGCTGACTGAGGACTGAAGGCTCTGAAACCAGGGGCCAAAACAGGTCTTTCCTCTTCTAAGTTCTTTCTGTCAGGAGCTTTTCCCAACAATGAAAAGAACGCCTAGTGTAGCTCCTCTCTGTTTTCTCTAAACAGACAGTTCTGATCTAAATGCATATCCGCAGACAAGGCTGCTTTAGGATTTGACTGACACCTTCCGGGTTCTTGGCCAAGGGCTCGATCACGCCCTCTGCTGGCAAAACAGGGAATTCTTGTTCTGTGCTGTGAAGTCTCCCAAGGAACCTGAGTTCTGTTTTACCTCCTCCACCTCAGCATTCGCTTTATCTCCTTCTCTTTCTTCGCCACCTTCCCTTTTCCATCGTGTTCTTCCATTCCCCACAGCGTGTCCATGGCCAGCTCCCTAGCAAGCACAGTGCACTCAAATCTTTGTCACTAGATGTTTTAAGTACCCCAACCTAAGGTCCTATTTCACTTCAGAAATCCAAATCAAGGTCATACTCTTAATATTGAAGTTAACCCTGAACCTTATGTCACGCAGAATGGAAATAGCTTCCACTCCCTCCTAAAACGAGTCTGAGTAACTTATGCTTGATTGATTGGCATTTGCACACATCTAAGAAAGCCCAGGGAAAAGCGGGTCATGGCTCAGGGGCCAGATTATAGAAAGGGGGCAAAGAAAGAGAAAGCTTTTTCCATGTGTCTGCATTATGAGAAATTTTCCTCACATGTGCGCACCATCCAAGAACTCGGGTGGCATGTGGTATGATTGCATCATTTCCTAAGCTCGGGCTCGGGGAGATGAACACCTGAGCACCTCACCTGGAGGAGAAAGCCAGAAATACAGAGGCACAAAGTAAATCAAAACTGAAGTGCTTCTTATAAAAAACAAATCTTTCCCAAACTCGATCAGCAGGACTAGGAAGTCTTTGGTGTTCCTCAATAGCTAGAACATTCTCAACTTCCAACCCTTCCAGCAAAAAAGGTCTATACCCCTTACCACAAAGGAGATGTCATTGACTAAATTCTGTTACAGAGTCCATTGTGCTTGTGTGTGTGCATGTGCGTGCCTCTGTGTGTGTGTGTGTGTGTGTGTGTGTGTTCAAGTGTTGAACACCAAATCCAGAGCCTTGTGCATTCTGGGAAAGCCCTCTACCACTGAGCTACATGCTTAGTCCTTGGTTCTTTTAAATAGGATCTCACTATGAGTCCCAGGCTGGGCTTGAACTCCTGATCCTCCCACCTCGATCTGCCAGAGTGTTGGGATTACAGGTGAGCATGCCCATACCCAGCTGGACCTCAGCTTTGAGTCTGGTGATCAGCTCCATCCTTCAAGAAGTCCACTCAGTCACCACACCTCTCCCTGCTAATGCCTCCTCCCGGGCTTCAGAACTTCTGAAGTTTAATGGCAATGCCAAACGTTGATCAAAAAGTTTCTACAGTGTTTGTCCAAAGATGGGAATTGGTCTAATGGCCATAAAATCTGACACATATCCATTCTCACCACTGACACCTGGTGTTGCCCTCTGAAACCAGAGAGGCAGCCAGAACTCTACCTAATCAAGCCAGCCCACCAGTGTCTCACCCAGCCATTCTACAGCTGCCTGGAAAAGCAGTGGTATGTGTGAAAGGTGGAAGCTAGGGCACCTTGAACCTCTGCTGAGGAGACCTCACCTTTCCAACTACAGTAATTCATGGAGCTAAGTTACATTTAATTCCAACCACCTTACAGAGGCTACCTACCAATGTGTCCATAGTCAATAACATCGGCATGGTCTTACCTTGATTTCTGACTGTTCCACAAGAGATACACAGACATAGAAAAATGACTTGAAGGAAGTTTTTTAGAACAGAGTCCACTCCCTCCTGTGTTTTGGAAGACTGAAAGGACACCATGTCTTCAGGGCTGAGGGCAGGAAGAATTGCTGAGAAATCCTGTTATGGAATATTGTTTCTTCCAGCTCAACAGACAAGTGTCCATCAATCGTGTGTGGGGCCTTGGCCTCTGCCTGACACACTGCTTAACTGGGCCCTTCAGTGCTTTTGTGACAGGGTCCACCACAAAGCCTCGTGCAAATGCATTTTATGCTTTGACTCAGCAATGTCACTTCTAGGAATTTGCCATACAAATATACCTATATGTGTACCAAAAGATGTTCTGTGTACTTGTTCACTGATAAACTGTAATATGTAGGGCATTCTATACCACAACAGGACAAGAACTAAAAACTGGAAATAATTTCATTTGTAATTTTACAGACATTTTGAAACTGTTACAATATATCCAGCAATGTGGGATTTAAAAGAGAACAGCAGTGTGTCCACACAATAGACTATGTTATAGCAGAAGGAGGAAGAAGCCAACTATAAGCCCCAAGTTGGTGGCGCAAACCTTTAATCCCAGCACTCGGGAGGCAGAGGCAGGCAGATTTCTGTGAGTTTGAGACCAGCCTGGTCTACAGAGCTAGTTCCAGAACAGGCTCCCAGAGAAACCCTGTCTCAAAAAAAGACAAAAAACAAAACAAGGTGCACAAGATGGATGGGTAGGGATAAGAGTGCTATTTTATAAGATATTATCTTATGGGCTTTAATTTTGAACTGTGTGAGTTTACTTTTGACTGGGAAACTGTCCTGCATCAGGGCACTTCCTTAGGACATTGGTACCACAATGAAGCTACTGGGAAGCCATGTGCTCTAATTCCTTAGAACCAGTAGATTTGTAGTGGAATCTTTACTTCTGCCATCCATCCAGGGGATGTGGTGGTAGGGAACCTTGTTCCAGAAAAGGAGAAAAGTAACTTAAAAGGAAGCTATGTGGAAAGCGGGGAGCCCCATCCTGTCAACTACACAACCAATAACTGCCTCCATCATATAGGCCTATGGCCATGGCTCTGAGAGATTGTCTTAACTGATGATTGCTGTGGGAGGACCCAGCCCACTGTGAGCAGCACCAGTCCTAGGAAGGGGCCTAGGCAGCAAAAGAAAGCTGGCTGAGCCCAAGCCTGTGAGTGAGCTGCTAAGCACTGTTCCTCCATGGTTTCTGCTTCAAGCTTCTGCCTTCAGTTCCTGCTCTAACTAGCCAGGAAATGTAAGCCAAATGAACCCGTTCCTCCCCAGATTGCTTCTGGTCAGAGAGATTTGTCACAGCAACAGAATGAAACTAGGACAGGCCCCACACTTTTTCTCTTCCGCATGCACAACCAATATTCAAGTACTGGGATGATAGGAAAGGGTGACTAAATGGAGTCAATATGGCAATCCCAGGCTCACCGAACAATTCAGCGCTTCCCGTTAGCAGTCAAGAATCTTCCAGAGAGGCTATTCCGAGTTGGCGTTAACCCACTCCAATTTCCTGAATAATGCTGGAATGCCTCCCAGGGAACATACTTTGTGATGTGTCTTGGGCAGGGTGGTGTAATGGTTCATCTTCTAGGATTTCTTGTGTTTGAAATTTGATTCTGTGGTAATAAGAGGTGATGGGACCTTGAAGAGGTAGAACCTATTGTGACATTTTAGGTCACTTGGGATATGTCCTTGGAAGTGATAAATAGGATAGCTCAGGCTTGCTCTGGCTTCTTGTCTTGTCATGTGACATCTTTCTCTCACACAAGAGCTCCCATCATGACATGAAAACAGGCCAAAAGCTAATGCTGGCATCATGTCCCTGAACCTCCAAATCTGCATCCTAAATGTATCTTTTCTTTATAAAGTACCCAGTCTCAGGTATTTTGTTATAGTAAAGAAAACTGACTTGTGGGGATCAACCCAGGTATAATATTTTCAAAATGTTACAACTGTTGAATTTTTGTCATTTATGTCTCTTAGGTAGATTCAAACGTACAACCTCCTGGCCCCAAATTAAAGATCTCTGTTTCTCATCTCCCCGCTTCCTCCACACCCAAGGCAGCTACTGAGACCACTACTCAAGGATAAGCATTGAATCAGCCTGCAGGATGTTTCACATTCCCTTCTGCCTTTCCTTCCTCTCAGGGTCATGTTACAGAGTTCAGCTAAGCCTCTCCCACCTAGAAAGACTTCAGAGAGAAGATTTTAACTGAAAGTTTGAGAAACTTCTGACTAGAGGTGTTGCTGGGTTTCATTAACAACTAGCATCTCCCCTGACTAAGAAATCTCCACTTCTAGGCTTGCAAGCTGGTGATACAAAGTCAGGATACAAAGTTGTCTCCAACTTTATACTGGGAAATCTCCAACCCTTCAACCCCCTACTTACCCAGGATTCTTTGGCTCCAACCCATCTCAATGGGAAGCCATCAGTAAGACTCCTCATCTGGGAAATGCTCCTTTGCCCCCGTGGTGGCCTTGTACCAGCATGACCCCATATTCCCCTGTGCACCTGATGTCACCAGTAGTGTAACTCTCAGCAGCTGACTCCTCTCACTCAAATTTTGAAGCTCTCTCCTTTTCAGCCTTAGGCTTTCTCCATCGAGTAAGGAGTTCCACAGCTCACACAGAAGAGCAATTATCACTCTCAGAAAGGAAAACTGTCCGTTGGAGCTGGGGGTTCGGGGCAATGGTTGCATGTTCTAGCTGCCCTGTGCTGCCATGGATGACCATGAGGCAGGCTGTCCATGCTTTTGCAGGTGGTGTGAACCTCCAACGGCTACATCGTCCCTTGCTCATTAACACAGAATGTATTGGTTCTCACCCCACATCACTTCCTGTGTACCCCACACTTACTTTCCATAAGCTGCCTGCACTCAAATTTGTTTGGGGGTCATTTCGAAGAGCCTGAATTAAGACAACTACTTCAGCACTCTAAAGCACTGTCCTCTGTCTCCTTGGGAACTGCATGTGGTCCCCTGATAAATAAACTCTGCTGAGCCATCAAGTTGATAGGATAACAACTCTGGGTTCCCTGATCTGAGTGAGTTCAACCATGCCCTAAATCTATCTTGGGGGATGTTCTGAGCACACCAGCGGGTCCTTTAAGGATCTATGTCTCCTGTATAAGGGGTGAGCTGGTGGACATGGCCCAGGAGTGGTGAAGTGTTTAGCTAAAGTTGGTAAGTATGAACAACCCCTTTGAAAGAATGACCTAAAGAGTATGTTCAGGTATCTGGCCACAGCATCCTTGTACAAAAACAAAACAAAACTACAGAGTCAGCCAAACTACAGCCTCTCCCCTATGAGGAAGGCAGAAAGCCAGGTCTCCTGTCCTGATTTGGTGGGGGGTGGGCAATCAGGACAGTGGGTCAGTTTCATATAAGATAGCACAGGCAGAACAACCGAATGCCCTATCCCAAATAACTTTTCCAAGTGCTTCATATGGGAAGTTTAAATTGGCAACCTATTGGTTATGCCCCATCTAGAAAATGCTCTCCATAGCCAACAATAGTTCCTGCTTTTAACATGTCAATTTATAAAGCCCTCTGTTTCTGGGGTGGGTAGATAACTGGAAACAAGATGGGTCCAGGAGTCTCCACGCATAGGCTAGAAGTTGGACTGTGATTGTCTTTGTAGCCAAGGAACATTATAGGAAAATCCATTTCAGAGTTTGGATGGGGACCACAGAATTGAGGCTTTGTGAAGGACAAGCCATGCGGCCCCACCACCATTTCCAACTTCACCTCTTAAGGTCTGCATTCCAGTATGAGGGCCTCCACTGCACCACCTCTGAGAAAAGACAGAGGGCAAAAACACTGGCACTGGGAACTTACACACACACACACACACAGCGACTCTGCACATGGATGGAAGTCACAGCTGCTTGCAGAGGATACTACTGTTCAGTCTCTGAGATACTATGGATGCGGAGGATTCATCCAGTTCAAGAGCTTAGAAGGCCTCCTGAGGGACCGCCCCTGTAGTCTGAGACCCTCTTTCAGCCAAATTGGAAGGCAGGCGGGGCCCCCGGGGCGGAGTCGCAAGCCAAGAGGGGCGGGCCACCAGGGCTGGTCCCAGACTGTGGGATGAGCTGCAGGGAGAAGGAGCAACTCTAGAGAGACAGCCACGCATAGGGCAAGGAGAGCAGGACAGAGCGGCACACGCCCACCAAGCACGCGTGCGCCTGGGCCAGAGCTAGGCAGTGTCCCCAGAGCCCGGGCCGCGCCCACCTATCGCGCCACCGCAGGTCTGGGGGTGAGCCCCTGGAGGCACCAAGGCAGGTGAGTGCGGAGTGGCGGTGGGTCCTGGAGATCTCCTCCTGCCTTGGGACACCGAGGTTGGGGATTGGGGCGTAGCTCGAGAAGCAGGGACGCGGGCAAAAGGCGAGTCGAGAAGGGCGGAGGTATCCAAGCCCCTCAGACAGCCCTGGTGACCGGCTTTTCTTCTTGGGCTTGAATTTCCCACTGAATTCCTAACCCCGGGCAGTGCAGCCTCATCTCTGAGGCGAGTGGGAGACAAGGGACCGGCTGGTGCGCGCTCTCCTGTTGTCTGTGGGTTGGTGTTGAGAAGCCAGCCAGGACTTCCACTTATCTGTCACCAGTATCATTCTGTGCGAGCTCAGAGGCAGGACACTGGGGTACAGACTTTGCTGGAACCCCCACTATCAAGTGTGGTGAAGCGCGCAGATGATCCATGTGCAGTAAGTTGGGGTTTCACTAATGCCCCGAGACTGCTGTTCCTGGCCAGGGTGATGATCCCTGTCCCCTGCCATTCTCCCTGCCCTCACAAGGCTGGACAGACCTAGCTGTCAAGTTTGATAGCTTCTTGCTATCTCTACTTGCAGCTCCTTGCAGGAAGGTGATTCATGGATGATGAAATGGACCAAGTTAGGTTGGGATCCTCTCCTCAGCCTCTCAGAGACCCCTTTCCCTGTAGCAGTCACCTCCTGGGGGGAATAGCGTTCTAGAGACTTTATTTCATCTCCCTCTTGTGGACATCTGAAAACACTAAGGATGTAAAGGAGTTCTCAAGCCAGGAAGGACAGCCTTAGAGTCCCTGGTCACCCCCACCCACGCTTAGGAGACTGTTTTCAGTTCAGTCTGGTGTCTCAGGGCAGGCACCACTTCAGACTGACAAGGCTCAGTCAGTCCCTCTTTGTCAAGGTTGGCAGAATGGGAATCTGGGCTCCTAGAGGAGAGGTCTGGGGGCAGACCCAAAGCAGCAGAGACAATCCCTAGAGAAATGGTTTATTCTAGAGCAGGTTTTTCCATTCAGGAGGACCTCAGTCATCTGAGTTTCTTACATGTCCCTGGGTTTGTAAGTGTATACAGAAGGCATAAAAATCAAACAATTACTGATAAAAATCACTAATGTATTTTAAAACAATTCTTTGATATGCATATAATTTTACCATTTATTAATGAGGGAAACAAATTTGCATGCTGAGATGGATTGCTTATTTTTACATAAAGAATTAAATCTTGACTGAATATTTGATACAGCATCTTCAACATTTTTTCAGAGTTGAATGACATGTTGATTTTATAATCACCAATACTGAGAATTTCACTTCATATAAACTTGTGGTATAAATGGAAGAAGTGTTTCAGGGCCATTTGAGAAACTGTTGGAAATTCTGTCCTAATTACAAGCCATATTTCATTTAATGACTTCTTTTTTTTAATAAAACTCAAGTCATCTGCTCAAATAGCAATTTTTAAATTTTTATTATACCTCTGTGTCTCTGTGAGTGTGTATGTGTGCTGAGTACCTCTGAGGCCAGAAAAGGCAGCTAGAATTACAGACAGTTTTAAGCAAGCTGAGAACTGAACTCTGGTCTTATTCAAGAGCAGCAAGCACCTATGACTAACTACTAAGCCATCTCTCAGCCCTTCACATAGAAATTTTTAAATAAAAAATGTTTTAGCACAATAAATCCAAGGATACCCTACTTAGTGGCTGGACGAAACAGTGTGTATCTATAATCCCGCTGGTTGGGAGACTGAGGCAAAAGGATCATGAGTTTAAGATCAACCCAAGTGGCATGACCCTGCCTCAAAAATAAAACAAACAAAAAATAGACCAATTTGGTACTTACATACTAGGGAAACTCAAAGTCTTTGGTTTACATGATTAAACCATTATGCTTCTATGGGATCAGAAAGCTTTGGTGTGCAATAATTGTACAAGGGCAATTCATAGCACAGTCCGGACTGAGGCAAGGTATTTCAGACCCTGTTAACTGGCACTGCAAAGAAATATAGCACGCAGGGCAAAGTGCACATAGGTGTTTAGAAACAAAGCTACAACAAAATCTCCTGATGTAACGTGGTTGAGAGATGCTAGAATCAGCTTCAATTCATTGCTCATTTGATTTCATTTTTGGCCATTCAGAAACCATTTACTGTTGCTCAACTTTTTGCAACCCCACAGTTTAAGAGGCTGTTTTACAACCAGTTTAAGAAACTGGCTTCTAGAGCACCTAAGCAGGCAAGCAGCAGGAAAGCCACTCCCAGCCACCAACAGATTACCATCCATTCCCTGCCTTATGCCATTGTCTGATAAGGTTGAGAGTAACAACAGACAAGCCAGCTCTGTCTGCTGGGAGAAGAGCAAGGGAGCCCACTCCTCCTTAGGTTTCTATGGAGAACCTGGTTCATTCTGTGGCCAGCAGGCAGAGGGTCTCTTGTCTCCTACCCCTGGGTGGTTCTGGTTGGACTGTACCTGGGAACTGTGGGGGAATACTGTTAGATCTGATATTTGCTGTCCATTCCTTGTATCCCCCCCCCACCCCGCCCCAGATCCTGGATGGTATCAATTCTCCCCAAGGATTCCAGCAGGGAACTGCACACACTGGCCCTCACTGGAGGTGCTGAACTCCACCTGGACACTCCTCCCTGATACCATCCCTCCTGCCGGAATCAACATGGCAGCCCAGAACAGAAACACTAGCTTTGCACCTGACTTGAATCCACCTCAAGATCACGTCCCCTCGCTCCCCTTCAACTTCAATTACAGTGATTATGACCTCCCCCTGGATGACGATGAGGACATGACCAAGACACAGACCTTCTTTGCAGCCAAGATTGTCATTGGCGTGGCACTGGCAGGGATCATGCTAGTCTGTGGCATTGGCAACTTTGTCTTCATTGCTGCCCTCGCCCGCTACAAGAAGCTGCGCAACCTTACCAACCTCCTCATTGCTAACTTGGCCATCTCTGACTTTCTGGTGGCAATCGTCTGCTGCCCCTTTGAGATGGACTATTACGTGGTTCGCCAGCTTTCCTGGGAGCATGGTCACGTGCTTTGTGCCTCTGTCAACTACCTTCGTACGGTCTCTCTTTATGTCTCCACCAATGCCCTGCTGGCCATCGCTATTGACAGGTGAGGCTCACCTCCACTTTCACAGGCTGGTGTTGCTCCAGATGCGACTCCTTGATGATTTGTCGTGGAGATGTTCTCCGGCTGTGTTCTGTCACCAACATTTGAGTGAGCTGGAGACTTCTGAGTCCCATAGTTCTGGTCATGACCTGAGATACCATCTCTGCATCAGATGTAGGCAGTTCATGGTCTCCAACACAAAGGCAAAAGGCAGAGAATTCAGGCAGCAACTACTCAAAAGCCATGGGATAGTTAACTGGGAGGGCAGCTCCCAGTCAAGGTGATGGTACCAAGTTTCTCATGTAGCTGGATCCAGATACAAAACATTCCATTGCGTAGGAAGCTTTCTGTGCCCCTGGTGATTTCCACTCCCACTCCCAGAAATGACTCTCTGTCATCACAGTTCAGATCTGTCTGTTCTGTAGTCACTCCACCAGAATCATGCAGCATAGAGCATGCCTTCTAGTGGCTTCGTTGCAGAGCTGATTTGAAAATAAGAAAACAGAGTTTGCTTACAGGAAAAAGGGAAGGACATGTTTGCGTTTGCTGTTTTGCATGCATCAGCATGCTTATTTACATACATTTGCATGAGACCTTCTAGAAGTCCTTGCTCTATTATAAATTCATAGGTAACATTTATAATCGTGCATGTTTCATTTACGTACACAGTTTCAGGTCAGCATTGTCAACAGTGACAGGGTGGGGGATCGTGGAGGGGACCTTTAATGAGTTCATCCCTTTGAGCCATTCGGAAATGCATTCTGATGATGTGCTTAGTGGCCTTCCCTTTTGTCTCCTTCAGCTCTTGAGTTTCTCCCTTCCTTATTCTGAGTGCTGTTTAGTGCTTTCTAATACACCACTTAGTTATTTTTCAGTTCTATTAACAAAAGACACAGGAACAAGATGCTTTTTATAGCAAGATACCTGTGGGAAAGCACCTTTGTTACATACAGCTCTGAGGTTCTGCAGCCCGGAAGCCAGCTTACAAAATGCACATTCACCAGCCAGCTGCACAAGATTCTTCGGAAGAATCATCAGCCTCTCATTTGCTATAGTGATTGCGTCCGGTTCCTGAGCCCCACCCACCCCAGCCTCCTGAATGGGTATCCCTTGAGCCAGGAGCTGCAAAACCTCTGCATATTCATTCACTTTCATGAGTGACTCTAATGTTTGCTGACATGAGAGTGATCCTCACCCCCACGTAAGCTTCATGTCAGTGATGGTGACATCCATTTTGCTTTG